>NC_092181.1:7181056-7781056 GCF_043641665.1 Enoplosus armatus | reverse complement strand
TACATTTTCATTGTTTTCATTGAAAAAATCTCTAGAATGTGACACTTGTGTGTACACTACCTGCCAACCAAACATGACTCCAAATCAATGATAATGTCGTTCAATAATTCAATTCAATTCAATTCAATTTTATTTATATAGCGCCAAATCACAACAAAGTCATCTCATGACACTTCACAAAATAGAGCAGGTCTAGACCGACTCTTTATAATGTTATAACTGCTGGGTGTGCAAATAACTAACCGTTGGCTAACAAGTTCACTATATCAGCTTCAAAGATGCTGTCAGTGCTGTTTTCACAACGTGTTCCTACTGCCCCCCAACCTTTGGAGTCGTGGAAAGTAATGTCACGATTAATATAACAAATTATTATTAATTAGGAAAGTAATGTTTCTTTTTCAATCACTGAATTGAAAAAAAAAGTCACTCTTGGTATTTGTTGTATTAACCCTACTCTCTAGATACAAGTTGTGTGTAGTGACTACAATGGAGGAGAGTGCCCCCCCCCCCCCCCCCCCCCCTCAGATTGACAGACATCCTGCGGGACTGATCCTTCACTTTCAAGACTGCCAATGGGGGGTGAAGAACCCTCTTTGGGGAGACCTCTCCTGATCTGTTAACTGACTTCTCACATCTTGAATAGTGAAGGTGTCATTGGGACACTTCCCGGAGAACGTACCAGGACTTTCTACCCCTGAGAAATACACGTCTTGTCAAGATAACAAAGTAACACCCAGATGTGAAGCCACAACATGAATCTTCTTAATATTTTAAATGGAGATTTTTATGTTTTTGTTCCACTAAGCCTCACATTTTTTTGTTTGTTTTTAAGTTAGCGTTGCCGGAAAAACTTAATTCGACATTCAGCCACCGCATCACAGGGACTCGACAAGAGCCGTACTGCCCCGGAGAACCGTGCCAGCGACGCCCGGCCAGAACCTTTGCCGTCGGACATGAAACTAGACCGACAGACCAGTATAAAGACCTTTATTAATCCTTTTATTCAGTTATTAGACGTTTAAGCTATGAATGACCTCATTTAGCAAGAAGAAGTTGTCTGTGTGTTTTCTTTGAAGCAGAAGACAGAAGTAAATGTGTCAGAAAAGAAATTCCAGTTCCTTCTGACGAGACTGATCAATTTAACGATTCATTTGGTTTATTTATTTCCTTCAATTTTGAAGGTGGCGCCCCTTTTTCAAACCACAGCAAATCTTAGTAGTAAGAGACAGAGACAGAATCACAACATGCGCTAATATGCACTTGATGAGGCTACATCTGAGGGCAAATTTTTCCTCTGGGTATCTCTTTATCATTGAAAAGATGAAGGCTTCAAGTGTGCTCACACTTGAAAAACATCCTCAGTGAAAATCAGCCTTGGGTGTTTCTGAACAGATGCATTGTTGTGTAGATTGCTCATCACATATTTCCAGCTCGGGATGTACATGGATTAGTCACACTACCAGTTGTAATTGCGGTGTGTAGTTTTATCCGACTTTAATGGAAGGATTATTTTGTACTTCAAGCCGGCTTTGTTTGTTTTTCTCCGACAATGTGTTCATCCCCAGCTCGCTGGACCTACTATGGTGTAATGACGGGCTGCACTTCTTTGCGCAGCTTTTGTCACACTGTAATAAAACCTTGATAACCACTCAACATTTTCTCAGGTGCTGGTATTATCAAAAGTGACACAGACTGCAGCAGCGGCAATCAATATTCCAGGTTTCTTCAATATCTCTCACATCACCTAAATGCCACTGATTCTCCAAACTGAACACGCAGCAACTAAAATGTGCGATAAAAGCAGGCCGAAGCAGCCAGACGGTGGAACTGCCAAAACACTAATTTAGGAAAATCATTAAGCCACCTTCAAAAACCTCATCGAGGCACCTTGTTTCTCTGCTGCCTCAAAGGGGTAAACATATCCTGTCAGCAGCGAAACAGTTTTGTTAAGACGCTCACTTTTGTTGTAAAGTCAAGTGAAGGATAAAGAAACAATCCGTCTCATGTAGCTCATTAGAGGAGAGATGAGCCGGGCGCTCCCAGCAGAGTAAGACCCATCAGCTGTCAAACACCTGCTTTCCATGTCTGGGAGACAGGCAGACGGGGGGAGCCTCGCAGAGCTGAGTGCAAACAGTCGGTGCGACTGTAAAACATCCAAAACAACATCAAGAGGGGTATGCCACATCGTTACGACTAGGAGGCATTCCACAAGTACACGACAATGTGATAGCAGCTCAGAGCCTTTGTTGAGGTTCAAAGCGCCTCCGCCGCCTTAAAGACGGAGACAAACACCTGATGAAGGCTTGATTTTCATACAGTAAAAGGCTAAATGAGTACCGAGGATGTTCTGGCGTTCCACTTCCATTCCGACTCAAATCACCCCTCTTTGGAATAACACGCATTTCTTTCCGCCTTCAGCCCCCACCACCCACCCCCTCTTCGTTAACCCCCAGGAAAGGGGCATGCTCGGTGAGGAATTCATTTAAGCCTGCTTGATCCACAGCAGAAGTGTTAAGACGAATTGCCCATCAAGCTTTCGCCTGTCCCAGGAGAGCTTTAAGGGATATCCCACCACTTGGTCTTTTTGACCAATCGTATTGATCATTTTCCGTCGTTGAGATAAAAGACACGGAGGCTGCGGGCTTACAGGCTGCCTCTGAATAACCACTGCCTTCCTCACACAGCGTTTTTACTTCAAAACATTTTAGATGGAAAATTATATTAAATGAGGCATTCAGATTGATAGTTATTTGGATCCCCCCCCCCCCCCCCCCCCCCATGTCTCTGTAGTCTTGCACACAGCACAACTGAGCAGAGCCTTTGTGATATATAGCCTTCATCCACCCACCCTCTACCTCCTGGAAAATAACTGTGAATCTGGTCTACAGTTTCACTTTTTATTAATAACGCCGAGAAAAACCTAAAATCCGACATCTTTTCGAGATGTGAGAAAACGTCGAAAGCACAATTACTCTGTATTACACCTTACTTCTGGCGAAATTCAACCCTTAAATCACACGTGGCTTCGCTTAAGAGGAAAGCTCATTTTGTCAGAGAAGTAAATGATCTCCCCCCGCTTCCCTGGCTTTTCCTTGTTTCACCAAGCAAGAGACTCACTCTTAATCTCTTCATGAAATGAGACGATAAACAATGAGAAATTCGCCAGACATCTCCTATTCCATTCCACTGGAAAAGGTTGAAGTTAGCCTTGGGCAAAGCTGTTAGTGCTTCATGCTCCAGCAATCTGGCAACTACTTCTGTTGGGGAACCTTTGTGCAAGGGTGAGAGAGGTTGTGTATCTTGCCAGGCGGCATGATGTGTTTTTTTTTTTGTTTTTATCGGCCTTTCTTTTCTTCCTCACTTTTGTTTTTGAAAATCAATCCTTGGTTCTGTTTTAGCCGTGGCAGGGGCACGCCTGAGACAGCTCTCTCCTTGTGACTGGTGCTGCGTTCAAGCGCTGCGGAATTTCTATTCAGCTCGAGTGTTGGAACGACAGGGAAACGTAATCCGTGCGTGTTCACATCAGAGCGGATGGCTCCCCACCAAGACGGCACGAGCAAATTGTTCATTCATATCAAGTAGTTTTTTTTTTTTATTTAAAAAAAGCATTATTGAATCTTTGGATTGAACTGAAGTGATATTGCTTTTCAAATCAAGCTCGTTAGGGAGATTCACCCTCGTTAGGCTGTCGCTTTAGCTGACGTTATTTTGGACACTCAATAGAAATAGGTGCAACAGGCTACATTCCCCACCCGTTCGGGAACCTCTCAGGTAACATCATCTCGTCCTCCCCTCTCTCATCAGGCCTCCTGCTGAGGATCTCTCCGGTCATTAACCTTTGTGCTCCAGCACATCCCGGGGGGGGCCCCTCATTTTTTGGGCGCATTAGCTTCTTTTATGTTACTCAGGTTCTGCTTGCTGGGCCATTTCACTGCTTGACCACATGCCTCCAATCACTCCTTCTGAACCTCTTTAGCACATTTCTGCCTTCCCTTTCTCTGCCTCTGTCCTCTAATATCACGCTGGTTGCGGAGTCCTCCTGTTCTCCTCTGCGAAGCACCAGAGGGGATCCTCTAACTCTGCACTGTCCTAGCACATTAAATCAAATATACTGTATGTCCTCTTTGAGCAGGCTCTGCCTTATGCCCTCATTTGCTCAAAGAGGGAGTCTCATAGAAATTTGCTGAATGTCACACGCCAAGGTTTTCCACCAAAAACAACTGTGTGGGGGGGGGGGGGTAGAAAACCAGCTGAGCATTTCAATTTCGGCTGCCTACTGAAATTCTCAAACTCAACTCACAGTTACTTGCCTAATTGCTACCTTACTACCCCTTAAATCCAACTACGGAATCTGATTTCCATAGAGCCTTTGCAGATAACACCAAGAAATAGGTGAGGTCGTTTCACGTTACAAGGAATTCAATCTAATCTCATCTAAAGTTTACGTCAGCCTTGTTGTCTGTTCCGACAGTTTCATGCAGCTGAAACGATCTCAGCCATCTGAAAACACGGCACAAACTGTCGGACACCCAAAAAGAGCTGAAGGGCACACTCAAGAGATCGTTTAAGACCAGGTTTTCCCACCTCCGCCCATGCAATGATTGCACAGGTAAAATCCCCGCTCAATATCCAGGTCTCTGTCTACCAATGTGTCCCACTTTAACAACTGTCTCTTCTCCACCACAATAAGTACTCTGTTATCCTTAATCCCTGACAAGTGTCCCCTCCCCCTCCACTGTGAATTGTTTGTTGTGTGATATGTAATACTGTTTAAGGTTTATTAGGACTGCTACTACTGTGAACTGTGGGCTCTTACATGTAAACGAACGTCCGTTGCTGATTAAGCCTGCCAGGTGGATCTCTCTGCATTTGTCAGTGTACCATTTTCGCGCTGGAGACAGAAACTGCGATTTTTGGTAATTAGTTAGAGAAAGGAGTTGACGCAACTCTCTGTCTCTCTCTCTCTCTCTCTCTCTCTCTCTCTCTCTACATGGCTCTGGGCTACAGAAAAACCTGGAGGCATATATACGCCAGAAAGAGGAGACAAAGGTTCACATTTGATTCATTGTTAATAAAGAAAGCATCAATTAGTGCCATTCATCACGCTGCAGAGGTAATTCACCGGGTGTGGGAACACATGGTGACGAGTGTTTAGCGTTTGCTTTTGTGCCAAAAAAAAAAAGATCTGTAATAAAAAAAATAATAATAATTCAACGATCTCAGCACCTGAAGAGGAATACTGAAGGAAAAATGAATGAGCCATTAATCTCACTCTCGCGCATTTTGACATCCTTTATTCATATATTTGCTTCAAGAGTAATCTCACACGCTGCAATTAATTTTCTGGAGGGAATGCAGGATCTTTAGCGCAACGTAGCAAGGTAGCAGCAGAGTTTGTGTCTAATGAAGCAAAAACTACACGGCTATCCATTTGTGTTCCATTTTAATGGAATGACTAAACATTGCCTTGGGCTTGAATGTCAGCAGAGCAGTAAAGAATGCGTTACATTGACAAAAAAAAAAAAAAAAAGGCTTTTATGTCTCTACTCATCACAGCCCATGTAGCCGTAGTATTTTATTTTATATATATATATATATATATTTTTTTTTTTTTTCAAAATCCAACGTGATGAAATTGTTCTCAATATCCTGCCCGGAGGTTGTGCAATAAAAAAGCATTTGGGAAGCCCTTTGTTCTACATTATTGTCTCCCGTCTTCAAAGACGAGCTTGATAGGCAGCCATGCATTCGGTTGAAATACAGTGCAACACCTACGCTGAAGTGTTTCCACTTTGCAATCCAGTGAAAACATGCAGCAAGTATCTGCAAACACTCATTTTACATTCTGCAGTGTCACAATAAAATGATTATTTAATTGCTGCGCTGAGTTATTTCTGGTGCCAATGTAGAAATATAAAAATCATCACGAACTTTAGACAACTTCCTCTTTCTCTGAGTTCCCTTCTCTCCTCCACTGTCTTCATCTCTCTCTCTCTCTCTCTCTCTCTCTCTCTCTCTCTCTCTCCATCTTTCCATCTCATTCTTTCTCGCTGCCATTTCGGATTCAGTTGACGCCACATCACAGGCACCCACTTTTGTCATTTCCAATATCGTCCTTATCCTCAACAGACGTTCTTGCCTTCCTCTTCTTCTTGCCACCTTTATTTTCCCTCCCCCCTCTGTGTCACTCCCACTTCCCCGGCCCCAGACTGCGGCTGCCGCTTCGCATTCTAATGCCAAAGGGGGGGGGGGCAAAAACACCCCAAACAAGGTCCTTCAGTGCTGATTGCCTTAATTCTAACTCCCTCTTATCATCTGCCCTTTTTTCTCCATTACCTCGGCGAAGTTCCTCACAGTTTCCCCAAACTGTTACACACTCTGTTCCCACCAATGACAGTCTGCGATGCCATCCAATTTGCTCTGCCCTCCCTTCACTTGCCTCCTCCCCACCCACCCCCACCCCCACCTCTCTTCTTCTTCTTCTTCCCCCTGACGATGATTCTGCCTCGTGTTTTTCCAGCGCGGTGACTATGATTCACATTCTTTCACTTGGAAAAAAGGTTCTTCTCTGCAGTACTTTGCAGCACTTTCTCAAACTGACTTGACTGTAATGGGGTTAACCCTTCATCAACTAACAACAGCCATGCTAACAGCTCTGCGTAACACTGGCACGGCAACATGCTCACAGTGACAATGCTAACGTGATATTGTTTAGCAGGTGTAATGGCCGCCATGGTCACCATCTCAGCTCGGCGTGTTAGCGCTTGCTAATTGGCACTAAGCACAAAGTACAGCTTCGGCTGATGTCATTAGCTTTGCAGGCATTTGGCCGTAAACCAAAATATTGGACAAATGGAAACCTCGTGGTGGCTCAAGAGGGTCCGTCCCCTGAGGACAAGGAATGTCTAAAAAGACGTCCGTGGCAATCCACCCAATAGCTGTTCAGATATTTATTTATATACAGTCTGGACCAAAGTGGTTAATTGACAGACACACTAACATCGGCATCCATAGAGCCGCTGCTGGCATTGATCTCGTTCTGCAGCATCTAGCTTTTGACAGGAGATCTCTGAGCGCACAGTTACTATCTACAGCATTGTAAAAAAAAAAAGATTTGGTTTATTGAAACTGCTTGTTTGACAGTACTGTTGGCCCTAGCAGAGGCCCAGGCATGATGACATTAGAGATGTGTGCTTGGTAACTCCCTGTGGATTTCTGGAATCTAATTATGTTCAGCTCTGCACTCGCAAAAACATTGCCAGGACATTTCTCCCCCTGTCACATTACTGCGCTTTCTGGGATTTCATCTCTTCTTAGAGAGGAAAAAAAAACAACAACACAGAACTGATGTGTTCAGGACTAAATGGGCCATGAACATTCTGGCCTGACCTCTTGCAAGAGTGCACATCCCTGAAAGAGAAAAATGCGTGTCACCTTTGTCGAAGCTTTGCAAATCTTTTCTCTCTCTTCCCCTCTGTCTCTCTCTCTCGCTCTCTCTCTCTCTCTGTGAGGCAGTCAAGGATTCCATTTAAAACCTTAGCGCAGCTCTCATCAATGGAACTTTCTCTGAGTCAATAAGCCCAGTGCCAGCATGACATCGAGTTCTAATAGTTAAAGTAATTTGCTGTTGCATGTTGTGAATCCCCAGAGAGCCTTGAGAATGGACATATGGACAGAGGCGGCGAGGCTGTGAAAGTCATTGCAAGTAGCTCACCATCAATTAGGTCATCAGCAGCTTGTCAGCATTTCATTGCCGCGTTCTCAGCAGGATGAAACCAACAACAAAGGCGGTGGGACATTAACGTCACCTGTCATTTCAACGGCAACCCACTGAGAGCGCGTTCACTCAGTTGGGCTTGTTCCCCAAATGTTGGCGCAGAGCAAAGGGGACAAAAAGTGATATTTCTATGCTACTAATTGGTGATGGAAAATGATTCGGCAACTCAAAGCACTCGGGTAAGGTCGGGAAAGATCGTGGTCTTGGATAAATAATAGTTTAATTACAATTAATGAGCAAATACGTGAGCAAACGGTTGCCTATTTCCACACCCAGCACACATGGTATGTGTACATAACATTAGCATTCATTTGGAGTCTCTGGTCACCTGGCAAATATAATTTGAATATTCAAAAGGAAAGGAAATGTCTGGCTCTTTAGCTGCTAAATGCTCAGCTGTGTTCACCGGCTAGTCGCTTACTTTGTCTAACTTTGAGCTGTTCTGCGCGAAACAGCTGCCCGCCTCAGCTGGAAACGATGAGAACAGTGGGGCCGAAGCAAAACAGTAAAGTCACGGGGCATGAAAAGCAAAACAATGAGCCGAAAAAGACACTAAAAGGCTCTGTCGAGCTGAGGGGAGCTGCGGAGTTGGGTGATGATGCTCCGTAAGGGTTCGTCAACTGCAAGCGACTTCTTTCACATTACGCACAAATATTTGCTGGCGCAGCCTCGACCAAAATGTTTCAGGAGCTTAGTTCTAACCCTGCATGGGACGCGGGACGCAGGACGCCGATCCTGGTCTCGGCGTGAGAGTCCTGCGACTGTGTATGCAGCCAGTGAACATAATCCGGGCAGCAATGACATTTCCATGCATTAATTATAAATATATGAACATGTTGGATCCGCTCCTATAATAACAATGAAGGAGGCATGGTTTTATGGTACGTTGGCAAATAGGCATTTACTGTAAAAGAATACTATTGAAATTTAAAAAAAAAAAAAAGAGGGAAGCTAAAAGCAGCACTATTTGTTAGTTCATGAGGAGGGAGTATGCTCCGTTTACATACATAATAATAGAATCTGACATGACAGCTGGATTATGCGCTAACAAGAGCGAATGTTTGTGAAGTGATCACAAAATGTGATTAAATGGGAATAAAACACATCCGTCGTCATGCAAGCACACAATGTTTGCTCATGGCTTCCAGTTGTATCGTCAGGGGTTTCGTCTGATTTGTTAGCGCGACATGATAACGAACGCGGCGACAGGAGGATCTTCTTTAAAAATATAGATTTGATTTTTGGCGGGGGTTGGGGGGGGGGGGGGGGCATTTTGGCTTGGAGAGTGACAGGAAACAGGGGAGAGAGAGAGAGAGGAAGAGGGGATGACATGGACTGTACTCTACCTGCTGAGCTACCGGGGCGCCCCGAGGATGGTGATCTTCACTATGCGGCTCCTCATCTGCACATCCTCGTGTACAGTGGTTATACATTTTATATACTCGAGTACATCTCCCTAACCAAGTGCATTGATGTGTTCAGCTGATCCACTTTTTTGGATTTGCACGACAAGTCACGCTGCACAAAGCCATGTCGGTGCTGAGCTACAATGCACTGCACAAATCGGAGATCTGGCTCTTAAACCGTCTTTTCCAACTAGAGCTTCGAGCCATTTAAAAGAAGAAAAAACAACAACAAGTATTTTCAGTCAGCTGATGCTGTGCATACAAAGCGGCCCATTGTGCATCTCTCTTTTCATTTTGGGGGGGTGGGGGGGGGGGTTGTGTAATGCCTGCTCTTCCATCTAAATTTAAACTGTTTGCAACTATAATCTGGGAGACTTGTCCTGTCAGGCTGTTTTCTCTGTACTGTGTCCTTTTTCTTGCCCTCATCCCCTCGGGTTCACATCTGTAACTGTCCAAAAGTCAAAACCTCACCCACCCACGCTGCATAGTGCACTTCACTCCCTTCCAAACGGCCCCATACTCAGACTCATCATCAGGCAGACGAAGACATGGCGGAACATGTGAATGCCATATGGATAACTGCGTCCAAAATGCATTTATTTTTTAGCAAAGAGTGTTGCCAGATGGGGCTTAAAGACACAGTTCTACAAATCCTAAAGGGATGTATTAAAGTCTCTCTTCCTCTCTACCTTCTTTTTTTTTTTTTAATGAAGTACTAACTTACTACACGCACAGACAATTTGAGACCATCACTCAATGATAAATCTTCAGGAGGCAGTAAAACTCTAAAGTTGATGCGTTGACTCTTCATCCATTTACAGAATAAAACTCCGAGACAAATCTTCCACTACCTGCAACTGCTTCAGAAGAGTAAGAAGATTCTCCCATGGTTCACGACGAGGTCACCAAAATGAAGCATAACAGGCAGCGTGCTGTATGTTAAATGACCCATGTAATAGCTGGGATGGCTAAAAGAGGACCTCCAAAACTACCACGGGCCAAGATGGAGTCTGTTGTCTCTGTTTCCAGTCAGTCAGCGTTGACAGATTTCCGCCTCCGCCACCCCATAGTCCCGGCTTTTCCGAGAGATATCGTCTGAACTGGGAGTCATAAATTGGTCGACCCAATATAGCAGCACTTCAAAAAGCCTGCCGATAATTGTCACCTCACCTGGACAGCATTTCGGCTGGCTGATGAAATAATGATTTCAGCCCCCTTAACAACCCTTACAAGAAAGCTCGAGTGGAAGAGGGATTGAGTGCTCACAATTCAACCAGGAAAGGGCTCATTTTATACTTTATGGTTTGAAGCATCATCAACTGAGGCCCAGCGTCCTCTCATTTGACTCACACAGAATGCCACATATCATCGCACCCAAGCCCATTATTGGCTAGGAGGCATGCCATCCCAAGCTAGCTGGCATCCACAGATTAAAAAAAAAAAACCTATGGCCAGAATCAGAGACCCTCTCTATCCTCTAAAAGCTTCCTAACAAGATCAGGGATTGAGTCATCCACATTGTGAAAGAGGGGATTCCTTATCTCAGAAACCAATTAATGGCAGACGCATGAATTGGCGTTCGCCATGGGAACTTGCACGCGCAACACTTTTTGACACTGCACGACGAGTTTAAGCACATCACTCACAGAGAACATCAAAGCAGAGATGCTGAAGTGTGCTGTGTGTCCTTTTGCGCACTGAAGTGCTGAGTACCGGGTGTATTTTTAGCCTCCTTAGAAGACAGACTGAATGATTGGTGAGAATATGGAGAAGGGATGATGCACCTATACGTGTAACTGATACGACAGTGAGGCCTGATATCAATAAGAGATATTGGGAAATGTGGTGTTACTCTTTCATGTTATAATTAAATCTGCACATTTGGTACAGACATTCATGGTCCCCAGAGGATGACGCCTGCTGACTTTGGTGATCCCCTGACTTTTCCTCTAGTGCTACCATGAGGTCTTGTGTCTTGTTTCAGCTTGTCTTGACAACAATTGCATGGATCGCCATTAAATTTGACATTCATGTCCCCCCTCAGGATGAATTATAATCACCTTGGTGATCATCTGACTTTTCAACTGGCGCCAGTATCAGGTCACAATCTGAATTCGCCCAATACCTTGGTTCATGACCAAATGTGGTCATCAGCTTTACTTTGTGTTAAGCGTTAAGTGTTAGCAGGCTAACATGCCCAACTAAGATGGTGAACATGGTAAAGGTTATATCTAATTTACATCTGAGCATGTTAGCGCCTTGACGTTAGCATTTAAGTAACACAAGAGGACTGAAGGTACACGTCAAAACTCTGTCCCCTCTTCCACAGGCCACATTTCCACTTTCCCAGGCCCTGGCATCGTTATTCCTGTACCTGTCCACCAGGTGCCCTCTGACTTTCCTCATTCCACTCCAGATCCTGTCACTCCCATTTGCCCTGCAATCACCTCATTCCCCTCACCTGAGCTTCCCACCCACCTCCCCACCTGCACCTTATTCCCTCATCAGCAGCTTATATATGTACCAGCCCTGATCCATTGTTCCTCTGCCAGTTGGTCATGTGCCTCATCTGTTCCTGCCCCCCCCCTGGGTTTTGACCTGCTGCCTGTTTATCACTTTTTTGCTTATCACCGTAACAAAAACATACTCCCACAACACCCTTTGGCGCACAAGTCAAGCTGTATTAGAGATGGATAAAATGTTAGCAAACCCTCTCCCTGATTTGAATTAAACATCGAGCAGAAATGGAGCAACTTGGGCTTCCCGGTCAAGTCCTCCTTGCTACCTCAAGCTTACTAATATCTGATCCATGAACTTCTGAGATAAATATATGGGTGGTGCTAAATTCTGTTCAGTTATTAAAAGAGCCAGAGTAAGTCTTTTTGCTCATGTTCCACATTTAATATTTTGTAATTATATTCTTTGGCTTATTTTATTCCATTTCCATTTGATACTTTTACTTAAATATCAATGTGACTCGTCATCCACGATTATCTGAACATACACAGATTCCTGTTTTTTGCACGTTCACGTTACACCCAGAGAACCAGCCGTATTCTTTATAGTTTGAGTCAGAGCTGGGAAGGCTGTATGAGGATTTTAATATACAGAATCATGTCATCTGCACTCGAGACATTTTCCTGCGAAGACCTCTCCTCCTCGCTTTGTGAAACGAATGTAACATTTATTCAAATTTGCGTGCTAAACAGAATGAACCGAAATTGATTCTTTAAATGGCATTTGTTTAATCCCGGTAACAATGTTGGTTTAGTTGTAGCAATGAAGTTATATCTACAAATACATCTGCCTCCATGTTAATAGCATCTAATGAGACTTCTGTTCTTCTGTGAGATCCATCATTTTGTCCCCAGCTGTGTGTTGTCTGCCGAAACACAAGATGGAATACTGCATATGAGCCCACGAACTCATGACTCTGTTTCAAGCTCTGTCTTCCTGTCTTGCCTCTTCTTCTTCTCTCTCAGTCAGACTTTGTCTCCATTTTGATGTAAATACTTTTGCCTCTTTCTTTCATTCTTTCTTTCTTTCTGAGAGAGAACTTATTCCTCATGAAAGCCAGGAGTTTGCGGCCATAGCCCTGAGGCACAGGGCAGTCTAAAACGTCCATTTGTGCAGCTGGACTTTGACTGAGTCTTTCGAATTCAAAAGGCACCTGCAGATCGCTAGATAGTTCGATTCTTAACACTTGCATAATTATTGCCACACAAGGGCCTCTTACGAAATTCCCTTTGAAAAAATCCGAGGGAGCCGCTGTGGGAAATTGTATATTCGTTTGGCTGATTTTTACGGAGGAGAAGAGAAAAATAGACGTAGCTAAACGGCTTCAAAGCCCACTCTCAAATGTTAGCTCCGTAACACAAATTGTATGAAATAAACAGTTAAGGCATGAATATCAATATGCGATCAGGGAATTTGTGTCATCTTCCTGCCTGAGAACACGTATATGAACGACTCTGAGCAGACTGATCCACTCAGCTCATGCACCATTTAATATATGGTTAATGTGAAGTGGCGCAAGTGTCTCGACGAGCCGTTTTCTGTACAATGCTCGTTTCCCTGAAAGAAAGCACTTCTGGCAACCTCCTTTTTTTTGAGTGTTTTCTTTTGTAAAGCAATCAAACTCCATTCGCTTTAAGTGGCCCAGCTGCAAACGAACTCTTCGTAGAGTGTCGGAGGAATTGCAAATAATCAGTTCTTTCTGCTCCACTTCAGCATTGATGATGACCGCCCACCTAGAGTCCAGTTCTGTTCGGGGTTTCTGCCTTTTAAAAGGTTGAAAGTTTTTCCTTGCTGTTGTCGCCAAGTGCTTGCTCGTAGTGGGAACTGTTGGGTCTCTGTAAATACTATTATAAAGAGTCGGTCTAGACCTGCTCCGTATGTAAAAGTGCCACGAGATGACTTTGGCGCTATATGAATAACATTGAATTGAATGACGCAGTATGTCTGATGACTTTACACACCAACTTTTATGACCCACTGCCATAGAAGGGGAGGCAGTGTATCATAAAGTAAAAGGTAACTGAAGCCCAAAGAACAAGGAAAGCAAAACAACACAAAATCTGGCTGCTGAAAAGCACCATTTCTTGGCTCTGAGCCCGGCAACCAGCTAAACCTCCTGGAAGTTACTGTTCCTGGCCTAGGCAGAGTTCAACACATCACCCCCTGTAAAATAGCAAATTGTAAAAATAGCATTTTCATGACATATTGTGTTAATTGCTGAGCTTTAGAAGTGCTGGTGGGCGGATTTTGTTACTGTTTCCAGTCTTTATGCTAAGCTACTGAGCTACTATTGAAACCTTATATTTACTAAACAGATTAAGTGTGAGAGGCTGAGGTGAAACAAGTTTGAGGACATCTTTTGAAAAATAAAGATCTTGCGTCATACAGCCGCATTTAGGGACACATGTCTGATTTGAAATCTGATGGGAAAAGATAATACATTATGGGCAAATTAATAGGCGTTTTAGAAGACAAATGAGACAATTCTAGCAAATGGGTAATGGCTCATTATATTGCGGGGTGATTATTCAGTGGAATTCAATTTAAGGGAATTCAGCCCAGAGAGTCATTACGCTCGTAGTTGGTCCCCTGTGTGTAATTGCACTGCCGTGCATGATAAGAAAAATACCTAAATTCGGTGAGGTGACCGGAGGGTCAAACAGGGTCAACGCAGAGAGAAATATGCTCTCTGGCGCGCGCGCCGGGATCTCAGCTTTACACAACGGCGGCCACAGCAGCACGTTCATCTGCGAGTAATATGAAAATTCAGTTTTTCATCTATTGCATTAGCCTTGCTAACTAGCTGGATAGCTAATAGTAAAATAAACATCAGTCCAACCTTGAGGCAGTCAGCATGCAGTATTTTGCATACCCTAATGACCAGCTGGAGTCAGACATGGCCTCAAAGTAAAAGTAGTGATGAAGAAGCCGCAGTTGATTCAAAAACATATCTCTTCATTACCTCTGTGTGGAGTTGGCATGGGTTTTAATTATGACCCCAAAGACACGTCTTCACCTGGAGTCTAAATTAAGGCAAACATTAGAAACAAAGGATTTATGAAGGACAAGGTGATTAAAGTCAAATCAGCATCCTTCAAGATATCCATAAATATGTATATAGTCGATAGTCTGAGGGTTAATTTATCTAAATTCCTTGAACTCCTGTTTATATTGGCTTGCGATCATGGTATGTAATGTTTCTTTTACTGTGGCTATATTTTAAACAAACGAGCCAAAAGAGGAATATGTAGCTCTAAAGCTGTCACAGGGCAAGAAAAAAAAGAAAAATCCTAAATTACCTCCGTTCAGCACAAGTAAGTGATGAGTTTATGATGTATGGATAACAGAGCGAGTGTTACCTGTAAAGCAATGAACCTGAAACGCGTTTCTCCGCTGTGCAAATGCATGGAAGGATCTGACGCCCTCATGCAGATGGCTCTGATTTGTTTCCGAGCATCACATCTTTCTTTTATTATCTTCCTTCCTGCGTTCCTCGGTTTCTATTTTGGTGAAGCAATATGTCTGTTTAAAGAAGCTCAATGACAAGCCTCTCCAAATATATAATAAAAAAAAAAAGGCAAGCAAGCTCAATTAAGATTCCCACAAAGCTGTAGTCGATCTTCAGCCTCTCTCTCTCTCTCTACAGGACTTTGGTTTTAATCGATGTATTGTGACATTAGAAATTATTATGTTTACATACCCACCTTTTGAATACAGTGAGGTTATGTTCTCATGATTTATTTCTATGAAATAGAAATGTGTAATTCTACATTCTAAAATGATACATGGAGGGTATTTAATTGGCTAATTCCAGTATTTCTAGACTCAGTGTAATTATCAGTATTTTTTTTTATTTTATGAACAATGGCTCAAATGACTGCGCGTAAAGTGAAAGGGGTTGCTTATAGTGACGAACCCACAGAGAACTATCACCTTAGTCTGCAGTTTCCCTCAGTTCGACGTGGCATTTTAGCTAATTGTTCTGGTTATAAAGTGCACAGCTCTGCCATTTTGTTTCGGGGGAAAAACTAGCTAGCGGACATAATGGAGCGTTTAGCAAGGAGAGGGAATATTTGACTCACGGTCGTCAGATCGCATGAAACACGAGTGCAAATGAATGCTAATGTTGCTGTGCTGTCTGCTGGTATAGGTGAATAGGGGATTCTTTTGCTGACACATTCGCCACATCAACTTTATAAGGTGATAATATGCAAGCGTTATGTTAGCAGCTTGTTCTGCTGCCCCCACGTGGCCCAAAAAAAATACCAATTCAAATTTGTGTACTTTTAAAGCCAAAAATAAATTTAAGGATTCACTATTTAACCACCAGAACATTATTGGAGAAAGTTTTGAAACAACATTTAGACCTGTACAAAAATCTAAGTGAACAGTAAATTATAATTGAACAGTAGAAAGAAAAGGCTTTCACTTTGGAATCTGGTCAGAAGTTTCTGAAGAGGGGACTCGGACTCATGACCTCCAGTATTTCTAAAATCCTGGCTAAGCCTGCATGTGAAAGCATCACAGCTGATTGCCTGCGCCAAGCTCCGCTGGAACTAAACTAATCCACGCAACTCTTAAATAATAAGTCATTTATTACCAGGGGATGTGAAATATATAACAGCCACATTTTCTAATTGTTTGGGGAATTTGCAGATTCTCTCCTAAGAGTGTTAAATACCTGAAAATCAAGTTGAGCTAAATGACAATTGGCAAAGCTCCTTGAGTGTAATACCCCCCCGGATCAGACTGAATTAAAAGGGGATTTTCCCAAAACTCTCGGTGAAGGAATTCTTCCCATCGCCATTTTCATCTGCGACGGCGTGTACAGTCTGCGCTGGCGCCGGAGCATGAAGCCAAAGCCATATCAGAATGGAGGAGCACTTTTCCAGACTGAGGGACAGACGTTGCCAGCTTTGTCTCGCCTTCAAGCCAAGAATGCTAATTGGGCTATTTAAAGGCTGTCCATCCCTGGCAAAAAAAAAAGAAGGGAAAAAAAAGGGAAACAGTCCATATGTAAGCTGCTTCCTGGATAACTATATCATGTGTCTGTGGGGGAAACATACTGTACATTTATCACATACAGAATGTGGGATGACTCGATTATTTCATAGGCGATGTGTGGGATGACAGACATGTCAGAATGTTGACTCTAGCTGTTTTCCCCCACCCAGTGATAAGAAGCATGACTGATCCATACAATTTCTCACTGAGGTTTTATCCAGCACCGCAATTATTCCAGCGGATGATGAATCGACGGATGCCACATAACATATGGAATATAATAAATCAATTGATTTTAGCTGAAACAACTGCCAGATTGATGAGTTTGTGTTCGCGCATGCACGCACACACACACACACACACACACACACACAGATATATATGCCTTCCGACTCGCATCAGGCCCCACACAGTTAAAGACAGGGAGACATGATGTGAGAGGAAACACTCACTGCGGGATCCGCGGTACAATTAATGAAGTGATGACATTATATATTTATTTACATGTCATTAGGATTCGGGGCCCGAGGAGTCACATCCTGTCTCTGCCAAGGCTCTCTAAGGAGCATTCGTTTTGTTTGGTCTGCGTAACAAAGAGAAAAAATTAAAAGCTGGCACAGAAGCCCTCAAGCTGAAGGCACACAAAGCCCCAAGTTTGCGCTGTTGACGGGGAAGCTTTAAGCATGGAGAGGGAATTTTGTGACTGAATGTTTATAGATTTAATTAAATTACAAGACGAGACACACACACACACACAAAAAAAAAAAAAAAAAAGCCCAAAGGCAAAGCGCTATAGTGTTTAACAGAAGCCGGCTATGGCTATTGTTTGGAAGGAACAATCAGCTGGAATTCCTTTTTTAATGCAGAACTCTGCTTTATATTCTGCATAATATGCTGACTAGTAATGGTATCAGAGGGTTTATTAAGTAATGGCTGCACTGAAGAACGATTCTCAAGCAGTGTGATCTGGGAAAAGAAATAGCAAGCGTAAGAGAAACAGAGAAGGAAGATGTACAGTTTAAGTGTGTGTGTGTGTGTGTGTGCATATTCAGGTCTTTAATTATAGTTTGCATGTGGGTGTATTCAGTTTTATTCTCTGTGAGCTGTTGGTGTGCAAACCCTCCCTCTATACCCCCCCCCCCCCCCCCCCCGCCCCCTCCTCCCTGCTCTTCTCATAACCCAGAGGTGAAGAACTGGCATGGAAGGCTGCCATCATTACGTTATGTCATCCATTAGTCTCATCAATTAATCCGGTGACATAACATGCCCCCCGACGGCACCGAGAGCTCGTTCTCAGAGTGCCCTTGCCCATATGTATCCCCTGCGACAAAAGCCAAAGTGTTGCCAAGCCCTGATATTGCTGCGCGGAAGGTCGCGCTAAACGAAGGGTCCAGTCCAAGTACTGACGCCGTGCACACCTCGCAGCACAATGCCCCCCACGTGCAAAACACAACAGATCTGCACCACCACGAGTGTGTAAACGAGTTCCCGGGCGAGCGGGTAGAAACTTCTTGGAAAGGACTTTTTCTTGGAAATAGCACAGGAAGCTAGCAGCAGAGCGACGGATGGATGGATGGATGGATGGGTCACATTTTAAAAAAGACATTTAAAAGAATTAAAAAAATCAACCGCCAACATTTGCCGACAGCGCTCCGGGATTCAAAACACCACAAAGTGAACGAATCCACTTGCTGCACGACACACACACACACACACACACACACACACACACACGCGTGGTGGATTAAACAGCATGAAGCCTGAGACAGATTGGAAAAAAGACCAGAATCATAATTTGATGATGAAAAGTGTTGAGGCTGGAATGCCCCACTGATGGTAAATGCTAAATCCCCCGTGCTTCATGCATAGCAACAGTTAGGAATGCACATTTAGAAAACAGGTGTTTTTTTTACCTGTACATACGTTTTTGACAAAACGAGAGACGGCCAATGGTGTAACTTCATCACCCACCATTATTTTTATATATTGACATAATGCACACCTTCCCAGAATCCACTTCAGGAAAAGACCAAAGCCACAAACATATCATCACAACAACAGCGTGTGCAGTTTGTGCTTTCCCGCCTTTTCTTTAAACCAAAATGAAATTGAGGTAAAACTCATTCCTCTCCGTCATAACATAGTATTTGCTAATATTAGTGTGAACCCTCACCTCTTGTCCAGCACCCAGAGGGCCAGTGGCCAGGTGTTGCGGTGGGGGGGGGGGGTTACTGGGTCAGCGTGACGCTGGGGGCCACAGCAGTGAGTGGGAGCCAAGGCGGAAATAGGTCAATGGTGAGAGAGGATGGCAAATTGAAAGTGACACAGAACCCCCAGCAGAGCGGGGAGAACATGGATGCACTGTATAATTTATGGAGTATCTGGAGTAGCCGCTCCAAAAAATGTACAAATGCATGCTGCGCGTGAACAAAGAGTTGCATCTTCATTCGCTGGAGACGGGTGGGGGGGGTGTGTCGAGGTGTGACATTAGCTGTTGTCTGGAAAGCGAGTAGCCTCCTGCTGTGGCTGTGAGCACTCTGACTGCACTGAGGTTAAGCAAGGTGGGGGAGGTATCGTCAAAGGCAGCGTCCAGCCTGAAACCTGCAGAGCGGCGGTTCCCGACCCCGGTGGGCCAACGAGATGAGCCCAAATACGCCCTTCATCGACACCAACAGGCTGGGCTTTGGTGCTCCATTTGAATCTATTTAATTTGTTAAATTGTTATTTAACACTCCTAATTATATAAATGTAGATGTTACACACTTTCCATACACAATATAGTGACGTGTCGGGGGTTGGTTTACATTCATACTTCCATCCTCCATTTCCCTGCTGGTGCACTGAACTAGTTTTGACTGTATGCAGTCTAAATTGCAGCACATAACTAATAATCTATCAGCTCTGACAAGCTGACCATACAGGAAACATGGTTGAAACACATTATTAGTTATAGTGACAATATAGTGAAGATCAGGCATCACGCTAAACTTCCAATCCGATTTGTGTCTTTCTTTTCCTCTTGAATTTGAAGGCAATTACTGATGTCTTGTTGGCAAACAGTTGCTGTGTACACGTCCAGCGGTGACAGAGCAATGTTATCGGTCATTTGGAGTCGCGTTTGTGTCCGATATTCGAGCCTTTGGTTGCCACCTGCTTTCATGCTAACTGTGTCTGTGTTGTGGTGCGGAGCGGTGAACGCTGGGCTTTTAGAGCTTTTCCCGCTGTGGCCAAAACCGACGCCATGAAACCGTAAAGGTGTGGCAAACCATGAGCTGAACCTCACTATAAAGCTGCTGAAGGCAGAGGGGCAGATTCAGGTGACGGTCCTCATTACTAAGTGCGACCCCTTTGTCACTTTCTACTAGAACAAACGTAGGTTATAGCCAAAACCTAATCATCATTTCTATTTTTTCTCTCTCTAATTTTTCTGAGCTACTCTGCAATATTTCCAGGAAGCCCCTGGCAACTCCAGAGGGACCCCCCCCTGGGCTAAGTACCCCTGGTTGTGAATCACTGGCATAGAAGACCTTTAGCAGAAAGGCAAATTTAACTGCCACTTCCCAAAGAACATGCTTTACTGCTAATCCATCCATCCATTATCTATACCTACCTATCCAGCTCAAGGTCATGGGGGGGGGGGGGGGGGGGGGGGGGGGGGCTAGAGTCTAACCCAGCATTCATCTCTGGATGGACCGCCAACCTATGACTGTACTGTTTCTCTTTTATTCTGCCTCATTCTCAGTCACTAGCTCTCTCTCCGTTTTTTTTTTCTTTTTCCTTTTTCCCACCCATTCCTTTCTTTGCCCCCCCCCCCCCCCCGAAAAGTTCAGACAAGTGCAGCAAAAAGGGATCGTGTCGTCTCGCGCTTGAAAAAAAAAAAAAACCCCAGCACACTCAGACACATAATCTGAATTGTCAAGTCCGCCCCGTGGATCAAGTCATAAGCAGCTAAAGCTGATGCTTTACAGAGAAAACAAAAACAACATAAGCACAACGCAGAATTAATGAATAGCGACACAACAAATGCGTCGTGTTACGGCTACTGGTAAATAAAATATCACATGACGCACATCTAGAGTTCTGTATCTGAACGCTAGATGATGCAGCAGAGTTTAGCAGTCAGTATATAGTGAGATAAAGCAGAATTATACCTATTTGCAGTATCCGGTGAGCTGTTCCAATTTGTTCCTGTCTAATCTCTGTTAAATCCTGGATTTTAAGATTTGAAAATATCCACGTTGGCATGTAGTCATGCATGGAGATTATCTGTTTTTGGTATCTGTTGTTGTTGTTGTCATTGACAGGTATGCATATAATTATATAGGCTGTGATGGATCTAAAGCTTATAGGTAGTAAAATCACTTTGATGTGTCCAGGCATAAACAGGAAGTAAACAAATAAATATACTGAGATGTAAAGAGCTTGTAAGTGACCAGGTGGAACCAGTGCAGTAGATTATGCGTCATAAATATAGTACAAGTATGGCACCTATACTAAGTGCAGTGTGAGTAAAGTTTCATAGCAATGAGCTTGAGAGGTTAAGAGTTCAACAGTCTGATGGCCTGCAGGTTGAAGCTGTGCCCGAGCCTGGTGGCGCAGGGCCGGATGGCGCAGGACCGGATGGCGCAGGGCCGGATGGTGCAGGGCCGGATGGTGCAGGACCTAGCAACATGTTGTCAATACAAATCGTATTACAAAATTCTTCCATAGCTAGAGGATATATAAATGTTCGTACCACCCCGACCTGTTCTTTTTGCCTCTTTTTGGAGTGGGGTCCAAGTCTTAATTAGGAGGGGGTCAGACCTCCCCAATGTCCCCTGTAATTCAAACAATGATTTTAATAATACTATAGGTTTACATTAGGCGCATCAGACCCAAATTTTTTTTTTTGTAGTTCTCATTTTTTTCTGCCACAGGTGCCATATTGCTTTAAACAAACTGCGTCTGAATAAAAACACCTGTCCTAAATGGCCACACCGGATCGTAACCCCCCCCCCCCCCCCCCACTGCACCACACTGCCTCCTCCGATCTCTCTCTGAGAACTTTGTCTTGTGTCCTTGTAGTCTTGAAGCCAAGTAGGAACTATAATAACTGTGGATAACATAATAAGCGTGCGTAATGTCATTTTGAGACGGGACGGGATCGAGACCTAGTGCATGGCTGGACCGTGTTTGGTAGAACGTGCGAAATAGTCAGCGGATAAATCCAGTTGCAAGAACAATACTTTCCACTCATGTCTCAAGATGTTTGATTTGAAAGAGAACTTCTTTCGCGACTGTGGCTAATTCCTGCCGCTGTACGACACGAGCGTGTCAAATCAAAGACTCTATTAGGGGAACCAAGAGGGTTACTGTCTCCTCTTGCACTGTTCCGAGTGCAGCACAGGGTAACTGTCTAAACTCCCATGCTTAAAAACACATCGGTGTGGACGGAAAGTGATTTCACTGCTGGGGTTAAACACAGGAAACACTGCACACTGTAGGAAAAGGCTATCTTTGTGCACTTGGTCACTCCTGCTTTCATGACAGGCTGTCACTTCTCTATCTATCTCTAATCTCCCCCCCCCCCCCCCCCCCCAATAATTTAAAATGTAACTAAAACTTTACAAATGTTTCCTTTGAATCTGCATGCCCCCACAGCGGAGAAACAGTACAAAACAGAAATAACAGAAAAACAGAAATAAGACTTTTTTTTGCTGTTGTTGTTGTTGTTGTTTTTGGTTGATCTTGTTTATTAGATTGCATTTCAAGATGAAAACGAGAAAACACACACGGCCGTTTTTTCCTTTTTTTTTTTAAAGCCTGTGAAGGTTGAACGGATGATACACGGACCCACATGACACTCAGGAATAGCAAATGTTAGCTTCCATTCATTTTGAAAGAGTGACGGCCAATGGGGAAACACGCGAATGACCAATGGTGTGACTCATCACTTCATGTGCTCTTCATTGAAATAACGCACACCTTCCCACAATCCACTTCAGGAAAAGGCCAAAGACGCAAACATAAACCCGATATTGGCAAACCTGGTTACACAGATCCAACATGCATGTAATATGGGTACGAAAAAATATACATTCTTCGCTCACCATGTTTATGACATTATAGGCATCGGTTTCTAATAAGTGTTTTCATTACATTAATTAGAACGACAAAAAACGTCCACCTCACAAGCATCCAGGGTGTTGCAGCTGGAAAGTTCCAGAGATGGTTGTGTGAAGGATGAAAAGAGACAGCTTGAGAGAGAAGTTCAAACCCTGCTTTACTTCCACACCTCTGCTCACCTGGCCAATTCCTACGTGAAGCGGGCGTGATTGTCGGCTTGTCTGTTGTGGGGGGGGGGGGGGGGGGGGGTCCTTCATTAAGGGTGTTAGACAACCGACAGGCACTTTGCTTGGAGCAAACCGAGGCTCAGACATGGCTCCCGTGAAGAAGAGGCGAGTCTGCGGTGCAATTGTTGCTGCACCCGAGAACAAAACACCTCAACTGAAAGTGAGCAGATTGGAAAGTGTAGTACACCTGACCACGATTTATCAGGCTTCCACAGAGTGTCATCTTTAGCTTGTCAGCTGATGATACGCAGCAACCAGCGGCAGAAGTTATAGCCACCCAAATAAAATACAGGAACACTACAGATAGTAACATTATTCTAAATGTGATTGTGAATCACAGTAAATCAGTCTGGTGTATATCACTGCCCCGGATACTCACTCGTGCCTACGGACTGCGGGCGCGAGCAACAGGATGCTGACTGCAGTTCACTTCGCGGCCACCGGTGTCATTAATAACAACGACTTTCTGAAAACTCAAAGTAGAACCGTTAAGCTGGATAATTGGATGTATGCACCTTGGGAGTTTGACTCCTTGACCTTTTCTCAAAGAACCACATCTGTTTCTTGCACACTTCTTTTATACTGATTATTTAAGTGGGAGATCTTGATGCCCATCCGAGCCCTGGAGGTTCTCCATCTGTGTAACCCAGCACTGTCTGTGCAGAAAATAAACAGGCCCCTTTTTCGCTTTCGGAGCCTTGGACACCCAGCTTAAGTCTAATACCTTTGCAAACTCTATTCTAAGCCAGACATCTGAGGGTTAACTCTTAAATACGATACTTACACAAAAGAGAAAACAATTAAGAGTTATCCTTGCATATGCAGGCAGTGTTGTTGTGGGGGTTTGGGAGGTGAGAAAATGGACAGCATGTGTGGGAATGTGAATTAACACCATGTAAAACAGCACAGCCTCATGTAAACCGACTGTCATTAATTAAAACCTATTACTCATTTCCCCCCACCACTTAAAAAGTAAAAGCGGGAAGATAAAGGAAGAGACCTTGAGCAAATTACTAAGGAAGACAGAGAGAAAGACATCATGAGGGAGACGGGGCGGCAGAAGGGGGGGGGGGGGGGGGTGCGCGCCGGTTTGATTAGACAAGCTCGGAGAGGGGCTTCGTTTCGGCGTGAGGGCCGTTAATTACCACCACAGTACAAAACAGTCTCTCTTTCTCTCTCTCTCTCTCCCCCGCTGAGTCCCCCCCCCCCCCCCCCCCCCCCGTACGCCATCAGTCACATGCTCTGTCACAATAGCGGCCCATTCATCAGGCTCGGGGGCCCGCGTTACGCATCGCGTCCTCATCACCCCAGATTGGTGCGGATCACCCTCTCACCCTGTAATTAGCTCTCACAGTCCAGCAGCCACAATCAAGGCGCTGTCATCACTGCTGCAGGAAGTGCAAAGCCACTGATTGAGTTCCTTAAGACTCTAATACACCTGTAAATGGTGCTGTTTGTAGACTCAAGGACGCCATCAGGCACGTACTAGTCCTTGTAGGATCGCTGTGTATGACACATTTTTCAGAATGATTAAAGAAGTACACGCCGGCGAGGCTTCTTTCGCTGGATGTGAAACGTCAACGTGAATCGTTCTTTGCGGGGGGGGGGGTTTCGCCGTGGCGTTCGAGGAGCGGCGTGTCCCCTGACCCCTAGGTCAAACGGGAATGTCAGCTCCGTCGCAAAGAATATGTCATTCAATCGATCAAACCGCAAAAAAAAAAAAAGTATATGAAAGCGCTCAACCTTTTTTTTTTTTTTTTTTTTTGTCTACGAGGTCGTCCGTCACGTTCAGTTTGACTTTCGGCGGCGCTTGTCGGTCAGATTGCAAAAGGAGGCGTCACATGTAGCTGTTATTATTAAAAATAAAAAAAATAGAGCCTCTCAGTCGTTTATCATCAGGTTGTTTTTATGTGCTTCTCTGATGATGCACAAAAAATAGCAGGCTCTGCATGCCAAAATGTCCAATTAGCAGAGAGGTCCACTGGCTACCACCCGCTCCTGTACCTGGAGTTCCGTATACCCCCCCCCCCAACTCCGACCATGACCCCCTCTTCACCCGCACGAGGCATTTTTCCACTATAAATACTGTACGGCATCAATGTGACAGTGACAGCACCAGTCAATGGACGCACACTGCACGCGCTGATGATGTGATTTTACTTGCAGACGGTGGGAGTTCTTTCCCGGCTTCTGGGTTTCTGGAAGTAGAAGTCCGATTTATTTTTGAGATGTTTGGTGACTCAGTTGGAGCGCAACAAGTTGAGGTTTTTCAGGTCTTATTTTTTTTTTTTTATTCCCCCTCTTCACTTTTACATTCTGGATCACTTTTGGATGAATTCAGCAACTACAGCGCAGTGTTTTGTTTTGCAGAGGAGGCTCATGGGTATTTTAATTTGCCAATTTGCCAACAAGATGTGACGATCACAACGTGAACGTATGTTATCATTAAATCATCCAAGAGATTCTTGTGCGTCCATGTTGAGTAACGTTGGGAATATCTGGAAGGAATAGATATGGTGTAGAGAATATAAAGAAAACTATAAAATGGGAATTTAAAGCTCTGCAGACTTAATATTCTGCAAGTCGTAGGAACACCTCCGAAACATATTTACATATCTGTGCATCTTGTAAAATCTAAATCAATGCGTCTGGTAATTCTCCATGCCATATGAATCCCAATCACACCTGTGCGTGGTCCGATTTTAAACCTGCCAGCCTGCACAACCTTTTCTCGTGAGCTCATTGTGCCGTTTCATACACAATCAATCTGCCATGACAACTTCCCGGTGTCAAATGAAGTAATACCGATGCTGACGTTTTGTTCCAGGGCACAGAGATGAACGCACATCTGGAGGCCAGGGAGGCACGGCAGCCACCGCCGCCACCGGAGCCTGACCCGCTTTAAAGCTGTACTCTAATTGATCAGCATTCACCCCTCATCCAGGCTGAATTTACGGAGGGAACAGCCCACGGCTGCCATAGGGCTGCCAGATCTAAAGAGAAATGGCCTGGAGGAGCTCTGCCATCCACCGTCCACACTGGGAGGTTCCAGACACCGTCGCCACACAGGCTGTTTACTAATCAAGATTTACGCTGTTTGTTTGTATACATCAATAAATCACTTCTGAGTGCATGTGGATGACCATGAATCTAAAACAGGAGTAGATCTCTAATTGCCTCCCACAGGGCTGAAGCAAATATATACCATGGTTTTACCTCCCAGGGTTTAATATTAGACTACGGGGAACAAATGTTGTTTTTAATTGCTGTGTAACCGTGGCTTCTGGGGAGATTTTCACTTTTAGGCAGTCTTGATAGCGAGAAGTGATCGTCCCCGCGTGCCAGAGGCAAGGCTGCGGATTCATCAACCATCTCGTTCAACTCCATGTTTGATGTCAGTGTTTTGAAAAGAGCTAATTCCTCCCAAGTCCCTCATGAGACAAAAGAAAGAGGTGTTTTCTAACTCAGGGATGAAACGATCTCAACTAAATGCGCCTCTGAAGACTCTAAATGTTCTGTGTTTAAAATGTCGTCCTCCGGCGAGGGTGAAATGCCACATCCCCCCCCCCCCCCCCCCCCCACCCTCCTGAGGCTTAGCCAGCGCCTTTCCTGGGATGGGTGGAAGGGAATATTATATGTGTCTAATGGAGAAAAGAGATATCCTCTCAAGGTCACAAAGTGAGACCATGATATCTGGAATAGACAGAGGGACCCCTAGAGGAGAGGAGGAGGTGCGGGCGCCGAGGAGATGGTTTAAGTTCCTGTCCGTGGGGAAATCGCCATCCATCTGGGGAGTCGCTGCGAGCGCAGCCAATTCACATGCTCTAACAGGCCCTTAATTTGGGGAGACATATGCCGCCGCTTAGGCCTTTTGGAATCTGTTCACATGGCAGAAATTGGTCGTTATGGTGGACATTAGCTGGTAGACTAAATAAGGATATTTACAAGTGATGTGCATATAATGTGATCTCTCTTGTTTTAATCTCACTTCACGTGGTCACACTGTTGTTGCCTGTGACTCTAAGTATGGACATTTTTTTTGAAGACCACTATCCGAGCGCGTATAATCCATGACACAAAATGCCCCTTGTTTTTATGGATGTACGATAGAGACAAATTAAATGAAGAGACAGACGAGAGAGGCAAAACCACTGGATCAGTGGTTGATGGAAGTACTCAGATCCCTCACTTAATTAAAAGTAGAAATACACATAACATAAAAATACTTACTGCTTAATGTGCTTAAAGCAATAAATCATTTATTTTTTGGCCACTTTGGGGGCAGCGGAACAAAAAAAAACCCTGACATACTGTCACCTTAAAAGGTTGTCAGCTAACAGTTGCCTATTTACAGACACAGCAGACACAGGGCAACATTAGCGACCTGTTTTGGTCTCCAGAAAAACTCCCGAGGGAAGGGTCTGTCTTCTGTCTTTCAAAAGACATGTTACCATTTGATCCACTGTTAATAGGGAAATGACAAATTAGATATATATATATATATGTTTGGCCAATAAAGCTGATTCTGATTCTGAACACTGTCCATAGGAAAGAGTGTCGAAAACTGTTTTATTAAGGCGTACGTCTCGTACGACTGCTTGTGTTCAGACATTTGACATTTGAGGGTTTGTATTGTTTTTTTGCTAAACGGAAAACGCATTTTTGTTCGGGGAACAAACGTGCCTGTAGTCCTCAGAGAATCTTATTTTGCTTTGATATGAGGTATTTCTAACAGCAAGCAGCATGTGATGTTGTAGCTGATCACCGGGGGAGCTGATTTCATTTTCTTTACACACAACACAATGCATCGTACTTCCTA
This sequence comes from Enoplosus armatus, assembly GCF_043641665.1. Lineage (NCBI taxonomy): Eukaryota > Metazoa > Chordata > Actinopteri > Centrarchiformes > Enoplosidae > Enoplosus > Enoplosus armatus. Next base: position 7,753,201 of record NC_092181.1, on the reverse strand, counting down.
AAGACATGTTGTTAATGTCAAAATTGAATCTGCAAAGAGATCAGTAACGGCAGCTGTCAAATAAATGTAATGGAGCACAAAGTACTATATGAGAGCGTAGTGGAGTAAAGTACGAGCACCTTACAGTAAAACGATATTGAAATGAGGAGATAAAGGAATGCCTGTGGCTGTGTGTTGTTGGTCCGGGGAGTTAGGCCTCCCTTTCTGGGGCGGAACAATCCTGGCCACTAAGTCCAGACACAAGTCCCCCCTCTTTAAATAAACACATTTCCCAGGGGTCTTGGCACAGAGAAAGAAGAAAAAAAAAACCATGGAGTGGGCTCTTTCAGTAATTCCAGTCCCAGCCCCCACCATGCGCATCAGAGCCCGAGGAGCAGATATGGTCCGAATTGTGAATCCACCCACACTGCATGTCACTCTCTATAACACAGAAACCGGGGAGCACGCTATCTACGCCGACCACACATGCATGTGCACACACCTACACGGAGTCTTGCAGAGAAGCCATGTTGCGCACACAGACACACACACACACACACTTATATATATATATATACACAGAGAAATGGAACAACTTCGCACAAAAAGATGGGAGTCAGTGGTGGAATCAATATACTGTAGATAACAACAGGTATCAGATATTCCTACATTGCCTTTTGCACTTATTTCGGAGTGCTTCTCCAGTCACACTCCCGCTGTAATTATCTATAATCTCGTCTCGATGTTGCATCTGAGCTTTGAGTGTGAGTGGGAGCTTGGCATGTTGGCACGCTCTTTGTCTGCCTCCCGATAGAACACTTTCCACTCGGCTGAATTACCCACTCCATGATGACTCGATGCAGCAGAGCAAAAAATGATGCTCCCCAGACTCCTGTGTATTCAGATTCCCCCCCCCCCACACACACACACACACACACACACACACACACACACACACACACACACAGCCTGTTATGGATCAAGGCTCTTTGATATCCAGCTGATAAGAAAATATAAACTACAATTGGATCTTTTCTGAAACAGATTCGCGTTTGACAGATTTGTGCGTGCGCGCGTTGACGGCGCATGCACAGGTGTGCAGGCACTTGTTGAGTTTGTGGCGAAGGCAGCCATTACCGCGAAAATGACCACGCAACCAACTGCACGCTAAAATATTTAAAAGCTACTTGCTTTTCGCATTGTTTGATCCTCATTCAGCCTCTGTTTCCTAGCAGGTTTGTGGATGCGCTGCAGAGCATTCGGTTCATTTGAGGACATTGCCGTCACTGGAAAGAATGAAATTACATGTTAACTGCACTGAGAGATGAAATTGCTCAATTGCCAAGTGGAATAACGGGAAAGATTTTTAATTTAGATTATTTAAATTTCCATGCACAACTAGGTTGCAGCGCTTGTACAAACTTGCGGAGCCATTTATTAAACTGTGCCGCTTCTGCCGCGACGTGACTCCCCCCTCCATGTGTCATGGATTGGTTCGACCCATCACCTGTCTCCCCCCACCTATCAGCACTTTAAAGCCCTGGGTGCCCATCACTCAGGCAGGGGTGAGTGTGTGTGTGTGTGTGTGTGTGTGTGTGGGGGGGGGGGTGACAACCGCACTTCAACTGACCTTTGAACTTGTGTTGACAACTCATCCGCCTCAAGTTGCAGAGGATGCTCATGCGTGTCTCGGTTGGCATGGTGATGACATGAGAAGTAATACCGCAGGAATATATTGGAAAGCTGCCCCCCTTTCCCTTTATTGACATTCTATCCACAGGAAAACAAGACACAAAATACGGCCTGCCAATACTGTTCCACTTTACGTTCATGTGTATTTACACTGTGGATGGAGCGATACATGGAGTTACCACCGTTTATCCTGTAACCTTTCCACAGCAACAGATCCACAATCTATATGATGAACTCATCGCTGCAATGAAACAATGAAATTCTCATTGCATGTGTTAGAATGTCAAATGCAACCTTCATCACATCACCCCCCCCCCCCCCACACACACACACACACACACACCCCTCTGTTCTCCTTTCCTGTCACTCAAGCAATGCACAGAGATCTTAAAATAAACTTTTAAAAAATTAAAACAGCCCAGAGACGTTCCAGCGGTAAATTCCACATCTGGGAACCCACTGGCCAAGAACGGGGGGGGCACCACAACTTCTTCTCATGTGTGACGGCCGTATGCACTCACCCACGGCCTAAATAGGAAAAGACAGCAAGCCTGTAAGTCTCAAGCAACTGACGAACGTTTAGTCCAGAAAATGTCAAAATTATGGAAAATTATCAAAAATAAATGGAGAGTCAATGTATAGTATCAAAAATCAATCGATCAGTTTTTGCCACAGAAATTGCTTGAAGTATTATTGGTGGTAATAATCATTGCCAATTGATTGTCAGTTGTAATAATCTATTAGTCTACGTGGAACCAAAGCGAAAAGCTCCTTAACTGGCTGCAGAAGCAGAGGAATCTTTGCTAGCTGGATTAGCTGTCTTGTAGCAGCCTGCTCCACAAACGCCGTTCTATCTGGTAAACCATGTTGCTCCAAATTCAATTAGGGCCACATAAACATTTTCACGTGCGGCAAGTGAGCTGTGAAAGGGGGGCGGCAAACAAGCTCGGTCCTGCAGCAGAGGAGGCGAGAGGGCGAGGTTTGAGATGCTGCAGGAGACGCGCTGTAATATTTAGCATGCGCCCAACTAGCTGCTTTGTGAGAGTCCAAGAGCTCGGCTGTGTCTCTTTATCGCTCAGCGCGTGTCTGCTGCTGTCATGTTACCATCCATCTATCTGACTCCGAGCGCCCCCACCCCCCCATGCTTTCTCTCACACACACACACACACACACACACACACAGACACAGACGCAGACAGAGAGTAAACACCATATCTATTCATTTCAATCACAATCACAGAGTTGTTTTTTTATCTGCCAAACGAGCATGACATTTCCCTCCGCGGGATTTGTCCAATGGCATCCACCCAGCTCCACTCTACATTTACAACATGCAGCATATTCATCATTTAGTGCATATGTGCATTGGAGCTGCATGGGGCACAGTGTGGCTACAGCTCTAAAGTAAGGATAATGAATAATCAGTGGTCTCTCCCTCTCGCTCTACTTCTCCCTCTGTCCTCCTGTCCTGCAGCTCCCATTACACTTCATTATTCTTCAGGCTACCCGCTCCCTCTAGTGATGGACAAAGGCACTGCCTGAGGAGCAGCCAGCAGGCAGGCAGGCAGGCGGCAAATGTGGGACCGCGGGAATGACAGGAAGAGTCAGCCTCCCTCGCCGCAGGCTGGATGCCGAGCCAGGCTGCCGGTGGGAAACACAGCGGCGGACAGAGAGGAACGCTTGTGTGCCGGGACGCACACAAAACAGTCGCTTACCGCATAAAAATGATCGACTGAGTGCAAGTGTTGTGCTCTGTTACGGGGGGAAATGTGGCGGGCTAAAGTGCTAACCCCCCCCCAAAAAAAAACAAAAAGCACACAGGAGCAGGCAGAGGACAAACACACACAGACAGGCGCGCAAACACACTTGATTAAACTGCTCTCTGCTGTGAAAAAGCATGTTCATTTGTATTTAAGTGGCGCAATGTGATAATTACCTGGGCTGGGTTTCTTCAGAGCTGCACGCTACTCTGTGGGTTCCCAACAAGGCCTAGTTTCCCTCTCGGCCCCCGCTCCCCTCATCCATCTCACTGGTCTGGATGATGCAGCGATGCCTTCACCCGTGGCCCTACCTCGGCGAATGTTAATAATCATACGCAGCCTCCACTTTGCCATCTGCATTCCCGGCGCTTATCAACGGGGTATCGTCTTCGAATGATAAAAGCCGCGGGGCAAGGGAAGAAAAAGCAAAACAAAACAGGTCTGTTGCTTTAATAACCCATCAGTTATTATATCAGATTCGGTGGCCGTGTGTTCAGAACGGAGAAGATTAGCCCACTAAACATCAAGCTGAATGTACAGATACATAATGAATATAATGGTCTTACTCCAGAGCTACATCGCGCAACACAAATTACAAGGTGAGTCAGAATTCGACGCACTGAACTGAATAGAATTCATTAAATAAAGTTGCCACGGAGCGCTCTCTCCGCGCAACAAATCATTGCTTCAATTTGAGTGGTCTCATTTAAATTCCATTATGTCTCCACACTGACATGTTTAAAATCAGATAGGGACTGGAATGAGATCCATCCCCTTCAAGATAATTGATACAGCCAGAGTCTGGGCAGACCACATGGTGGAATTGGGGCATTATTCATAATTCATACAATTTTATATAACTGACTTACTTTTGAAGATTACACAATAACATATCCATTGTTAAAGGGAGAGCCACGGTCAGCCCAGACCTCATAGATGGTGTCGCATTGAAGGGCCGGACTTGATGAACTTAAGGGATCCGTCTGTAGTCTGTTGTGTGTGTGTGTGTGTGTGTGTGTGTGTGTGTGTTTCCAGAATAAAGATGAGCTCACTGACATTGGCACATTACAGGTTTCGTCCAATCTTTCCTGTCGCGATTCTGCTCATCTCCCCAGACGAAAAGGTCAAGCCTAAGCTAATGCTCCTGCTATGTTATTGTGACACCTCCGGGATAATGTGTGATAATTAAAAGGGGCTTCGGCATACGGCTGCTATCGCTAACATGCTGTGTGAGCCAATGGGAGCCATTTGTGCCTTGTGTGTGTGTGTTGGGGGTGTTAGCAAACAGCAAAAAAAATAATGCGGTCACCAGCGTGTACCTGGGTGAAGATCTCCATGTTAGCAAACGGTAGCATACTTACACACCCAGCAGACACAGCATTAGCATGTAGTTGGAGTTTTTTTTGGTTTCTACCAACCCTGAGGAAAATATCTGGGTCTGCAGCTTGTTTGTTTGAAGAAAGTGTTCAACTTCCTTCAAAATCTGGTCGCTATCTGACTTATATATATATTTTTTTTTTTTTTTTTTTTTGCTATGACGCAGAACAATGAAGAAAAGTGTAGGCTACCAACAAAAACTCTACCTCAGTTTCGGCCCTTCAACTGACCCCTGCCACATTGTAGTCATTTGATTCATTGTTTAATGCAGGTTTATGCCGTCCTTAGACCACAAGAAAATACAGCACCCAAAAATCGACTCTGGCTGAACTGTTACTTGCCTTATTTTCACTGTGGCCTGGAGGCATATGACACACCAGGAATGATACTGAGCACCATTGATTGTAAAGGAGCACCATCAGTCTCTCGATGACAGGACTGGGGCAGCACTGTGGCTACCTGCACTGAGAATTATTGGGATTTAGAAGGTTTTGAAGCTTCTACATTGGGGGCAAGAAATGTACCAGGAGGTGGCAGGTTTCGGGTGGGGGTGGGGGGGTAACGACGTGTGCTTTTTGATCAACAAATGACACAGCAATATAAGTGAATGTTCAAGAGGCTCTCTTCATTACAACTACTACAACAAACAACAAAAAAATAAGGTGATAAAGCTTTGCATTAAAAAAGAACAAGCCCCTCATTGACGCTGCCTTTTTATGTGCTGCTCTCAGCACGACGAGCCACAGAAAATCGCTGTGCTGTTGACACCGGCAAACCCCCCCCCCCCCCCCCCCCCCCCCCCCCCCCAACAGAAAATGGGGCCTCGCGAGCTGGAGAACGTGAAAAGTGTCAGACCAAGGGTGTTTATTTAGTTACGAGCCTGTTACCGCTCATTACTCAACATTACTGGCTTGTGCTTTCAGTACAACAACCTCAACTCAAGACGCCGCGAGTGAAAGTGCGGAGGCGGGGGGGCGGGGGGGCACTTGGGGGAGGGTTTTATTATAGCGGCAAGAGAAAGACAGATTATTTAGCTGTTGAGGTTAATGTAAAGTAGAGGAGACATCAGCGCTTTCTTTTTCATTATGGGTGTGCTGCATATGATTATATATTCATTTGCAGCATGTTTGTTCCTTTTTTCTCGCCACACTGTGGTATTTCTTCTTTTATTTAGTTGCAGCCAACAAATTACCCACCGGGGAAATGAATGAAGACTGAACTTTTTGAGCTCGAGCTCTGGCGCTTGCTTTGTCAGTTAAATAAGCCAAAGCTGACAACTCCTCATCCCTCGCGCTTCATTAGGTGTCTCTGTGTTCGCGGCAGTTCGCGTCCATTAGTAAGCAACACGCATTGACACGTGCAGCATCCACTACACTAATGCACACACACACACACACACACACAAGCATGTTCACACATCTGTAAGCCACTGATGGCCACAAATGTGACAGCGTGAGGCAACTGCGCTCTGGTTTCCAAAATCTTTGCAGTCACACCTGAGCGGCGATGGGCGAAATGCAATCCCCTCACATCCCTATGCTGGCAACAGACGGACGCTGACCGGCAACACAGAGCAACAGCCTCGTTCCTCCGTGCATTAGCTAAACAAACTTGATTACAGGTGGCAGCAGCTTGTCGTCTGTTGGATCCAGGCGCCAGCTCTCACAGATCCTTGGAAGCATTTTGTGTAATTCCCCCCTCCCCCAGGGGATCAATAAAATAATTTCTGATTCTGACTCAATCATCCAGCTGAAGCGACACATCAAATACCGGATATTTTTGCCTGTGATTCTTTAACAGCGTGACCAGAGAAACGGAAGCCGCTGTCATGCAATCCAACGCTACTCCTCTTAAACGTCATTTTTAGTTTAGGGCAAAACAATCGCCACTTGAGGTCCACGTACTCGCTCGCTCCGGAGCCTGCGATCACACAGTGTTTGGTTTTATGATCGCTGTTCAAACTTTCTATTTTTCCGACCACTTCAAGGACTCGTCGTCCATTTTGGCTTAAAGCTTTTGCTGAAGTGACAATGGTACTTGCTAAAAAAAAAAAAACATCGTGTGACAGTAGCAAACGCAGTGAAGAGTCATAAAGTGAGCAAACTGATGCAACAATATCAGTTAAATAGCAAAGATGTATCTTAAATTTGCCAACATTAGCCACCGCAAGCTACCGGTTACACAAGGCTGCGCACGGCTGTATGTCGACGAAACCTCTGAGAGCACCGAATTGAGCGAAAGAGTGCCTTTTATATTTATGAATTCAAGTTGTTTGTTTGTTTCTTCCAAAAGTAACATCCTGCCTCTTTAAAGGCTGAGCCTGACAACTCAATTCTGACCATGGAAACTGCAGTTCCAAGGCCATTATTTTTTTATATGAGGAAGTGTTAAGCATGTTGCATTACATCGCACACTTGTTTCTACAGTATATAGCTTGAGTGCATACCTTTTATAATGGGGCCTCAGTGGGAATTAAATGCCACAGGCTGGCAGTGTTAGTGTCACCTCGATTCATTGACTAACTGAAAGGATCGTTAGCGATCCGCCTTTACCTTGGCCTGCCTTCCTCTGTGTGGTTCACAGTATTTTTTTTCTGAGCGGGATTATGTGAAGGCACTGTACTTTCTGTCCCAGCGGAAGCTCCACCCTCACAGAAAACACCTAGAAAAGAGCGCGAGGATTAATAATGCATTGATATCCATGACCACTCACGCCCTCCTCTTTTATAAGGCAGGCTTATATTAGCACCGTACCCGTCAAGCAGTTCAAACAACTCTTACAACGTCATTAAAATTTTAAAAGCAGCTCAGCGTGGAGGCTGGGTAAATAAGAGACAATTACTGTGTTTTGATAGAAACGTAATGTGGTTCCCATTCAAAAGACGTGAGAAGCGAAACCTTCCGGGGAGGAAGATGAGTTATAGCCGAGTGAGGGATGATTTATTTAAAGGGCACTTTTCGAGCCCGAGCTCCACGGCAGACACTATGGACAGTCGGAAGTTCAGTCACGTATGGCCGGCCGCTCGCAGCATTTTGTGCAGCTTGAGAGGGGAATTAACAGGAAATAGGGATCCAAAATCATGAGCATCCGTCTCCCGCCCGCCCATCAGTGAGAGATGCTTACACAATCTGTTTGGTAATGGAGGGGACGTTTAAAACGGTTATTACCATTAAAATCTAGAGAGAAATAAAGAAGCAGACCTGATTGTAAAGTTAATGCAGCGTGGGCCCATTTTTGCAGCCACTTTCAATCTCTCATAGATAAACCAGTAGATCACTTTAATTAGACAATGTGTTAATTGACTGCAGGTCCTGGGGTGTGATGTGTCAACATTAGTCTCCATCAATGACAACCTCCTCCAGGCACGACACCATTCACAGGACAGAGAGTGAGACGTGATACTGAGAATGATTGAGGGCGTGTGTGTGTGTGTGTGTGTGTGTGTGTGTCTGTTTTTACATGAACGCACGTGTGCATGCGTGCAACTTTATGTGTGCCTGTTTGCATGCGCGCAACTATATTCTGGGGGTGCCTGCGATTCCCGTGTGCCTGTGACCTAGTGAAGACATGTCAATGCGTGGGAGGGACAGCGCCTGCTGAAGACGAACAGAGAGGAAGAGGAAGGGAAGATAGCGAATAGAGGGCGAGGCAGAGAGAGAGAGAGAGAAACACAGCGTGCGGCCTATCGCTTCACTGTGGTCTGACATTATTAACGTGCTCATCGCCTGGCCACTCTCCACTGCTTGCTCCGTGTTTGGGAAATGGCAAGGGACATCAGCATTACAAGGTATCGCACTTGGCTCAGGAAAAAAAAAAAGGGAAGGGAGAAGGTCAAGATGCACTGTGCCTCTGGGACTTGGAAATCTCAAACTGAAAGCTCGATATTCCTTGAGTCAATCCATAGGTGTTCAAGCTGTGTGCGCAGCGGGAGGAAGATACGCCGCCCTGGAAGGTGGTACCCCCCGCATTCTCTGGGCACCCCATATGGGGAAAAGGCATTTAATAGAAGAGAAATTAAACCAAATGAAATCCGACACTGGGGTGGACCAAATGTAATTAACACACATATACCTACACACACACACACACACACTTCTTTCTACCTCACACTCTTTCCCACACACACAGACAATGTCAGCACTCTTGTACCGGCGAACAGGATCAGTGGCCAAGCGTATGATTATACTCAAGTCTCTGAAGTCGTAGCAAGGTGGCTTCCATCAGCGCCTCAGCCAACGTGGCAGTCATACAGGGAACATAATGAGGCCATTAGGTTTGGCGAACGCAGCCTTAAAGCCTCTTGTCCGACCGGCCGGGGGTTTCCACCGCGCACGTGCCCGTAGCTTCAAAGCTTTTAGCGGCTTGATGCGATCCAAGATCCGCGGCGAGCTGCAGCAGCAGCAGCAGGTGCAGTGCGTCCTGATTGGATGGCTTCCTGAATGGCTTCCTTAATGTTGCAGCGCTTCTGTGCCGAGCGCTAAGGAGAGTTTTAACATTATGTGATGCTTTTAAGGGCATCCGGAGACCTTTTAACGGGAGTTATAAAATGCAGTCTCAAATTGTGCTCACCTAGTTAACTGCAGGTAAAAAAGAAAGAAGGCAGATTCAGCAGTCATAAGTCATAAATATGTTTTCGGTAGCTGCATGTGCATTTTTCTGGTTACGTTTCAAATGATGGGGTTGGATTGTTCTGTCATTCCCACACAAAACCTTTGTAACCAAATGCTGCTCTTTAGTCTGCAAGGCTAAAATCTGCCCATTAAGGTATCCAGAAATGAAATATGACATCCCATAGATGTGTGACTCACCCTACACATAGTAAACATTAGGTGACATAACGTGCTTTTAAAAACCACCCTGCATGGAATCAGGAGGCTAAGGGACGAGTCTCAGCCTTGCCCCGACTGTTCTGGGAACTGCAGCCAAGAGTTTAGCTTTGGAGGCCAGTCAAGACGGATTCTCCATTCATGTTCTCCGGCACATGGCTTCATGCCACGACATCATACTCCCCAAACAAAAAAAAAACAAGGGACGGGAAACAAATTTGTAGACACTAATCAGGAGGAGGGAGGAGAGATGGAGCAATAAGGGAGATAAGGCCCCGCTGGAAGGGCTACATTATTTATGATATTCTCGTTTTTCTTTTTTTTCCCCCTCTTTCTTCCCCCAGAGCAGAGTGCCACCAGGGTAGCAAGAGAGGGAAGAAAAGAAACAACTTTATAATGTATTACCATCAGTAATTTAGGCTGAGGGGTGAGATGGGTTGATGGAAAGTGAGCGGCAACGAGACCTGCCTCTGCGTCCTAAATCATATCCCCTCGGTTGGAATTGCTGCGCGCGGCTCTGTCCTTGTTGGCGGGTCTCTGGGCTCTGCACTATGGAGGGTGCATATAATGACAATAAACATGCAAATAACATCCAGTCCAGTTGATTCTACAGCAACATCCTGCAAAAATGTGAATATTGTATTTTTCTGGTCTTGTGTGCGTTATTGCTGCATGATATTTTTGCCTTCAAATGCCGCTCCTGAGAGTCTGCATGTGTCCCCCCCCCCCCCCACACTCGGTTCTCAAGAGGGATTTGTGAATTTCAAACACACACACAGCTCTGTTGATGACTTGCCAGATACGACTGACCTGCCTCTGTGTGAGTTCTCGCGACTTTAAAGACCACTCAAGTTGCGCCCGTACTCGCGCCGTCTTATGCTAATTTCCCTCAAACACCTCCCCAACAGACGAAGGACATCAAAGAGAGCACCGCGTGCCACGGCACATGAAAAAGACATCTAGGAGTGAAAATATAGCGATCAGCTGAAAAGTTGACGCCCCGCCCTGAGCTATTGACTAAATATGCCGATATTTATGGTCACAGCTTTCTTAAAGGAACACATTCATTGTGGTTATGCTGTTGGGAAGAAATCTCAAGGTTCCCTTAGAAGAGATGAATGTTTCAAGATCACACTAAACGAGGGACTGCTATCCATTTTGTATTCAAGCTGTCAGTCACAATGCCATTATGCTCATGACTGCGGAGGGTGGGGGGGGGGGGTTTACACAGCCTCAAAGATACTTCAGGAAAGAACTTGTCACTTTGCTGTAGGGATGCTTCATTGGAATTATGCCCATGAATATTACAAATGACAGTTAGTCTCAACATTCTCTAGTTAATATCTAAGGTTAAGGCTTCAACATAACCTGCGTAAGCCTGAGGCAGAGACATGACGACACATACATCGACAGACAGAGAGGAAGAGAGGTAGGGGCAGCGGGGGCAGAGACAGCAAGTTGGACAGGTACAGGGAGACAATGAGAGTGCATTAGCCTTGTGTACACGCCTCAGAGGACACACCATTCCCCCCTAGGGAACCCACAGCCGCATCAAGTCCTCCCAGAGGTAGACACAGTGCAAGACACGGCCGACCAATCTGGCTGAAATAAGACGGAGAGGAAGTCTCTAGACCAAAGATGTTGTGAATTTATGGCTGATGCCGGGGCGACTCGACCAAACAGCGTACCAGTCAACCAGTTGAGATTCATTTACATTTATATTTTAGTCGTTTAGTCCAGACGAATGAATTTGTTGAGCGAGTAGGTTTTCGGTATCTTGACTAAAGGTCAGTTGAGTTGGGCACATGGCCGCCACCCGTCCACTTAGTCTGCCAGTCGCTCAAGATTGGTCACTTTCTACCAAAAACAATATAGGGTAGTACCAATAAGTTCTCCAACCTCATCAACAAAGAATGTTGTTTGTCATTGCCTTCCAAACCAACCCATGTGAGACCTTTTCCGATCTGGCACCTCTTTGGTCAATGTTTGGTCAGGTTTAGCCGACTCAAACTACTTGGCTAAAGACAGGGACAGCTGGTGATTATGGTGAAAAGAAGAACTGCATGGTCAAGGTTGAAACCAATGTCGGCTGTTGGTAGAAAACGGAAAGCAAATAGCAGCCACGCACCAAGGGCTGCTACTTGGTTAAGGTTAGAGAATGATCACTAACATGGTTAAGAAAAGAACCACCTGGTCAACGTTAGGGAAACATTGTGTTCAAAGTTAAAAGAATTCACCATGACCGCAAGCTACTTGGTTAAGGGTTAGGGAACAATCACGTTTGTGGTTAAAAGAACTACTGGGTCAAGGTTATGGAATGGCGGTTCTCAAGGTTCCTCGAAAGATTGTGGTTGTGACTTTTGGGGATGTAAACAGCCAGACACCGGAGGCCATTACTTGGTTAAGGTTAGGGAACAGTCATGGTTATGGTTAGAAGATGAACTACTTGGCTGAGGTTAGAGGTCAGACGCTTTGAACCCAACTTCAGGAAAACCAAACCATAGGTTGTTTAAAGGTTTTGTTATATAACGATTATTTTGGGGCATTTTTGCTTGCATTTGATAGCTGACAGTGTTGAAAAAGACCGAAAGACAAGGGTTTGTCGTGCCGCGAAATGTCCCCAGCTGGAATCGAGCTGGGGGTATTTTTGTTCGATTGTATGCCTCAGGTGGTTTGAAGTGTATAACCAAAAAGCCATTTTTCAGAGGACAGTCTCCATAGTAAAAAGATGAAAATCAGATGAAAAATGAGGGAGCCCACAAACGTACGATGGGTCTTGAATCGACAGCCCAGATTGAGGTGTTCGAAGCAAACGGGGTCATCCATCCAACCAGCTAGTCACCCCCTTACTCACTCTCACTCCAACTTAACCACTGCCGCAGTTAAGTTAAAGGACTTCAAGCTCAATCTCTTTGTCCTACCACTCCATTCGTCACGAGGACAAACACCGACGGCCAATGAAGATTAAGTAGCAGACCTCCTCTCTCTCGAGCATGCTCTCGAGGCCAGGCCTGATTTCCCTTCTCTTGCCGCCAACGAAGGAAACACTTTGAAATCGAGGCCTCAATCTTCAAGATAATTATTAAGGATTTGAAGCCGAGGGGCAGCGGCGCAACAATAACCTCCTCACCCTCTGCAACCAGGGCGCACAGTCACACACACACACACACACACACACACACATGCATGTTCCCCTTCGCATCGCTTCAGTCTTCACTGCGGGTTAGAAAACAAGTTCATGCACCGTGTCGTAATCAGCTCAGACAAGACTGAATATGTGGGATTTCTTTTCTTTTTTTGTTTTTAACGGAATAAAGCGAGAGGAGCAGCCACAACAACAAATTAAGCTTGTGAAACCACAAAGAAGAGCCCATCGGCTCCCTGTGAGCTTACATGGTTGTGTAAATGACTTTGATTCATTTTGTCTCATTATTCTCTTCCTATGAGGGCCCTCTTGTGTAAGAGGGGCAGGATTTTCGTCCACTTCCTGCGCGGAATGGGCCTGAATGTGGTCAGTGTCATTTTAGAGACGAGCAAGTGGTATTGTGAGAACCCTTTACTGCTGATTTACACGTCTGTGGCAGCAGGTCGACCCCGTCTTTCACCTGTGCGGTTGACCTGTTCTCCTTCTGCACCCAGAGAGCGAGGCAACCGATTAAGCTTCTGATTTTGAGTACATATTTTTTCTTAAACTGAGCATCTTCTGGGCACATAAATGTACTGGAATCGATCCGTGTGAACAGGTAATTAAATGTTTAGAATAACTAAAATTTTCTAAGATTTTCCCTCAATTCAAACAATTCAGGGCAGCATGTAATCCATGAGTCCCTGTCATCGGGCACCATTATTTCAAGGAGGAACACATCTCCAGTTTAGGATTAAGGCAGATGACCCGACCTCCAAACACTGAACACCCGCCCCTTTGGAAAGGCTGTGGTAATGCATCCAGGTCTGACACCTCTTCATTTGCAATATAAAGATGTTATCACAGGACACTGCTGGCCACCTATTGCATTTCATAAGAGAGAGGTCCTGGGCACTCAATGCAGCCGAATGAGTCCACTCTATTTAGGTACAGCAAACCCCCCAAAATTCATGGGAAGCACGAGCAGTCATCCTAATCTGAAGAATTTACAGGCTTATTGGAGATGGAGCAATAATTTATGGCTCCCTCCTTCCCCGATCAATTAGTTTGGATGAAAAAACCTCGCATCATTTGGGAGGAATGAATCATGCATTAGCACAGCCTATTTCAAATTCGCTGCCCCCCCCCCCCCCCTTCCCCACTAAGGCTGTAAATCAAGACAGACTAAATATCAAACTGGACAGGCTCGACTCTCAGACCGTGCACGGCCGGACGAGCGCAGATAAAGCGGGATAAAAACGGCAAAGGACAGGCTGCGGCGGAGCGGGGCTCCGTGCGTAACAGCCGGGGGAGTCAAAGGTCGCGGCCGAATGCGATTCACAGTCGCTGCACAAGTCCAGCATTTAGGGGGCAGCATGCGTCGGTGCGCATCTGTAGCTTCCAGTGCACCTGTTAACGGCGAGCCACAACTCGGCGGCACGGCGGAGCGCAGAGTCTCCGCTCTGTGCGTCACGGAGTTTTGCGCCCCCCCCCCCCCCCTCCTCCCCACCTCCTTCCCCTGCGGCTTCTCAAAATACCCCACTCTCCGGAGAAGGTTCACGTGAAATGCGGAGTCGTGAAAAGCAACATGACACGCAGAAGAAAAGAAAAAAATAAGAATGAACTGTCACTTACGCTGCTGTTCTGGCCCGACCAGTAGACCACCGCGTGGTTATGCGCAGAGTCCCCCGTCAGAGCGAAAGTGCTGCTGGTGAGCTTGGGCTCATCCTGCCGGTTATTCCCTCTCCCGTCGTCCCTGTTCCATCTGAACTCGGACCTGCCCTGCCTGTGCCCGTCTAACAACGAGCCCCGATCCTCCGGAGCGCCCGTATCCATGCCAGTCCGGCCGGTCCACCCGTTCTCGCCGAACTCGGCAAACTCCGGACCGCTTCTCCTCGCTCGCCGGAGCGCGGCATCCTCACCGGTCCCCGCATCCCCTGCCTCACCACCGCCGCGGCGACTTTCCCCACTGGCCCCTGGCGCATCTTCTTTTGCACTAACTCCATCCGAACTGACACCTCGAGGGAGCTGGGGGACGTCCTCGGCAGAAACGCCCGCCTCACGGTCGTCGTCCACTCCGGTATTTTGGTCGCTATCCCCGAGTTCCATAAACTCTACTCGGATGCGTTTCAGGGTGCCCGGCTCCTCTGTCGGCTCAGAGCGCATCCCCAGCTGTAATCCCTCCAGGTGAAGTTGAAGCGGCGACGTGCAAGATGCGCAAGTTATCTCCGCCTTGGCATTTTGGAGGGTATGAGCGGCTATCATCACCCAGATACCCAGAGATAAGTGCAAGCCTGGGCAGAAGCCAGCCCAAGTCTCCATCGCTGACAGAGATTTGGGAGGGTGGGGGGGAGGGTGGTGAAGAACCGTTGGAGACCTTATCCGACACCTTAACTCCCTTCTCTCAGGTCGATATGGAATAACTGACGCCTCGATTGTCCGCCTGGTTGTTTTGGGGCGGGGGGAAAGGGGGGGGAGGAGGCGAGAAAAGTGCTCTTCGGCGAAACTGTGCACGTCCAAGGATCTTTGTTCGGGAAAGCCAACACACAGGAGGGAGGAGCTGTATCGCAGCCAGCTGCCGAGTGTGCGTCCGGAAGAGACAGTTAGAGAGAGAGAGAGAGAGGGAGGGAGGGAGAGAGGGAGAGAGAGAGAGAGAGAGGGAGAGAGGGAGGCACAGAGAGGGAGGGAGGGGGGGGATCTGTCCATGGTGCTGATCCTTCTCCTATTCTAGACGCATTTAAGATCTCAGCAACGCATACCACCCTCTGTCCGGCACATATCACGTCGTGATGTAAAAAAAAAAGACTTTAACACATTAAAGTAACACTAAGGGTGACACGAACACGTGAGCAGTTACCAAGGAAAGACCCGACCCGAGTGAACAGTAGACACATGATGAGTTGACCAGACTGGGAGCACTTTCTCCACAAGCCCTCAATAAACTAGTAGTCACTCATTCGCTGCGTAATAATAATCTGTGTTGTGCGACTCCAGATAAAGCGGTTACAGCGCAGCCTTTGGTCACTCCACCATCACCTGACCATCGCTTTAAGTATGAGCACGTTTTCATCGGACGATTAAACTATTAAAGTGCAGCCAAAACTGCCAGGAAGTAATGTTCTGATTCTTTTTCGACGACTCATTGGTACGACCGAAAGGGGACCAGGACGCCTATGTTTGAATCTGATCCAGATCTCACCTCCTATCATTATCATTAGGGATTATTTCGCAGATAAACCTAGTGACCCCCATTCCCCTTAGTAATAATAATCTCAGTGTTGTCCACATACAACATGCCAATCTCAACATAATGAAGTAGAAGCAGGTCCTTCACGGTAAGAAGCCCCTGATCTGGCACTGGTGGGGAGGCGGGGGGGGGGGGGGGGGGGGGTGAACACTTACTAATGGAGTGGGAAGACTAGGCAGGGAGTTGCACCACTCCTAGCTCCTAGGGGGAAATAACGCAGCGCCTATAGAGGCATAAGAGAAGGAGGGAGGGGAGGGAGTGCTGGGACACAGTGCTGCCGCGTCCTGCAGATGGAATGGTGACATAAAAGCAGGAAAACGTGCGTGCATGAGAGAGAGAGAGAGAGAGAGAGAGAGAGAGAGAGAGAGAGAGAGAGAGCTTGTATATGTATGAGAGAGTTCCTGTTTGAGTGTGTGTTCCTGAGCCCCTGCCTGTCAACTTGACTGCCCACGTCAGGGAATGCTCGGGGGACGGTGTCTGACTTCCTGACAAACTTCCAATCACGTCGGTGATGAAAGAGACAGTTTTGCGCATTTCCACGTCCAGCTGCAGAGCAAACACTTTGTTTTGCGCACAAATATCCGTCGGAGGGAACCAGTGCAGCATTACATGCGGAGTAACCAGAGTCACATTTCACCCGAGAGTCTGGAGGAAAGCAGCTGTCCTTACAGCACCTTATCTAAAGTGGCTAGAATTAAAAGGCTTGGTCGAGATGAGCCAGGCCTGCGCAGAATAACTTGACCCGGGGCGTAATGGGAAACGCCTGGCTGCCGCCTGATCAGGGAGCTGATTGGCTTTTCGTTTTGACCACCACATACCGCGCTTTGTAGAAAATTTACATATATATATGTATGTATGTATATATAATTTACATACAATACATTTTTCTGTGTAATTGTAATATTTTAAGGCTGGGTTGTGGGCAAGGAAGGTTTAATCGGTACACAAACATACGTTGGATGGTTGATAAAAAATAATAACCAAGCAATTACAAAGTGCTTTACAAGGCAAATAAGTCAATAAATAAAGATTATAAGAAAGCCTAATTACAACTTGATGACCTTTTGTCAGCCAGAGAAGTCAAATATGTTTAGTCCGAGACTTCCGTAGGTCCTAACTATTGTGAAGCGACAGAAAACCTGTTAAAAGAAACAAGTAGCCTGTGAAAGTCAAGAGCGTAACGCCTCGTCCTGTTCGTTAGTTGTTAGTTTCGTCATTGTTTTGTCCATGTGTTGCACATTTCCTGTTTTATTTTGTAGTGCTCACCTCTCCTCCCGTCGCAGACACGTCACTTCCTGCCCCTGTGCGTTTCCCCGCCCCTCGTGATTACCCACCCCGCCCTGATTAGTTCCTCGTGTCCTCTGGATTTTGACTACCTGTTTTTGTTTTTTTTTAACTCCTGTAGAAATTTACACTTGAAAAAAATGAATGCATATTGTAGAATAAAGAGCTGTACAGCGTTTAAAACAAGTTGCTTTCAGTGGAAAAAGCTGCGACGCATGCTCAGCACCACAACAGCAGAAAAACACAGTTAGCGACTGGCTAAAGTGCGCAAATAAGCAACTGTTGACCAACAGGCTCGCCACGTCAACTTAAAAGGTGGTGACGTGTCAGTGTTGAGTTTCCAACGTCGTTTCAGCCGCCCGTGTTGCCAAAGAAATCCGTCGTTGAAGGTTTGAAGGGACTTAAGGTGTGGTGATGCAGTGTTGTGAATTTCTGTACCCCCAAGGCCATGCTGGTTTGCCTGAGGCCAGTTGTTCCCATCTTGGGGTGGGTCAGGCTGCAAGGTAACTCTGAAGAGTCATGACATGACAGCAAAGCAGGAAAGCACAAAATGATGACATTGTTTATCGCAAGGTTTATTTTCCCAGACTTTCTCCTCATCCTTTGCTTTTGTGAATCACTGATCATTTCAGCTCTGTAGGCCTCTAAATGTATTTCAATATTCAAATAAACTGGTTTCAACGCGAGTACACATAGCTTCATTTTAAAGGAATAGTTCAACGTTTTGGGAATACCTGTTTTGTTTTTTTTTGCCAAGGAATAGATAAGAGGAGCCACTCTCACTCTCGCTCAAGTTAGAGCCAGCAACTGATTAGCTTAGCTTAGCATAAAGCTAAAGCGACTGGTCCCGGTCAAGGAAATAGTCCCACACCTTGGGCGGAGCCTGGTTTGCGGTTTCCCCCTGATTCCAGTCTTTATGCTATGCTAAAGCTATCAAGCTACATATTTTGCATGCGGACAAGATGAGAGTGGTGTCGGTCTCAAAGTAAAGACATTTCCCAAAACGTCAGACTATTCCTTTCATGGGTCGCAAGCCAAAAAGCCTTGGGAACTCCAGCCCCTCTACTCTAAAGGGCCGTCACCCAAGACAAACGAAGCAACCCTGAACAACACAA
Organism: Enoplosus armatus; assembly: GCF_043641665.1. NCBI lineage: Eukaryota > Metazoa > Chordata > Actinopteri > Centrarchiformes > Enoplosidae > Enoplosus > Enoplosus armatus. The sequence goes on along the minus strand of NC_092181.1, from coordinate 7,734,797 downwards.
AGACAGGGACTGCATGCCAAGACTGAATTATTTCAGAGAGGGACATGTAATGAGATTTTAATGAAAGTGAATGAAACTTCTCATCTCATGCGATGCTGCCATTCATCAATTACCATAGTTTACTAATGGAGTGGAAATTATTAATCCCTTTTAACTACAAATCAGATGGAATTTTTTGAATCAATCAACATCCAAGTGAGATGTATTTCGCAACTTGTAGGGGCACTGCACCGAAAAGGAACTGGCACATTTTTATGACTCAGACCTACCACACACAAGTATCTCTCATCTATATGGAGCTGTCTTAGTGGGCCTGGGCCTGTTTAAAGGGTGGTCCCCCTTCGACAGGAGGACGTGTCCTTCAGCAAGACACTTAATTCCTGCCTGGACCAGGGGTGCTGATCTGTCGCTGACCCTGCCCTCTGTCCTCCATGCAGCGAGGCAGCTGAGACTCAGTATCACATTTATATTATAGTGTGTGATATGAAGCACTTCTTCAGCTGTGAATGGTCATATTTTCTAAAACAATATTATGAAGAGTTAGTGGGTGGTAATGAATGGAACACCAAGGATGAGACATGGTTTTGTATTCACGGGAGATGTAGATGAAAAATGCTAATACAATCCAGTTAGAAAGACAAACTTTCAAAGTGACTTACAAGGGGAGAATTTGGATTTTCCATCTTTTATTTATTCTCGAATGATCATTTTCATTCTTTACATTTTATTTCTGATCACAGCAGTCCCCCCTTTTAGTTCTGGTCCGTTTCATGTTCAAACTGGGTTTTTTTTACAAACGCACTGAGGGGAATGAACATGATGTAAGCTTTGGCGACTGTCAGCCTGCATCATCAGCACTACATGGACGCTTGTGGGGAAATAGACTAAACAGCTGGTCATGCATCACTTTACTGCCTTTTACCTGTATATTTATGTACCCCGGTGACAAATAGCTCACAGAGAAATAACTGATTATGAGACTGCAACTCAACCTCACGTGTGACAAACACAGAGAAACAGGATGAAACCGAGGAGTCGTGTACTATGGTATGCGGGGGGGGGGCGAGGGGGTGGGGAGTGCTGTGTGGTCGCTACATTATGTTAATTTTTCATGTGGAATTACTAACATACACACAATACACACGCACAACACACCACTGTTTTAACTGACTAACGTGGCAACATGCGTCAGTGTTACTATGGTTATCGGATGATCACCTATAAGATTCCTTGACAGCTCACAATCAGATGGATTTAACTATAGTTTAGCTTTTTAATTTGTGCTAAAATCACTCTCACAAAATACATAATAATAATAATAATAATACATTTTATTTATAGAGCGCGTTTCATGTTACTCAAAGACACTTTACGTAAGTCCAAATGGTCATAAGAGGGCTTTATGAGTGAGGAGAGGGACTCGCTGTTGGACAGGGAACCGGTGGAGGTTCTGGAGGACAGGGGTGGGTGGGTGAGCGGGCGAGCAGCAGAGTCCTGGATGCATTGGAGTTTATTTAGGACTTTGAATGCCGTGGTTGGTCTGCTTCGCTTACAGAATCCACTTGGAGGTGGACCGCGATCAAGTGGTCCGCTTGTTTGGAGCGCACCAGAGTTTGATTTACTGCTTTCCCAACGGAACCAAACTAAACGGGCACTGAACTTAAAAAATGACCAGCTACCAGATTTGTTGCACAAAGACACATTGTCGCCTTTTAGTTCTGGTCTGGTTCTTTGTGTTCACACTAGCTTCTTTTACCAACAAACCAAGACCTGTAACCGTGAAGCAATTCTTAAAGTCACATGGCCTGGAAGGTAAACTCATTCAGCGGACTCATCCAGAATCAACAACGCGTCATGGACCCTGACGGGGAAATCAAATCCAGCGACTGACAATCATGTGGCTCTTCACTGAACCTGATGTGTTTATTTATCTTCTTTGGTCTTCACAAAGAGCTTGCGAAGAAATTGCAGATTACGAACATTATTAGTCGAGGCTGCAACAGGGCCTCGTGTGTCACAAATAGTGACGAATAAACAGAAACGGGCAAAAAAAGAGGTCTTGTGCTGTGGTATTACTGGAGGACAGTTACTGTGTGGACGCTACATGTAGCTCACTTCAATCACTTTGTATAGGGGAACTGTTACACTAGATGTAGTAGGACACAGCACAGCTTTAACAGGTTTCATTGCACTTTCTTTATATATCCGGGAAGATCCCCTAACGTCACGAGGTGACATGCGTCCGTGTTGCTACGAGTACCAAATGATCTTGCATAAATGTATATGTCCCATTTAAAATGAGCAGATTGCTTTAATAGTCATTTAGCTTTTGAACCCGTGCTGGCTTGTCCGTTTTGCTTTCACACCCCAAACAAACCAAATGGATGAAGTTTAGGCGTGAAAGCATCCAAACATCTGAGGAGCTCTCCAGACCAACAAGGCCAAGGATTGGATAATAGGAATCCTGCCCTGACTTAAGACCAAAACAGATACTACTAACTCAACCGGGGTCCACCAGAAGCATGCCAGTGGGACGCCCGTCTGCGGTCAGAAGAGAGTGTTTAAGTCACGAGGAGTTAGCGCCTAAGCAAACCATTCAACACCTTGGACAGGACCTCCTAAAGAGAGAAAGACCGGGGAGGTATCTGTGGAGATCATCACAAGGGAGCAATGGCAAGGACCAGTCAAGTTACTGAAGGAGCACCAAAAGCAGACAACATCAGCGGTTTCTGTACATTAGACCAAAAAGACAATTGTGCACAATACCTATAAAATGTGATTTTAACATACATTCTTTCCCCCCTTCTTCTGAAAAAATATGAGCATTTAACAACCATAAATCCTCCTAGCTCTGAGAATGTCACATATTCTGCATGGTAACTGATTGTTATTGCTGGCAGCTCGTGTTACTGAAATTAGTTCTCCTGGTAAACAGTGGCTCCCCCACAAACTTCCAAGCAGAACGTGCCAGCCTAGCCAGCATGTGAAACAAAACGTTTCGCCACTGCATCCAGCGAAGCAAACAAAGTGCTTTGAAAGGCAGTGGCCCAATCAGTTGAGGTTCAAAGAGGTGCAAACTGAAGGTCTGCTTTATGGCGAGTAAGCGATGCTTAGTCGCTTTGAAGAATGCTGATTTATTACAGAGTGTGATCTCGTGAAGACAACTTATGTGTGTTTCACAGGGATCCAGACAGATCCAGTTCATGTATTGTAAAGTAACTAGTGACTATAGTTGTGGAATAATTGTAGTGAAGTAAAAAAGTACAATATTGCTGAAATGTAGAGGAGTCATGAAATGGAAATACTCAAGTAGAGATACCTCAAGTTTGTACTTAAAGGGTAATTCTTTTCTTGTAAGTGTTGGGGTCTAAATGAGTAGCTATCAAAGGTTTTTGGAATTGGTCCGGTAGATCGCCTCAGCGGGCTGCAATGGCTCCAACGTAATCACTGTTTTTGCCAGGGACAGGCTCAGATTGGTATTCTAACTGTCTGAAACCATTATGACAAAGGACCCCTGCAGAGATAAACCTTTCTTAGTAAAGAGTAAGATCCTCTGTGTTTAACCAAAAACAGAAGTCTCGCTCTGAAATCTCACGAGAGCTGAGTTGTTGCAGGAAGACAATGACTCTTTCAAAGTCAAAGTTGCTAAACTGTCTCTATTCTAATTATTTTTATTATTATCCTTGCGCACTAACATTTTTGCACATTTCCCTCGCACATATTGAGAAATCTGAGTATGTGACAAATAAACCCTTCAATATTGAATCTATATGGTATGTACAGTAACTGTATTATACTATAAAGTGAATATGGTCCCTGTCTATAGTGTTCATTGCAACAGCAGCTCTTTTATTCACAGAAAATGGAGTAAAATTCCCAAAAGGTACTTATTGTCTCTGGTGGTCATCCATAATTCTTAGAACCGTAGATTCTAGCTCAAGAAAAGCAAGTAAGTGGACCTTTGTGGAAGACTTGGTTGGACAAAAAAATGATTGTCATGTTTAGAAAACCTACTTTGCAAAGGTTAGGGAGCGTCTTTGGGTCATGCCAGCAGCCAACTGTCACGAACTGCGGCCGTCAGTGTAAAAGCCAGATACTTGGTATACCCAGTTATCCTCCGTAAAAGTTTTTGCTACCTCTGCCTTTGCTTCTGAGAGATTATTCTTTAAGACCTGCAAGAGGTTACTTGTCAAGGACATGATAAACGTGAATGATGGCGGCTGATGGCGGCAACGTACCCTGTCATGGAAATCGAGGTGTTTAAATGTCCATGTGCTTGTAAGTGGAAAATGTATTGAAATATAATCTGAAAGCGACAACGTGAGGGTGAAGACCTTGGAAAAGTACTAGACTTTGACTTGTGTATGCGTGTGCGTCATGACCATGGAAGATAACCTCATGACGGGATGTAAAGGCTGCATGGGGAGAGCAAGCGTAAGTATCATCAATGTGGATATATGTTAGACAAAGACAAGCACTGTGTCTAATGTATCACAAGGTATAGAGCATGCAGAGCAGACCCTGTTGCCCTATTAGATAAGCCGGATAGCGGGGGGATGATAGAAGGTTTGTGAAACTTGAGACTCGCTTATGATTGGTTTGTGATGCAGAGTATATATATATGTATATATATATATATATATATATATATGTGGTGTAACACGTATGGGGTGACTCTTGCATGCAAGCAATAAAGAATTCTTGGGAACTAGAGATCAAGACAGATATTGTGTTTGGGTATTTCATTGCCAGCATCCCACCGACTACAGACAGCGTCAGGTTTTCTGATTGCCACGACAACCCCGCCAGGCTTTGTTTTGCCCGGTATGAGGTGATAAAAGGTCAAATTAAGTTTATTTGTCATAACAATGAATACTGAACAACAGTAGAATGGAAGATTTCCAAATAAATCAGGATATTCACTGAGAGAAACAAACTCTGGGAGAGCTATTCCATAGGCTGTGGCAGTCTTACAAAACACTTATATATCTATACGGCCTGGGCAGTAATTGTGGGATTTCATCAGTAGGAGGTCACACGCACTGAATCAATACAGACGAGGGACACAGTAAATACTCCAAAGCCTGGGGAATCGAGCACTGTCAGGAAACATGTGACATTTGGACGAGGCTCTTGTGGGTTTCCTGGCACATCAAGCTAAAAGGTCAGGCTATGATAGAGAGTCCTTGGACACGCAACTGTAATTGACCTTTTCCTTTGATAGTAGAGCGCGGATTGACATATGCTTCTATAGGGGCCCAGCTTCATTCACTGCTGTACAAATATAATTAGTTAAGTTGCTCGGGGAGTCATTAGGTACAGTACGTGCCAGGCTTAGAGGACGGGGTTCAGCAGTGGTGACAAGAGGTGAAACACAATAGCTTTTTTTTTTCTGTCTTTGTGTACGCCGTTGCGGTGGATTTGCTGCCAACAAAAGATTCGAATTTGAAGATATTCATCTATGTCATTGGTGGGAATGGGCCACGCTTTGTGTTCCATATCCAATGAGGTGACTGTTAGTCAAAACATGTGAGGCATTCTCTCGGCCTCTGTAACGCAACAACATTAATGATGTCACCGTGACTTCCAACCTCGCGTTATGATAAGCTGACAGGTGCTTTAATGAGTGCCATTATCTGATGGTCAGCATTCCTACGGTATCTCTATAAGTATCACTCTGCCTTACTTACCTTTTTATGCCAGTAACCTAGCAACCTATCAACGGCCGCCAACCAGGCCACACACTCTAACCAGAATTTCTACAGCGTGAAAATACATCACAGCAACTTTATTGCATCTATCTATACCTGAATGATTAATTTCGTCGATGACAGAGAGTTTACATCCCTCCCTTCATGCAGCGCCGGTCAGAGTGGACCAGCTGTCAGTCACGTCGTCTCTGGCTGGAAGCTGGCTGGCACATCCTGTGTGCACATCAGCCACAGCTTCGGGATAAATACTATTCAGATGGTGTCTGATGCTGCAATGGAGGCGGAGAGAGATCATGACTGCGAGCGGACACAGATCAGAAACACCTCTTCAGAGTCTCTGCGGATGAGGGGAGCAGGAAGCGACAGAGCAATACTTTCCAGTGCTTATATGGAATTTGACTGCTTTATCTCGGAGTTGTTTTTTTCTTTGCATGCTCTCTCGCCGAGCTGTGTCACAGTTGTCTGAGCGGCTTTCCGTGAATGTCAGTAATAAAACTGCGGCGTAATAGGTATAATAGACTTGAGAGGGCACGATACCGAGTGACATTGCATGGACGGATTAACCTGTTTGGAGACCTTGTGCAAAAAATAAAAGAAACTCTGCTGGGGGACTATTGTTTCAACAAGTCTTAGACTTCCTGGAACAAAAGCGCTTCCGTCATCATCTGTTTTACATGTTTAACTATGACTGGATGTGCATTTTTATGCTTTGAGTCTACTTTTTTTTCTCCCACTGAAGCACATGAAAGCTCCATTTAGAACCCCTGGCCGAGGCAATGCACTACTTCAAAGCTGCATTCATCAGTATTTTTATATTAACAATGGAGCAAATGAGCACATGTGATATGAAAGGGGTCACTTGTGGTGATGAACCCGCAGAAAATAATCTTGCTTTGCAGTTGCCCTCATCTCCCAAAAAAAAAAAAAAACGTTCTTGTTTCGGTTCACTTTCACCTCTCTCGTGAACCTCATTTCCAGCCACAGGCGGCTGTAGCTGCTCTGATGAACCCACTGAACACCACCTGCCCAGCGCCAAATGGCAGACAGAGAGGAGGACATACTGATTCATAAAGGGAGGTGTTACTTTGGTTTTGGGCTGTAGTAACTCTTTACACCATTATCCCGTGGCGCTTTATGAGTCCCATTGGCCTTGATCTTTTATGTTTACAGGTGGCGCTAAAGGAAAGGGTCATGGGGGTCACCTAAGACATTAGAATTTTATATGGGACAATGATGGAAATAGTAACATTTATTTTTATTGTTATTGTTTATTTATTTAGAATTGTTTAATTTATTTCGGTGATCCTATGTGGTACACTGATATGGGGGACATGGGGGGGACACTGAATTCCAGCCAAGAGGTTTTTTTGTTTTGTTTTTTTAGAAGGCCTCCGGCTGCATAAAGTCCATGGCAAGTTCGTTAAGATATCTTGCTCGGGATCCAAGTGTTAGATGTAAAATATTAACACTGAGCAGTTTTAACGGACATCTTTGAGCATTTAAAACATGAAGGCTACTTTTAAATCGGATCAGGTATACGCTCCCTCAATGATACTGGTAAACTGGAAACGTGCTCATTATATTGTTCAAAATGTGCTTTTACATGTAGGCTACTATGTTTGTTTTTTTTTCCTTTTTTTTCTCAAGTTGGGAACAGAAAAGATATATTTCTGACCACTAACAACAGTACTATCAGTTCCAATTCTACCATGACAGCTACATAAATAAGTAGAATACAAGGCAGAAACACAATGGTAATTGGGATTATGAGGAGACATGATTTACTGGACTTTCATTTCACACTGCATGCTTGTTGAGGCCAATACTCCACTGCAGAATACAAATGTTGTTTTCTTTTCCAATTGATTGAGGAAGACTAGAGCTGGTTTCTAATTCAATGTACTGAACAGCTTTTGAGGGAAGTGTCTGCAACACCAAGATAGGCAAAAAAAAAAAAGCTAATGAGAAGGCACGTCAGCTCAGCCGCTACCACTTTAGCTTTCCCGGGCCTTGTATGTGTTGAACTGAGCTCACAACGTTTCAATGAGGATTTCCTGGAACGTATCAGTTGTTATACCAAACAGTGGTCTTAAATAGACATGCAACACCCGTAAACAGATTTATGGCTCACTCGGGGCGACTGTAGTGGTCACCCGGCGCACTTTAAATCAAAATTCATCAGCGGATGTGGAAGTGAAAGTGAACGCATCGTCTTTGAACATCCAGCCCAGCGTATGGAGCTACTGTCCACGTTGTTGCTCCTTATATCCAGGATCACGTGAGTGCATCCCACTGTGTGTCTCTCGCTTGTTCACTTGATCACTTGATCATTCTACCACTAATTGCTTGTTCTTTGCACTATCACATCTGGCAGCCTAATTACTTGTGTTGCTTCTGTGAGTGTGGATTTTTCTTCTTCTTCGAGAGAGAGAGGCACAGGTGATAAATCTACCCCCGAACAGTGTTGTTTTATGTGACTAATTGTAGCAGCCTTGAGGCATCACTGCAGTGAATGCCATTTGTTAATGAGTAAAGATGCAAGAACTTAATAAATGCAGAAGTTTTGAAGTACTTAAAGGCCTTCCATTTAGTCACAGAAAGCGCGAGGGGCAGGGTGAATGGTTGCCGTATCGATTACTGCTTTAATTCCAAATTGAGACTGACAGTCCAGGCAGCCACTGGATCCTCCAATGGCTGAGTCAGTGCCTTGTCGCTGTCACAGCTGTGCTTGCCAGTGGCAGGTTCGTTCCCCTATCAGTGGATAAGGATATCCATCTTCACACCTCGGGGTCCTCAGTAGGCAGCCGCTCTCCCAAACGGCCAACTTTGCTGAATCTAAGCAGGGCATTTCAGGTAACCAGCCTCTCTCTGGATGCATTATTTAGCCGTACTTCAGGGACGTTTTTTTTTTTTTTTTTGAGCAGAAAAATCAGGGGCAATGCTTTGAACTTTATCATACCTCTTTTTTTGTGTGTGTGATACATTTCATGTGCTAGCCACCGTGTCTGGAATCATATCCGGCCAAAATGTGGGGTCTTCAATATGTTAAAAATAAAAAAGGCATATCTTGACAGAGCTGGCAGAGCGGTGAGCCAGGGAAGTCACATTTGAGCCACTTTGTCACCAATGCTTCATCCCTGCTGAAGTATCCTCGAGCAAGTCCCCGATTGCTTGCACTGATGTGCCGAAGCAGACCTCAGATCATTTGGGACAAAGAGAAAGAGAGCTTCTCGACGAAGATTGATGGAAAATATAATGTTAATGAACCATCAGCAACAGTTAATCAGGAGGACTTTCATCCTCCCCGACTCCTTCATTCATTACTGCTGCTGAGCCACACCTCTTGGCGTACTTCCCCTGCTTCCTTTATTATGCTGTCACTTTAAAATCCAAGAGGCGACTTCCTCCTGTTCACCTTTATCCAATCACGTAAGCCTAACATTACCAATCCTTTCACTTGCCCAAATGGGAGCCAATCAAATGAAGTGCACACATAGCATGATGCCTTCAGCTTCTGATCAATGTGGACCCCAGATTATATCAACAACGCGTTATGTTCTTAAACTAGTCTCTCCTGGCTGAATACATTTTAGTGTGTAGAAGAAGTCTTGAAGTAAAATGTTCTGACTCGGCAGAGGGAGGGAGAAAACACAATACACACTCACAGCTATCGACTGTACTGACCTTATGTGGCCCATTGTTCCATTTCCGGGTTCGTGCTTCTTCCGGTCGCTGTCGCCGTCTGTGGTAACCTCTTGTTAAAAGTCGCGGTCCTGATTGGTTGCCACAGCCTGCTATAAACCTGAGCTATACTATATTCTATGTATATGGCTTAAAACTACTTTTATAGCAGCAGCTTGATGTTTCTGTGGTGAAAAATTGCAAGAGCCCTGATGCTAACTTTAGCAGGTTATTAAGTTATCATCGTTATTAGCAGTTGCCACAAACAATCACTTAACCAGCAGATATTTTTTCTTTGCTGGTCTGGAGGCTTATTTATAAATATGATTAATTGAATTAAAATACAACTTTTCTCCCCACTAATATGTAAAATACATTTTATTAATAATATAATGTGTAATAATCAGCTTGTTACCCAATAATAAGCCCGTGTCATGGAACACAGTTTTTGGACATATTGTATTATATTGTATATATACACTGCTCAAAAAAATTAAAGGAACACTTTGAAAACACATCAGATCTCAATGGGAAAAAAAAGTCATGCTGGATATCTATACTGATATGGACTGTGTAATGTGTTAGGAAGGAAAGGATGCCACATCGCTTGAAATGAAAATGATCAACCTACAGAGGGCTGAATTCAAAGACACCCCGAAAATCAAAGTGAAAAAATGATGCGGCAGGCTCGTCCATTTTGCTGAAATTCCATTGCAGCAACTCAAAATGGTACTCAGTACTGTGTATTGCCCCCACGTGCTTGTAAGCACGCCTGACAACGGATGGTGTCCTGGGGTGTCTCCTCCCAGATCTGAACCAGGGCATCACTGAGCTCCTGGACAGTCTGAGGTGCAACCTGGCGGCATCGGATGGACCGAAACATAATGTCCCAGAGGTGTTCTATTAGATTCAGGTCAGGCGAGCGTGGGGGCCAGTCAATGGAGGACGTCGGGCCCTCAGGCCACCCTCATGAAGTCTGTTTCTGGTTGTTTGATCAGAGACATTCACACCAGTGGCCTGCTGGAGGTCATTTTGTAGGGCTCTGGCAGTGCTCATCCTGTTCCTCCTTGCACAAAGGAACAGATACCGGTCCTGCTGATGGGTTAAGGACCTTCTACGGCCCTGTCCAGCTCTCCTAGAGTAACTGCCTGTCTCCTGAAATCTCCTCCATGTTCTTGAGGCTGTGCTGGGAGACACAGCAAACCTTCTGGCAATGGCACGTGATTGATGTGCCATCCTGGAGGAGTTGGACTGCCTGTGCAACCTCTGTAGGGTCCAGGTATCGCCTCGTGCTACCAGTAGTGACACTGACCCTAGCCAAATGCAACACTAGTGAAAAACAGAAAGAAAAGATGAGGAGGGAAAAAATGCCAGTGGCCTCCACCTGGAAAACCATTCCTGCTTTGGGGGTCTTCTCATTGTTGCCCCTCTAGTGCACCTGTTGTTAATTTCATTCACACCAAAGCAGCTGAAACTGATTAACAACCCCCTCTGCTGCTTAACTGACCAGATCAATATCCCAGAAGTTTAATTAACTTGACGCTATACTCTGATTAAAAAGTGTTCCTTTCATTTCTTTGAGCAGTGTATATAGCACGCGTTTTGAACGGCCACACAGTCACCATGACTATTATATGAGGTACATGACCAACTGATCCCAGAGCTGTGTGGGAGAACTGATCTAATTAGTGCCGCTACATGAATAGTGGTGGATATTTGTCAGACTGCTGTAGGAAGAAATGTATTTATACCATTGTGTATGAAACACATTACTGGCATGTTATAGTACAAGGCTGTATTCTACTGTACAACCCTATAGATATACAATAGCATAGCATGAGCATAGCATGTGCTTGTATTCGGGGGGGTTTTCACAGCTTCTTAGAATCTCAGTGCATGTAAGAAGGGTGCCAGGAAGGTTGCAGAGAACAATGACTTTGTGAGTGAGTCAGCCATTACTTCTGTCTGCAACTTTTGTCATTGGGATAAACAATATTTGCACTATAAAGTACAAAGTCTGGTTGCATAGACGCTTTCTGTTTAGTTTTGGGGAACTAATTAACGATTACAGAGGCGTCTCAAACAGTTGTTGTTTTTAAAGGCAAACAAAACGCCAACAACATTTAATTTCACAAGTGGGCAGCGACAGAACTGCAGACGTTTTGTCCTATATAGGAAACTATTTGGCAGCTAGGCTTAATTAACTCTAATCTGGGCCACACTCCGAACTCACAGAACACAGACTGTCTGTACCTGTAGGTGGGTTATTTATCGTAATTCGTGGAGTTTTATGGAAACTCTTCTGAGAAACTCTTCAGTCTGGCGGTGACAAACTGAGGTCATTTTGTGCAACTTCTGACTTCTTGTGTGCTCTACTCCAGCATATTTAGTATTGCCCTTCTACAGAATTGCTGGACTTGCAAGAGACATGAGATGGTCAGATGCCAAGATCCTGACTTTTAGTCCGTTCCGATATAATCAAACATGTTTGATATTACTGGGTGTTTTTAGTCTTGGCTCATGCAAATAGTGAAGTTCAGTGATGTAAACATTGTCAATTGGTGCGCACTCTCCAGCACCAAACAGGAAGTAGCAAACCAAGAGTTGTAAGAGTGAAAGTGAGAGTTTTTCTTCTCGTAAATTTCCACCAGGAGCAGGATGGGAGATCATCTCAAAGGGAGTCTAGTTGGAGTCTTGCAAATAGTGACCCTGCGAAATCCCCAGTCTTTGCAAAATCTCAAACCCTTGTGGCTTATGACACATTGTCTTTATGTGTGAGAGGGTGTCAGACTTTAGTCTCTTCCAAGTCTTCTGGCAGGCATTAAAAAATGAGTAAAAGTCTTAAAACCCAAGCTGAGATTTGAGACGTCGTCAGGGTCATTTAAGGTTCAGGTTATACAACTGTTCACAACAGGCTTTAGCCCTCCTCGTGATGAGTCAGTTCATCAACACATGTGAGGGAAATCTTGAGCACAAGAAGGTTCAAAAAGTTTTCTTCAGAAGGCAGACATCTGAGAAATAGCTGTGGAAATATAAACCCTTTCCCTCCTGCAGTTATGAGTGGAAACATTTGTATTTACACCACACAAGTTTTAATCCGGCGATCCTTTCGTGTCCTCACAGGACATCTTTTATTCATTCATTTTTGAATTTTCAACTGAAAGCTGCACTGATCATTATTTTCGTTCAAACAAAAAATGAAATGATTATGTGTCAATGTTCCAATAACTATGACCCAACTCTTTAGTTCACCTCAGCCCTCCGGAGCCTTTTAGCCTCTTTTAGCTCGTTGTTTTGGTTCTGCTGCCTGCCAGCTCCGCTCTTATCAAACCTCCTTCCAGCTCTGATAAACACGTTGTACGCTACCTGCCCAGCGTCAAACAGCAGACGTAGTGGAGCATTTAGCAGCGTAGCAAAAAAAAAGTTTTTTTAAAATGAATGCAGCTTTAAGTTAAATGATTGAAACTTTGCAAAAAAAAGTTTGTAAGAGGTTGTAAGGGAAAATACATCCGTTGGTTTTAAACTTAAACATCAAGAACAAACTGGAGACATGACTCCTGGTGTTGCCAACTCATTTATCAGCATTTCAGTGTTATTATATCAAAATAGCTCGTGATAATGTGCTTTAACACCAGCTGATGCATTGACAGGGGAGAAAATGAATTATTAATTTAAAGACAAAGTGCAGCATGAATAGGAATAATCCAACTCCAAGTCTGAGCTACAAAAGGCAGGAGGCTGCAGATACCGAGGCTGTGGCTTCTTATCTCCTTTGAATCCTTTTTAAAGTGGTGTGTTTTAATTGCACACGCAGGATCGTCACCGCCACTTCTGTGCCTTTTCATTTACAATTCTCTCTTCCCTCCTTAAGAGACAGAAGAGGAAAACTGCTTTATTTCAGTGCCTCTGAATAATTGATGTGTAATGCTGTTGTGAAGTGAAAAGCACCTCGTAGTGGTTGCTCGAGCAAGCAAGGGAGACACGGTGCACCTTTTCAAGCTTCCTCCTCCTCGTGTCTCAAGAACAGAGAGAAAGAAGTGGGGGGGGGGGGGGGGGGGGGCAGACAAAAGGGAAAGGCACCAAAATAAAAGGAATGAGAACCTCCTCCCAGTATCCTTCTGCAGGGTGGACAGGAGTTATGACTGAGAGAACAGAAAAACAAAGACTAGAACAGCGGCAGTTCTAGGGTCAGCGGAGATCCGGGGCTCAGCCCTGAAAACTTTGAATGAATGGGGTCACGCGTTGATCGGAAATATTGCAATATACCAGTTATATTATATACCAGAGTACGACTGGAGCACGGAGGTTGAGATGTGGTATCTCGCCTCTGGCGGTGGAAACTGGACGCTCCCTCTCAATTCCAGAGGAGAATAGAAAGTGTCGCCTGTTGTGATCTGGTCTGGGGTCGAAAATGAAATGCACTTTTATTGTTTTATTGTCCATCATGTCATCACTTCAGACAAAGGCTTTTCCTTAAAACGTCATATCCCATATCCCACAAGAAAAGTCTACATAATTAAAAAAAAAAGCCACGAAGGCACACAGATTAGCCACAGCAAATTTTTATGGCAAACATTACAAAACAATGCTCCATCTGGTTTTGAACAAATATTCCAGCCACACTGTGTTTTGAAGTGAGAGCTAATAAATGAGCGTTCTGTGTTAAGGCTCTGCCATCCGGCGCCACTCGTTTGGGATCCTGGGGGATGGGGGTTGAGTCAGGCGGCCTGCAGCAGCTCTCTGGGGGGGGGGGGCATTTTAATGTCCAGGACTTGCTTTCTGACATAGCGTTCATGTTTTAGAATCAATCTGGACACACACTGCTGGCGCACAATACTCGCCGCCAACCATGATGAAGTTACAAATGTATGTTTTTTAAAGCTTTTACTTTACTTGTGTTTACTTAGCTGGCGCCATTTTAGTGGCCTGGCCGCCAGGGCACGACCGCTGTCCAGTGGGAACTCCGGCTGGGGCTCCCAATACCACTGTAGGGCGGAGGGAGAGGTCTATTTCCTGGTCTGCCAGCGCTTCACTGCAAGGATCTGGGTTTACTGCAAAAAATGCCGCGGTAAAGCTCTACACGCCTATCCCTGATGCCACCTACAGACTGCCTGAGTTCCTCTGACGGTGTTTGTTTGTTTATCTGAGCTGCCCCCCACACGCACCCCGACTAGATGTTCCTGGTGTGAGTAGATCTGGTTAAACGCTAAGAGTTGTTTAGATAAGTTGGAGAGAGGGAGATTAAAGCGGCAATCACTGCTGGGCTGAGGCAAGCGGCTGGAGCCATTTCCATTTTTCAATTTCTCATCATCCAATATTTCCTCGCAGGCCAATTCATCTAAAAGCCCCTGGCCGCTTTGAGGAAGGGAAGGAAAGCATTTGGTTTGTGGCAGTCCCTAAGACAAGCCTGTGTGTGCTGGCAATGCATGACGTGTATGCATACATACTGTATGTGTACAAATTGTGTAACTGCAACTGATCATTAAAAGGAGCAGCTTGGGAAAAAAAAAAAAAAAAAATTTGGAAAAGAAAAAAAAAAAAAAAGAGAAAATCTGTGAAATCTGCTCCTGCTTTTCATATGCAAGTATAAATATTAATGGCACTGTGCTGCCAACAAGCTGTTAAAGACCCCTGCGCTGAAGTGCGGCGGGGACTCCGCCGACACATTTTGCAGTCGACTCTCGATGCTCTTAAGTGATTTGGACAGATTCTGACAAAAGCGATCACAATCATGAACTTTGAACAAGGGGAATGTGCCGGGTTGTCCTCAGTCAGCTGTCTTTAGTTACTAATGTGGTAACAATAACTGACAGTACAGTGTGAGCAGATTAGCGTGAGACTGGAGCGCTCCCACTCACCACTCTCCCCTCCGTCCAACATCCAAGCTTAGATTCAGCGGGTGTTGTGAGAGCATAAGGGATTTTAAGATGTGTATATTGGTCAATTTGTATGTTGGTGTCGGGCGGTAACACAGAAATCTGATGGCCTTTTTCAGCAACAGGCAGTGTAAAGTCCTACACACACTGGCGTAGCATCGTAGCATTTGACACCTGTAGAGCGCGCTGAAAACACCCTCCAAAGTGGAAATGAAGAAGTCTGAATGGAGCGTTGACGCACAATCAGCGCCATGTCGAGACGCCGCCGGTGTGGAGGCAATGAGGTGCGTGAGGTTTGAAGTTTGTCAGGGACTGACACTTGAAATTCTTGAATTGATGCTCCATTGCTGTTTGGCCATCTGACTTTTAAGCGCGAAGGCGATGGTATGCTCGAAAGGAACTCGTGCGTACGAAAATAAGCACTGGCGCCTTCGGACACGGGGGTTTGGGTGACTATGCCAAAAGAGGAGGCTCACCTAGCTTAAAACTGGGCCAGTGAAAAGAGTGAAGAAAGAGTGGAGCCTTGTCGTCGTCTAGTTTACATGCAACCGCTGTTGAAGAGAGCTGTTCAGGTGGGCCACGCCCCTCTCGGAGTGCCTGGATCACCCGCACCTGAACTTTGTTTGATCATCAGTGGGGCTGTATATCAACCCCCAGAACCAGCAACCTCCTTGCTTTTTGACCACTGGAATGTTTGTTGGGATGTGGTTGAGCTTGTGGCTAATGCTGAAACGCTGTGTCTTTGATAGCACCTTGATCTTGTGGTCTAGTCTAGCTGGTGGAGGTGCCTTGCTGATCTAGTCTCGGTAGCTTTAAGGAAGCCTTGTAGGGGGGTCTCTGCCATTTATTTTGCTTCCTCTTTTGCTCCTGTTTCGTCGTTTAGTTAGGGAGCTTAGTATTGTTTGATTCTGTAGACCAATGGAGCTTTTTATTTTCTAGTTAGTGTGGGTTTTTTTTGTTTTTGTTTTGTTTATTCTTTTAACCTTGGAGACCCTGATGCCTTATTTGCTGCCATTTCTGCAGTTTGAGTTGTTTTATCTCCGTTAATTATTTTTTCTGTGAGTAAATGTTGTTCATTGTGACACTTGTTTCAGCAGCCTTTTCTTGACGTTCCAGTTCCATTTTTCGCAAAGACTTTGGGTGAACTTGTTACTTCCTGTGTTCCTTTTTGAATATTTAAATAAAGGTCGTAACAAGGCACTAAATATGCAGTGCAACATAGTCGCACAGTCACTTAAATACTTCCGGAACACTGATTATAAGTAGACTGGTGGTTTGGGACCCCGCAAGTCAAGAAATAAATCTGAGTGCTTATACGTTTTTTTACCATACTAATCTTTGCTGTTTTCTTATAAGTAATTGACTAATTACTGGCTAATTATTTCAAATAAAACAAAGCAAAGAATACTTTTTTTTTTGTTGAATTGTCAACAAAAAAATGCAACCAGTGAGGGGTCGCAAATAGGCAACGTTTCGTTTTAAGGGGTCACAAGCCAAAGAGGTTGGGAACCACTGAGCTTGGCATCTACAAGAACTGTTTTAACCATGACACCTTTTTGGCCACGCAAATGACTGAAACCACGCTTACTGGGAAAAGTCATCCTTGAGTGGAAAAACCAGTCGGGCATGTTTCAGTCAGCGGAACGCGCACAGCTAATGTCAGACCTGAGGTCGAAATCCAGGTTATAATATCGTCAGACGGCATTTCTCTGGAGCACTTGATTAAAAGGACTTTTCAGATACAACAACGGCTCAATTTCATGGTCGCACACTAAAGATGGAAATCATACCACTTCTCTTGAAAAACATCCTCGGCAATGTCACATATGCCAACTTGTCTCCCGCCCCCGTGCGCTAGCTAAAATAAAAGCTGACAGTTTACAGTGGAAGGGAGATAATTTACCATCACAGTTTGATCAACGACGATTTCCTGTTGTGTTTTTTTTTTTTTTTTTATTCATTTGAAAATCAGCAGCCGAAGCCGACATCGTATACTGGAGTGCTGTGTGTGTGTGTGTGTGTGTGTGTGTGTGTGTGTGTTTGCTCTGGCAAAGACTTGCACAATAGATGCCTGTGGAAAAATGTCTAGACACTGATTACTAGTCACTGCTGACACAAACAAGGGAGGAGTAAGTGAGCGATAGCAGTATTGTCACTGCCTCTTCCCTGATATTGTCTCCCTGTCTATAATTTAAGCATCTTACTTTACATCAGAAAAGTGTTGTCTTTGGAGGAGAAAGATGATGATCAAATGTCAGTCATTTGTTTTTAACCCTCTTACACAGTTTTCCGAGCTACCGCTGACCACCCAACCCAAAATCAAAGTTTGACGTGCGCGTGGAATCGAAATGAGAGAATCTTCGGCGCTTTGCACACAGTCCGCACCGACGTACAGTGACAGGAACTCAAGTTCTTGTCTCGGTTCAGGCGGGAAGAGCTTCCTGTCCCTCCAGAATCTCGCTGGTTTTTGTTTCCTCGGGCACCTTGTGTAATTTACCGTTTGGATTGTGCCTCTGATCTGCCTTTGAATCCGGTTTACTCTGCCCTTTGCAGCAGGGCACTTTATTGTGATGAATACCCTTTTATCTGTGCATACTATACTTGCTTTAGATAGATTTTCAATCATTGCTGGAACTATTCCCTCAGCCCAAAATATGCTAGATCAGTACATGACTTTTTTTGGGGGGTGTAAATTTATTCTGAGTTGGAGCGACGTATTAACCAATTTGCACAACTTTCCTTTCAATTTCCCCTCACATTACTGATTTTAATGTGGTCTTTGATAACAAAGCTCTGTGAGAGTGCACAGTGGGGATTTCATTGTGGTGGAAAAGTGATGGATTCATTTTCCACAGGCAGTTGAAGGATCAGTCTTAATTATATCAGGTTTTGGACTTTGATCTGATTCCTGGTGCCTCAGGTGTCTTTGCATATCATACTGAATGTGTTTGAAGTGTGTGCCGTTGGGCTTGTGTCTTTTGTGAGGAGCAAAAGTCCTCACAATGACAGTAAAGTGAGGGAAACCTTTTTTTTTTTTGTGTTGGTCCTCCGTCTGTCCAAGTGATTTTCAGGGTTGATTCTGGACTACTGGTACGGTTTAGCCCGTACATAACATTTGGGTCTAGGGTTAGGGAGAGAAAGACTAGGATGGATTTTAGGATTCGGACTTAGAGGAAATAGGAATGGACTCAATCCTCATAGTCCTCAAAGTCTATAAAACAGCAGAAGCACACAATGGTAATTCCATGCAAATGATGTAGAAATACATGGGCTTAATGGGCTCCTGGTCCCTGCTGAAACTCATGAGCAGCGCACAGCACCTTTGCCCTATCATGTAAGAAAGCTCTACTGCAACTATGACCAAATCTAAGTTTGCGTTAGCTTTTGGCTGAAGCCTGGGCCCTCCTCTTGGCTCCCTCCAATCATGTTTAAACAACGCCTACGATTTTATAGTGGGGCATGATGAAGCCTAAGTAATGAGGTGGCAGTAAAAGGCCCTTGTATAGCTTCTCCCAAGCCCTTTAACACAGGGCCCTGACCTTTTTAACTAGCAGAATTAATTGGGCTGGGCTAACCTTTTTAGAGGCTAGCTGTGAAATAAGACCAGCATTCCCGGGTTGCCTCATTATGCCGCACTAGCTTTGGAGTGTGAGTGCTCCTCTTCCCCTATAGTTTGGGGACGAACACTAGCCGGTAAGCAGCTCAGATGGGGAATAAATTTCAGGTCAGTCCAATTGAGCCCAATGCTCTCAGCTTGATCTTTTAGACTTGCATTTTCATGGGATGCAGCATTACAGCGACAGAGTTGTTCGAGAAAATGCATATTGAATAGCATCCTATTGAACCCAACGGTGGTGTAAGAAGCCCCAAACACCCACAATTAAGCAATTAACCCATCGTAAATTTGCCCAGAATTTTCTGAAAGCTCACAGACAATCTGAAAAAGTAGATCGGACATTGAAGGTACTATTCATGGAGAGAGGGGGTGAGAGGGAATGTAAAAAAAAGAAAAAGCACAGTTTGAAGTTACAGAAACTGAAAGATCACAGGTAAAAGTGACCAAAATGGGTTTCCTTTCACTGGGTGTCCGGGCTCACTCTTAGGGACAGGCGTCAGGACATCTAGAATAAGCTCAAAGGTCAGTGGTGCTTCCCATTGAAAGAAGCCAGTTACGGTAGTTCAGGATGCCCCCTGGACACCTTTCTGTGGAGGTATTCCAAGCGCGTCCAACTAGGAGGAGGCCCCGAGGCTGACCCTGAGCACGCTGGAGGGATTACATGTCCCATCTGGCCAGGGAAAGCCTTGGGTTCCCCAAGGAGCAGCTCGAGGAAGTAGCTAGGGAGAAGGGCGTCTGGGCTAATTTGCACAGCCTTTTATCATCTCAACTCTGACCTGGATTAGCATCAGGAAATGGATGGATGGATGGAAACATGTAGCCCATTACATACACTAATTTATCAGTCAGTGGGGTAAACTAAAACCCTTTAGCAATCAAACACTCTACCCAGGTAGGATTGAAAGGTGGCTCTGAAAACGTCCCTCCTTCCTCCTCCCTGCAAAGACTGAACCACCATGAATGTTTTCAATAGCCTCCCAAAGGTTGTCTCACGAAGTGGATCGCAGCAATTGGAGATCATGAATCACTAGATTGAGTCACTGCAAAAACAAAACATAACAAAAACATAAAAGAATGAATGTTTCAATCTCAACTGACATCAGAGGGAGTCTGAATAAGCGAGTATGTAACCGCTCAAATTCAAACTACATTCAGGTCATTTGAGAAATTCTCTGGTCACAAAGCAGTTAGGTCAGGTATTCCGGCATCCGTAAAGACTGCTTGACATCATCTAGCATCTGAATCACCCCACGCCCGCTCAACAGAGCAGCGCACACTGGTTGTATCGTCTGCACTGATCAATTCCACTGAGAGCACGCCAACCCAAACAAGGGAGGAGGGGGGGGGCATCTGCTTTGTCTCGTGGCCAAGCATGTTGGTGCTGGACTGGAGCTTGTCCAAGGGTAGGTACTGTGCGCCGAACATCTATTTTTATACTTTGCATGACATTTAATGTTGGTCTGCCCGTGAGTGGTTTGTTTTTGACCCAGAAAAAGAACAGCGTGGCTGCAGTCGGGAGTGCACACTCGACCCAACTGAAAACTATGAAGTCAATCTGTGGTACTTCCTCTTTCATTTATAAGGTGCCTGATTTTAGTTTGGAAATGTACAGACACGTGAAATTATATACAGTGCTTAACAAATTTATTAGACCACCTGTCATAAAAATGAGAAAACACAAACATTTTAGAGATCTGTCAAAAACTTGTTTCAAACTAAAACTTGTATTGTTATTTATTAGGCAAATAACAAACTGGAACAACTAAATAGTCCTTATTCACATATATTAACCAAAAATCTTAATATTCTGTATGACCTCCTTTGGCCCTGATAACAGCTTGCATTCTTTGCAACCACAAAACAAATGTTTCTGTTCAGGAATGCAAGTAAATAACTGTAATTTGGCATCTCAATCAAAAAATAATAATGTGCTTTACTATCTTTTTCTGCTTTTTTGTAAAACAGTAAATTTGAGAATTCATGGATAACAACAATAATTATATTTTAGCATTAAAGATATCATTTTGATTAAAGAGCTTGGCTTGCACATACTGGTGGATTAACCATTACAGAAACATCAAATGTTTTGGTAATCAGCAATATCAGGTGGCAAACACCTACACTGGGTGGTGGTCTAATAAATTTGTTAAGCACTGTACATCTCATAGATGTATTCAATTATGTTCTAGATTTATGAAAATATATAGTTTTCTATTTGTATCAGTTTATAGGCTGCAGTGACTGAGTGGGTGGTAACTATGGTATTCCAGTGGCCTTTTTAGCTGTTGCTCCAAGTTAATCCCCAACCCTGGTTACCAGGCCTGTTGTCTTAGAGAGGAGCTGAAATCACAGACAAGGTATCGAGTGCTTGTGTCGAAAACATTCCTGACAGTTAAGTCCGAGGAAGTCTCTCCAACCAGACTGCAGAACTATTTTTGAAAGGACGAAGCGACAACGTCTCTTCAGTTCTTGTTATTTTACAACTCTTTTTTTTCCCCCCCTCAGACTTTATAAGGAGAAGTTTATTCCAGTGACACCATTAGCCCCGGAGGTTACTGTTACAGTCTTAATAAGCTGAGGAGGCCACTGTTCCAACAAAGAAAGCAAAAGGGATTTACTTATTGTCAGCTCTCACTGTCTAACACATCATCATCATCACATGTCAACTTTTTTTCTCTGAATATCTGCAACACTTAAAATACAGCAGCCATAATAAATGTGTTTGTATTTGTATTTCTTCATTGAAAACAATGAACATATTTATTAGTGTAGCCGTGTGTGCATCAGTTCAGGCAGGAAGCTGAGAAGCGTAGGTGTCAATGACACTGGGGACGCCGGGGACAATGTCCCCCACCACTTTCTGAAAGCGACATTTGTTAAAAATGTTCTGAAAAAATATCTTGCGCTTAGAAATGTGAACAGGAGAGACACTACCTTAAAATGATTTGAATATAGAGAGCCTTGAATGGGGAATTTAGCGGTCAAGACCTTTCTTTCCCAAAAAGAATTGGTTATTATAATATATAATATTGATAATTTGGACTTTGGTACACAAAAACCTGCTGGTTCCTAATAACAGCCACTTCACCACAGGATGAATATCCTCTGGGAAAGCACAGAAATGCGAAAAGAAAAGCGTTTGATTATTTTCTATTTCTTATTTTTTATATTTTTTTACATGCTCTTATTTCTAAATGTATGCTACTTTCTACTCTTGAATGGGAGCACCAGCACTGTATAATTTCCCCCCAGTAAAACATGTTTTACTGTCTGAACTGTTAAGACTAAGGAAACCTGAGATCTGAGCCCCAGCCCAATTTAACTTTCATTCCTTTTTTGATAAATTGCATCAGTTCAGTCAAGAAGCTATACATATATATGTATATGTGTGTGTGTGTGTGTGTGTGTATATATATATATAAAAAAAAATTTGACACAGCACAAACTTGCTTTATTTTAATACTTCAAAACATTCAAGGAGATTTGGAGTGCCGGAGTAGTTTTATCCAACTTCTACCTGTAAGAGAAAGTGGTTTCACACTTTCTTTCAGAGGCAGAAACTGACAAAAATAAAAACAGTCTCATGATCAATCGCGTCCTCAGAAAAATAAGATACACACCAGATCCAAACTGCTTTCACCTGCTTATGCATTATAGATGCTGTTGTAGCACTTAAAGCCCTAAAAAGAGACATTAAAGTCATTCAAAAAGTAACTCTTTCAAAATCCTGTGTGACGTGAATAATTCCTGATGTTTTTAGCAAGCCAGCTGTAACTTGGGAGTGTATATCAGGTGTGCTGCGCCTTTCTTTGACTTTATTTTTCAATGTTGTTTAACATCCATGGATATCATTTTGATTTGCCAGTGTGATCCTCATGATAGCAAGAATGTGTCTTCTGAGAAAGAAAGTAAACAAAAAGGCAAACTTTAAGCAGCGCAGTACACCTGGGCCAGCATGTTCGCACGGCCTGTACTTCCTCTGATGAAGAAGATCCAACTACATGCAGTTTCATGTTTTTGACAGTTTCACTTTGGGTGGCAATTTCCTCGTTCCCCCTGGCAGTCGGCGAAGCGGCAGTCTGCATTAACGGTGTGATGTTTAGTTCACAGGGTATTAACCAGGCTTATCCCTGCAGTGTCTGATGAGTGCCTTATCCTTACTAACCTGTGAAAAAGCTAAAGCAGCAGTAATGGCCTCAAACACAAACATGCATTTAGCTAAATATAGGACTGGCTGCCACTGAAGGAGGAACTTCCAGCTCCCAGAAAGGTGGCTAATATTTGGATGTTCACTGAGTTCCTCTCAGCATGTGAACTAATTCGGCCTCCGCGTGTTTATTACTTTATTGGATGATTCATGCATGATTCATCCTGGAACAGTAGTGTTTATGGGCTGAATGCAGCCTGACTGGGTAATTGCACAGTAGATATTGTCTTTCCAAACAGAGAAAATGCTCACTTTCTGTGTCCTCTTTCAGGCCTAATGAGCATTTGTCATTTGTAATTACGTCCTCAAGTGGCACACTGACATTCTTCCCGTCCCTAAATTCCAAGCGCCACCCAAACATTTGAATCAATCCACCCTCAAATTGTATGCCAGCTTTTGTCAGTACAATTCAGCTTGAAGAAAAAAAAAAAGAAGAAAAAAAAGTACAATTCTACTTTATATGCTAAAGATTTAGTCTAGGTAAGAATGCCTTATCTATATGCAAATTATAAGTTATCAACTTCAATAACTGTTGAACGAGGTGTCTCCAAACATGCTATTGCCTTCATTTGTCAGGCTGCCAGGGTGGCCTAGTTTTTAATGCAAAGCGTTCAATCTTGAGGGAGATGGCAGCACACACAGACAAATAGTCCACGGAAAGAGGGAGAGGATGGTTAAGAGCACAAAATGCCAGAGATGATAATGAGTCTTGTTTGTGTTGCCGCCTTCATCTTTATAGCAAATGATAAACCAACTAGTCAAACGCGAGTAACAAACCTCTCTGTAATGCTAATTGAAACAATTTCCATGCGCGGCGTGGGGAATTGAGCGGTTTTTTAGAAAAGATGAGAAAGCATGTCCTTGAGAGGATCCTGAGACGGAACACTGTCCGCAGACCATCTGCAAAGAGGAAAGCGGCAGGCATAATTACAAAAAAAAAAAAAAAAAGAATTGGCTGACATTTTCTTTATATATTGTTGGCCCACTTCATATTGTACAGTTATTCCGTGTGGCCCCGGGGCAGCTCCTTTCATAAGACTGAGAAGAAAGAGAAAAAAAAGGAAAAAAAAGGCAACCGCATTACTGAGCTTGGAGTTAAAATATGGAAATCACACTGATACTTAATTTCTGTTCAAAAGCATCATCAGGGCTGATACTGGAGCAGGGAGGGGGCGCGTGTGGTTGGTGAATCACTGAGTGTGGGAGTCAGTAATTGTAACAAAAAAAAATTAAAAAAAAGATACGGAGCGCATTTCTTAATTGACATGAAGTGAACTAGTTAATTTAGGCTCGGGCCACGCCTCCACCCCTCCTCTAACAACCTGTCAAGCCTGCTTATACCCGGCCAACCATCCAGCGCCGTTTGTTCTCCACCCACCCTCCCTTTCCCGTTCCTTCTCCCGTTGTAGTAATTTATGCACTTTGTATTTGTAGCGTATTTATTTTCATGTTTGTTTAATATGGAGTGCATTTTGCCAACGTATTTCTGGATCTGGACCTTTTGTGATGTTCTGTGTTGTCACTTTTGCGTGGGCTGTAGTACCTTGAAGTCATTTTGGATTCGGAGAGCATTAGTCTTAATGACGTAAACTGTGAAACTGTAAAAACAGTATTGGAAAACAAGTCCGATGACTGTGCAAATCAGAAAACCAGACTCCATGAACAACGGACGTTTCTGTGAAAGTGAGTCCCTAATTAAATTCAAAAGGTAAGTATAAAAATAAAGAAATACATAAATGAATGACTTTAGCATGTCTTTACACAATATGAGAGGCAGTATTTCCACCTTGGAACGGGGTCCCTTTTCAACATCCTGTCACCTTGTCTTGGACATACAGGTTCAGTGCGAGGGTGTAAGGACCGGGTCGCCAACGTACGCCTGCTGAGAAGAACCTGGCCGCGTATTCTCCCATCTGTCTGCCTGCAGAAACTCCATCCATGAAGGCAAATTGTCACAGACATCCAAAAGGAAAGAGTGCCTCCCTTTTTCTCTCCCCCCCCCCCCCCCCCAGCCTCTTTGAATGCCAGGCAGTCGCATATATCTAATACACTTGAAGGCAAAACCGTTGAGATCCAACGAGTCCGAGGCAGATGATTTGAGCCTTAGAAGCCCCAGAGAGCTATAGTCCTTATCTGGTCCTCTTTCCCTCGGCAGACGGCAACTGTACGAACGTCTCCTCCAAATCGCCTGTGCTGCAAACGCCCTTATCTCCGCTCCACTGCATACCTTCTCCCTGCACTCACAAAATTGAGCCACAATTCATTTAGCTGCGTGTTAACGCTTTCATCCCAAAATGTGATATGTGATATAGCCATTTGGAAGAAAAGGCACTTGATATTTCTATATATCTATTAACACACATGACTGCATCCCCTAAAAAAACGACTGCTCTATACGCAGAGGTCAAACGACGGCCAATGACGTAAGGAATAACTTTTTCTCTCTTCATTGAAATTGTAATAGCTGCTAGATTTCACAATGTGCCCATCTCCTGTTTAAACCCCGTAATATAATCGCTGATACCAATGGAGGTTCGCCGTTACATGGCCGCTCAGAAATCTAAGAGGGGGAGTCAATAGCATGAGGAAGATTAATGCTTCTAAGTATTGTAGCAGCTTAAACAATGACCTTCTCGCAGTTGAGTACTGACTTAAATTCCCCCGCACGCCTCCTGCGAGGGTTATTAACAAAGGTAGCGTTTATCATGGCGCGGTCCGGCAAATGAAACAAAGGGAGAAGTGTGTTTGTGCTTGTAGCAGTGTAACGCACTACATCACTGTAATTGAGTGTATGCAAGCAGAGCAGGAAAGGATGCCGAGAGGCCGCGCTGGTGCTCACGTTGGAAGAATCCGGCTGCACGCCTCTTTTCCTCTGTCATTTCGTGGGCAAACATTCTTCAGCGGTCCCACATGGAAGGCTTCTCACAGGTGTTTGTTTCTCTGTGCTAGCTCAAAAAAACAAACAAAAAAAAAAAAAAGCATAGCTACCAGACGTATGTCAGCTTTAGGCAGTGGGAAGAAATGAACTGTGCACAATGCTGCGTGTCAAAGTGTCAGCGTTGTGAGTTAGCAACTTAGCTTGCTGTTCTGTAAAACTGCAGAATGCCACGCAATGTCTCGCCCACAATGAAACACATTGATTTGATAGTTATGTTATACCACACTAATAATAATATTTACGAGGTTATAGTCTGGAGTTTAATGAGCACCTCCTTCAAGTCACAGTGAAACGGACGTCGGCGCCCAGAACGGTATGTGCGGGTTTAGTTATGAGAGGGGTTTGAATCAAACCCTGCAGATGTGATTGGATCGCCTGCGAGTGAGCGTGGCTTAGCGACATACGACGCGATGCACGGAGCTCCCTCACCCAACTTCAGGTCCGGGTCAGATCAGGAGGAGGAGGAGGACGGGGAGAAATGAAGGGTCCAACTGCGGACCTCATGTCTGGGGCCTATGGAGCCAATGGGAAGAGAGTATGGTGCCGTCTTTTTTTTTTATTTTGATTTTGCCAGATTTGAAAACGGTTGTTACACAAAGTGCAGGCAATGTAAACCTGTTGGAGAAGCTAAACCCTCTGAAACCCTATGTGAAGCCGTTTGTATTACGATAAATCCTCTCCAGACTAAAACTGAAAACATAAACCTCCCTGCTGTTATTGTTTGATTGTAGATTATTATTCGCGACTAAACTCATACTGCCTTCTAAACTCCTTCCTGCTCAGGGTAAAAAAGGTAACGCCGCCGTTCCTTCATTAACAAGCACAAAATCACCATATTCAACAAGCTGTCGAACGTTCAATGTTGAGTGGGATCCTACGAACTTACATACTAGTGACATTAAAAGCGAAATGAAATGAGATACCGCAAGAATGTCAGTTACAAATAACTGAAGAGACGCTCAACATGGAAAGTATTTCATACAGGGTTGGAAGAAGTACGCAGAACTTTTACTTAGTAAGAAAAAAAACAAAATGCAATTTATCTTTGATCATATTTTGCATTAATAGTCCGAACTCGCAAAGTAAAAGGTAACTATGAAGCTATGAAGTGAATGGAACACTTTGTGACACCATTTGTACGTCATGTGAACCGCCGTCCGGATCGTTTAATGCTGATTGGACAGAGCGTTCCACATCAGCCATCTTGGTTGTTTGGCGTTTTCCCTTTGAAATGAGTAAATCCTATAATTTTATCAATAAATACAATTATATTATTATATTGTAAACTTTTAGAGGAACTGTGTGCTCACTCACATGACTGTGATTGCACAGGCGATCATTCTCAAATGGCACAACAGCTGGAAATATTGATCATATTACTCTTTTTGTTTTTTGTTTTCTCCTTCACAGCAGGGGGGAAGGCATCCTGACAGCTGGGGGTGTTACCGTCAGATGCTGCCCCCCCCCCATGTTCAATATGACACAACAGGTAAGTCCTGTGATTTTCAGCTGGCTGTCTCTAAATGTGTCCATCATAGCAGGGGGGGAAACACATCCTGACGCCTGGGTGTGTTACTGTTACTGCGTGGCTCGGAGGAAACACTTCTTGACGGGGGGGGAACAGAGTTCGATGCAACACCTGTTTTCCTTTTTAAGGACAGCTGTCAATCAAGGTTGAGGGAGCTCCGCGTGGGTGTCACAATCATAAGAGTGCCAGGTCATTCCCCCTTTGCTCGTGAGCTTGTTTGATCGCGGCCGCGACATACGACATAAATCAGACGCCATAGGGTTCCTTTAAAGGTGCTGAGACCATAAACTCATTAGGAAAATGTTTACTGAGGACATAAATCAGGTGAGAAGTCGGGTCATTTCCTCATAGACTTCTATACAATCGGACTTCTTTTTGTGGAGTCGCCCCCTGCTGGCCGTTAGAAAGAATGCAGGTTTAAGGCGTTTTTCTGCATTGGCTTCACTTTTCAGACCCGGAGGTTGGTGCTTGATATTTTCCCTGTAAAAAAAAAAAACACAAACTTTCCCACTCTAGCTTCGTAGTTAATACACAGACACCAGGGGTTTTCCAGTCATTCCGATTTGAGCTGTCCTTTCAAGGAAAGAACAAAAACTCAAAAGAGAAACTAAAATAAATGAATAGTACTATGTATGTGTACTTCTCTGCATTCCCCTATTATTAGTACAAATACACACAGTTCTTTCCAGGAAACGGATTATGAAATGATGGGACCCGTGAAACACAGCATTACCAAATATGTATTATTAATATTAGCAGTAGTGGTATAAGTATCAGCCAGATATCCTAAAGGCAACACTTAAACGGAGGGTCAATTCCACTGTTGATGGTTATAAAAAGGAGCACGTATTTCCATGTTATTTACTGCTCTCCATGCCTCGGCTTCAGGTTTAAAAAAGTCTTTACTCTGAATGAGGTCACAAGAGGATGTGTCATTGAGGAAAGGCCAACATTGTCCATTAACAAAGAGATAAGAGCACATGATTGTGTTTTCTCTTAATCTCTGTCTAAAGAGGGCCCTCCAAAGACACACACACACACACACACACACACACACACACAATGATGCACCTATTCATCGACAAACCAAGGGCATCAAATCAATCTCAATATTCATACGTAGCTGGGATGAGTTCACTACCACTGCGTCCTGAGAGATACCATCGGAGTGACGCTCACATGACGAGAACTGCGGCGCGGGCGGAAAAACAGGGCGCACTTTACCCGAGACGTGTCCTCTTCATTCTGTGAGGCGGGGGGGCCCCTGTAGGACTCAAGGTTACCCTCTATCACCGGGAGAAATCATTACGGCGAGACGGGGAAGACAAATCCAGAGGGCCTGGTCCCTATTCCCCAGCATCCCAGCTCACCTGTTTATTGATGTCCCAGCTATCAGAGGCGCGTGGGCGCTCTGTCGCGGTCGAGGCGAGCTCCTTCAGACCTCCTCCCTCCGCGCAATTGGCTGCTCAGCACATTCACACCATTCAAATATGCTTGGCAGCTCCCCCCCGGCGTTGCCCTCTCCCGCGCCACAAGCACTGACATATCATAACAGGCCGGTGTCGATCAAAACGCTCACCGCTCGCGCCTCTCTCAGTGCTATTGCACTTTTACAGAAATGCTAAATCGACAAAAAAAACCAAAAAAAAAACCCCACATGGACTAGTTCTCGTCCTGTGAAATACCTGACTCAGTCTGCTGCACAGGTCTGGTGTGAGCCTGGATGCACATTGCACTGCGGTGTCAGATATGCAGCCTCCTTGCTGGGGGGGGGGGGGGGGGTGTTCATTTTCAAAAGGGTTTATTGAATTCTTTGACTTGAGTCAAAACCTTTGCAATTAACAGTTCATTTGTATTTCTTTATTGCCGACTTGGCAGGTGCCTGAAGTCTGTTCATTTCCGCCTGAGCGCTGTGGTCTGCCCCCCCCCCCCCCCCCCGACGCCTCCATTGATTATAGAGGCTGATAGGACCGGGCCATCAGGGAGCCCATTCTATAAACCCAGCACGCTGTTTGTTCCCCCGTGTGCTCACCAGGCTCTGCTCTCTCTCAACTGGTTTGTGGTGTGTGTGTGTTTATGTGTGTGTGTGTGTGTGTGTGTGTGTGGGGGGTGTTTTTGGACATGTAGTCAGACGATATGAGGAGGGAAAACCAAGTCAAGGATAATCTAAGGTGAAAGAAAGACTGCAGGAGAGTGAAATGAAGAGGCAGGAAAAGAGAACGTCTCTGCTTCTTCAGCGTGCAGCTGCCGCCAACACTGCTGGTATCAGCTCCTCACACTAACGTCTTCCTCTCTCCTTTCCTCGCTTCATCTTCCCTCTCTCTTCACTGTCCCTTTTTACCTCCTCCCCTTACTCCTTTTTATCCTAGTTTTTCCCCTCCATTGCCTCCCTTGTCTTCTCTCCCATCCTCCAACCTCTTGTCGCAGCTATTATTACCGGCCACATTAATACCAGGTGTGTAATTGCAATGATTCTCCCCTGTTTGGCGACACCGACGAGCTCCTCATTATTAAGTACAGCGCAGTACAGTTTCAGGTCGGCTGTTGCGGTTGTGGTGAATCTGGGAAGGAGAGCGTGGTGCTGGTTCCCTTTTGGTTTTGTATGATGTTTTGCACTGGTCCCCGTTTACACGAGTCTCTGCAACGCAAAGTCAGCACGACCCACAGAGCCCCAACCGACACCTATTCTGATACACTTCTTTCTTTGTTTGCCTATATACAGCACACCTTCAGTTGCCTCTGTGTTTGAAATAAGCTAAATACCTAAGACGAGATGAAATGAAAACTTCCCTTTTAACCCCTTTAGAAACATTCCCCAGTCATATTGTGCACCGATCTAACAATATATGCCAAAAAATACCCCCCAAACAAGATGATTAGACAAGGCATGACACCGGATGAGACAGTGCGGGTTAACACGGCATGTTTCTATAGCGGTTTGGTTTCTGTAGTTGTAACCGAGCTTACAGCAGTCTTGCCTCACTGCCATGGTAGTATGGATTTAGTGTAGTTTACCATAACCTAAACGGTTGGTGAGCAATGCCAATTACCTTAGCAATACATCATTTATTACAGCGTATTATGGTGCCGTATACGTGTGAAATTAGAATAAATCGCACAATGACACATGCCGCCACATTCTCAATAGGTTTCTGTGCTGCAAGTGAAAGCAAGTCAGCTCCGGTCTCAGCTCCAGCAGAGAGCGGGAGGGATTGCTCCCTCCCTTGCCAAAAGGATTCAGCAGCGCTTCAGTTGTTCATCTCCGGAGTTGGTCCACTGCACAGCTCCATTTGTAGCATCAACTGTCTGAATGCACAGCTTGTTAGCGGCTCCAGGCCAGCGAGCTCGCCGCGGTGCAATGGGGACGCAAGTAGGGAAGCAGCAGGCCCACCGGCACCGCTGGCCCAGGCTTAATGGTCATCATAGCAGACAGGTCAGATACTGGTTGGAGAGAGAGAGAGAGGGGGTGGGGGGTGGGGACAGAGAAAGCAGCAATATTAAAAACAGAAAATGAAAAAATGATGGGGTTTGCTGTCTATCAAAATACCGAACGTGGATGGTGGGCTAAAGGGACCTAAAGAAATGCCGTAAATCCACCAGGACCAGAAGAACGAGAGGTCTTGGTGAACAGTGAGGGGGAAGGATTTTCTCCATAGATCCAGCTCCAACGTCACAGTACCTGCATATCTGTAAGAAACGCAGGACAGAGCAGGGCCCTGGAACGACCTACATGGTTGAGTTCATACGCTGAAAGTCAGACACGTCAGGACGTTTAAGGAGGACAACGTCGGCCGGTCCACCACTTTGGTCCAGACTGAAATATACATCAACTACACACACCACACACAAACATACAGTAAACTACTGAAAATTACGAGACGAATAGTATTAAAGTGCGATTTCTTAGCAACGTCGTGGGAGGGTTGGATTTTTGGCCTCTCCCAGAGGAGGAATTCTTATTCCACTGAAACTGAGAAACGTCCAGTTCTCACAACGTGACTGCTGCTGCTGCCACCCACACATGCTGTACGAACCAGCCAATCAGAAAACTCCACGAAGTGACGCAGCAGCTGACGCCAGCCGATGCAGCGTTGTGACTGACCGTCTGGCTCTTTTTTGAAAACTTTTGAAGACAAAACAGGAAGGAGAGGAGCTTCGTGGGGCTTTCAAAGCATGAGGTTGGCTGACGCGCAGTTGATCACACAATCTGACACGTCTCAGGAACTGATTTCGTATATCAGCTGTAACTGATTGCGCCCAAGGATCTTTTGTGCCCGTCTCACACAGCGCGACACGCAACAAACCTGCGAGCTTGCTCCTGTCGCACAGCATATAGTGGCCTCTAGGCTGAATGCAGCCTATCAGCGTGTGTCAGCTATTAAAGAGATCTGACTTTTGTCATTGCGTTGAGTTAGGGGGGGTGAAGCTTACTTCAGTGAGTTATTTTGCAAGAGCTTTTGACTTTTTTCTACCTGCTCCAGTGGCAACGCAGCCAGCTGACCCTGTGCCCCCACCAGAGGGAACTCCGTCTCTGAGGAGTAAATAAAGCATATCGAAATGAAGAAAAAAAAAAGAAAGAAAGAGAAAAAGCCAGGAGTCAGGATGTTGCGATGAAGCCCTTTACTGTCTTCATTGCTGGATCAAATCCACCTCCAGCAGGAACTGAACAAACACTAATGAGGAAGGAGACATGACGTTGTCGGAGAAAGGAATCAGTGGAGGCAAAACCCCACCAAAAAAGTTTTTGTATCGTTGTAATTAACATAAAGTCCCTCAGTCATGCTGAAGTCTGAGCAGCACAGCAGGACAAGGGGCACAGCGGTTGCCAGCATTTGTTTTCCGAGGAAGAGCGAGACGAGGACTAAAACAAACAGCATCTGTCAACAAAGGCAAACTCTATGACCCACTTAGAGCCGGGCTCCGAATGCAAAGGTCCTCTCCTCTGTGTTCTCTGCCCCCCACCCCCACCCCTACACACACACACACACACACACACTCTTCAAAGTTGCTCTCTCATTACTCGGCCAACAAGACACTGCCGCTGACTCTCCACCACTTCAGGTCAGCTTGTCTTCTGCTGCCCGCTCCCGCCGCTCAGCGTCCAGATGGAACCGAACTCGGGAGCGGGCGTTTGCACTTTCTTCGGGGGGGGGGGGGGGGGTTCAGGCATCTGCGGCACCCTTTTGAGTACGCTTTGAGCACGCTTTCCGGCTTAAGAAAGCTTTGATGCTGAAAACGGCGGGCACCGAGCCACAAATGCCGACCGTTGTATGTAGAGCAAGAACAATGATGAATTTGTGAGAAATCAACCAATTAGCATGGAAATGGAACCAGGACAATAGTTGCCCCCATGGCACTAAGTGGAAAATTGAAAAACGACCCACCTGGAGACGCTCGCGCCGTCCAGGTGGGGCTAACAGCCACAGAAAGCGCCGACAAATTAAGTCCTATTTAAAGAGCGGTGACACGGCTGAGGTGTTGCTGCCACGTTGCTGTTTTGTCGCAGAGACGAGAGAGAGGACGGCAGGAGACTGGAGCTGGAGTGAGAGATGTGAAATGGAACAACTCCCAGGGGCCCGAGCATTCATATTTGCGGGGAACGGCGGCAAAACCTAAAAGGGATTGTTGAAGAAATATAACAGCCATTAGCTGTGCAGAAAAAGCGGCTGCTGACAATGAGGAAAACCATTTTCCTTCGGCGCGTGACCGGCCCTCAAAAGTGAATGTGATGCGGCCCGTGGAGCTAAACAGTCCAGGGTCAGGAGAGGAGGAGGTGTGTGTGTGTGTGTGTGTGTGTGTGTGTGTGTGTGTGGCCTTGTATTACTCATTCTGTAGGGACATAAATCTGTTAACACACTGTTTCCACAAGTCCCCGTAATGTAAATCATTCAATCTTAGGGTGAAGACCTGGTTATGGGGTAGGGTTAGGGAAGTAGTGGTTAGGGTTAGGGTAAGTCTCCAGGATATGAATGTAAGTCAATGTAATGGCCTCTGAAGTGATAGAAACACTGTGTGTGTGTGTGTGTGTGTGTGCGTGGGTGCCATAGAGAGGTTACAAACTGAATAGCCGGTCTTCAGCCCTGGCTGGTTTATTTGGCTCCCTAAAATAGCGTCCAGGTTCACAGTGAAATGACGGACAGTAACAGGCTTTACAGGGGTTTGCTTCCCCCTGGAAATGAACCACCCCAGGGCCTGTCTGCTGGAGGACCTGTAAATCACATGTTTCTGTAGATGCTAAACGTGACACCCGAAAGACACACAAATACGGGTGATCATGGAAACAACAGCAGACACTCTGTGTTTTATAGACAGGACAGGAAATATGTGCACAAACGTCCGCATTGAAGGACGTGGCCTGCTCTGACTCTTTTACTGGATCCTTGGCCTGAATTCAGATGATGGATTTCTTTCCAAGCTGCCTGCGATCGATTCGCCTTGGCGTCGCGATCGGTCCGTGCACTCGAAGGGGCAAGTAAGGCGAGGAGGGCGAACAACAGGTAACGCAGGCTCTCATTAAGGCCGGCATGTAAAAGCTGCATCACATTCAAGTAATGAGGTGCCCGTCTGAGAGGCGTGACGCATAGTTAAAATAGATGAAAGCACAGAAGCATAAAAGTGTATAACGGCCATGCCTCTGGCACATAACGACTGGGGCACTTGAAGGCGAGGGCCACTTTTACTGGCCCTCTGAAGGCGACGCTGTTTGTATATACGTGGTGGCCCTAGAGACCCTGGAGCAGGGGAGTTCAACTAAAATTCAAAGAGGTCTAGTTAGAGAAAGTGTCCTCAAGCAAAGGTCCGGGACATCCTAATGTCTGACATGCGTTGTGATTTAGCGTGATATATATTGAAGTAGCCGAGTAGCTGTATCAACATCTGCACGTGATCAACAACTGACAACAAATCAGATAAAGAAAGCACAATTCAAAAACATTTTGACAATATCTATTGTCACTTCACATTGAACTCTACAGATATATAATACTGTCGATATGTATTCTCTCATTAAAAAAATTGTGCATCGTAAAATAAAGTGCTTAATTTTCGAAAAACAAAATAAAGTGTAGCAGCAGCTTGAGTTTCCCTTTTTCTTTGTTAACTGTTTCACATCTTGACTTCACAGTCTTCTCTCCCTGTATCGTTCACTCGTCTTATCACCTGTCACTCGCCTCTCACCTCTCCCGTCTGTCTGTATTCAGAGTCGCAGTGTTTAGCGCCTGGAATGCACAGATTTGATTGGCTGAGTAGCGTCACGCGGGCTGGCGTAACTCATATGCAATTGGTCCGTGAGTTTCCTGATCCGCTGAACCAGCGCCACAAAGACTAGAAAAGCAAAATTTTAAATCCCATGCCCTAGTCTTGGAACATGTACACTTATTTGTGGTGTCTGTTAGGTGGCACGAGTTTGTGGTATATACGTTCCCTACTTGTACGTGCTGTGCTGTTACCTGAAGGGAGAGAAGGCACGAAGGTTAGGTTAGCCAGGCCAAGCAAGGAAGGAAAGCTGGAAATGTTGGCCGACACACAGAAACACAAAGGATTATCACACGACTCTGCGGTTTCCCTCAGCTCTACAGAGCATTTTAGCATCTTTCAGCTCCGTTTTGCTTTTATGAACCCCCCCCGGGCGAAGACCAAACAGAGCTAAAAGGAGAGTGAACTCAGATTCATCAGGAGGGCCAGACAAATGACTCCGAATGAATGCTAATGTTGCTCCGTGCCGGATGTGTAAAGCTGCACCTATCAAACACGCTGGCCATAACCACTTTATGAGGTGATAACATTTTCTGTGTTGTGTTTACAGCTTTTTATGCTGCCTCCAAGGGGACTAAACACTAATTAATGCTGCTTTAACTACAACAGCGAGGCTTGGAGGTTGGCTGTGATTTACACCCTGAATTTGAAAGTAAAAAAAAATTAAAATGAAGTCAACAAGCCACAGTCCCGACATAACCTTTGGCTGTGGGGAGAGCTCCAAGCAGTCACTTGTAGGTTCCCATTTCCAACAGTAGACCCTCGCCGCAGTCCGGTGAGGACACTCTCTCCTCGTCACTCTCTTGATCTCCAGATTGGGTGCAGGCAATTCCTTTGTGCTGACAGGCAACGGCGGTTCCTCTGAAGAGGAAGAATCACACTTTGTAATGAGCCATCTTCACCAAATGGGCTCAGGAGGCAGCGGCGCGGGAGCTGACACAAGGGGTGTATGATGGGAATTAAAATACCCCCAGCGCACGAGAGGTACATCACACGTATGCTAATGCTCCCCCCCCCCCCACGCTTCCACGTGCAGTCGTATCTGTCACTGCTGCACACTTTTAACTTCACGTTCAGTCAGTCAGCGCGCCGTGACACAGCCGGGGTAAAGTTCATTTTACACAGCTGACTAATGGCTCTCTTAGAACTTTTAAATGCTACCGAGGCATTTAACTCAGTGTTGAGTTTGTACCTGAGATCTGATGCCAGGACCTGCTGCATGACTGTAAACTGATTTCCGCAGTTTTACACACTGTGCGACAGCCTCTAAAAAAAAAAAAAAGAGAGAGAGAGAGATGTGGGAATGATATGTGTGTTAAGCAGTGAGTTAGACATACAAAATGTCCCTGAGGCAACGTGATTATTCCAAAAAAATATGAAGCCACACGGGAGCGCTTAAAAATTCACTAATTAATTATTGGCAAATACTGTGAGGTCCTCTGAAGTGGCACAGTAATTGGTTGTTCCATATTAATTTTTTTTTTTAGAAAGGCATTTTCACAGGGGATGAGAATGACGGACTTTTTCCAGTTATAAGGGTATTACTTGAAGAATGAGCCTTAACAAGCAATATGGACACTGTGGCGATGGGATTGTCAATTAAAGGGAATTCAGAATTTAGGAGTTTTACAGGAATTCAAATCAAAATATGTTCAGCCCGCGACACATTAACTGGTGACTCTGTAAGACACATAACTCTGCATGTCCAAAGTTGTCCATTTGTCTCATGGAAACGTGTCGTATTTGTGTATTATTTTTCCCTTCCGCGCAAAGGTGATCGAGCGGTTGATCACGAAGGAAATCTTCTCCTCTCCGATTCATTCCTTCAGCCGCTAAAAAAACGGCCATTTCCATAAGAAACTGTCATGTTGCATCACTGTTGAGTAAAATCCAAGCCCAAGGGAGCTGCGGCCCTTTGAGAGGCGAACACCTCACCGATTAAGGACAAACTGCGTGATTCAATTTGATGATTAAAAACCTCTAGATGGGGAACATGTGAAGGAGGGCACGCTGAGCGAACACCTCATCCTATCTGCAGTTTTCAATCTGCACGACTTGACTGTTAATTATGACAATCTTGAGTTAATCCTTTCTCCCGAATCATGCGGCAATTAGTGTCGTCATGTGCACAGTGAATTACGCAGGGCTCCCCCATATGACCATCGTCTCATGCTTAGTATTTCTTTTTTGGCGCTGTGAAAACAGACAATGTGAGCTTGAGGTCCAGGTCCAGAAGGCCTGGGTTGAATTATGATCCGGTAACTGAAAAGCTAAGGATTAGGTTGGCATGGAGAAGATGTTACAAAGGGGTTAGAAGAGGCCAATAATGTAATGTAATAATGATGCATTAACCATAACAATAAAATAAAAGGCCAATTATTGGGGATGGGTCACCACAGAGGGCTGGAACAGCGAAATAAAAAAGCTAAAGAAAGGGCCTCACCGTCGTGGAAGTTGGAGTGCTACAACAGCTACAACTTCATCATAATATAAACTTCACATAATGCCTTCAGTCTTTGACGTTTGACCTCACTGTATAATCCATTATTTCACCAATAGCATCATGTACTTCGAATTTTCTCAAATATTTGACCTAACTGAGAGCACCTTCGTGTCTCACCGACCCCTTTTGTCTTTTGAACACTTCACCTTGAATGAATAACGTACATCTGCCTCTGCAAAAGATGTCCGGCTTTTCTTTGGCAGTCGGCTGCCTCAGTTATTGTGGGTTTTCATGCTGACTAATGTAACCTTTAACCAGTCGTGGTATTAGAAGAATTGGAAGATTATCATGATCATGCATACACATTACGGCATTCTGCGCGAGCCCTTGAGGGTTTGGGCTGTCAGTCTGCATCTTGAATTTCCTTTAACCCATGTGATGTAATTTCATTATATAATCGCATTATATCACAGGGATATTTTAATTATATCACAGCCTGACATGGCTTATTGATTAATAAATAGCGGTTGCCATCTGATAGTTCTGTGTGCCTGGTTCAGTCTAACCAAGTGTGGGCAATGTGTGTTACGTAGATAAACATTGCGACTGTACAGGACGTGTGATGCATTAAGAATTCGAACAAACTCTGACGAACAGTGAAGTCGGAGTAAGATTTACAGCGCGAGATCTTTTAACATCCTCATGCAGCACCCAGTTGCTACCAGCTAATTAGCAACACATGAGTCCATACATTACGGTATGATCTAAATCTACATCATCACGACGTACAGCTTGAAAAATATGAATGACACAGCATTAGGAAATCATTCATCTTCAATAATACTGAAGTACTGAAACGGAGCGCCTCCTGGTTTACAAATGAAGCGCAACTAACTGCGGGGAAAGTGTGTGTTTTTCGGAGAAATGGGCCTTCGCACCAATGAGCGTTTGTTTTCGGGATAACGGGCTGTCGGACAAATGGGTTTTGGTCCGATGGGACGTTTTTCTGTCTATTGGGGTTTCGGAATAATGGGCTGTCGGAACAGTGGCACGGCAACCTCAAAACAGTTTTCTGTTCTAAAAACTAAAACAGAGCGAAAAGAGAGTGAACGTTGGACTTACAATTGTCAGGTGGCCGGAAAGTCGACTCCACATGAAGGTTAAGGTTGCTCCGTAACTGCTGGATGTGTCATTAAGCAGCTGTTTGCCGACACATTGGCCATATCAACGTAAAAGGTGACGAGATGTCAATGTGCCATTCACAGTAGCCAAAAAAATCTAGCGGGTTTGACCAAGTGTTTATTGTAACTATGACCACAAAGCTCCCCTAACCCTTAACCATGTGTTTATTTATTTATTTATTCACAAAGATTATTTAAGATTATTTTTGGGGGGTCAGAATCAAACCCAGGCCGCGGCGGTTAGGACTCAGCTTTAATGTTACAGGCTCTACCAGGTGAGCTACCGAGCTACCCCTAACACTGTATTGATTTTCAACAGTGATCTGTGATCTGTTTCGGAAGGTACAGAGAAATGATGTTGTTTTGCCAACATGGGCATCAGATCAGAAAACGCCTCTGTGTGTCGTCCTAGAGGGCACGGACTAACAACGTATTGTGTCGATTATTGGCCGTAAAACCCAAAGGTGTTCTATTTACAATGACATGAAACAGAAAAGCAGCAGCACCTCACGCTCAAGCTAGACTGACTTCAAACCCAGACTGGCCTGAGAGAACCTGCCTGTTTAAAGAAAGTTGCCTTACCTCTTTGGTATTTAGGGACCAACACGGAGTGCTGTCCACTCTCTTTGCGGCTGGAAGATTCATCATGGGTGAAAACATCCTTGAGGTGTACAAGTCCATCAAAAGGATTATTCTGTCTGAAGTACACTCGCTTGGCAACTTGCATGTTCAACATTGCGTCCAACTGGGAATAGAAAGAATATGGAATGGGCCTGTTTGAGTGCATTATTGTAGGCTATTTTCTTTCATGTTGGAAGCACTGGCCTGTTGTTCTGCATGGAAAGGTGAACCACGGGTGTCGCCCCGCTAACGTTAACTTCATGTGGCATGTCGCCTGCATCCTGCGTATCTCACAGCTTTCTCAGAAAAGGCCAAGAGAGTCAGCGCCTCCCTCTCATGAGACAACGGCAGCCTATGAATACAAGTCCCTGAACAAGCTTTAACTGCAATTACATAAAAAAAAACAAAAAAAAACACTTCAGCCATCACCTCTAACACACGCGGTTTATGGACTCCATACTCACTGCTTAAATGGATGGTGCAGGTGTCTTTTCTAACACAATAAAACAGAAAATATCCCCAGCGCTATAATAACTGCTGCGCTCTTCCACAGTCGTGGAAACAGGAACAGGCAGGAAATGGTCAGAATATTCATCAGGAACCTGAGGATTCTCCTCTGAATCCCTGCCATCATCAAGTGAAGAGCTCAGTGCATAAGAGATACACTATTTGTACTCTTTAAAGTGCTATTGGAAATGTTATTCTCAAGAGTTAAACCCAATGAATTGACTGGTTTCTTTCATCAAGTCCACTAGGCTTTATTGTTAAGCTATTAATTATATCCTACTGTTACAGCTTTAAATTAAGTAAACTGTTCCAACCAGGTACGCCGGACTGCATTATGCTGTTAATGAGCCCCTCTTGTTTTTTTCCCTTCTTTCAAACAAAAAAAAAGTCTGGCGGTGATGATGGGCTTCTCGTGGCCAGACAGTTAAGACCTCAAGTAGCCCACTACACACCTTTAAATATATTACCCTGATTGGTTTCAAGCTGACATTTTACTTCCAAGTATAAGCCCACTTCTCTGCGCCGCAGGGCTGCCTCGCATTTTCCTCTTCTTCTTGTCTTTGCTCTGATAGTAGTGGGATTTGAGGTATTTCTTTTTTTGCTGTCCCTCTTTCCTATTTTATCAGTATCTGGGGTCTGGGACTGCAGTTGAAATTAATTTTTTTTTAAATTGACCTTTCCCTTTCATTGCTTCTATTTGTCTTTGGAAAGTCTCCTTTCGCCACATAACTTTTTCCCCTCGGCACCAGAGCTTAAATCATACATACTAACTTAGCCATACTAGGTCTTGATATACCAGGTTCATGAGACCAACTATAACTATAGCCATGTGATAATTTTAGTATTCTATACTGTTTCATTCAGGACATGGAATCATCAAACTCAAAAGTGTCTATCCTCTGAGGAGCATGAATATACTTACTACAGGAGAGGAAATGCCACAGAAATGCCCTCAAAGGCATTCATAGTGTTGTGCTCACATTTGTACATGGAAACTGACAGTTGTGTGAACACTTGAACATTTGAGAGAGAGAAAGAGAGAGAGAGAGAGAGAGAGAGGTTCAAGTCGCTACTGACCACATTTTTGGAAAGTTCCAATTCTGATATGGAACAGTGTGGTGGGAGGGGGTTTCAGACGCTGTTCCACAATCCGACAAGCACTTTGGTTGGAGCATACTGATCCCATTAGGGCTCATCCTCCGTGGACCACGAATATCCACAGGACGTTACCTGGACATCCAGCATCTGATAATATCTTGTGCAAAAAGTTGATATTTGCCCAAGAAGAAAAGGTTTATGGCGTGACCAAAATGGAAGGGTCGTTCATCAGGGGATCGTGAACGTGCTCAGAAAGAGCAGAAAACGTGGCTGACAAGATTTCCTCAAACATATGCATCTTGGGCCACTAAATATCCATGGCAAATGTCTGAAAAATGTGGCCATTAGTTTTTAGAGGTACTGTACATGGTCATAGGTCAACACGTTGGTCAAAGGGGGAAATCTGGCATGAAGATCGTGAAAAAATGTCAGGGGGTCAACAAAATCATTAGGAATCATTCTCTGGGGACAGGATCCATACCGACTTTTATGACAATCTGACCAGTGGTTGTAGAGATATGTGACGACGGACACATACACTTCATGCACTGCTGGAAGTGAAGAATTCCTTTTGTAGACTCCTATGGAAATACAATGCTGCTGAATACTGCATATGAAAACACCAACACAGGCTCTCACACACACACACACACATACATACAAATTCGCTGCATGTTGTTCTCCCAGCAGCTGATTTGTGGCAGAGGCAGCTCTTTCAACTCTTCTCCGCAGAGACGGGGTAATCACAAGTCTGCAAGGCTGTCCAACGGAAACCTCTTGGACCCCCTCTCCTCATCTCGCCTGTGGAATTTGATAAAGAACTTGAAATGAAAATCTGTTTTTTGATTTTTTTTTTTTTTGTTATGACATATATAATCACACTTGGCCATGAGTTTAATCTAGATCCAGATATCTGTCAATCAATCCTTCAGTCAAGGCCTATTTGTTAAAAAAAAACCTCAGTGCATGTACAGTGGCGTTTGCTCAGTCAGCGGTAAACTGCACCAGACAACTCACTGGGCTTGCTAACAGCGTTGACGGCTAAATGAGGTTAGCAGGGGTTTCCACGCGGATGCCCGGTTTGCAGGTTAGATTGATATGCAGTATTTCTCAGGGCTAAGTGAGGTGTGGTCTGGTGGATCGGCAATGGCACTTTTAGTCACCTTTTGAGGGGAAGTCCGAAGCA
This sequence comes from Enoplosus armatus, assembly GCF_043641665.1. Lineage (NCBI taxonomy): Eukaryota > Metazoa > Chordata > Actinopteri > Centrarchiformes > Enoplosidae > Enoplosus > Enoplosus armatus. Next base: position 7,692,950 of record NC_092181.1, on the reverse strand, counting down.
AAAACTGATGCTTATTCAGCCAGTGACACTGAAGAATCAGTACACTCATACTCCATTAACTGTGCACTTCCTGCCTCTTGGGCCGACACAATAGCTTTTCCGTAACAAAAAAAAAAAAAAAGAAGCCAACTGTCAATGCAGCCAAGAATCTTTAGAGACAGATTGAAATCCCATCGCGAACTAATCTCAGGAGGGATGTTGGAGTGTTTTTTTTTCTTCATCACTTTCAGCCGAGTGTTAAAAATGCATCTGTCTGACCAAGCGACACATGGCTCCATTTACACTTGTCATTTCAAGCGCCTGGTGTAAATCCAAACGAGACACCCATGCTCAGCCACACGCTGTACATGCATCTCCGTTGGCCAGGTCACAATCATGACAAATTTGTGTTTCCGGGCTACATGCAAATAAGGGTCCTCCAGTCCAGGCGGAGGTGGTAATGCACCTGAAGCGGTTCGGCAAAGCTTCTGCACTTTAGCAGTGCGCTCTAACTCACAGCGCTCCTTCACCCATACAGATCGACGCTCTCTCACCCACACAGATCATTTAGTGGTCGAACTGATCACGGATCAGATAAAACGCCGCAGCAGCAGCAGCAGCTCAGTGCGCCGCCTCCAGAGGTGGATCGAGCAATCGGATTTCATTCTGTCTTTAAGGCTTTCTTGGGTGCATTGACAGCGAGCTTTTCCTGAGATCTGATATCCAGTTCGCCAAAGACACGCGAACTGACGACGTGTAAATGGGGTCCAAGAAGGGCCGCGTTCAGATTATTGATGTGGGCAATGCATATATGCATATGCAGGCCCATTCCTTACATTTCTGAATTAGCCAAGAGGCGATTTTCCGCCGTCGTCCCCCGGACACATGAAAGTGCAAATGGCAAGATTGAATCTAGTGATGCAGTGTATTATCAATTGATCCGCTCATTGATTAGATGCAATGGATTCTTTCGCAGTGACGGCTGCGAGTGTGTGCACTAGTTTCCCACCGTTGCTGCTGTTTGAAGATTTATTTGGAGCCATTTTGCTCTGAAAACATCCCAGATGCTAAACAAGGAAACGCGGCCATGGCAAATGAGATTAAGCTAATTGTTTATTCCTCAGGGGTTTACATGAATAACATTACACACAAGGTTAATTATCTCAATGAAATACCCCAACATAATCGACAAAGATCATGTCTTTGATTAGCAAACACGAGCTTCCGCCGCTTTATTCCAATTAAACACATGATAAATGGCGTGTGACGATCTGCTGGCTCTGCTCACTGTGTTTACACGGGAACCCTCTGAACCTCTTTTTAAAAAAAAAAAAAAAAAATCACAGTTTAGCAGTGACATACAGTATAAGTCACAGGCTTTACAACTGACAATAAAGTCACGGCTCATAAATCATTATGTCACGCCGCAGCTGTTTTGCTGGGTGCCGTGATAATGACTTATATTCTGACAGCAGACGACAAGGAAGAAAAGTAATAAATAAAAAATGTTGGCCATTTACCGACTATTCATTAAACATCTCAAAATGTAGTCAACCTTCTGCAGCCACGCTCAAAAACAGATAAAGTGTTCTGTCAGTCAGTGTTCGTCAGGGGAGAAACGGAGCTGCATGACGGCGGGAGGATACCTGGACGTCACACCGCCTCCCTGAGTCATTAGCTTCGGTTTGTCGTGACGGCACCTGACACATGACAGGCAAAGGCCGTCTCTGCCGTCCATCCCAGGAGAGCGCATCTGACAACCAGCTGACTTGACTGACTCACTCACTCATACACTGACTGACTGGCTGACTGACTGGCTGAGTGACAGGCGATGCAGTGGTCGAGGGCGGCGGCGGCGCTACACAGGCGATAGGCGTGGAGGAGAAACGAGCTGCCAGCTGGAAAAGCGGGAGAGCGGAATGGAGGAAATTGGCACATGGCAAAACCGCCCTGTTTGTTTGCAAAGCAGCCCACGCCGCTACACACCAAAGCCATTTGTGACCCGAGAGGCACCCTCCCGCGCCGCCACTGCATCCGCCACAATCCCCCTCCAAACTTGGAGAGTCGAAAAATAGCAGCAGGAAGGGAACAAAGACGCCGAAAGACTAGTGGCGGTCTGCGCTAGCCTGCCAAGTGGCACCGGTGGGCACTGCGCCCGGAGTTAGGCGCCAGAGCTTGTCAAACACGGGGCGCCCGTCCAATCCGACCCAGTAGCAGAGGGGAGGGGCCGGCTGCCACTCACCTCACCTATAGAAGAGCCATCGCTGCTCGTCGCTGCTCGCCGCTGCCAGGCCATGAAAGCGTCTGCAATATTAAAGGTCCCCTTGCAATATGAAGGTTGCAGGTTGCAGGTGCATGTTCAAGTCAAGGCGAGGAGGATGTTAGATTACACTCAGACTATTAGCCATAGTTTTGGGAAACACTGAAAAATATGAGCGCTGAACTTCCGACCTCCCGCAAACTCCTTCCACGCCGAACCATACGTCAAGTCGGCTGCACTCGTCCTGCGCTATAAATAAAAGGGGGCTTCTTGCTGAACAAGTACATTTCATGGCACACAATGTTTATATGACAAATGTGCGTGGTGATTGTAATTGGGGTTGGCTCGCTTTGTTCGGGGTATTTATTGGGAAAGAGCACCTGAGGGATATGAAGGGAGTGTGTGTGTGTGTGTGTGTGTGCGCGCAGATGTTTCCTGATTGGGTTTGGACCGGGTCTACCTGTGCATGATGTGTGTCTTGATTGGGTTTCGGTGTGTGTGTGTGTGCTCAATGGCATTGTATTTGCATAATCATCTTCAACAATGTTTCTCATTGTCAAAGCAAGAAACCATTAACATTTCCCACACGTTCTCACATGTCCCCCCCCCCGTCTTTAAATAGAGAGATGTCCAAGGGAGATCATTATCGGAGAGGCTCCAAATCGATCCATCCTAATTAATTACCTGCTTGATAGATAGGAGTGAGGCCCATCACACTCAACAGCCCAAGAGAACAGGACTGGCTGTTCAAATCCGGCACATAATACGATTCAGGCAGACTGTACGGACCAGCGTTAAGCACATTCTTAAGAATACTTTGCACCCAGCAAGTTGAAAGGTTGACTCCTTCCTTGTCATCAGGGAAAATAAGTAGATCCCCGACAGCAGCCGCACCGGGAGACGTTCTGCCTAAAAGGGTCTATTTTAACCCAAACTACGATCTTTTCCTAAACCTAACCAAGTAGCTTTTGTTTTTTTTCCCAGGATGATTTGTCTTTTCCTTGATAAGGTTAGGGAAACATTGTAGTTCGGGTTATAATGTCAAAGTGCTGGAGAATCAGAAATACTTTATTGATCCCCGGGGAGGGGGGGGGGGGGATTGTACAGTACCGGTGCTCCCATTCAAGAGTAGAAAGCAGCATAAATTTAGAAATACAAGATAAGAAATAGTAAATAAAGATATACACATTTACAATATTTAAGTGAAAAATAAAAGTAACAAATATATACAACAGCAATGTATATGTATATATGTATAAGATTTCCAGTCTGTGTGTCTGAGTTGAACACTTTCCACAGGCAGGAATGATTTCCTGTGGCGCCCTTCAGTGGGAAATCTCCCACTGAAGCTGCTCTTGTGTCCGACCAGTACGTCATGGACAGGATGTGAGACATTGTCCAAGATGACCCGCAGCTTGGACAGCATCCTCCTCTCCGCCACCACCGTCGGAGAGTCCAGCTGCACCCCCACAACGTCACCGGCCACCACAGACTCATAGAACATCCCAAAAAATGAGGAACGCTTCACGAATTTGTCATCCTTGCGCAGGGGCCATGCTAATCTTCTCTGTATCGTTCCAGTTTTAGTATATGTGCTACCGGAGTAACACGCGATCAACGTTGTGCCTGTGATAGAGTTGAGATAACGTATCCACATTCAATGCAAGTGCAACCTGGGTTTTCATTCTATTTTGCTGCTTTCATAAGAGCCTAAGATGTATACCAAAATAAAAGCACCATACATCAGCCGCTTTCATAAGAGCCAAGTGAGATGATTAGAAATAACCACGTTGATTTGTTATTTTCAGCTCATGAGCAATAAACTGCACGCAGTCCTATTAAAAGAGTAACTGCACCCAGGCAAATGATCCGACTTGGTCCGCAAACGAGTGGTGACGACACCCATCCTCTGCCGTGGCTCTGTGCAGCTGTGACGTAGTTGTGCACCGCTGTACGACATTACATCACAGCTGCCGGGTGTGGGTACAAGTACAACTGTGCCATATGTAACACCGTCTGTGCAATGATTGTTTTTTTTTACCCCCCCCCCACACTTCCTCATCCAAAGACACGCACCTAAGGAGAGGATCAGCGGGTCATCTGCGAGCTATGTGGACGACCAGTGTCACATTAAAACCCGGCAAAGTTCTAATCACATAGTGTGTGTTAGACAGCGGCAGATGAAATACGTCCCTGGTGTAATCTGGTGCTGGACTGGGACACTGCGGGGGGGGACAAAAAATAAAGAAGAGCGCCAATGTGAGACCAGCTCAAATTGGTTGAGTGAAGCGCGATATATCTGCTGGCCACAGTCTCTCAGTGTGCCCTCTTGTGTGTGTGTGTGTGTGTGAGTGTGTGTCTGGGCTTTTCCCTCGGTTTCAGTCCAGACTACATCTATCTCCTCGCCCTTGTATGGTCCATTTCTCCCCATCTCACTCTTTCCCTTCTTGGACTAAAGCAACAGTGTTAACATTGTTTTGCACTGGAAAGTTCTTTCCTGCACTTGGGGGAAAGTTCCCTTGTGGATCGGCAAAAAAGACAATAAGGACTTAAAGATTTCAAGTTGAAGTGGAATATTTGGCCTGTGAGGATGCTGCAGCATTTTCAAAAGAGGGTACGGCCACATTCGGGCACATATTTGTGGAAACCTGTGCAGGCGCCTGAGCTTCGAGCCCGTGGGTGGGTGTTTCCCTTCACCACTGCTGGAAGCTACTTAGCCTAGCTTGCCAATGTTAGCACAGTTTCCCACTACTTTCCGTTCATGTTATTTCAACATCTGTTGAATGCGTTTGTCCTACACCATAGCAATGTCTTGCTAGCATTAGCCATCTTTTTTTCATGGATCACTTTGGAGTTATTGGGAGACACATTTCACTTCTCCTGGTAGAGGCTAAATGCCCCCCATGACAAAAGATTATGTTAACTTCAAAGGCCAAAAAGAAAAGACTTTCACACGCAAATGCATACATGTGACGCGGCATGATTCAACTCCCAGAGTGCCCTCCCTTCCCTTTACAGTATTCTGTGTGTGTGTGTGTGGAGGTTGTGGAGAGGTTAGACAGGCAGATAGCGCGGCCACGCAGCGGCACCACACTGTGTGTGCCACGCTTGATCAACTCTCATTACAGCTGTGCTTGCACAGCGGGCTTATGAACATGACCACAGAGGCAGGATCTCACACACACACACACACACACACCGGCAGATGTAATAACCTGTGGCCTCATTTGCATACACTTTATTGAGAGTTGTCAGCCTTCTGCCCGACACCTCCTACCTCGCTGTCTTTACATGAGAATTGGCGTCAAGCTGCGATCGCTCATCAGAATCACAGGAAGTACCACAACGCGCAAACACAACACTCGTAGACAAGCAGCGAAGCAAAGGACAAACGAGGCACGGATAAATCCACCATCCACCGCCATGTTGGGAGGGAGAAGTAAAAGCGAAACACGTTGCTTTTCATGATTCCATGATGTGTTGATAGGAGACTTCTTTTCCGTCATGTTTCTTCGCATTCTTTTCAGATCTTCCACAAGCCAGGCATGCAAGCCTGCGCCGAGGATACATGCTCCACCGAGAGCAAGATGCAATCTCCACCCACGATTTTCATGGCTGATGTGGTTTAAAATGTCAATTTGCACCCGTTATCAAGATAAACACAGAGAGCACGCAGAGCATCGTCGAATAATTTAATTTCATGGTCTAATCCGTCTGGATTTCACGGACAACGTCGGATCCATATCCGAACGCATCTTGTCGCAGGCGACCTGCTCAGATCAGCCCACTGCTGTTGTTTGAATATTCTTAATTGATTTCATTGATTTCCTGATTGTCATTAAGCCCGTGCGAGCCGTGAAAATGGGTGACCTTAATTTTGAAGAGAAAAAAAAAAAATGTTGGATTAGAGAAAAGCACCGAGGTTGGACTCCAATTGCCAACAATCAATAGATGTAGAAAGTGATGGAAGCTCATTACTGGCGAGAGTTAAAGGTGGAAAAGAAAGCCTATGTTTGCTCTGTGACTGAGGACTTTGACAGCTCCTGCAAAAAAAAAAAAAAAAATCTAATCCTGAGGATGAGTTTAAAAATCTTCCTCCAAGTTTCTGGTTGAGCTTTTTTTGATGTGAGCATTAGCATTCAGGTGCTGGAGCTGCAATAATGTCAAAGGTCTCCGTCTGAACTGCATGACTAATTTAACAGAGGTGCGATTTCATTATAAGGGAGCGACGTGTCATAATACCTTCCAGTCCATTTGCTCAAAAGAGACATTGATCTACATTTTGATCTACTATGCTGGTGGCCCCAAGGACTTGATTCCTCAATCGCTCTGCGCTGATGAATCATCTACTTGTGTCATAGTTGACCCTGGACTCTATTAGAAGGCATCCGACCCCCGCACTGAACAGACGCAACCCTCCCTGAGCTTCTGAGGGAGACAGAAGATGAAAATCAAAACTGCACTCCTCCCTGGGGTGGGGGGTGTGGGGGGGGGGTCAGAGCGCTCTGAACACTGAGAGGCTGCAGTTAGCTGTCGTGTTGCTTCTCGTTTCAGGATTGAGATTTTCACTTTTGGAAAAAAGCCACAGGAGTTTCCCATGGCAATTAAGAGCATGTGGAAACACACATTTCACCGTCAGCACACACACACACATCCCCGACTCCCCAGCACTGTCACCCCTCCCCCCACCCCCCGCCACCATGTGCAGCATGAGGGACAAGAGACGAGACAGGAAGGGTAATGGAGGGACTGGTGAGGAGGGATTGCAGAGGGCAGGACGCAGATGGAAAAGGAGAGTGAGGGAGAGAGCTGTCAGTCAGGAATTGTGGGAGGTAGGCAAATAAAGAAATGAGGGGAGATTTACGGAAAGAGTCCTTCTGCTGCTGTTTTTTTTCCCCTGCAAGGTAGGGGGTTGTTCAGTCAGACGCTGAGCTAACAGCTAACAGCTCTATAAAGTAACACTGGCTGCTTTGGGCGCATAAACACAAGCGGTCCTGCGGTCAACTGTTGCGCAAAATGCCGCTCTTTCACCACTCGGGGGCAGCAGAACAAGCTGCAAACACAACACTGACATATAACCCCCCGCCCCCCCATCACGTTTTTTAAGGTGAATGTGTCGGCAAACAGTTCCGCCGTTCACAGACCAGGAGCAACACCTTCGCATTACGCGTAGACATTTGATTGATTTGTTATTCCGAAAACTGTTGATTAGTGCAGCTTTAATGAAGTCCGTTTGTATTTTTGTTTTTTTTGTTGCCATCAGGAACAGTGTTCAGGAATGTAAGATTGGTAAAGATTGATCCGTTGCCATCTGCAGTGATGAAGAGTCTTGGATTAGTTTAGTTTAGACGCACAACAGTTAAATTGCACATTAATAAAAGTGTCGTGACAAAAACTCGCTACCAAAGTAGACACACAGTTTAGAAGCTCGACCTTTGACCTCAGATCTGAGCGGGGGGGGCAGCGAGTCAGCATTATTCATCTTTGTTATATTCACCTCGTCCTCCTCTGGCCCTGGTGAGCTGACTGTGACGTGTCACCTATGGGGGAGATCCTTTGCCACACTGTGGCAAGTTGGGGGGGGGGGCATAGTTAGAGGTGATATTATGTCCATGTTTATGTATGCGAATCCCACCTCGCCTCGGAGCTCCCTCGGCATCAATGGAAACGAAGAAGAAGAAGGGGCGATGCTTTTCTTTCGCTGATAGAACAGGCGATACACTCCACGAGCACAGCTGATAGAGAGGGAATGAAGTCGGAGAAAACAATGAGTCACCATGAGGGGCACAAATCTTATCTCTTTCTAATTTCAGACAAAGGCGTATCGGAGGTGTGAAAATCAACAAAATGTGTGAGAAAAACCGGCACTCTCTCTTTTGATCTCCTCGCTATTTCACACCCCTCATCTCTAATTGCTGTTCTAATAAAGCCGTCTAGGCACACCATAAGCATCCGGTGCATTGCACATGCTAACGTCAGATTCGAGGGAACGTAAGCACTTGTCCGCTGGGGGGGGTCTCTGGAGCCGTGCCGAGGGAGCGCTGGGCAGGAGGCACACCGGGGAGGCCGGCCCCGGGGGTGAAGCGGGCCTGACATAAGCCCGGCTGGATCTGGTGCGTCAAATCTCCGCCGCACAGTAACGGAGACAGCGCCCCGGCCTGCGCGTGGCGTCCAGAGAGGAAGCACTCTGATAATGGAAGCGCCGGCTCTCGGATGCCGTTAATTTGCAGTGACAGTTTGGCTTTTGTCGGCGCACAGTGCTGCATAAGAGAGGTCGACCTTAATACTGCGCTCAGCCTCTTATTTTATGTGCTTGAAGAAAGGAGGGGAGGGAACTGTCTCTCTTTTACATACATTTGGTTAAACAGCAGCTGGCAGTCAGCCGTAATTATACACCTCAGCCTGTGCATTATTTATGCCACCTTTTAAAATCCATTAAAAGTCATTTGGTCTCCTCTAAAACCTGTCATTATCGATTGACTTTACTGTAATTGCTGCTTTAAGCCCTCAAAGATTTTCTGCCGGCTGATTAAGGATGTGGGCACGGCTGCGAGAGCGTGCAGCGAACATGCGCTAATCAAGGCGCCGTAAAACTTGCAAGCCCAAGTGGTATTTCACCTGGTGGTCAGCAGCTGAGGCAGGGGCCCGGATCCAGCCTCCGATCCCTCGGACTTACTGCGGTGCTCCTCCTCAGCTGATGATTTGAACACTTATAAGGCCGCGGTTTACCTCCGCTACGTTTGAATCGCATCAATCACTTGACTTGCTGAACTGCGACTAGGCAGCGTTTCCGAGCAGGAACCGTCTGATTTTTTTATCGGAACTCGTGAGCACGCTGGAGTCTGGACCAAGTGACGTCTGAGGACAGCTGCAGGTGATTGTAATAATAACAAACGTGAGACATAAGACCGCTTAATAGTGTCTGTGTATGCAGATAGAGTGATACATCCACATCATATCTTGTGCATTGTTGCACTCTCCTCTCCCTTTCTCAGGTGCACCTGGTTGGCCATTAGTGGGTGGCCCTGCCCCCCTATTTAAGGAAGCTCTCTCTCACTCTCAGATGAAGCAGCCTTCTGTCCAATTTAGTGTTTAGGTCCTTGCTTTGAGTTTATTTCTTTTCAGGTTGGAGGTCTGGTCGTCCAGTTTTCGCCGCTTTTGTTTGCTAGTTTAGTTTACCCTGTTTTGTAGTCCCCCCCCCCCCCCCCCCCCATCCTTTCTGTTATGTTTGGCCAGGCCTCCAGACTCCCATACTTCTGGTTACCAGGTTAACATGTGGCATGGCGGGTATGGCGTCCTCTCTATATGTCGCCGGTCACAAGGTTGAGCCAAATGTTTTGTTGTTGTAACATACATGCATTGCAATCAGGAAAAAGAGGCCTTTTTTTTCAATTCATTTTGGTAACTGACAAAAAGAACACATGAGAGCAGGTGTGTCAGTGTGCAATGCTCATGCCTGACATGGTCCTCCCTACAGCTACACTGCTAGCATTACTGACAAAAAAAAATCAATCCAATCCAATCAGGGCCGTAGCTACTGTTTTGTGTTTTTCTGTATTTTATGGGCTGTTGAAAGTTTAGCGATCCGTGTAACTTTCATTTTAGTTGGAAATCAGGTATGGCGATATTCTGCAAGAACAGTGACTACAACTTTTATTTTGAAATTTAGGCCATGTGCAGCATGTCATATCATATTTCATCATATTTTGATTGTGGGGTTTTTTTGTTGTGACATTTGTATTTTACAAAAATGTGGTTTTAGTAACTTTAAAGGTCTGAATATGATCAAGTGGTTTATTCATAACCTAAAGGTCTTTTTTTCCAACCAAACTAGGCAAAATGAATACATCATCCAAAATGTAGAATCAATTTTATTGAACAAGCCTGGCTACGGCCCTATACAACATTTTTACAGTCAAATATTGGATACTCTTACCTCTGCAGACCTCTAAAAATGTAACAAATGAAGCAATCTGTGAATGAAACATTCAACCCCTCAACATAGACACTGCTTTTATGTAAAGAGCCACGAGCCAAACACGTCGCTAAGCACAGCTGTCGAGCTGTCGACCCCCCCCCCCCCCTCACAGGCCTCATATGTATCACCTCAGAGCCGCTCGTATTAGCAAACTTTCAATGTCACCCTTCACCCTCGGCTTCCGTTCATCTCCCCGGTTTAGTTCAAACTGCTGCTGCTGCTCCGCGACTGCGACTCAAACTGTGCTTTGTTTCAGTCAGTAAACGCATCAGGTGAAGCGTAATTGGGCACCAGTTCAGAGATGACAGCATATGTAGCAGCCACCTGAACAGAGTCCAGGCCTGGCCTGGGCTGGGGCTGGTCCAATGGGAGGTCTGTACACCAGACTCCCATGGTACCAGCAGATGGCCGAAAGGCTGACCAAGTATGGCGATTCAATCTGCTGCTATTATCCAAGGTGGGCCAACTTCCTCCCGCCAGCAGGTCGCCTCTTTCATCATGCGCCCGCTCTCCAAAACTAATGTCTCCTGTGTGTGTCAGCTGTGATGTTGTATAGCTCTGCTGTGGGTGGAGAAATATGAGGATTTCTGAGTCATACTCACAATTTTGGGAATAGCACTTGATTGCAAATGAAAATGAAGCAAGCAAGTAAATCTTGAAATGATTGAGAGCGCCTGGGAGCCTAGCAACAAGGGCTAATTCCCTCCAAAGATTTCCATGTCTGTGTAGGGGAGGAGACGATGAATTTGAAATGTTGAAAGGAAATAAAAGCATGATTAAATCACACGTGCAATGGGGCTGTAGTGCGTCTGCACGACTGTGTGTTTGTGTGAGTGGCGTCCTCAGAGGTGGTGGTTAAATTGGACAAAAATAACAGAATAAACCTTTCAATTTCTTTCCACGGGCTCCAAAAATTGGGTTTGATGGTATTGCAAGGCACAGAGATGGAAATCAATATTTGGGTAAACACGTTCCACAAAGTCCCTCCTGTCACGCAAAGGCCAGAAAACGCGGGGGGGCCGTGGAGGTTAGCCTTCAACTGCATCACAGATTCCCACGGAAGGAGCCACGGGTGATGTGCGCAGCTCGACCGGGGGCGTCTTCAGAGGCCCGTTTTTGCCTCCGTAAGAGCCCGCAATGAGGGACCGTGCAGCCACACACCACTGCTTAATCTTCCATGGCGCAGTTTTCCATTTGAAGCCAGACAAATGATGGTAGGTGAGGAGAAGGAAAGGTCAGCCGATCCCCTGGCTCATTGGGTTGCCCGATTCTTCTGCCCAAGTTGCCCGCTGTGTCCCCCTCGTCTGATTTTTTATGATCTGAAGTGTCGTTTTGCCACATGTCAGGAGCCGCACACTGACAGCTGCTGATCACGAAGGTCACCGGCGGTTACAAACGCTAGAAGGAAGGCGCGCATGCACACAAGGCAGAAACACGTGTGCACCGAGAAAAAAAAAAACACACTGTAATTGTACCAGTCAAGTCAAATACAGCACCATGTGGACCGTCTCTCCCTCTCTCTGCTCGGTACAGTCCTTCCTGCTTAGTCGCCTCAGCCTCCACCTGCACACTTCAAGTTCAGTCCTCTCCGAGGGGGCTGAAGCACTTAACCACGAGAGCAATCTCCCGCCTTTTCTTTCTGCTGTTTTTCCCCACTCCTGTTTCTTCTCCATGTTCTGCTCGTTGCACAGCCCCTCACTCCCTTTTTTTTTTCTCTCTACTGCTTCATCTCGGACCTGTCGTTTTGCCAAATCTGCTGGCAAACTCAACGTTTTCTTTTTATAAATGACCCGTTCTCTATGCTGTCGCAGTTTGCAGTAGTGCTGTTTCAGAATGATCTTTAAGGAAGCAGGAGTGGCCTGCAAAGGCGACTCTTTTACTTTACATTAATCATAAACACGACAGCATTAGCGTGGAGGAAAACATGAAATAAAAATACTGAATGCATATTTGCATTTTGGGAATTTGACTTCACATGAAGGACTGGAATGTGCATTAGTGATTTAGCATTGGCGATTAGCATTAGCATTTAGCAGCGGTTAGCCTGTGCTGAGTTAGCTAGATTGGAGCGCTAGCCTTCTCGCATTACCCAGCCAAAAGATATAAGCAGGTAACAGGGCCAGCTGGGCTACCTAAGGCAGTAACAAAACTATTTATATTTATAATTTATAATATTATAGAGTTTTATTCATACAAGTGTGAACATATTTATTCAATAACTCTATGACTATATCAGTTGTCAGTCATATTCTAATAAATTAGATCCTTATTTTATGTCCTTGGCTGAACTTTACTATATTAGTTTTATATTACATGAACATTAAAATCATAATAAGAATTAAAAAAAAATAGGAATGCTCACCCGAACTTCATTCAAGAACACAAAACACAACTTTTCCTGCATCATGAAGAAAATCCATGAAGTCAGTCCTGTCACGCAGGATATTATGATGTAAAAATGGATGAATTCATTTCTGCGTAGTTAAAGAAACAGCTATATGAGTGCCTGAGTAAAACCGAAAATGTGGGAATTACAAACTCATGTCGTGATACAACCAGGGACATGTGATCAATAAGAAAATGCCGTTTGTATCAAATAAATTCATTAGGAGATCATTCTAACGTGTGCAAACGTGTCTGTGGCAGGGCCTGGCGTTGTAGGGGTGAAATGCGTATCAAAAAGTAATTTATTCAAGCACAAAAACATGCTGAGATGGCAGGATATGGGTTTCTCATAGTTAAACATGTCCTAAATATGCCGCAATTTTCAGATCCAAGAATAAGATCTTTTGTTTTTTTGAAGTGGAAATGTTACGTTTCTGGTAGAACGTCTGCATGCCGAGCCGGCAGCAGTGAGTCCCCGACTCCCTTTTATTACACATCACATCGTTAAAGGGACATTTCGCCCACAGTGATGTGGCAGTCCTTTAAGTGCCGGCGGTCTGTGTAGTCCATTAAAATTATAAACCCCATTGGTGCCATTTGTATCGACAGATAAATGATCATCACTGTCTCTTAAATGGAGCCTGTCTCGCAGGGGCCTGCATGCTCCTTTATGCCGGGTCTGTGTTCCATGTTGGCCTATTGACTTGTCTGGCACATGAATACACATGTGGCACTCCGTGTTTTGTTATAATGGGCATGTTTGTGCGGTCGCAGCAAGCAGGTAAAACACTACATTCAGCACACAGCAGCAATTTGCAGCATATTGCCGGCCATGTAAAAAATACAGAATACAGAAACGCCCAGTAATCAACGGCCCTCTTCTTCACGTTCTCCCTGTCTGTTCTGTTTCACATGCGCTTGCACTCTTTGGCAGTTTCATAAGCCTCAGTTAGTCATGTCCGTGTCTACATGCACCGGCATTTGCATGTGCGTCAACATCTGGACGAACCTGCTCCATTGTACGTGGGATGCCTCTGCCCCATGAACATCCATATGACTAAAGGCGTAGTCACGTCGGGGTGTCATGACAGGAGATGTGGGATTTGCTATTTAAGCCATTGAAGCCTGTTGAGACAACTTTGGTGACGTGAGCACAAGTGCAAGTAGCACGAAGCGAACTCACACTGCCAATGCCACCTTTTTATGTAGAGGGGGGCCTCATACGTTTGTATGTGGGCTCCTGGTGATATGATGTGCGTACTTGCAGTGTTCAACCATCCTTTCTTTTAGTTTAAACTTTTGGGAACAAGTCTCAGTGCACATTCTCTTGCGCTTCCTCCGGTGCCGGCATCAAACAACAGACCCTGACAAAACAGGGCAACAGTGAGACGCTGCTGCAGCTCGGTGACGGGCTCTTGGCTGGCGCCGACGGGCGGCAGGAGCACGAGGGCTGCCACTCGGCTCTACCTGTCAGCTCCCAGCAGCTCGGCGATGATCCCGAGCAGCGGCTCTGTTGCTCTTTCATTCAGTTGCCGTTGTGTGCGCACTCGGGTTCTGCTCCTTAAAGGCGACCTCTCCGAGACAGGGAGAGAAAAAGCGACCCTGCTCCACCGCGGAGGAGCTCTTACAGCCAGGTGCGGTGTATGCAGGTAGTGCAGGTCACAGCAATTCTTCATCTGGGTAGAAGATCTCACGCTAAAATCCATCAGCGTGCCTGTCACGTGTCTGCACAGCCGCTGGTTATTCAATAGCCACGTCTCTGTTGTCAGCCACCACACATTTTGCAACGGGAAGGATGCATTTGCTCTGTAAAGGTGCTCTCGCTCTTTTCATTTTCTTATCTGGCGCTGAAATGCACAAACTACAGTTCTGAGTGGTAGTATTGTCCTCTAATGTCTGTGCCACACTCACTATATTAGTTTACAAAAGGGACGGCTGAGAATGGTAAATAAACCGAGAATGATTATCACAATGTGGGAGGGATATTGATAAAAAATAAATTAGCATTTTTCAGACTTTGACGAATCCATTTTCTGGGAACGCAACATCCATCGCCGCAAAACAAAGTTGTAGCACAGCGTGGAGTTAATTGAATCAGTTGTACAACCTGTTCGTTTTTTAACTTTATAGCAATGACAAATTGGTTTTTCAGCACTTTTTTTTTTTCTCCTCCTCCCCTTGTTTGTTTTTTCTAATTATTGTGGAAATTAGTGTCACGACTTTTGCCGGCGTCCCCCGCCGCGCAATGCAACAATGGAGCCGTAAAAGCACGGGAGAATGTCTTTGTGAGTTTAAAGGAGCTTTTTAAATTCAATTCTGTCTTTGGCTGTGGCAGGCACTTATTTGCAATGTTTTGCCATTTAATGTCAGAATCCAAATTCTGCGTGTCTCAGTTGGTAGATAAAGGCTTGTGTCTGCGTCAAATCACTGTAACCTAAGCGTTCTTATGTGGGCAAACATCAAAGAGCACTGTTTTCCATTTGGCATGGTAGCACAAGGTATTAATTAGCAGCGTTACAAATGAAGAAGCCGACCTTTTTTTAATTTCAGAAAAACAGATTCTTCACTTTTGGCTTACTGGAGGCCTAAACGGTGCTTACTCCATATTAGCATTGCGATTGCCTGCATGCAAGCTTGTTTAGCTAAACCGTTGCCAACAGCGCCGGGGGTCCACATTTAATTAAGCTTGGTAATAAATTATCAAAGTATTCAGCTCAGAATGTCTCCACCTCTGGGCATGGGCAGGCTTTACGTTCGCTTACTGCGGATACTTCCCAAGCTATTCTGCACACAGGCAGTATTTAGGGAAAAAAAAAAATCCCTTTTTAACATAGTATGGCACATTTTTCACACAACAGCCAATAACTTTTTTTTATTTTTTTTAAACCCAGTATTCATCTCAATGTTTTCATGAGGTCTGAATTTTCAGAAAATAAAAAGAAAGGGAAAAGAGTGGGAGACTGGAGGGGGGCACTTTTAAATTCCCAAATGTGGGTTGCAAATGTAGCCGCCATAATTCTTTATGGCTGAGCTCTTAATTAGGTGACAGAGGTGGATGTTGGCGGCGGGGGGGCATAATTATTCATTTAAGTGAACTGGCCCGAACTCACAACTAGTCTGTGAGGGAGAAATGATTTATGGGAGCCCTGAAAAGTCTCCCTCTGCGGGGATGGGCGATGGAGGCGAGTGGAGAGGCAGGCCTGCTGGACATGGTGGCAGCGGTACTGTGAGCAGAACAGAAGGCGAGGACAGACTCCGAGAGGGTGAAGAAGAGGGAAAAAAAAAAAACAGGCACTCTAGGGCTGATGGGAAATACTGCTGCCTTAGCATGCACCGCAGGACTATATCCACCCCGGGTCTGCTGGGCCTCAATTACCATTTCTGTGCCAGCGGTCAGAGACACTGGAATAACAACAACAAAAAAAAAAGACAAAGTGAAAAAGTAAGAGACAGAGAAGCGAGACATAAACAGAAGGTGGGTGGACAGAGGTGGGACAGAGAGAAGAAGCGAACACGACAGAGGGGGGGCAGAAGTGGAAAACATGCAGGACTACAAAAGAAATAAAGATCGAAAAGCCAAAAACACAAGACGAAAAGTTAAAAAAAGAAAAGAAAAAGTGTCTGTGCTGGTGTGACGGAGTGTGAGAGCTGCTTTGACTGGAAGGGGAAAAAACCAGGAGGGAATGATAAAACAGAAACAGACACAGAGAGAGATGAAAGTCAGTGAAGAGCTCGAGCTTTTTGCCCACCACCCACCCAACCCCCCCCCCTTCCCTCCCTCCGATGGCCTCTGGATCGCGCAGCTGCACCAAATGTGCCTCAGCCCCGCATACGCTTCCTCCTGCCTGGAGCTGGAGGGTGGCAGAGTTGAGCGCCAGATCAAACAAGTTAGTGAGTCAACAGTATTGAGCAGTCTTTTTCCAAAATGTACCTTCAAAAAAAACGAAAACACTGTAAAAGGGGGTCTTTTAAATATGCCCCACATGGCCACATACATGACACCACGCTAAAGACTAAGGGCTTAAACTGCATGTAGTAGTCAGCATCCTCACCAGTTAATGATCAATGAAATAAAGACACACCATTGTTCAAACGCTTAAGTGTGCCGCACCATCATGCTCGCACCGTAGGCCTATGACTCAACCCGGCAACAGCCTTGACAACGTGACAACTTTGATTCATTCAGGTGCGTTGTTCATGTTTCTGTACTGGGTTGGGTAACAGGGGGTGGGACAGAACATGACAAGCCAGGCACAATATTCTAATTATTATTTTAGTTTGTTTTGCAGGTATTTGTCGGGACTCGGGACACCCAGCTTGGACAAGCGGGGGCCAACCCTGCACAAACCGGGCCTGGTCTGGTCCACCGTATTCTTGTCACAAGGTCGCTTGCTTAGCTTAGCTTCCTGTTTTAGGTTTTCACTTTTACGTTGCCAGAGAGCGAGAGAGAGAGACGGCTTTCAGGATGGAGGACGAGCCAACGCGTGGAGTGGATGGAGTTTAAACTCCAATAGGCGCTGGCTTTCAAAAGGCAATTAAAAAGGCTCGCCCCCCCCCCCCCCCCCGAACTCTTTGCATACAGAGAATCTACCTCACTCCTCACGCACACCACTTCAGCGTGTGGCGAGGTCCAAGGCTTGACAGGCCTGCTGTTCCTTGTTACGCTTGCTAAGCTATGATTGGATAATTGCTGTTTGTTTCAGCCCCCCCCCACACACACACACACACACTCCTTCAAAGTACCACTAACAATTAAAACATATCTTAGC
The DNA here is from genome assembly GCF_043641665.1 of Enoplosus armatus. Classification (NCBI taxonomy): domain Eukaryota; kingdom Metazoa; phylum Chordata; class Actinopteri; order Centrarchiformes; family Enoplosidae; genus Enoplosus; species Enoplosus armatus. The sequence goes on along the minus strand of NC_092181.1, from coordinate 7,675,579 downwards.
GGACCGTACGTGGCGAGGACAGCCTACTAAATCAAAGCCACAGTCTATTAAAAGTGTGATCAGGCACGCTGTGGCGGGACTGCAGGCCTAGTTTGACCCCATCAAGTCTTAATGAGGTCCGCCGAGTCGTTAACCCGTACATTTAAATAACATGCATCAATATTAATAGGTTATTAATGACTCAAAGCAATTACGTATACAGTAGCCTGGACTGAGGGGGGCCAGGCTGACACGGTGGGGGAAAGAGAGTGTGTGTGTGTGTGTGTGTACATGATGTTACACACATTCCATCAATAGAGTCATGTCACACTCACTCATCTCCTGCTGCTTTCTCTTTTTTTTAGCAGAAATACTGGCTACTAACTGATTCCAGTCCCCTCTACTTCGCCACTGTGGATGAAATTCAACACTTCCTGAAGATGCCCTCACATTTAAGGCCCACCTGAGCGATTGTGGGGCCCGGAGGCCTTCGCGGGTTCCTCTCGGGTTCCTGAGCAATTGTCTTATCACTTCTTCAGAGGAAAGACTTCAATGGTGAGGGCTAACTGGTTAGTTTGACAAAATCACGTGTGGTTAACTGCCCCACCCCAGCTAAAGAGCAGCAAACAGCCAGTTATTTAGGGAGAGTCTGACTGCTCTTGGGTCCCTTGTGGACTGGGTCTCTTTATGGAGGCCAGTTTCCGGTAGGTTTTCCACAGGTCTCTTTCAGGCCTGAAGACCTGCGATCGTACGCTTTGAGCTGCTCGAGGCTGTGAAGCGTCTCTGCTGGACGTTGATGAGTTTCGATGACATTAGCTTAACACCAGCGAACAGGTAAATATGGAGGGCGTGTTGAGCGTGAAATGGCATCAAATTGAAAAGGGAGAGGATCTGAGAGCATCTTTTGAAAACATGACGAAAAAAATATACTTCACACAAAGGCCTGGTTGGGTTGAGTTAAATGGAGCCCTGCTACTATGTGAGAACTTGCTGTATGTGTTGACTGCATTTGCACATCTGGATAGGTGGTGGCAGCGAGGTGAGGGACCTTCCCTGCGTGTAATCTCAGGTAGTCATGACTGGGGGCAAGCGGCAGTGAGCCCATTCACATGCAGCGCCTTCACAGGAGCGTCTATGCCAGCAGGAGGGGAAAGTAGCCCGTCTCCGGGGGGGGGGGCGTATCTGTGCATCCGCGGAGGTGTGTGCACAAGTGTGTCTCCACAACACAGAGGTGAGCGACCGTTGCTCGGTTCCCACCGGTTCCCAAACCCAGACGGTTCACGGGGGGGTGAAAGCACTCCACAGACGGAGGAAGTGGCACAGAAATCTCAAAAAGCCGGTCCCGGGCAAAGCCTTAATCCTTTAATGCGCGGCCTCTTTTCATGTCGCGAGTGAACACCTACTGTAAGCAAATGTTTATTTACAGGTCGCAGATCTGCAGAATCGGAGCTTAAAGATCTGAAGGCAGCAGCAGCAGCAGCACGTTGTTCAGTCCAAGAGAATAACTCTTAAATCAGACGTCTTCTTTTTTTTTTTTTTTTAATTTCTACCTCCATTGAAGGGTAGGAGTAACCGTTTTAAGACCAGCTTTCAAGTGGCCACATGATTAATCACAATCAGGTAACGCAGGTAAGCTTCTGCGTGTGTGTGTGTGTGTGTGCGCAGCAGTGAGAGGACAACAGACAGCGGCGGAAAACCGGCTTGTGCAGACCTTTTGATGGGATTATTTTAAACACGAGGACGCATGGCAGAACACACACGCGTACATGTAAAAAGCCACTGCAAACGAGGAAGAAACTGCCGTTCTCCAGGAGAAATCTAGCTGGGGAAACCAGGTCTCTCTAATACCCCCACCCCATTTGAAAGGATCTGGGTTTCGCTTGCATGTTATACGAAATCGGAGATGCAGAAAAGCTAACTTCAACCTGGTTTAAGCGACTGCAAATGCAGTACATGTCTGTCTGTCTGTCTGTCTGTTGTAAATGCAAATCAACCGCAGCCAGCATGGTCAGCAGTTGGAGGCTCATGGAGGCAATTAAGGTACTTAACTTACTCCCTCAGCGCCCGATTGAGGCAATATGCATCACAACTCGTACCACGTGTATTGTCTCCAGTCTCGTCCATAAATCTGCTTCGAGATCGTAGGAAGAAAGGCGCTCTTCGCGACTCCAGAACTTGCTTGAGAATCGTCACGCCTGGTCAGCTTTCTCCAGAAGCAAAGTAATCCAGTGGACAGTTGTCTGGACATCCATGGGCACATTGCAAACAAACAGACAACATGGCAACATGGTACTTCTTGTTTGCATACTACAAAGCCCCCAAATTATGGGAGCTGTAGATCCAAAATTTCGAGCATGATAATCCCCCACTTGGAAGGAACAGTGTCTCGAATTTGAAAACCAACATAAGAGACCTCAGGACACTGAGGAAACAATAGGTGTAATTGGTTTGGTAGTAAAAGCAAAGGATTTTTGATCGCCTTCCATAAAGTTGGAGCACTTTATTCTATATTTGATATTACTTTAGCAAGAAACCAATTAGAAGAGGAATGGTCAGAACTGATGCGACCGAGGCTGAGATATCCGGACTTTGAGTCTCCGGTGGGCCAAGCTCCATAAAGAAAACATTGGATACTACACTTACTGTAATGCAGCTGCCTGCCTGGTTAACGCCATGTGTCACGTGCTCACATACTCACCATTGGTCTGATCACAACTGATGGGAGTGTCCTTCAGCTGTTTGATAAACACAGGCCCAGGTAGGTAGTTAAAGCTAAGCTAATTTGGAACTCCACCGGTAGTCTATGCCGGAGAAGCCTCATATCAATGTGCCTTCTGAACTAGCTCTCTCTTGAAGAGGTAGCATAAGCAACATCGTGCAGTACAGGAAATAAAAGAGGAATGCATTTTTAAGGCGGTAAGGCAAAAGATGGCCCAACGTGTTTGATAAGCAGCTTGGTGTCGAGCGTAAGAGGACTGAGGCGGTCTGTGAACATGCCGTGAAAGCACAAATGTGTGCCACCGTGCGGCGTTCCCCCCCCCCCCCTCTGCCGTGTCCAGATGTTAATTGTCACAGCCAGCCACAATTAACAACAATCAAAGCCCTTGTGTTGTAGCAGCCTTGTCGCTGGACACATGAAAACGGAAAACGGCCCGTGTGTTTTCCACATCAAAAGGAGCCGCGTGGGTCCTCAGCATATGAACCCCCCCACCCCCAAAAAAAAACAGGACATATGGTCCTTGTAGATTCAGTGTCAGTTTTTAGGACATATGCTTCCTGCTGAAGGAGAGAACAGAGAGACTCACCCCCCAGCCCGATTTATTTCAGCTCACGTGCCCGCCTCTGGACATGAATTGAGAGGGTTTCATGAGGGGGAATTGCAACATGGGACGTCAAAGAAACAAAGGAGCGGCACCTGAAATGGAACTGCTCACAGAGAGTATACTCCACAGCACCAGCATGAACATGCAGCCCGGCAAGCCGTGCCGTGTGAGGGATTCGTCTGTGTGGGGGTGCTGAGGCAATCGTCCGCTAAGTGACAGTGATCAATATGTATGTTGCCAAGTCAAGGGGGCCCCACTGTATGAATGAAATTGTTGTCTGCCTGGCAAGAGCAATATTCTCACAGCAGTTATTCCGGGCACAATGACTCGCTCTTTATTGGCTCGTGAAAATCTAAGCTGTCAAACTGTCGGGCGGAAGCCAGCTTTCACTAATATATTTTAAAACTGCTAACTGACTGCAATACCTCGGCTGCAAGAGAGGGGAAAGAAAAAAAACCGGAGAAAATTAAACCGCTGCCAGCGTATTGACTGCTACTTAGCAAGAGAAGAAAGAGAGCGAATGAAAAAAGGGAGAGAAATCTTTATTGCTGCATTGTAAATTAGTGGGGACTCAAACAAATGCAATCTCAAAATGAGAGAGGTAAATACAAACGGGTAAGGCGCGGGACCCCGAGGGACCGGAAGGGCCAACCAAGGCAATCACAATTATGGCTGTTTATAATCAGAATATTGCATCTGAATGCCTCTGCACTCCCAGCGGGGGGCTAGCGACACCTACAGGTTGCCATCTTGATTGATAACGGCAAGGATGGGCTCACAGTAACCGTGGCAACGCTTGCATATCATGCATGATGTCCAGGCCCGCCCTTGTCCTTTAATAGCGGGCTAATGAGCGGCCCCCGGCATCGGAGTCAGAGATGGCAGAGGCAGAAGGAGGCGAGCGAGTATCACAGGCGCAACAGAGCGGGGACCCTGAACGCTGCACACTGAAATCGTCTCCGTCCCACGACAGCTTCAGAGTATCTTGGTATCTCTGCAACGAGAACATCTCAGCTGTAATGGCTCTAAACTGCTGGAGCCCGGACTTGGACCGGCAGCAGCATGTGGGGGCGGGGGGGGGGGGGGGGGGGGGTTCCAAGCACGTGCTGTTCTGGAGTCAGAGGGCAACCTTTGCACACTCTCCAGAAAAAAGAAAAATAATTAATTCAACATTGCTTCTGTGAAATTCTGTATAAAAGCTGTCAGGGCTGATAATGCAAAGCCTGCAGACATATCTGCATGGGTTTTTAATTTAGTTACTCTGTTTGAAATGAAATTAATTTACTGTTAAAGGCAGAATGAGTCGCAAACGTTCAAAACTGGCCCCTCCTCCCACGGCTCCTCGCCCCCTCTTAGATGCCTGCCTACGATTGGGCACCTGGTTGAGTCCCGCCCTCAACCTCTGCAGGTCGCACACAGACACCGCCACGCACTTCTAGTGGGTCACAACTTGTGATTGAGAGGGATTCACATACTTTGATTTTTTAGGAAGATCCCTCCTCATTCTACCTTTAACTTGTATGTTAATGTAGTGGTGTGTATGTTGTGCTTGATTGTGAACAGGGCATTATACAGGTTAGCACACACGGCATTACGTTTCCTAATTTTCCTTCGCTCTCCAAATTGTTGTTCATATGGATTCGGTGGTTGCACATACTGTAGTTTCCTCTTTAAAAAGAATGCTCTGTGCATTTACTTTCCAAACTGTATGTCTTGCATTGAGCAGTGAATGTATGGATTTTTTTATTTTTCATATAGTTTGAAGCTAAAACTTAGTTATTTTGCTTCATACAAGCACGTGTGTGTAACAGGGCTGCAGTGCAGCTTGCAATGCTAAAGTGTGCTGTTGAGACCTTGTTGGCGAGCTAGCATGGAGCAGTGCAGAGTGAGGCGAACTACGTTAACATGCATGTTAAGGTTAACTGTATCGGTCGATCACTTGCTACGCTTAGTCCACTGAATGTCAAAGAGGAGCAAAGGCTGTCAGATGACCAGTGATGGGCAAGTTTTTTCCCCCCAACAATGTCTTTATTGATTTTATGTACACATACATACACACACACATATAAAATCCTAAATTTGGTTGAGGATCGTAAAAGGTTCAGTTTCAGTTTCAACAAAAGGGGCGAAGCCTGTCCTCTCTAGATGTGATGGGCAAGTTACTTGAAAACTGTAATCAATGACTTACTACATGTTGCTGAAATGAGACATATATTATCTTACTACTACTTACAGCAAAAGTAATGTGTTAGATTACTCGTTAACTCTTAACTTTCGTTACTCAGCCCAGCTCCTTCAAAAGGTGCCTTTGAAACAAATCCAAAACCCTGCAATGTGTAGGGATTTACTGAGCATCCAGCAGCTAGCTTAGCTTCTGTGAGTGACCCCTGAATGTACTGTGCCCCCCCACCACCACCACCACCAAACTGACATTAACCCACCATCTTATTCCCGGACAGCAAACAAGCTGACCCCCAAATGTCAAGGTAACAGAGCGTCCCCGGGATTAGAAATTAGTGAAACATTTCAAATTGTTAAAACGTTACTCATGAAGTCATGTGTCACTGCCCAGCGCTGCCAATGAAAACCATGTGAAGCACGACATCTTCATCAAATGCTTCTGGTCATGTCCAAAAATAGCACCGGCGTTGTGACGAGCAGACAGATGAAAAAGACACAGAAATGAGGTGAGAGGTGGAAGAAACCCCGTGTGTCTGACTGTGGATTCAGAGAATTCAGTTTCCTTTTTCTTTTCTTTTTTCATCTCAACCTTTTTGCAGACCAAATCGATGAGCGCTGGGTTGATGTCAAAGGAAGTGTAACCCTCGAGGCAGCACACATCCTCCTCCAGCGCTGAAGGCTGGGCTAATATCCACTGATTTATTTTCCCCCATGTAGATCCTCTGACTCTCCATCCGCTGAATTAGTGATGAACCTAAAAGCAGGTCATCAACAAGTGATCAAAAGAGGACGCAGAACATTTAGGCCTACAAACGCCCCTGTGAAGTCAAATTCTGTGTGTGTGTGTACACAGTATAATGGCCTGCATTAAAGGGTGAAATTTCACACGGACCGAGGAATGGCAATGCTTTTCTTTATTTCATTCATGTGACGTACAAATATTGTTCCGTTGCAGTCTTCATCAAGCACGATGCACCGATGAAAGAAGCCATCACGTTTGCTTTAATGCGGTTCCAAAGCACAATCAGGTCCATTAAGCGCTACACTGGCGTTTGTTTGGCAAGAGGCACATGTGCTTCTAAAGTGAAAGTTCACTGTATGCAGGATTACTAATCTTGATCCTTTTTACTCATTTTGTTTCAGCACAACTCACTTTTTAATGATGTTTCACAGGTTCATGAAGTATGGATGTCCTGTACGTACTAAGACTTTACAGTCAAAGACTTACAGTTTTCCATTTACATTACTCAAAAGGTCATGCTGACGTTATTTGATCTTTTTTCTGGTCAATGAATTTGTCCTGCTAACGGATATTGTCTATGGAGCCACTGACCCCTGATAGCTTATGGTTTCGTGCCACCAAACTCCACTGGAATCCAAAAAGTACTGCACACATAAAAGAGCCATATTATTATTTTTATGATTTTTTTTCTGTTTGCATTCAGGAGCGCTGACGTGACGTACGTGACGTTTTTACATTTCACTTGGCCTTGTGTTTCCCTCGTCGGATGTATACGCCTGCACTTCACTGTCGGCGCCATTTGTTCGCGTTTCGGCAAATTTATTGAGGCTACCGTTACAAGCCACTGCACGGGTTTTTAACGATGGCAGCTGGCTGCCGGTGGCTTGTGTTCGACCGGTCACCGTATTACCTCCGTCACTCAAGGTTCCTCTTGTGCTGGGAGGCATGAGCTAACTACTCGGAAGTAGGAGCTTAAAAAAAACAAAAAAAACTGTGGCGGGGTCCTCCACTTGTTCTTAAAACTATGAAAAAGTTCCTTCGGTTCCTTGCGTAGGGTGACATGTAAACGCTACTACCTGCAGTAACGAATGGCATGGTGATGTTACTGTGTGTTCAGCCGTTCACCATGACATGACCTGCATTGTAATATTTATTCTCCCGTTAAATCTGTATTATTCTGTTTCAGTTCATTTTTATCTTCTGCTTTGTCTCATTTATGCGTCCTCATGTCGTCCAGTGTTTCTTTTATATTTTGCGGTAATGCTTTATGTTTTATGCCCTGCCTTGTCTTTTCCCCACACATCTTCTCCATGCCGGCATCCTGACCAACCAGTAGGATTCAGGGACATGATCCTTCACTGGCTTCCCACCCACGAGCTTTGCCGATGGTATCAATTGTAACGCTGAACAAAATGTGGAGACCGCTGCCGGGAAATTCAACCTCAGATCTTTGCTGCGATGGGTGAGAGCTTTACCCCAGCTCCGCCCGTGCGTCCCATTTCTAGCGCTAGTTTCACCACAGCAGTCAACAGCAATGAAGAGCATTGTGTTGAACAGTCTGGAAAGTGGCTGAGAGCTCTTACTAACCATTCTTACCCGAGTGTAATCCACTGTGTTCGAAGAGGATCAAGTGAAATGGAGTTTGTGTCCTTTGCATCCTTTCCGTAATACGGTCTCAATAACAGGAAACATGCTGTGAAGGGCACTGGTGTGTGTGTGTGTGTGTGTGTGTGCGTGTGCGTGCGTGTGTGTGTGTGTGTGCGTGCGCGCTTACATGTGGTAGAACCGGAGGATGATAAGGCATCATACTCCATTTCTGCTATCTTTCCCTTTCATTATTTCTCAAGAGGTAGTCAAAATAAGGCTCCACTTCCAATTCCCACTGCACAAGGCAACCTGTCAATGGGTTCATGTTTCAACACAGAGATCTCATAGAGGACTCCCCCCCCCCACACACACACACATACTGTCTTATGTCTCTCTGCTTCTCTCTCGCCTCTCTGTTTTATGATCCTTACAGACTGTATCAGCTCAGCAATTCTCTCTACGCAGCCTAAAGTATGATGGTAACAAATCCCACCTGGGCTTGTGTCAGGGATGACGCTGCTCGTGTCTTCCAGTCTAAGAACTGAACAGTAATGCGATTAAATTACTGAGGCAAATTGGATATGGGCGAGGCAGTGGGCGAAACATTCGGACTGCCTTGTAGACAGCATGCCTGTATGTGGGGGGAAAGTCCACCCAACTCTGCGGAACACCATTAGCAGGCGAAATCTGTCCAGATCAATGACGGCGGGCAGCGCAAAAACAACAACTGACAAACAGAACAATGATTTTGGCAGAAGTGTATGTGGCGGCATTGATGCAATCTGCTGCAAGTCTGGCAACAGGGCGAGCAAAAAGCCACGAGCGAAGCTGCATGGGCTACGTCAAGCTGTGCATGTGAAGTCAGAGTGGAGATGGAGGGTGGGGGGGCTGTGATCTGCAGTGATCTCAAACATGACATTATGGGGATAAACTCACTTTGTTTGATGAAAAGCCATTGTTTCGTTTTATGTTACGGAGCACGCGCAGGGCAGTAGAAGCAGACACAACATCCAGTGACTGAACATCGTTTTGCAGTTGCAGCTTTTAGCCCGACCACGCCGCCGTCTCTGCAAACCAAAAAGTTATGTTACACTTTATTAATCCCGGTGGGGAACTTCACTGACCTACCTTCACTTTTAGGAGCAGCCTCAGGAAGAACCCCCGGGAACAGCTCTTGTTTTCCAGCAGTGGCATTCCCAATACATCCTGATACAACGTTTTCATCATCGATTCATCCCTCTGTAACTTTAAAGCTGCACTAATCAATATTTTCATATTAATAATGGGTCAGGTGATTATGTGTAATGCGAAAGGATCAAACCCTCAGGGGTTTCCTCCAGTTCCCGCGGAGCACTTTAGCTTCTTTCAGCTCGTTGTTTTGGTGTCACAGCCTGCAGCCTCCTCGTTCGGTTTCGTTCTCACCTCTCTCGTTAACCTCGCTTCGCTTTTCCGCAAGAAAAGCTCCGATAGGCTCTCTGTACATTAGTTGCACAGCAGAATCTTTCGGTTAATCCTGGATCTGCAGGGGTTGTGAAAGATGATGAAAGCGGCCACTGGCGCACGTAACCTCTTCCTTTTCAGATAGCTCCTGTGCATTCTGCTGAGCCCCTGTGAGGGTCATCATTCTTTTTGAAGAGGTATATTTGAACTTAGGTGACCAAATCCAAATACTACAAATGCTGGGCTTTTTTAAGAAGATTAAAACTGCAGAGAAAAAGATCCGGGACTCTTGTTGACAGGTTATGTAAACTCTATTCCACTTAACTTCGCTCAACTGTTATTTAAATGTAAAAGTAGGCCATATTTAGAGCGTCCATTGCAGTTAAGACATGGAATTGACTTTGTATAACCTGGCGACATTCTTTTCCTCTGTATCCTTAATCATTTTTGTGCTCAGCATTTGCAGCATCACCCTAATACAAAGCGACTGTACCTCTCCTACTGAAATAGTAAAGTCCCGGGGACTGGGGTGTAGGGAAGTCTCACAGCGTGGACCGGGGCAGAATTATGGACGTATTCCTGCACTGTTATTGGCATCATTTTGTTCCATATTGTGCTGCACAGTGTTTCCACTGCTTCCACATTTCCATCATTCTTGTGTAATAACCCCTCTTCCCATGTAGAGGGGGCCCCCACGATGGGTCGTGTTCACCGTACCAGGCAGACCCTCTAGAGACCTACCTTATCTAAAAGTTGGCTGCCAAGCTTAAAAAGCAACTTAAGAGCAACCGAAAAGCTTGTTTTTCCGCTAACTACGCTACCTTGCTGCAGTGATGTAAAAGTGCACTCCCGGGCGTGTCAGTACACCGTGACATCACTATTGGGTGTGGTTACAGGTTCAGACTTTTAATGACATCCAACCCCCACGCTGGGTGCTGCAGAGAGGAAAGTAGTCCAAGTTAGTCAGTTAGTCCAAGTTGCCCTCGGCCTGGAAAGAAAAGCAGCTCAGATCAGGCCGGTTGTAATCAAGCCAACAGTTTAGTCAGATTATCTAAACCTCTATATTTGTTTTAAAATTAAACCAAAATTGAGCAATAATCCCTCATTTCACAGGAAAACTACGGCAGTGTTTTTGGTTTTGGTTCTTGGTGACAGCTACGTAATTAGTACTCATGTGAATAATGGCCCAAACTGCAAACAAAGAACTCATAAATCAGAATTACCCTCAGTCTTAATAACAAACTCGTCAGGTGTTTTTTAATAAAGCAAATTAAATCTGGTTGAATTGATGAATTTAGCGGAGTCAGAGAGGTATGTAAATGGACTGTTTTAAATGAGAGAGGCGAGGCAGGTTAATGTGTTTGGGAGCTCACTACTCTGTAACTGTTCCCTTTCTTCATCACCGTGCCCCGAGCTGAAGCGGAGGTAAATGGGTGAAATTGCGATTCAGGCGGCAGGGGTGGCCCAATCAATTGTTTTTCAGATGCTTGCATTGCTACTGCCCAGGCATTTTAAACACTTTTTTTTCTGCACATTTCTTCTTTTTTTTTTTACATTTTTATTCCCGATGGGAGATGCTTTCGTCGAACCCCCTCCTTCTTTCAAATGATGCATTGACGGTGCCAAGCCAGCCATATGCTAACCGACTGAGAGGCAGCCCTCTCAGTAGGATCTCGCACTTACAGTCAAATGTACTTTGCCGTTTTATTGTGAGGGGAACAAATGGTGATAATGGCGAGCACATTAGGCAAATACAAACAGGAAATCAAGCTGTTACCCCCGGACATCTGTCATTAGCTCAGAAATATCAACTCATGCATATGTCGTATGTCCTTGCATAAGGACCCAACTTCGACCTCACGCTTGACGGACTAAAGAGAAGACAGATTCAAGGAATACATATAAGGATCTCAACATATAAGTCTACAAAACCTATTTTAACTTTTCTTCACCCTGTCCCTTATGGTGGAGCTGAAGAAATTGATTCCGAAGTGTGTGTGTGTGTGTGTGTGTGTGTGATTGAGGTAGATGGCCTCCTGCCTCAAAGTTTAATCACTACCTTAGACTGGAAGCCAGAGCCGCAGCTCTTCAGTTCAGCCTCCGACATTTCTATGCATCTATATTAATTCTACTTGTGCAAGCTCACGTAAAAAAAAAACGGTCGTCGCGGCCCGCTGTGCCTGTGCAAAAGTGCCCCTGATCGGATCCTTTCATCAGGTCCGGGAGGAAACAAACAGGAAAATGAAACTATTTTGGGGCATTCTGTTTTGATTTGGAAATCTGGTGCTACCGTGCGAGAGATATAGACTGAACACAGCAAGAGGTCACAGTTGTCTGAGGGGAAAAAGTTTAAATGTATCATTCAGTTTCTTACAAACAATACCAAGACAGGAAGCTCTGAGCGAGTCCTGAACTAGTATTAAAACACAGCACAAGGTACAATATGACAAAAACGAATAAATTACAATTAGAACTGGGCGTCAGTACTGTACAAATTATTACGTTTTGAGGGATGCCAATGTTTGCATTAAAGGGACAGTTCAACATTTTGGGAAATTGGAAATTTGTTTATTTTCTTGCCGCCTGGAATCAGGACGTGCTTAGCCTAGCTTAGCATGAATAAATACTGTGAAAGTATCAAAACGCTCAGTCCACGGAGAAATGCGCACAGCCCGTATTCAGACACTGTGCCTTTTAAACGAGGACACCAGGACTTCCGTGAGGTGCTGCTAACTGTAGCTGCTGTTAGCCAGTTAGCCATGGAGCTATCGGTGCTATTAGCTAGCTGACTCGACAGGCTTCTGGGAAGTTCAAGGCCAATCAGAAGAAATAGGGCTTTTAGGAAGGGGGGCCTTAAAGAGTCAGGGGCAATAAGACAGAGGGTGAACTGAGGGGCTGCATGAAGGGGCAGTAGAAGATAAATAAGGACTTTTATGAACTGTGAACCACTCTTACTCTCACTAATTAGGCTACATGTTGTTATTTGTTTGTTTAATCCCTACTCATAGATGCGTAAAAAGAATAAGAAAGCTCTGATGAATCCACTGTACACTACCGGCCAGCACCAGACAAAGAGACAAAACAGACAAAGTTAGCGACTAGCGGGTGAACATAATGGAACATCGAGCAGCTAAAAACAAAAACAAAAAAACACAGCTAAAAGGAGAGTAAATATTGGACAATAACACTATTTTCAAAAATGTTGAACTACTCCAAAGCCCTTTGAAAAATGAGACACGTGTGTTTAATGGAAATAATGGTACAAAGCAATGGAGAGGAGGCCAGGGTCTAACATAAAGTTGCACAGCACTCTGGGAGACTGGAGAGATGTGAATCACAGAGACTGGCAAAGTAATATGGTAATTATGGACCAGGAGACCAGGCCAGGCTTTAATGCATGCCGTAGTGTCTGTGTATGTGCAGATGCATACAGTGTGTGTACATCAGATTTGGTTTCTGCACGTGTGGCTGTGTTTACGTGTGCACACGTTTGTTTGCTTGCACACGTGTACAGGAGGCATCTGGCTGTCGATGATATTTCACATTTCCATTCAGGCGGAGAGTAAGTAGGCTGGCACCTAATGAGCCGATCACTGGGAGCAGCATATGGTGCGTTCTGTATGGTTCTCCTGGCTCCGCCATTAGCGCAGATGAGAGCTGGGAGAGATGTGGGGAGCGGGTGGGTCAGCTGTGGGAGAAAAATGCCACAGATATGCTGTCTGCTTAGAGACACAAAGCCGTTTCGCGATCGCACGATCTCTTTCGGACGGAATGTAGATGAGGACGGATGATACGAACTCCCAGAGCTTGCAGGGTTTCAGGAATTTCCTCCATTTCGTCTCAATGTCATTATGAAATTCCTAAAAAGACTACTTCAGATGACGGCCTAATGTGCCACAGTGTTTGAAGAGGCATTTTAATTAGTGAAGGAATGCTTCTGGCAGTTCAGATCGATGCATATTTTCAGGATAGAATGAAATTATGACTACATTTTTTTGAAAAGCCATTGACCTTGTTCATTAAAAAACTGACAAACTCGACTTCAGCTTTTTTCTAAAGAAATAGGTGCCTGCTTGCCTCTACAAAAAAATGTTAATGCAAATTGCTATACGTATATATACAGTAATAATTAAACAATTAAATAGTATGCATGGTGTGCCACCAAGGTATCAAAGGAAAGCAGCCTTCAGTTATCCAAATAGTAACAAGCCACCACACACACATTCTCCCCGCCAGGGTTTTAAGCTGAACCCTGCCCAAAGTTCGCTGTATGTCAGTTAGTTTGTCACAACTGTATTGAACCAAAATGTATTTAAAGCTGCTGTAATCCATGTTATTATAGCAGCAATGGTTCAATGTGCATGTGGAAGGCATTGCCTGTAGAGACAAACCCACAGAGAATTAACTCTGCAGTTCCCCTTAGCTTTATGGAGCGTTCAAGCGTTTTTGACCCATGGTTTGGATTTTCCGGCCTGCAACTTTAGAGTTTCGGTTCACTGTTACTGCTCTTATTAGCGTCATTTCTAGCAGCAACAGGCTGCTTCTTTTTTTCTTTTTTTTTTCAGCAAAAACTCCAAAACCCCAAAACCCCACTGTACACAGAGACCAAGTTAGTGGCTAGCTGGTGAACAAAGTGGTGCATTTAGCAGCTAAAGAGCCAGATATTTCCCTCAGGAGTTGGTGGAGACCAAACACAGAGCTAAAAGGAGAGTAAATATCAGGTGGACACACAAACACGTGAATGAATGCTAATGTTTTGTTGGATGTCAGGATTGTGTTTACAGCTTGCAACACTGCCCACAACTGCCAAGCCCCGCCTTTTATTTTTGCTGAAATCAGCTGCCGGCTGTGGCTGGAAATGAGGTTGACGGGAGCGGAGAGAATGAGCCGAAACAATAAAGGCGCGGGCCGTAAAACGAGCTGAAAGACGCTAAAACGCTCCGCGAGCGACACCTTGCATGATTTGATACATTGTCAATGTAGAAATAGAAATATCACGGGCAGCTTTACGGATGCGAATAATGTGAGCTTGATATTAAAACTAGTATTAAAACTAGATCTTGACACAGGACCTTTTTACAAGACTACATTAGGGACCTTACTATTTCACTTTGTAATTGCGCTTTAGTGGCGCATGTTATGCTAACAAAATTACAATTAAATTACCACAAACTAATTGCCATCCAAACAACCTGGGTCCCTCTGGGCTCTTGTGACCCCGGGGGGCAGTTGCCCGCTTTGACTTAATAGAAAAAGGTGCTCTTGAATTACCAGGCCGCCTTTAGTCTTGTGTTATTTGAAATCCCTCATTATCATTTGAATTAATAAAATGAATTAAAGCCATATACCATAAACCCAGCCTGAATCTGCATGTGCCAAGTGTGGCCATAACATCTCCCATGAGTGCCCGGGCAAACTTTGAAATATCTGAACTTTAATAATAAAATAATCCAAAATGAGGAGCCTTTTTATTAGTGCATAATTCAGGCTCATTGATTATTTATCGGAGCGGCTGGGGGCTGGCTGCCGTCTGAAAGGTTATATAGCAATATTCCTGCTACAGAAATAACCCAGAAGTATGAGGGTCTATAGAGTTTTGATTTAAATGAATCTACCATGAGTTGGAGCTGGATGTTCAAGAGGAGGGCTCCCTGTCTTTCTATTATGTCATCTCACTGACAACTCAGTCGATCTTATCTTTTTTTGTCTTAAGCCTCTTTAGTGCGGTATACAGCGTAGGTAGAGTACCTCACTGTATCTGTCTTCTTCTAAATCATTTCTACTGCACTCCCACAATCCCATTTTGTCCTTGACATTTCCGTGAGGAGTAGAAGTGATGTAACTAATTAAACAATAGGAGTAAACTTGAAGTCGCCTCATAATTTCACCTGATCCAACACGTAAAATGAAAGAGAATGAAATAAAATACAAAATCGTGGATGTTCCATGTGTGTAGAAGTCTTGGACGTTTCCTGGAGCGAACCAGTGTGATGCGTTAGCAGGGAGAATAGAGACAAAGTTCTCAGTTATTTTAGTTTGTTTTAGCTTTTGATCTCAAGGGGAATCTCCTTGAAAATGATGTAACGAAAGACCCCAGTCCATATTGATTCATCATACATTTTGAATTGTACGACTGATTAGCAACGAAATGGAATGAATCCATTGGAAGTGTACCACCTGAACGCTGTCTCTATTTTACCAAGAACGAGTGCCACATTACATTGTCACATTACAGGATACTTCCTGGGAAATGATTATGAATCTACAGTCATGTCTGCACTGATCATGGCGGAAAGCAAACTCTGCTAGTTGGAAATGTTGTTCAGACTCGTTGGATCACTCCTATCAGCTGATAGGTAACCACTGCTTCTGGAAATAATATGTATAACAATCAAGAAGAAACAGCTTCACAAATTGCTTGATGCTCCGACTTTGCCCTCTTGAACATGTGGAAGGTTACTGACTTTAAACTAGCTTTAAACTTACTACTTACTGTATGTCTAACCTGATACCTAAACAACGAAAACGTAGCCTTATGCAATGTCGAATCTATAATTATATAACTGTAATACAACCATCGCTGTGCGAAAATAGATGCCATCTACAGTACAGGGATTCAAATCAAGGATCGCTGGCAGTGTGACACTGACATAACACGCCACAGGATCCAATAAAGGGACATTTTTCGAACCCCAAAAAAGCCTTCAGTCACTTTCGTCCCCGAAAACCCCCCCAAAACAGCCTTCAGATACCTTTGTCCTCACTCGATTTTGATCATATTTGTCCCTGCAGTGTCTCTCTTCAGTAAACACAGTACCATACAGTAAAAAAATAAATAATCAGAAACGGACGCAGATTGTACATCTGGATATCAGATATAACATTGCCTGACCAAGGACGTGACACTGTTTCCTTTAGTGGAGAAACAGTTTTATTCTGTTGAAATGAACTGTTGGTTTTAAAAGAAGAATTTACTTCTTGATACTTTCGAATAAAACGTTTTATATTGCCATATATGAATGCCTGCTCAGACGTGGTTTTCAATCTTACTTAGGATCAGTGGGCAGCAGTGTTACAGAGCCTTGCAGGTCATTCGGTACATACGTTATTTACAGTATTATTGCATGTTTCAAATTATTCCTATATTTTTATTTTGGAAAAACTGCAAAATTGGTGCAGTCCATATTTGTTCCATTTGCACTACTTCTAGAAGTTGCACACACATGGGCTTTCAAGTAATTTTGTCCTGAAAAGGTCTTTAATCCTTTGAATCCCCTGGCTGTTTGGCTCAGCTTCCACTTTCCCTTATTTACAGGGCAAAAGCATAGGTCAGTGGTACTATACATTCAGACGAGAGGAAAGAGAAAATTCATTCACCTTCAACCACACTAGAGGCTCGGCCCTGCAGGGATGGCCATGTCCGTCGGATTGGTCTGCCTGTCAATCCAACACTTCGGTCCAGACTGAAATATCTCAACAACGACTGGATGGACGTTTGTAAAGACATTCATGGCCCCTAGAGGATGACTGACATGCTTGGTTATGAGTGAAAAGTCTCAACAACTATTGGAATGAAATGCTGTAAAACACTCATGTCCCCCGAGGATGAACTAATAACTTTACCGGTCCCCTGACTTTTCACCTGGTGCCATCGTCAGTTCAAAATTTCACTTTGGTTTGTGGCCAAATATCTGCAAAACTTCTGACATTCCCATCAGCCTTAGCGGTACTTTGTGTTTAGTGCTAATTACCCCTTTGACAGGCTCAACCATGATGGTGAACACGGTATATATAACCTTCTGAACTGCAACATGTTGGCACTGTCATTTGTGAGCATGTTAGCATGCAGGGTTGACCTCAAAGCATCATTACAGTACCGCCTCATAGATCAGCCGGCATGGCTGTAGACTCTAGTCTTGTTTTCACACACCATAAATATCTGTGCGTATGGGAGTGTAACCATGAAGTATAATGTTGCCATGACAGTGAGGGAAAAGCTTAGCCCCATTTTCTTTTTAGTTCATGCTTATTTACATTTTGGCAAATTTTGCACCATGACGAGTCATGCTAAATTAGCCACTAACAGTTACGCCGGATGTGTGGACAACACGAGCCTGGAAACCTCCGATGTGACGTTAATCTGTGATGAGGATCACTGGAAAGAGTATGATGTCTGCGGGCTCTAATTTGAGTTGCGTGTCTGATGAGAAGAGGTGCAGCGCTTTCAACCTTATTGCGTCAATCGGGTTCAGAGGGTTAAAGAAATTCACCGACACCATAGCTTAGCGTCTCTCTGGGGAAACGATTTTGATGGCAGCCGCTGAGGTTCCTCGCGTGGCTCTGCTTCTATTGTCAGCGCTGTCAAGTCAAGAGTCATTACCCTGTTAAACAGTGATTCAGCCCTTAGGAAGGAGAAGAAATGAATAGCCCCATCAACACAATTATCTTTGGCTCTGTATAAAAAGGTCGCACCATGGCAGTTGAGCTAGTCGACGGGAAAACATTTTGTCCAGGGCCAGCTTCAAACAGGACAGCGCAGCAACATACAGCAGACACAGTCCCAAAAGGAAGCCTGTTGCAGTAACATGTAAGATCAAAATTCGGCATTCTGCCATCACCCGAAGTCTGTTGTGTCTGTTCGGTCGGGGTCCGTTTAGTCACCTGTTGACATCAGCGCTTTGCGTGACAAGTGCTTCTCCCAGTGTGGACGGCGGCATTCTGCTCGGCACAGGGTCAGCGAGGTCGCAGAGTCCTTTAGGCTTCAGTGGGAGAGGCTGACTGTGTTTAATGAGCTTAGAGCGGACCCAGACTTTGGTGTCTTTCATCCCTGTAGCCCCCTCCACCCCCCAGTTCTCTCACATCTCTTTCTCTCACCTTACTCTGTCTCTGTACCTCCCCTCGGTCGGTTTCGTTACCTGGTCCAGTTGTTTCCTCTGTCGGATCCGCTCAGTGTCAGCGTCCGCTATGATCGTGCGCACTTTCGCTGCTCCTCTGCCTTCTGGCTGTCAATGCACTGCCTTGTTTCCTCCTCCTGCTGCTTCATTAGCCGCGGCTCCCTCTGCATCGGGACGCGGGGAGAAAGAAAAGGATAGACGCTGACACGCAAGCACAGTGTTTACACCAGAGCTGCGTCTCTAAAACATGTCCTATGTGGAACAGAGGTCGCCTTGGGGTTAGGAACGCGGAGCAGTGCTTCTGAGGTTGCCAGACCGGATGATCTGTTTGGGGAAAGTAATTACTCTTTCTTTCCTTAGCACTGACAAGCCCTTGACTAAGACACTTAATTGCCAGTAGACATTTGTTAGCTGCACAGATGCCAGTGGCTGTGGTAGTTGGTACTGGCGATAACGTGTAATTGTCTGACTGTAACAGCCAGGATGTGCCAAAATCATTTCCTGTTCCATTTCTCGATAGATGCAGATGACACGCGTTAACTTACTTAACCTACCACTTGCGTTACTGAAGTAAGAGTGCGAGAAAAGCCACGAGACAGTGACGGTGAGGGATCAAAGAGCAGCAGAGAAAAGTGAGGTAATTGTCTTCTGTCTAATAAGCCTCCACCCCTGTCCTTTTCGTTCATCGTAAGGAGGCGGCGAGGGCAGGCGGGTGGCGAGAAACTGGCATGCTGCTGTAGCTGAAAGGGCTAAAGATCGTCGTTAGTGCCCAGATCAGGTGTCCCTTAGGCTGGCGGTGCTCCCAGAGCGGGCCGTCGGGGCGGGGGCTGCTGTGGGTG
This sequence comes from Enoplosus armatus, assembly GCF_043641665.1. Classification (NCBI taxonomy): domain Eukaryota; kingdom Metazoa; phylum Chordata; class Actinopteri; order Centrarchiformes; family Enoplosidae; genus Enoplosus; species Enoplosus armatus. Next base: position 7,656,594 of record NC_092181.1, on the reverse strand, counting down.
GTGATATATCCAGCGAAATAAAGTACACCACTTTTTTGGACAAAAAGAGAAGATTGGCTGTCTTTCACTTTGGTGAAGGTGGAATTACTTTGGTATCCACTACAATAGTCATGGAGACCTGACATCTGGGCCGTTTTGTCATCCGGAATGAGCAACTACATGTTGTCAAGGTTGATAAGATGTGACTAAAAAGATACACATAGTGTACTAGCTAGCTGCAAAAAGCATAGTTAACTGTTAATAAGTACATAACAAAGGATTCATTAACCTTAATAAGGTAAAGTATATGGTTTCTTACAAGTGCTGACAAATGTCTTGTAATCGACTTATATAATAAACGTGTTCAGGACGCTATTATTAACACATACAGTTGTATTAACATATAATCATGTCAATATGCATCTTATAAGGACTTACTACCTATGAACTAACGCTTATTACAGGGACCTTAATATAGCAAACAAACTGTGGTTAGGGTTAAGTAACTAGACGCTTGGTTAAAGTTAGGGATAGACTGGGGTGTGCCACGCTTAGTTGAAGTGGACAAAGTTGAAAATAGTGACTTATTTGTCAGTCAAGTATCAGATTTGCGTGGAGATACCAGGAGACTGTAAACGCTTCCTTGAATTCCCTGCAATAACCACAAGGTTGGACTGGCGCTCTTTCAATGACGTCATCTCGCTGCGCCACCAGCTGTGTATCCCGACTACTAACATCCATGACAGCAGTGGGTGCAAACGCACTTTCTACAAATCTGCGCTACCTTTGGACAGAAGCCTGACTACTACGGCTAACATTCACTCAACTTCAACAAAGTGCTTGACCTGCAGTCCTGCTCAGTGCCACCTAGTTCACACTCACACACACTCACACACACACACACACACACTTGCAGCTTTAGTTTTCAACATTTCACTTTACTTGACTTTTGAGCTGACAACAGTTGGAAAAAATTGTACGACTGGAGATAATCAAAGTGGTGTAAGCGCATGGTAATCAGGACCTGGCAACCACAAGGGGTGTAGAATAACGTATGTAAAACATATGTATATAATAACATATATTATCACATGTATAAAAAGCAAATATGGCCAGTTGAATAAATATGACCTTGTAGAAAAAGAAATATTGTAAAAATGCTCCCAAGAGCTCATGAAATTCCCATGTTCATTAACATTAGATAACAAATGTACATACACTGTAACGTCCCCTGTCCTCTTCGTTAGTCTTGTCTTGTCTTATTTTCATGCTCCATGTTGTATGTTGCACATTTCCTGTTTTATTTTGTAGTGCTTACCTCTCCTCTCTCTTCGGATACTTCACTTCCTGCCCTCGTGCGTTTCCCCCGCCAGCCTGATTAGCTGCCCCGCCCTGCTTAGTTTCACCTGGCCCTCATTAGTCACTCACCTGGCTGTATTTAGTCTGTGTGCTCCCCTCCTCCTGCGCCAGTTTGTCTTTGTCCTCCGTGGTCAAACATTCCAGCAATCTTCCTTGTGTCCTGTGTTCATGGTTTTTGACTGACCTTCTCCTGACTACATCTCCACCTTGCTCCGTGTGCTATCAGGTCTCGCTCCTTGTGCACCCGATCGTTACATACACGACATCAATCCACTGTTTAACGCCTGGAGGTATTGGAATTGGCTCCGTAGCCGTAACTACCTGTAACCATAGAGACCTGGCGTTTCATTTCGGAAAATGTTAAATTCTTTTCAGAGGGGATGAAGTGGCACAGGGACAACAGCGAGGAGTATCTCTGGATGAAGAATGGACTTCATAAGGCTTACTTGGTACTGGGCTCAATGATAAGGACCTCATGTAACAAGTGCAACGCACAACCACAGGACAGGAAACCATGTTCTTCCGTACGTAATTGAAGTAGAGAGAAAAAGAGGGGGGGAAGGAAAAGCGTTTTCTCTCATATCCCCAACTCAAAGGTTCGGCAAAGAGCGGGCTCCCACTTCAAAGAGCGAGGGTTGAATCCCTCATTGAGGTAGACTAACCGAAAAAACATCTTTGGAGCCCAGCATCTATAGTGCATTCGTTGTGTGCCGCCTCACAACACAGCACCGTGCACCAGAATGAATAGCAGGTGGCCACTGAGAGATAAAGACGCCTAATTGAACATAATTTAACACACGCCACGAAGCGATGGCAAAGGGGCAGACGTTGCAATAGTGGAGCACAAAGAGGTGGTTGTGCGTGGATGTGAAATTGCGTTTATGCACCTAATGTCGCACGAGTCCATATCAGAGTGTAAAATCAGTAAATATGAGATGCGTTTCGGAGGCATTAATGAGAGTTTCGGAGATTTCGTGCGATGTGTTTTTGTTCATTGCGTAACCAGTTCAAAGAGAAGCAGAACCCTTCCCCCGATTTTTTACTTCCAAACTCTTTCATACGGGGGAACAGAGAAAATCAAAGCAACAAGACTGTCTCCGACTACAAAAAGGGAGACAGATGGGGGGGGGCATAAAGTCAAACATTTAAGATCTATTTCAGCTGCATACATTAGAGTCGAACATGAATAAAACAGACTGAGAATGCATGAAATGTTCAACAGAGTGAAATTGCACCAAATATTTTTTAGGACTATGCACGGCGGTGAGATTTTTGCAGTCAGGGTGAGTCTGGTTCGCTTTGGTGAGGAGAACAAGTGACAGGGTGGCACATGGGTGCTGGGAGGGTTTTAGAGGCCAAACACATGGGAAACCTGAGTGGAGTGGGGGGGGGGGGGGGTACTTAGTGTGGAGCTGGCACAGTGTTTAGAAACGACTAGAGCTTTCACGCAATTCTGAGGGAAACTTGCTGATGGTGACGCTTCCTGACAGGACGAAAAGTAGGAGCGTGCCCCAAATTCAGCAGCCGTGGTTAAAAATAAATAAAAATGAGGGGGAGAGAGAGAGGAATATGACAGGATATTTCTTTTCCCGTTTTGGTTTTGGGCAGGATTTGTTCGGATCTCCAGAAAGACCTATCGACATCCTGTCACAGGACTGGTAGAAGGGTAATTGTTAAATGAAGAGTGAAATACGAGAGGTTGACACGAGCAGGGGCCGACACCTTACAAATTGGTAGAGAGAAATCATCTTTCTTTAATGGTGAGCCAGGATGTCAATATCCTTTTCTTTTCTTTTCTTTTTTTAAAGGGCCATACGTTAAAAATGTATACTTGTCATGCAATTTGAATAGCAACACATCTGTGCAGCCCTTAACTCGCGCTCCCACATTTGTTTACAAAGTGCCACCTCGCCACCCGGACGGATGCAAAGCCAACTGCGGGGGGGGGGGGGGGGGGGGGGGGGGGGAGATAGAAGTCGGCAGAGCGCTAAACTCCTCGCTGATCGGCTTTTCTTTTATTCAGAATCCCCCTCACCCTCTCCTGCTTCTTCCCTTCCTCCTTTCCACTTCGAAACCAAGTCAGCCAACCTCATCTACAGCAATCTCAGCTGGAGAAGCAGAAGAGGCAGAGGGATGGCTTTAAATTGAGCAGAGAAACAAAGCGAAAAAATGATTTAAGGTTACCCACAGACCTGTCAGGAGGTAATGGCTTCTTGCAGGAATCACTGCAGGAAGGGAATTCATGAAATTCAAGTGAAGCTTCAGCCTCAGCTAGTCATAGAATTCTTCATCTAATCATTTAATTTGCTTTAAAGCTGCACTAATCAACATTTTCCCATATGAACGATGAAGAATTATCACCCAGTTCTGCAGTAACCCTCAGCTCTACTGAGCTTTTTAGCCTCTTTTAGCGCGTTGTTTTGTTTTCTACGGCACATTTACTTGTTCAGTCTCACAGCTCACATCCGCCCTGGCTCGGATAAACCCACTGTGCAGGCCCAAACAGGGCACAGGCAAAGTTGGCTACTGGCAAGCAAATAAAGTCACACATTTAGCAGATAAAATGTAGAGATTTCTCACAGGAGCTGGAGAGCAAAACAGAGCTCAAAGGAGAGGGAATAATGGACTTTCATTCGTCAGGTGGACAGAGAGGGACGACTCCGAACGAATGCCAATGTCGCTCCTTGTCTGCTGGATGTGAAAGGCATTTCAGCCGTAAAGCAACTTTATAAGGTTAAAGGACGTCAGACTTTGTATAAGTCAGCTTGATGTGGAATTTGTCCCCACCCCCAGGTGGCCAATAAACTCAAATAACACCGCTTTAATTAACTCTCCCTAATTAAATCTCTCAAATTAATTATTCTGTGGGTCTTGGGCAGATCGGATCCCGAAGGTTCTGAGTGTCATGCGTCCAAGAAGCATTGGAGATGGACTGACGTTCGACTGCTCAGACCTGCCTGCTGCGGCCCATGAGAGCCGTGAGAGTGAACCGAAACGGCAGCACGTTGTGGGCCGGACAGCTGAAGCTGAAACTCACTATAAAATCGAGCAAACAAGATTTCTACACATACAATAAAACTCTTGTCTCACTTATGGTCCATGTGTTGTGTATCCAGGATATGGATAGTGGTTTCACACTGTTGTTGTTGTTGTTGTTGTTGTTGTCACTACACTGCTTAAGTGCTCTTCTTCTGGCATTTTTGGCAGTTACCAAACAGCTTCAGATGCATCACCGCCCGCCCCCCATGGGTATCGTTGGGGACACGATGACGGACCGCAATCACATTTGTGATCGGGCTAGCGGTGACGCACTTATGTGGCCAAGTGCAAATGAAAGTACATTGCATCTGGATTTTATCCGCATACAAGACACTTGAAATGACAAGTGTAAATGGGGGGATAATGCTCACCATTAAGGCTCTCGAACAGGTGTGTGTGGAGGAACATATAGAACATACAGAATTGCAGAATTGTTACTGCTTTTCATAATAGGCCTTAAACCGTAATCAATCAAAGGGTTGGGGTTTTTTTATTTTTTTACCCATTTTGTCTCAAGTGTTTCAACGCTGTAACCAGATGCAGAGGCGCATTAATTCAGTTCGGACAGCATCTTGATGGAGCACAGTTCCATTACAATTGTCCCCATAAGTAGAGCTCTGCTGAGAACAGCTTAAGTGGCTTCATGGGAAGGTATTCTGAGCAAAGACGAGGCGAGCTGGGGAGATTCAGAGAAAGAATTTGAGTTGGTGAGGGAAATAGATAGAGCTGGAGTTGAAACTGAACGTGTCAGTTATAAGCCTTGTGGGTTTTGGCTTGTACAGTATGTAAAAGGATTAAGAAAATGAACGTAGCGAGAGAAAATTACAGGCAGATAATGACAGGATAAAGACGGCAGATGGGATGGTTTATTTTTTTTTTTCTGGTCAATCGGAGACTTAGCATGTTAAAGTGAAAAGTACATTGGCAGTGTGAAAATGAATTTGAAAAAAAAATGAATGTGTAGAAACGTCTTGGTGAGATTAGCTGTGGTGTTCTCATTTAGCGCAGTGCTCTGTCTCTGCTTCCTGTCTTATGTCCCTCTGCGCGGTACGACATGCTTTGTGATCAAAATATTCCTGTCATGTCTTTGTATAATAATTAATTAATTAATATACACAAAGTCTGGCACACACAAAGGTAATTGGCAATCGCTGGTGGTCAATCATAGTTTGAAAATGCCAGTTAAGTTCAAAAGAGACCCCAGCACACCCAACACTGTTCCCAAAGTTCACACGACCACAGCTGGGGGTCACTTGCTGTTGGTGCAGCATGGTTAACAGCTCTGTTCCCAACACAGAGCCAACACCTCAGCAACACAAGGCTAAAAGCACAAGTTACTTCCATCTAAAAATATAGAAATGTCCATGAAAGTAGACGATGCCGCTCCTGAGATTCCTCCATTATAAATACATTCTGTCAACGTGACCTTGTCAGAATGTTGGGTGTGAAACCTGGCCACTGGTACAGGAAGAAGAACTACCCTCTCAAGAGTAGACCTTTCTCGCTGTAGGCACCCGACTTGTCAAAATAAGGTGTAACTAATAACGTGCCGATGGCTCCGTTCCAATTTAGGTGTGCTACTAAGCCACGCGAAGAGCAAGTATTCACAGTTCAGCCATTATTAAAGTTATTGTTTGACAAGGCAACATGTCTGCTGTGAGGAAAAACCTATAGTATGGGTATTGCAACATCAACTGGCCTCTCAGATCTGGATTCTAAAACCTGCTGGTATTTACTAAATACGAGGGGAAAGTGGTAATCCCCCGCCTGAGCTCGATGCTAACAAAAGTAAGTGGCTCACCTACTTCCTGCCACGCTTATTGAACCTGTCATGTAAATGTCTAGCTGTGATTAGAAAGATGAGGCCCACCTTCCTGCAGGGCCAGCAGCAAGTGTTCCACTCTTCATACAGCTTGCTGCTCATTAATTCAGAGTTCCCAGAGCGAGCCGGGTTTCGGGGGGGTGATGAAGAAGGCTCCTCGGGGGCTGCTGGTCGGTGAGTAAAGGGCCTGAGGTCGTCCTCCCCTGCTGTTTTTATGTCCTCTCTTCCTGAGAGGCTGGACAGATAACAGTGCAGCGGGAAGCTGCCATGCTAATCAGTTGCTGAGGGCACAAGCGGCGGCTCCTGGGGGTGAACGATAGCTGCTGGCTTCCAACGGATCGCGGCGCGGCAGATGTGGCGAGCGCGACTGGACCCTGAAGCATGCTGGGTTAAAGCTGAAGGGTGGACAGAAGTGCACCGGCAGAGTTAAAGATCACATGAAGAGAGTGAAGAGGTTTGGAATGGTGAGGCCGTAGCCGAGGGACCAGCTGATTTCCATTCCACCATCAAGCTCAGAACTTCTTGCTCATTACCAGCCAGGGTTGACTTGTAGCGCCTGCAGGGTGTTTAAGAAATAACATGTGCAACAACAAAAATAACTGCAGTGGACAACAGCACAAAACATGCAACATATTCAATGGTCTGCTTTACTGGTCAGTTGATCAACTTTGCCTTTTTCCAATATGGACTGGCTGGTAAATTCAAAATGCCTTTCCCAGCCTCCCACCGTCAGCAGCAATAATCCAGATCAGAACTGCGATGGTCTTTTAAGAGAAGGAGTTGTGGCTGCAGCTGACGGTAACAATGGACTAGCTCCTGCCTCATTGTGACCGCGATATCCTTGCATAATCTTGAGGTAGTAGCAGAGTCTGGAAGCACACTCTCCACTGGCATGCAACCGTAGCTAGCCCCCACATGAACTAGCTCCTGTGCTAGACCTTTTAAGTCCACATCCGGCAATTGTGCGGAAGGGCTTGACTGTCTACAATGCTTTACCGCGGTCAGCCACTTCTGAACATGCCGTTTTTCTTCCATATCTTTGACATAATGTTTTGTCAATGCAGCGGTCTTAACAAATCACCATCAGGATTTTAAGAAGGGCCCCTTTTGCAAGTTTTTGGCTTTATCTCATCCATTACCAACTGCTAGCTCTCCAGGCTAATCCAGCGGTGGCTAGGCTCCCTTTCTTCCCAGTGAGCCGACGAGTGTCATGCGTTGCGAGCAGATGTGCTAACTGACTTGCGCCCGTCAACGCAGGCGATTGGTCGAGTCAGGAAGAGAGACATTTTTCTCATCAAGGTTACATTTGCAAATCATCCAACACGAGCCCGAAGCTTTCATAAAACAAACAGCCCGACACTCGACCCGTTGTTTGGACGCATCGGGTTCGGTTCAACCTGCTGAACTCCATGTGCCACAACAACAGGCTACAGGATGTGAACCTCAAGCTACAGTTACATATTGGAGACAAATCTTTAGCCTGCTTTTATTGACCAACATGCTCGAGTCAAAAGTCCAAAACTTGATTTTGGGGGTTGATTTTTGGTACAAACTGGATGAAATCACAGTGCTCCTCTGTAGCACAAGAGGTCTTCCACATTTCCACTCCATGCCTGTCTCTGTGTTTTTGTACAATCTGCGTTTAGACATTAACTCTACGGTCAAAGCTGTTTCTAAGGCCCAGCCCCTCTAGTATGAGAGGTTCAAAAGGGGTCCAGGTGGGAGCACTGCTGTGTCGCCCCATTTCCTAAGCACGCAGCCTAGGTCAACGAAATGTGCTGCATCAAATTCAGAACTATTTTCTCCATGCTTGTGGATCTGTGGATGTCTCCTCTACGGGCATAGGTGCAGCTACTCTACATCCCCTGCACCCCTGAGGGTCATACCAGTACCGGAGCTTGTACTTACTCAGGGCTGATAGTTAGTGACCTGATTTTTTTTGGGGGGGGGGGGGGCTCTTTTGTCTACCCAAGACGGGCAAACAAACTGACACGCACAGACCTTATATTTGACAGGTTTTGGCATCTAGTTTGAGGACAGTGTAAACCTACGCAATCGATGACAGCCTCTTTCCTGCAAGTTTGCGCTCATGTTCGAACTGGAAGTAAAAGGTACCAGAGGAAGGCCACAGTCAGAATCAGTCCATCACGTTTCATGACACACGTTTAATTACCGCTATCGATTCATCCTGTCACACTGAGTAGTGAACAACTGACAATTAGGGCTGATTGTGTCACACAATGGGCATTATACCTCTCCCATGCCCAATGCTTTCTTGCATTGTACAATTGCATTGAACAAATACTTATAGTATCATTATTAGTTTTACGTAACTGTGTTGGGTAAACAACAAGCTTAAAATATATTTTCCTAAAGAGAGAACTTGATTCCAAAAATCACTTGATATTTGCTAATGTGATTTGTGTTAATCCGTGTGTAAACTCTAAACGCATGTGATTAAGGCTCAAGACGCAATACTGTAAATTGCTTCACTCTCTGCTTTGAATGCTAATCATCTAGATGTTTGTCAGTGTGCTGGGTGCTTAAATTCCTGCCCACGGGGGCCATACTGTGGCGCATCATTTTAGCATTCATTGAAGACAGACTGTTCGTACGTGGGGCTTATGTAGTATTATAGGTAGGTATTATAAAGTGCAATGTCAGCACAGCCTGGTCAGCTAAGGTCAGTGCACCAGCGTGAACTGAAAAACAAACAAACAAAAAAAAGGCTCATAATAATGATTTATTTTAATTAGTCTTTTCTAAAGTAACTGAAAGAAACACTGCAGAGGTTAAAATGGTCATAACAAGCAACATACTAAAAACATTAATCACACATTTAAAGCAGCTCTGAAAAGGCGGGTTTCGATTAGTGTTTTTTGAACGTGGGCAGTTCGGCGCCGTCTGGGGCGTGTTCGGGGGAGAGACTTCCAGAGGGAGGGGGGCAGCTATGGCAGCTTCCCACCAGGAAGTGAAGTGACCACAGAACCGCGACGCCATTAGCGTTAAAATAATTTCCACGGTCGGTTATAATCGGTGATCCGATCCGGTGATCTGCTCAATGGAACGGCCCACGGTTTGGTACAGATGTCTGTGGTTCTCAGAGGAACGAATCCTCATGATGGTTGGTGGTACCCCAACTTTTGATCTAGTGCCACCAGCAGAAATCTTTTGGTTCCGCTTGAAATGGCTCAGTAACTATTAAGACGGATTGCCATGAAATTGGGCAGAGACAGCCATGTTTCCCTCAGGACGAACTGTAATGACCTTGGTGATCCCTGAACATTTCATCCAGTCCAACACTTTGGTTTATACCAAATACCTGCAAAGCTAGATGCATTTCCACGAGCCTCGGCTGTACTACGGGTCAAGTGCTAATTAGAAAATGTTAGCATGCTAACACGCTAAACTAAGATGAAGCCCGTGGTAAACACTATGCCTGCTAAGCTGTCACAGTGAGCATGTTGCCATGCCAAAGCTAGCCTTTAGCTCAAAGCACTGCTGTATAAGCCCTGTGAGCCACTAGCACAGCTGCAGACTTGTTTCCACGCCTAAGTACAAGACAGCATTTCCAGATTGTTGAGCGCTTTCGAAACGGCTTGGTGCGGTTGGAAGAAACGTGCCGAGACATTTCAAATGTATCCACATGGGAAATGGACACACTTTTCACACTCGCAATTCATGACCGACCTAATTAATTCCTCCTGTGCTGTGTTGCTCCTCATCTCGTGTCTGGGTTTTTTTTTTTTGTGTGTGTTTTCCATTTTTATGTCTGTTTTCTGGTGCAAGTATGACAACGATTGCTAATGAGTTGAACTGTGTGGCATGGGGCCCACTCTCCACATGGGGAATCACAGGCTTGGTCAAGAGCTCAAGCCCCAGCATGGAGAGCCACAGTTCAGTAGCCCACACTTCTGTGAACCTTTTTGATGGAAGCCCATGTTCATTCCTCATCATATTTCCTCTGTCAGTGAACAATGACAACGCTGTGGGGAATTCTCATACCACCTCTTATTACTACGACTAGTGCTGCGCCCCTCCCTCCATTTGCACTGGAAATCATTTTGTTGGTTGGAGGCGCTCTCGGTGATGTGCTCAGTCAAACAGATCATAATTGCTTTTTCTTTTTTTTTTATAATCGCGGCCTGCTGTTCGACAGCTAAAACATGGCAAACATAAAAAAAAAATAAATAAATAAAAACATTTTACCCTTCAGATCACCAACACACGCACAGACATTTCTTTTTTGCCGTGTCCCCAGCTCCTGGTCCTGGTCGCGTCTATGGCAAGCCCCCCAGTGGTTGAGTCAGCTAGCCGTGAACATCAGGACAACGCTCTCCCCCGAAAAACCTTCCGGTGCGCCCCACCAAATCCATCTGTTCAGGCCTCTGGTGCTGGGCAGCCCCACAATGCCTCCACACAGCCGGGGAACTGTTGAACCCACACACCTTCCTGTTTTGGCTGGCTGATTGCTGCCTCTCACTCTCTCTCTCGCACATGCACACACCTCCTCTCGCCCTCGCTTCTCGTAGTGGACCGTATTGTGAGTACGCATGGCACTGTATTGTCCACATGAAGGGACTTGATTGGCATGTGTGAATGCATGCGTATTGTGATGTATGCCTCGCTTGGATGCTGTTCCGTACAATCTAAAAAATCGCGGTGAGGAGATATTTCACCACAGAGAGACCAAGTGACATAAAGTCTGATGGGTATAGATAATTATTTTCAAATCCATCACACAGAACATACCCACACAATGGCCTTTTCAAATTGAAAGCCATTTATCTATGCATACACCATACAGAAACATACAGATTCATACAAATATTTCTGAAATGAAATACTTCTCAACTTCTCTTAACACAAGAACGGCCACGAAAGACCCTTTTCAAATTTCTATGCGCAATAGCTTTGTTGAATTAAAAGATACAATGCTGCTTTGCTAAATGTGTTTGTATTTTAATTTAAAATGTTTATGTATATGTATGTGTGTGTGTATATATATATATATGTATATGTATATATACATATATATGTATATACAGTAGTTTTAGGCAGGTGTGAAATGCTGTAAACTAAGAATGCTTTCAAAAATGTAAATAATTGTTTATTTTTATCAATTTACAAAATGCAAAGTGAGCGAACAAAAGAAAAATCTAAATCAAATCAATATTTGGTGTTACTACCCTTTGCCTTCAAACCAGCATCAATTCTTCTAGGTATACTTGCACAAAGTCAGGGATTTTGTAGGATTATAGTCAGGTGTATGATCAGCCAATTATACCAAACAGGTGCTAATGATTATCAATTTCACATGTAGGTTGAAACACAGTCTTTAACTGAAACAGAAACTGCTGTGTAGGAGGCTTAAAACTGGGTGAGGAGCAGCCAGACTCTGCTACCAAGGTGAGGCTGTGGAAGACAGTTTCATGTCACAGGTCGTACACCATGGCAAGACTGAGCACAGCAACAAGACGCAAGGTAGTTATACTGCATCAGCAAGGTCTCTCTTCCAGACAAAGATGTCAAAGCAGACTGGAGTTTCAAGATGTGCTGTTCAAGCTCTTTTGAAGAAGCACAAAGAAACAGGCAACGTTGAGGATCGCAGACGCAGCGGTCGGCCAAGGAAACTCAGTGCAGCAGATGAAAAACACATCAAGCTTATTTCCCTTCGAAATCGGAAGATGTCGAGTAGTGCCATCGGCTCAGAACTGGCAGAAACCAGTGGGACCCAGGTACACCCATCTACTGTCCGGAGAAGTCTGGCCAGAAGTGGTCTTCATGGAAGAGTTGCAGCCAAAAAGCCATACCTCCGACATGGAAACAAGGCCAAGGGACTCAACTATGCACGAAAACATAGGAACTGGGGTGTAGAAAAATGGCGGCAGGTGCTCTGGACTAATGAGTCAAAATTTGAAATATTTGGCTGTAGCAGAAAGCAGTTTGTTCGCCGAAGGGCTGGAGAGCGGTACAATAATGAGTGTCTGCAGGCAACAGTGAAGCGTGGTGGAGGTTCCTCGCAAGTTTGGGGCTGCTTTTCTGCAAATAGAGTTGGAGATTTGGTCAGGATTAATGGTGTCCTCAATGCTGAGAAATACAGGTAGATACTTATCCATCATGCAACACCATCAGGGAGGCGTATGATTGGCCCCAAATTTATTCTGCAGCAGGACAACGACCCCAAACATACAGCCAATGTCATTAAGAACTATCTTCAGCATAAAGAAGAACAAGAAGTCCTGGAAGTGATCGTATGCCCCCCCCCCCCACAGAGCCCTGATCTCAACATCATCGAGTCAGTCTGGGATTACATGAAGAGACAGAAGGATTTGAGGAAGCCTACATCCACAGAAGATCTGTGGTTAGTTCCCCTACCAGCCGAGTTCCTTCAAAAACTATATTAAGTGTACCTAGAAGAATTGATGCTCTTTTGAAGCCAAACCAAATATTGATTTGATTAAGATTTCTCTTCTGTTCATTCACTGCATTTTGTTAATTGATGAAAATAAGCTATTAACACTTCCATTTTTGAAAGAATTCTTAGTTTACAGCATTTTTTCACACCTGCCTAAAACTTTTGCACAGTACTGTATATGTATATATACGTGTGTGTGTGTGTGTATATATATATATATATATATTACACAAAAGGCAAAGCATATATGATAATTTATACTTTATGGCCCTACGTGGTCATATTGACTGCACAAATTTCACACGATTCTATTTTCATTGGAAGCGCGATTCTTTTTTTTTCCACACGGAGGGCCATGCATCTTGGTTGCTTAGCAACTGTCATTGTCTCTGTCAAAGAAACGTCGTGAGCGGTCCCGAGGTGTGTTTGCATTTCCTAATTTGCCTCCATTTAAAATACACATCATTCGACGAAATTGGCCTATTCAGTGGAATACCCCTGCCCTGTGCTATCCGTTAGTTCTGCTGGTAAACAATAGATGCTATAAAATGTTTCATAATCTGATAACAAATATATATATATATTTAATTGTTATTTTCTCAGTCTGAGTCGGCCCAATGCTAGATTCATCTAAAATTCGTCGGTACCTCTGATGGTTATGACCCTACAGAAAAATGCTGTGTGAATAAATGCAATAGTTACGGTTTACTATATGCGACGGTATGCACATTGCTAAACACGTAATTATCATCATCATTATCATCATTACATCAAATCTGCATATGCCAAATTTTGAAATCCAAGTTTTCAATAGATATCAGACGAGTAGACATCCTCTCCTGGAGCGCACCCTCGTCACCAATGGAATAGCTTCCCCGATCTCCTGTGTGAATTGCTCATAGTGGTCTCGTATCACGAGAACGAGACGTGTATCAGTTATGACTGAGGTCCATGAAGACTGGGACCTTATTAGTCATCAATTCATTTATGAATTCTAGAAATGAAATATCACATTGCAGGCAAGGTTGTTTAACTCAGTGTGCCAGCAATAGACCCACTCATTCACCTACTATATAGTGTTATGTAGAGCAAGTGCAACTTTGCTTTGAATAATGGCGTTCATTTCAGAGTTAAGATTAGTCATATTATTCCTAATTATTAGATCTGGGTGATTAAAGGAGAAGGCTGGCAACTGTGTTTTTCTTTTCACTCATCAATTCGAGGAACAGCCTCCTCGCTGGCTCACACATACTAGGTGTTTTCATCTGCCGCCCTTTTTTGGTCTCTCCAGTACAGTTTCAGTCACACGCTTCATATAAGTCATGATATATTCACTGAGTCTGTTTCCATAGCACTCATTTTGCTTTCTATCCATACACCTAACCCTTTCCACCTCAGCCAAGCATAAAAGCCTTTTTGCAATATTCCATTTTTTACAAATGGCCCCCAACAAATGCCTATATTTTCTCCAGTGTGAGTAATGTTTACTCAAAACCGGCCCAGCTATTTTAGGCAATAAGTATATATATATATATATATATTTGAACTGTCGTTAAAGTACATGTCTTCAGAAAATAATGGTCTCGGGGTTGAGTGCTGCAGACGGCAGGGAAATCAAAAGGTATTCAGAGACACACTAACACCCACTTTTGTGGGTTTTGGTCTTTTCATGGCATTTGTTGACAATAAGATAAATATAGAATAACACCAACGTTGCCCTTTAATTGAAGTCAATTTAAACATGCTTTGTGAGGCGTATTGTTTAAGTCAATTTGACATGTTTTTTTCTTTTAAACGCTGATGTGAGCAATACTGGATTAGCTGCCCATTACAGCTTATATAGTGCCATCACTGTGCTGCCAGTATTCCTCTATAACAGATGATTCTTTTTCGTCATTATCAGTTATTGACACTCAAAGGTAATCTAAACCAGCTAATACCGTATCGACTCCTGCATGATGCACAGAGCGCTATTCCTCGGCTCCACATGTGTTTTTATGAGATCCTCTGAGATCAAAATATAGTCAAATATGGAGTACGATATGTGCATGTTACTTATGTTAGAATAGGCATGACTTATCACTCCCATTTTTGTCCATTATTCTGATCCCTCCTCAGTCGAATGGCTCTCATGGTCCATTGTTCGTTTCAGATATTTAAGTTTCTTTCTATCGTGACAGGATAGTTTTTATATCAGTATCTTTAAATGATCCATGGAGCAATAACGATGAACCCCATGGTAGGTTTTTTTTTGTTTTGTTCTGTTTGGAGCTATCACGCATTGGTTTCCTGTGGACAGTCTTTCCCATTAGCATTACATCTCTACAGTAACCTGATATGGTTAGATATCGTTATTGGATAGGGGTAGCCTTCACCTCCTCTCGAACCCGTGGCTCCCCTCTTCCAGCAGGATTGTTCCCCACTGCAGAGCTTTCCCACAAACAAGATCACATTTATGGGAAAGCACCCCTTTTACACAGAGGACACCATTCCCTGGACTACACAGCACTTGCTCCCTGGCAACAGCAGTGCTCCGATCAGGGTAAACTGAGAATATTTCCTTGGTATTTCATCTCTCGTTGCGGTGCCCCCCCTCTCAGAGCGACGTCCTGGTTACAGTGTGAAGCACAAAACAAATGGTTACAGGTTTGGCACGCTCCGAGCCAGCAGTGCAGTGTGCTATGAGCAACAGAGGAGTTACTACAAAACCTCCGAACCCATTTGTTCTCCCGGTACATCAGGTCCTTGCTGTTACACAAACCGGACCTGTGTGATCTATTAGCATTATCCTGCTCAGCAGCGCGTTCATGGAGAAAGTCTGGAGACACCGTTATCTGCAGGGTGCGCATTGCGATCATACAATTCAACCCGCGTCATTAACGAAGCCACCCTGAAAGCGGAAAGCGGAGTTGCTCAATACTGACTTCACAATAGGATATATCTGAGGAGGGTTTGTTGTCATGGCACTGCACAGCTCGTATTGCAATCGTTCCCTTGACCAATTACGGCAAATAGAGCTTTCTGATCGTATGAAATGCTTGTGTTTATGCTCAGAAGGAAGGATCAACAAAGATTTCTATTCTGAAAGCCGAGGCTGGTTCTCCTTGGCTGACGTGACCAATGCCAGAGTACATTATATACATAGCTGTGGTGGTTTCAACTGTTATCTGTGACCGTCAGAATGTGTGACCCCAGAAACCAGAGCTGAAAGAGCACACTCTGGCTGTAGGTCCCCTGGAGGCCTTTTCAAATGCCAAATCCAAACCTTTATCTTCACACGTTTCCTGCGTCTATTACGTTCTGGCCAAAAATAAGAAATGGTCTAAATAGCACCAATAGAACCAAAAGACGCATCATATTTGTGGTGTGGATACCTGCTATGCCATCAGCATGTTAATATTGTCATTGCGAGCATGTTAGAACACTGACATTGGCTCAAAGCACCACTGTGAGTACAGCCGCACAGGGCTGCAGGCATGGCTGTAGACTCTTGTTTCTTGACAAACGTAAGCCCTCAGAACACACAGCCAGTAGTTAGGGAAGCAATAATGAAAATGTGTTTCGACGCGAGTTATTTGATCGTTTGCCTCTGGTCCCAATCTATTCGTTACATTTTTCGTCGCACGGCAGCACCCGTCTTCAGCCTCGAAAGCTGGCAATGGCAAAGTGACATAGACCGAAAGGTGGTCCCGATTTTTGGGCTCGTTATCGTTATCACAGTTTAACCTTGACGAGAAACAAAAGGGCAGAGTGTCTGTCTGTCAGTCAGTCGCTTAGTAGATGCGTCAGTCAGACCGTGAGAGACAGCGAATGGAACAAAAGAACAAGTAAAGATCCAAGCGGAGACATATCGCCGCACATGTAGAGGGAGAGACAGGCGTGGGGTGGGGTCAGGCCAGGGTACTCGGGGACTCTCATTAAATAATTACAGCCCGTGGGTCAAAAAGCTGTGAAGAAATGTGACAAGGTCGCCCTGCTTGTCAGCGGAGGACACTCTCAGAGAAAAGTGGGAGTCGAGCCTCAGCCTGATTTTCAAACTATCAAAGACACGGCATAAAGAGAGGATGAAACCAAAAAGGGTGGGAATCAAAAGAGACTTTCATATATAGTGCATCAGAGCTCTTCCTGTGATTTGGCATTTTGTGACATGAAAGCCGCTCGCAAGTCACACTTTTTTCTGTTTTCCCTAACAGCCGCTGCAGCGCATTAGTATTTGCGGCCCCAATTGGCAGCTCGAAAAAAAGGTCCAATTGGTCTGGAACAGCGTTTTAATGGGGACAAAATGGAACAAGCTCAAACAAACAAACATTAGGCTCCGAGTTAATGAGCTTGGCTGCACAATAGAAATGGCCTGCGCGCGGACGCCGCGTCCTCCGCTCCTGCATAGTGTGGCTGTTGGCAAGAGGCGGCACGCACAAATCAAAGCGTGGGAGTGAGAGTGTGAATGGGTGAGCGGGCGAGTGAATGGCTAACATTGCTGGATTCATCTGTGTGTGTGTTAAAGTCACGGCTTTCGAGCATTTAAAAACAAAGGTCACATAGGTGTGTAAATGTTCTGTCGTGGCTTTATCCGAACATGAAAAGACCTTGAGGGACAAAACTGCAATGCTCGTGTGTGATATTTAACACGGCGAAACATGGGATGGGAGGGAGTGGTGGCACTCGGAAAATAACGTCAAGGAAGGGGAGTGTGCTCAGCACGTCAGTGGTGGGTTTTAAAAACTTATTTTGAGGTCCAAGCCTTAATTACGGTCCATCACGAGGGATGCTTGCCCTGCTTTTCACCGCTGGATCTCCTAATATCTTCATGAAAGTTTCTCATCAATTCCGCCCCTTCATTAGACAGAATAAAGAATTCTGCTGTCTAATTTACGCAGCCCAACAGAGCCCAGGCGTAGTTATTACTGTAAGCAGATGACATGGATGAAAACCGAGATAATGGTCTGATGATTATTGTGGGTTTTTTTTGAAGAGTTTCATGTCTTTTTTCCCCCTGCAGCGAACGTCATCTATAGACAGTCTATAGTCTTACATGAGGAGAATCTTCTCAGACTGACTTTATTTTAATGGGAAATACATTACAGTGCACTGAAAGGCAGAGTGAAATAAAAAAAGTAAAAAGTTTAAATAAAAAAGTTTTAATCCCATGTCTCTGTTTTAATTGTTCTGCTGTTTCTTTGGTCAGGGTTAGCCAAATGTCAAATCCAGCATTTAGAAGTTTAGATATTAAAATTCCTCTCTTGGAGTGTTTTTCATTACTTATTATCTGGAACTCTGCGTCATATACACCTTTCACTGGGATTTTAAGAAGGCGAAACAATCCAGGCTTTTAATACCTCCCTGGCGCTTTAGCTTTTCTGTAAATGTGACGTCATTTCAAGTTGTTGCGACCGACTTTGTGAAAGCGGCTCAGGAGCTTATTCAAGTCCAACTTGTAAAGTTTCCGGCACATTTAAGTGAGTAACTTAATGACAAACGTTGGAATATCACTGACTGACTGGCCGGTAAGCTACTTGGCACAGAATATGAGACCGGCTAACAAGCTACACCTCGGTTGCGGTGGCAGCACACGGCGCCCTTGTCTGAGCCCACGAAACGTGCTTTTGCAGTGGAGGTTCCTGATGGACATGAAAGACGCAAACAGACTCTGATGTTCCTTGAGCTTCTGCTAAGTGACCTTTTTTAATGTACGCTCAAATGCCACCGCCTTTTAGTACATCATGTGTCGTCCGCGCGCACGGACGCGTCGAGAGCGGAGGGTGGTGGTTTGAGACAGATAGTGGAGACAAGGGGGGAGGGGGGCGCTCGTGACCAAGATGACGATTGGCGTCTGGCAAAGCTTTTCAGATTCACATTTCATCTCTTGTTTCTCGAGTCAGAAACTGCAATCTTGACAAAGCCGGAGGGAGACTGCGGCGGTGGCGACAACTGTGTTACACCGATGTAAACCCAACACAGCTCCCATTGCTGCGGGATGGCCCGGAGATGTGTGTCACGTGCTCTGCCAACAGCCCCGGCCCATTTCAGCTCGTGTGTGCGATCAATAAGGCTTTCACACAGGCCGGTTCTGTTTTTTGTTTTCACCTCTCTCCTCTGTCCGGCACAAAGCGAGATAAGAAACATCAAATTACATTGCTCCATCCCTTTCCAAATCAAATTAAGATTTCTTGGTTTGTATTAAACCACCCCAGCGCCCCCCTCCCCTCTGCATGGGTCCCCTAATCCAATCACGCAGTGCCAAGGCTCACTTCACCCTCGTCCAAGATAACATGCACAGAATCAAAGGATTTTTACTCGAGGGGGATTTATGAACGAAGAAATCCTAGAACGGCTGCCTGTCAGTGATGGTGGGGAACACTTCCGAGGTAACCCAGGCGACGGGGGCGACTGTGAGTGTTTTCGCCGCAATGCTGTGCCTCACGAACAAAGTGTGCACTTAAATCCGAGGGGGCGCTGCTTTAAAAGTATCTGCTTCTCTGGATAACATGCGAGATGAAAAAAAAAAAAAAAAAAAAAATCAATTTTTAATACTTTCTCGGGTTCAGCTCAGGCACACACGGCTGGTCCACAAACCGAATGAGGTTAGCAGTGCATATTTATTCTTCTCATTCATAGACGATCAATCTTCTCCTCATGAAACACTTGTTCTTCGGTCCGCTTTGGCCAAAAGAAAAAAAGTTGAAGAGCCCTCTCCTTTCACCTCACAGGTGACCGCCTCGGGCTGAGAAACAGGAATTAATGCTGCGGGAAGATGATTGATTAAAGGAGGAACATTGGATTCGAATCAATAGCGGCGCTGCGGTGCCCAAGTAGAATTTTATTGTTTTAACTCCGCTGACTGCCCCAGCTACAGTTTCGGGTTGATTTATCGAGCAGTGTTTTGTGCACAGGTGGCAGGTTTTTGGGGTTTTTTCTTTTTTTTTTTTTTTAAGCAAAAAGGGAAATATTCATGAATGTCTAAGTGTTTCAGTGAGCTAGTCAGAGATAAAGACACGTTCAGAAATCCATTACTAAGGAGGCTGGTTTCAGAATCCTGCGCAGGGCTTTGTGACAGCATTCACTGTGGCAGCTTAGGGTTGTCGGAGATGTTGCTCACCACCCCTCAGCAAGACGCCGCTTTAATGGCCAACATGGGAATATCGTCAGCCGCCGTTTAACCGTTCAAATAGAAATCTAGAATTGTGATTTTTCTTCTTTTTTTGTTTCTTGTTTTACCAGAGACAAAAGCGACAACCTGAAACCAACCAGAGGCTTGCAGTGTAATGCGCAGTGACATGGGCAGCGGGCCGAATGTGAAGACTGTGAGCGAAATCAAAGCGAACGCTTGGCAGGAGGCTGGGGAGGACATCGACTTTTTGACACCACATCTGGAGAAGTCAAATGAGGGAGAGAGGAAGAAAAAAGAAAAAAAAAAAAAAGAAAATTACAGGGCTGAAATGAAATTTTCCTTACAAAGGAAATGGAAATGATAAAGCCAGACTGAGTTACGCTGAGCTAAAAATAGGGG
Organism: Enoplosus armatus; assembly: GCF_043641665.1. Taxonomy (NCBI): domain Eukaryota; kingdom Metazoa; phylum Chordata; class Actinopteri; order Centrarchiformes; family Enoplosidae; genus Enoplosus; species Enoplosus armatus. The sequence continues at coordinate 7,636,470 of NC_092181.1, read as the reverse complement.
AAGCATACTTTTAACTTCACTTGAAAGCTGCAGAGACGAGCAGCTCAGCTTTAGAAAGAGCGGCTGCTAACAGTGCCACAGTGCAACTCGACGACACAGGCGGGAACAAAGCTAGACGATAAGGTGCTGTAGCATTAGTCCTATCATAGTAATTAATCGCTCTATTTTGGCGACTGTACACTCCCCATTAGAGACTGCTGAACAGCGCTGCATCATGGGAGATTTGTGCACAGGTCGTAGGGCAGTGACGCTGCCTGCTGCTGCGCCCCGCAGCAGCACAAAGCCTCTCTGCAGGCTGCTGCTTTGATGAGGGCCTTTTTGAAACAGGTTTCCACTCTTTTGGAGGGACTGAGACGCATTAACCATGATGTCTTCCAGTGAAGGGGGGGGGGGGGTGACTGTAAGTGGATGCAGGGGCTCTGCTGTCATTACCACCTGGCTCGCTGGCTGTCCTTCCTCTCCACAACATCAGTGTGTGTTTGCAGAGGCGATGTACCCAGCCGACAGACACGTGTCGAAACTGGGAGAGGAGCGCGGCGCGCTGGGGATAGCCGTCTGCGCGGCAACCGACAATCAAGACAAAGCGGCCGCGTGCAGCCAGGAGTCGCCGATGATAAATTGCCATATTTAAATCGAGTTGCCTCCTCGCTCATTTTTTTCTGCCTCATCAACAACACGTGTAAATGTTTTATGTTCGACGCCCCGCATGTTCAAATTTATGGAGCACGTCATTAGACCGTATGTCGGCGAGCGGCTCGAATTCTAATGTCATCTGTGTACGTGCACGTTTGTGTGTGTGTGTGTGTGTGTGTGTGTGTGTGTGTACACTGAATAATAATAAACAAAATGTATTTATCCCAGGAACCATCCCAGACCCTTACCACGTCTAGTATAAATTCTTACTCCTAGGAAGTCTTTCGTGAAATGACAATTAATCAATTAATTAATTAACATTTAAATCCGCATGAGCCAAAACCTCAGCTGCAAGGCTTTTGTAATTCCGTGATTTCAGCACCTTTTCAAATGTAACTGAACGACGTCTTCTGTTCTATCTGCAACACTGTTCTCTGTTTCAGTCACTCCAAAGTTTACGGGACACACAGTTTGAACTTTTTTTCATTCCTGGGGCCTTTTTCTGAACTTGCACTGCTACTTTGGTGTATGATGGAATGTTTCAGCCGTATGGGTCAATATTCACAGAGCCAGAAAGTTTAACAGAGTGAAATATGGGAGAGAATCTGTTATGCTCCTGTGATTGACACAGTGTTCCTGGAATGGTGCTGAACCTAGTCTGATTATTGAAACAACAGCTATAAATGATTGAATTTTTCTCACACAGGTTTTTGCTGCAAACCATCTTTGGCTGTGAGAATGCATGAGCTGTCCTGTGCATCAGTCTGCAATTTTGACACGGCAGTCGTGGTCCTTTTTCCCGACTGGCGAAGGCGAGGCTCTGCGTCGGGGGCCTCACGAGTCTGCTGACATCCTAAAGCTCTGGTGGCGTTATGAACATATACAGTGCTCTCCTCAAATGTCATATTTAAACACGCATTAAACTTTAGAGCCCAACCCGTATATTGGCACTGCCTATTATTGGTCGATGTTATCACATTGGTATTCTCGTGTGTCTTGGCCAATGAGTTAGAAGAAATAAGCTACTATGTGAGTGTGGTAAGTGATGCTACATGTTAATCTTCATTGGGGGTAGTTAAGCAATACTTCATATCTGCCACACAACAAGCTTCTCATGCCAAAGATGCGTTCGAGGTCGCTCAGAAGCAGTGCGTCCGTTGCATAATTTGTCCACCAGAGAGCAGCGGCGAGTCTATTCTCATGTCCCACCTGAACTGTATCTTAGTCACAATTCTTTTATAACCAAAGCCAATTAATGCCTGTCAGTAACATTTGTTATTTATGTTTATTTGAAAAACAAAACAAAAAAACAATCGAGACATTATCTGATCCCCCCCCCCCCCCCCCTCAATATATGCCGGCCTCAAAGTCTTGACACAGGAAAAACGCTCTTCTTCTCTGCTGCTCATGCAGTCCCGCGCCTCTTGCCTCTCGCCTCTCGCCTGCTGCCCAGGCCAATTAAATATGAATGGGCACTCATCTCCTTATACACAACAACGATACAATATTTAGCACATGATGATCTGTGTCAGGAGTGCTCTCCTTTCCCTTGCATTTCACATCGAGAGCCCCGAAGAGCAATTAGGCCCTTTTTTTTTTTTTTTTTTTTCAAGAAGGGGAGAGCCGGCTGGGGCTTTAAAGAGCTGTGTTTTAGAAGCAGCAATACTCCAGATCAAAGCCTGCCTGTCAGAGCCTCTTACAAACCTTTTTTTTTTTTTTTTTTTGGGGCTCTGGCTTGTGTATTGTCAATAAAAAGTAGGCTGTACTTCTACAGCAGCTGTATATTTCTATATATGTTTCTATATTAGGGGAAATCTATAGGGGAGTCCGCTGCGTGCTTGAAGTACATACAAAAGAAAATGTTTTGAGATGCTGAAAGTTGGAGGTTTCAAGAGTCGGTTAATTACAACAACAACAAAAAAGCAGCTTTGCAAGGTTTTTTGCCCAGGTTTTAGGATTTCTGTCTCCACCCCAATACAATAGAAGTCAATCAAAAGCACCGCATTGACAAATTATATTTAAAAAAGAAACACAGAAACAATCCCCTTCATTATTCTCGGTCACCCACAGAACATGCTGTCAGCGATTTTTCGCAGCGACTATTTCTTTGGTGCAAAGCAGTTCTAGTGAAATAGGCCAGTGGATTATCCAAAGTAACCGCAGCCTGACAATCAGAGTGAATTGCCATTTTGCTTTCACTTTATTTTTCAGCCTGGCCTTGTGTGTGCTGTTGATCATTTTCTGTTTTGGAGTAGTTGTTGTTTTGTCCTAACCAACCTCATTGTCCTTTTGTCTTCCTCTGCAATGGTTGATCCACACCCGACTGGAGAATTAGCGCCGCCACCTGTTTATCTCGATCATACCATCTCCCGACATATTCTCATAACAGTAGTGGATGGGAGGGCGCCTTCGTTTGCATTTTCTTTTACTGATTTCTTGGAAATTTTCACTACATTTGGATGGAAACCTGACTTCTTTCAGTCGACACAAAAGCAGTTAGCGGTTTCTAGGGGCACTCAGCTTAACGCTGTCGATTGAAGAAATATATTGATTTAAGAGCTGTTATTTCTGTATGTCCACACAAACCTGATCTGATGTAGAGGTCTGGAACCGGGAAATAGAGCACAACAAGCAAAATTCCATTCACCACCATTATATTGGTGTGGATGCACAAATCTCAGCGACAAATCTCAGGCAAATATAACACTATCTGCGTGGCTAGACACCTCTAGAAGTAAAGAGAAACGTTGGTGTTGTTTTTGTTTGCCGTGTTTTTTAGCCAGGAGTGCTAATGCAGCATAGATACAGAACAAATACATTTACAGAGGCTTTACTGCTTGCAAATAAATTCTGTATGTGCTCCTGGGAAACACACTTAATGCCAAGCAGCTGGATGATATGAAATTTGACACATGATGTTGTGCGTGAAATAACATGCCAGGTAGGTCTTGCTGCAGCGCGACAGCTACCACATCGAGCTGCAGGACGTGTGACCTTTGCAATGAAACACAGAGGGTCGTCATATGGGCTCAAACCGGAAGAGGTAAATGGAAGTGACAGGCTTATATACCTCACACCAGAAACTTCAGGAGTCTGCGTCGAGGCTCATAGCTTATTCAACATGTCTCTTGGGCCTGCTTCTCTGTCAGCCTCCGCTTTACTTTTGGGGGTTCTCGAGTTCTGCCCGGGAAAGGTGACAGGGAGTATGTATTGTAGTCAAAACAATTTGCTTGTGACATTTTGATAACTACTGTTTTTCTTGCATGGCGAAGAGGGCGCATGTATGCCATTTGATTTTGCAGCAGGAATGCGGGCTGTGAAGTCTGAAAGAAAGCTTACACCGGTGGAAAAAAAAAAGAAGCCTATTATTTTTATGTCTAACACAAAATGATGAGCGTATACATAACAGAAACAATACAAAGGGAGAGAGATGGTAAAGGGAGGGACGCAGTTGAAAGACACAAATCTCTTGAAAAAGAAAAAAGGTGAGAGGTATAAAAAAAAAAAGAAAAACAACCGTCAGGAGCGAATAGCAAATCTGGATGAAAACAAAGAGATCTAAAGCACGACATGAAGGGAAAGATGGGGGAAAGAAAGTGAGAAACAGGAAAAAGACAAGCGAGTAATCACGTCTTTGAAAGCAGCACAGGGACCAGTGAACATTGCTAAGTGCATACAGTGTCAGAAAGCATGAGCATCTGGGTTGTCATAAGAAATGGGCATTTCGTGTTCTCCCTTTGGTCGCTGCGCAGTGGATCGTGGCTGTTGACCTCCCCGTCAGATCCTGGGCTCCCATCCATCACCTCGGGGAGACATATTAATGTGGCAGCCTTTTTTTTTTAGCTCATCCATCACTACATCAGATGGCCCACACACAGAACTCAGGTAAGGACACAGTCGAGTCACTCAGACGATTGATTAATCAGACCTTGTCTGACTCTGTTAAAGACTATGTATTATTTAAACGGTTCTTTGGTCTCCGAGAAGACAAAAGTAGGTGTCGTGAAATGTGTTTATTGGTTCTATGTTAGTAGCTTGATTTGAAAAATAGATAAGTGTGTGAAGGTTTGTTATATAAGTGATCCTGCTGCAGTTATAGCCTCTTGTTATGGAAGGCTCTACTAGAGCTCACTGGGCTGAGCTTTTGTTTGTACTAAACCTTATAGGCTTGGTCCAAGGCCTTGGCTGGGTCATGATCAACGACCGAAAAGCTTGTATGGGCTCTCGTGCTTATTGGAGGCACTTGTTGCTCCTGGAACGACTTTCAGCACCGTTCTCCTCTTCTGTATCCATGGCCTGGACATAACTCAAAGGGCAGTTGGTCTTCGTCGCTCCTTGCATGGCCTTTTTGCGTGGTCAGTGGACGGGCTGCGGCTACGCAATCACCATTGTGCAGAGGACTGACCTGTGGGGTTGCCAAAAGGATACCTCAAACACCTTTTGAAGCAAGAAGTGTGACTGCAGGTGGAGAAACTGGAGTCTGGACTGTAATACTAGCATTTCTTGCGTCTAGTTTTTGAGTCGTTCAGGAGCGGTCAAATCCACAGGGGTGACAGTATCCCATACTCATGATACCATTCGAGGTTTCACCAGAAGGACGAGGAGCGCCACTAGATTTCAGTACACACGGCCTCGTTCATGGTGTTGCATCCTGCTTGTGGCCTTCTCCTTTCGGTGGACTTCCACACAGTCCTTAAAGTTCCACCAGACTTTTCATTTTGCGCATGTCCAGGAACTTCAGGTTGAGGAAGTAGAAGACCTTTAAATCTAAAAAGCCCAGCGTCAGCGCCTCATACATGTTCTGTATGAAATGCCCTGGCGAAAGTGCAGGGCACCGGAAAGGCTTCCTTCACGGCTAGCTCTGCTGCATGTTCACCAGTCGAATCCTGTCATTGCGTTTGAACACGTCCCCCCAGAGGGATCAGCGCTGCCCCCACCAAGGCAGGTGCACTATCTAGGCACTCTGCCAGGGATACTGACATGTTGAAAACTCTGCAGGTTTCAGCACAGGTGGAATGGTGCGACGGTCAGAGAACAGTATGAGCTTTAATTCCTTAGGCCTTTTCCCAACTTATGACGACTATCTTATGCTAGTTGGATGAAAAAAAACACTGAGGAGGGCAGACCTACTTGTAACCTACAACAGCTCACATGGTAAATTAAGTTTAACACTAACATTGGCCTTATATTATGTGTTATGTGTGTGTTACGAATATCAGCCAAATTGGTCTTGGCCTCAAAAATCAAATATTGGTTACGAAGGGATTCTTGGTCAATGTTTTTGTTTCAAATTTCTTTGGATGTTTTTGAGAATTGAAATACATGTATGTCCATTTGAACTGGATATTGCGTACGCCCCTTTGTGCAGTGTGTGACATATTCCTCTCCCTGTTCATGTTATATGTAAGGTGTATATTGCAGTAACAGTGAGTGTGTTTACATGAACAGAAGTATTGGTGTTTGTGCATCTAAACACCATATGCTGGTTTCAAACCCCAGTTTGAGAAATCTACATATATCTTACCTGAAGTAATCCGGTACAAATTGGCATACCGTGACATGTAAACACCTGATCCAGGTGTTTGATCATTGTCCGACATGTGGACAGGTACGTCCTCACATCGAGCTAGTTAGTGTTAAAGTTTGACATCAGTAATGCAGAGGATGCATGTTATTGTTGCTCCCGTCTTCCATTACTGATGATGAGACGACGAAGGAAAGTCAAGCAGAACAGTAAATGTTCTGGTAAATGAACTAAACTTGGGTTCATCCCCAACTGCTGGGGTGATTCGGTAGATACACAGAGTGGATGAGATGCCTAGAACACACCAGGATCCATTCAGTGTAATATAGACCCTGACCTACCAGAGACACATTTTCATTCATAAATTACAGACTTTGCCCAGTGAGGTTGCAAGAGTAGAAACGTGCCATTACAACTTCATGGGAATAATAAAAATGCAAAAAACTTCTCTGTTAGAAACCGGGATAGTAGTAGTATAATAATCATTTATACAAGGGTATGGATAACCAGGTTTCTCTGTGTTCCATGGAAACTTCACATCCTGAATATGATCAAAACTGGATAAAGCTTAAAACTGGGAAACTAGTGTGTGCGTAAACGTACACTCTTTACTCTTTTTCTGCTGCCTTCTTGGTCTGTCTCAAAAGACATTTTAATCACTTTTACCAGGTAAATGAAAGGAAAAGAAAGAAAGAAAAGAAAGAGAGAATAACCCTGATGATGTCATCAGGGAGTAATGACGTCTACAGGGTGACCTGTCGAATGAAAGACGCTATTAAGCTGCATCTTGGGAAATGTAGGATTCAGCACTTCTGCTCACTAGGGAACCCGAAAGTCAGGATATCTCAGTCTCTGCTGCTTCGGCTTTGACCGTTCTTTTTTTGATCTGTCTCTCTCAAATCCCACGACTTTATGAAAGCGCAATGACAAAAAAAACGAAATAGCTGGACTGCCCCTTTAATCATGACATCACTGGCTGAATAACCTATTTCTTGCTTTCTCCTGGAAGCAGCTGAAAAAGATGTAAGAAGAGCTTCATGTTGCCGAGACGCTTGCAGTCATGACAGACAGGGTTGGACAAGCTCCGGAGAGAATGTTCATGTCGTATTAAGCAAGGTGTGTGTGTGTGTGTGTGTGTGTGTGTGTGTGTCCTGTGCCTCTCTCTAATCCGCTGATGTTGGCTTCATTGTCTCCCTCAGCAGCACCGCCATGTGTGCCCACCAGCTCTTCATCCTGTGAAACTTTCTTTTTTTCCGGAATGACTCTTGTCGTTGTCAGCCCGGCACATCTGACGCCCCTCGTCTTCTTTTAACTGACACCTGTACTGAGGACCAGGGGAAGCTCTAAATAGGAGATTTCGGAAGACCCGTTGATAATAGATTTTATTGTGTCACAGGCATTAGGGTTATCACCCTATTGTCCTTGTCTCTCTGGTTACATTTCTCGGGGCAACCTCTCCATTTTCCAGAGGATTTGCTGGAGGAAGACAGGTATCACAGCGGTTTGGAGAAATGTAACTTTTTTTTCTTTCTTTTTTTGTCCTTCCTGTGTTTCATCGCCCTCCCTTACTCCCCCCTTTCCCTACCTTCTCTATATTTGCTCTGTGTCTTTCTTATCTTTCTCTTTCTCCGTTTCATAAATTACTACCTCCACTTCACAGGAAATGACAACAATCCTGCAGCAGCATGAAGAGAGCTTCTCATGTGAAATCAAAATGCACGTCATGTGCCAGCACATCAAAAGCAGGCAGCGTTGGCATGCTCCTCCGCCTCACAAGAGACATTTAGGATGTTTGGTCCTAAAAGCTTTCCAGTGGCTGATGCATCTAAATGAAATGTAAACTTAGAATAGAAAAAAATGTTTTCATGCTCAAGATTAGAAATGATCTTCCATCTCATGGTTGTGGAATACAAGTGTTTGAGCAGATGTGGTTGTTGTTGTCTGGGTCCATTACAAGATGAACTGTGTCCCAGCAGTGCCCCCTTGTGGCCGCATGTGACACAGTCCTCCTCTGACAAATTATCCATTGAAGCCTTTAGACGTGTTTCCAATCAAAAGGGGGTGGTGGCAAATCATATCTTGCCTTGTACACACCACTATCCACTGCCACCTTTATTATTTCTATTTAAAATGAAGATGACATGATTTAGAGATTTATGCGTCTGAAGGTATAGAATGAGGAATCCCGAGCTCTGCCTCTGGTCATAATTTTAAAATGAGTACCATAAAGTAAAGATGGTTGCAATATTGGACAAATTTAGCAGGGTATAAATGTAAAATCAATGGAGGTGGGGGCGGTTGGGTGGGGGGCTGAGGACTGTTAAGCTCCAGCTAAGCATGAATCATACCCTAAAGAGCAGTTATTTTAGAGCTCGGCATGATACGAGCATACAGTGCAGCAGCCGCATGTCAATGCTTCCGATACTTTCTCACCATCCCCTCGCCTCAGGCTCAGGGAGGCTTTTTTTTCGAAGGAGGCGAGTTCAGATTTTCCCGAAGAAGAATAACATTAGAAGCCTGTCCTCCTTTCCGAAAAAAAGGTCAAATATCATTCGGCTCCTGCCTACCCGGGGGCTAAAGGAGAGGCAGCACCTAAAAAGCAATACTGGACTCGCAGGACTACTTAGCTCTTTCTGCTGGCAGCGCCACCGTCCACGGCGAGGAACACTTTGAGATGAGAGCACCGTGCGTGTCTTTCATCTGCACAGTGTGAACCCACTGTCAGATCCTTCACTCCCGCTCCTCTTTCCCTCTCAGGCTCTCACACTCATGAACATGCATGGAAAAACACTGTGGACACACACAATGCGCACACACACACACACACACTCACACAGAGAGAACATCAGAGCCGAGGTGATCCTCAGCTGCTCAGGTGTGTAAGTGTGTTGGCGGCCGAGAGTTTACCTTAAGGTCATTTGCTGACATTCCTGTGAGAGATGCTCACTGGCTGATGCTTGCTCTGGCATTGTCGGTTGTACAGTAAGTGCTCGCCTTTTTGGGTAATTCAAGATCTGTCAGGTGCGGGGGAGGGCTGCAGTGTGTGTGTGTGTGCGTGTAGGGGGGGGGGAGAAACAACACAGGGCAAGATGAGATGTCTAAAAGGCAGGTTTTACTTGTGTAGAGTGCAGGGGTAAAGCAAATGAAACGAGGCTTGTTTGTTTTCAACAGCCAGCTTGGCGGTGGCCATTTTGCGAAATGTCACTAAACACTTCAAGCTATGGCGAGCCACAAATGTCAACACAAAAGAGTCAACCAATGGCACGCGGACTCAGATCGAGCGCAGCCAAAGGATGGAGGCAACAGCTGAGCGTTTATCACTCTCCGCGCCAGCAACACATCCGATTGGCACGGTGGGGAAACTTGGCTACGGCAACAACACCTCGCCGCGGCCCCGGGAACAGCCGGGAAGAAGCAATCGAGAGAGTGGAGTGGGGGGGGGGGTAGGAGAGAGTGTGGGTCTGATTGCACGAGTCTTCATCTGTGCTAAGCTAGAGAGTAATTTCCCACGGTCGCTTTCCACTTACCTTTATTAGTGGCCAGCTAATGGTCACTAATAAAGGTCAAATAAAGCAAGAATAGGTCTCAGGTCAGGTTCAGGACCTGCCTTCGTCTGGCAGTGCAGTTTAGCTCTGTCGTCGTCGTTTCCCACAACTCCTGGAGGAAACATCTGGCTCTTTCGCCTCTAAATGCTCCACTGCGTTCACCGGCTAGTTGCTAGCTTTGTCTGTCTGGTGTTTGGTGCTTGGACACAAGTAGCGTACAATTGGTTTATCAGACCTTTTTTGCCGCGGCATGGAAATGACTCTTACGAGAGCAGAGAGACTGAACCAAAACAGTAAGCTTAAAGAAACCAAAAAGCTCTGTAGAGTCGAGGGGGACTACAAAGTCTGGTTTGTCTCTACAAGGGACCCCTTTTGCACTAAAAATGAGTATTTACAGCCAATGCTGATGAAGAAAAATATATCAGAGACACGGGTACAGGACGGCTTGGGGTTCTAACAGAGCACGCCAGCTTGTTAGCTTGCGGCACACTTTTCGATTTAGCCTGTGTGCATACTGGAGGAGCGGCAGCGAACATGAGATGACGGTTTGAGTCCGCAAGTTTCTTAATTGAAGAAAATGAAGTTACACACCGCGTAGTTTTCAATCTGAGTGAATCTGCTGTACTATGCAGTTTGCTAGAGCTACAGCTATGGGGGATTTCCAGGGGGACGACTTTCTGTATATATTTTCAGTGTGGTTGAGATGTGTTGTCCGCCGATTTTACACATAAAAGTGTGTTTACAGTTGTCAGGAATACTACCACAAATGTGAGGGGGGGGGGGGGAAAGTTGTATAAAGCCTTTTGTGGCTCCAGAGGGAGCTGTGTGAAGTCTGATAAAAACTGCCTCAAGTGATGTCACTTGTAGAAGACTAGAAGAGTTTGTGGAATAAAGAAAACTTTGTCTCTGGTCAATGCTGCGTTGATGTTACGTTATCGTAGTGCAAAGCTAAATCTTCGAGGTGCTCTTTTAAAGTTTACAAAGCGTAAAGCCCTTTTGAGGGAAATTTGCAATTTTGAGCTGTATAAACAAAAGTTGCGTGACCAATAATCATATCGGACAGAAACAGAAAAACCCAGTTTGATTAAATGCAGAAAATGTCCCTTTTAAAGAAGAATGAAGGCCCTGAGTCGACCCTTGATTTTCCTCTGTTTGGCCAGACCCGACACGGTGCTTTCTTCCTGTGTGATGCCGGAGTGCTGCCATGTTAGTGTGTGTACACAGTGAAATGACCTGATCTGTGTCGAAGTAATATAGTGTGTGTGGCTGCTTGTAAGTTTCTGCCATCCCTGACTGCTCCAGTCTTGGGGCCTCTCCTTTCTTGGGGCCCTCTTGGCTCCTGCAGCGTCGGGACTTTTGAAGACCACCGCCGTGGCCTCCGTGCCGGCTCTGCTCCTTCATGTCTCTGGAGATCTGACAGGCCCGGAGGTCCTGCTGGAGCTGGATTTGGAAACACCAAAGAGCGAATAGATGAAAAAGATGCCCAGAGTTGGTGTGCTCCACTTCTCGGAGTGCTATATGCCAGTGATGGCCAGTAGGACTGTATCCTGCTGGGGCTCTCTACCTTTCTGACTGCACTCTCTCCAAAGCAAAGTATCCTTTATCTGTACCAGTGTTCCGCAGTTACTGATGTACAAAGTAACATTTCCCTTATTGATTCCAGGCGTTTGTTTAGCAGAAAGCCCAGTGGCTATTTCTTTTATCTCCTACCTTTAAAAAGACACCAAAAGCAAGGTAGACGGTAGTGAAGATGCAGAGGTAGGAGCAGAAAATCTGCTTCCCTGCATGTCTGATTTACTGTATCTAGCATGCAGCTCTGAGGGCCAGGCTTACGCCGACATGGTGTGATGATTAAAAGCCTACAGCAACGTCTTCGCTTTCTCCCGCTAACGGAGAATGCGGCGCATAACAATTCTTCTCCAATCAACTCGCTCTTTAGGACGTCTGTCTCTTGCTGGGAGGACGTGATCGATTCACTCGGCTGATTTTACACATCAAAGTCTGTTTGCAGGTGTTGGCGAGTACTACTGCATATGTGTGTGTGTGTGTGTCACAATCTTCACCGGATCATCAAATAAACTACAGTTATGCATAACAGTGACATGGAGTTATCTACATCTGAGCCATCTTTGTGGGGAACACGAGAATAGAAGACAGGACTCACCTGACACCACCTTCTCTTGGGTCACACCAATCATTTTGCAGGACTTTCTCAGCCTCCTCAAACGCAGGGGAGAGGAGCACCGAGAGTAATAAGCTGGGATCTGTTCCCCAAGGGGTGCCTGGCAACTTCTCCGGGTTTCTGCCTCCTGGGAGTTGAGAAATGGAGTCGCAAACCGTCACTGTCGGAGGGTTCAAAGGCTAATTGTCAAGGAAGCGTGAGCTAAATCACAGGCCTGCTCCCACCCTCATGGAGAAGGTGAAGTCCTGCACAGCTGACACGACCACGTGCGGGGGGGGGGGAGGGGCGCTGCCTGTCCAGTCGCTTCATTGCAGTCGAGTGACAAGTGATATGAATACCTGCAAGGTTCCCTCTTTTCTCTTTACCTGACGCCAAAAGCTTCAGAGACAGCCATTTTTTTAAATGATACCCCTGCAGTTATGTTGTTGATCTGACACGTCAGACCGCTAAAACATCTGTAGTAATCGTCATCCTACAGCCGACTATATTTAGAGCTGTGGTCAAGTTTTGTTTTTTTATGTATTGTGTAGTCGAATAGAAATCACTCTCAAACAGTGTGTAAAGACAGAAAAAAAAATATTGTAAATACGACGAAAAGACAAGTCATTTTCTTTTTTCCAGTTCATAACTAAAAAATAAAAAAGTTCAACATGAAAACTTTGACCGTTAATGAATTATAGGCCCCCTGTTTGCAAGCAAATGACCCAAATATTCAAAACACATATAAATGAATTAACCTAAATCTATCAGTCAATTCGCTGAGCTGCATGGCATTTCAACAATAGCAGGAGAAGCACTCGCATCATTTACTTCAGTAAAACTACCAATACCCGAATGTAGAAATACTCCGTTACATGTTAAAATCCTACTGAAGTAAAATAACAGAAGCAAAATACACTTTCAGCATCAAAAGTAAAGGTAGTCAATGGCTCTGTGCCTGAAGTATTATTAGATTGTTAGTACAAATGTGTCAATTCGTAAAGAGCATTGTCCTGGTGGAGCTCGTTGATCTACTTTGTATACAGAGAGGTAGTGTGGTTCCCAACCTTGGGGTCAGGCCCCTCAAAGATGTCAAAAAAAAACGACACACATTTATGTTTTATTGCGAAAGTCTGGATGCTCTCAGCTCTTTGGCCCCCGAGGGGTTCTTTAAATGATTTACTGGAGAGGTTTGAAAGGGAAACAACTCACAGACATCTGAAACTTGCCAACCAGGATCACAGGCCAAAAAGGTTGTGAACCTCTGAAGCTCATCAAATGTTTTTCTAATGTCTGCGTCATGATCTGAAAAGTTACCGTCTCAATAAATGTCATGGAGTAAAAAGCACAATATTTTCCTCTGAAATGCAGTCAAAGTAAAGGGGCATGAAATGGAAACACTTGAGTAATAGTACAAGTACCTTAAAAGTACAGTACTTGCGTAAATGTACGCAATGCATTTCAACACTCGTTTAAACAACGTAATCCAATGCTGGAAATACGTCATTGTGGGGGTCAGGAGGAGGAGGATGTAGTTGTGAGGTTTTATTGAACTTTACTTTAGCGGAGTAAAAAGGGCACACGTCTCGCAGTTTTGATAGATGACTAATTATTTAACGGAATGAATCACTCCTCATTATTTTCATCGTGACTTTCATCGGGGCTCTTTTCACTCATCAGCGGGACAAAAACCCCAACAACACTGAATCCCCTCCGGTGTTCCACTCCCAGCCCAGTGTGCTGGGGGGTCAAAGACGTGCTCCAAAAAAACACACATTACAGTTACAGCAAAGCAGTGAGTAGATGGACTTCATGTAGACCACCGTGGAGACCTCGGATCAGATTTTGGACGGGAAGCGTAAGCAGGAAGCACAAAAAAATAAAAAAAAATACCCCTCTGTGTGTCAGGGGCTGCTTTTGTTTTATTGTTTATTGTTGGTTTACACTAGATGGCAGCTTTACACAATTCATGAAGCATGATGAAGCGCTCATTAGGCGTGTGTGTGTGTGTGTGTGTGTGTGTGTGTGTGTGTGTGTGTGTGTGTGTGTGTGTGTGTGCGCGCTGCACTGGTTTGATATGTTGGAGGGATGGATGGCAGGTGGAGTTACATTTGTAGGTGTTGGATGACAGCTAGGCCTGCAGACCTGCTTAACATATCATCTTTACAGTCTGTTTCTTCTTCTTCTTCTGTCATGGCACACCTTCCACCCACTTTACCAGAGCACTGAAAGAGAACAACAAACTCAACGTCACTGAACTTCCCGCCCCGTTTGAAATCAAGCAAAGTGACCCGGGCTGTTGTGTGGGACCACTCGGGGCTTGCTGGAGGGGGATTATATCCGTCGTTACACTCCGCTGATGAAGAGCCGAAAGCCCCCTCCTGGATGCGGCGTCCTCGCGCTGTCGCTGCGCTCTTGACTCCGCACACCTGTGCGCGCGCCTCCCACCGTCTCTTCCGCTTTTGTCGCCTCGTGACGGCCGAGGAAGAGGGGGGGTGGGGGGGGGGGCGTCGTTAAAAGCAACCCCGCATCCACATCCGTTCACGACCGAGGAGGGGAGGCGTTCATCACTTGTGCACTCCCGGAGGGAAAGTGTGTCAGCGGGGTACAGCCGCCGGCGGCCGAGCAGCCGGGGTGAAAAACCAGACTTCCGTCAAAAGCCGCGGTGAATTAGTGGCCCTCTCGCCTCGTGCCATGGGCAACAATGTGTCGGGCATATCGACGCTGCAGAGAGGACAACAGCAGGGGTTCCACCGACTCCGGAACTCTCAGAAAGGTCAGGAACCACCGCAAACACGCCAACACACTGAGCGACCGATGACTAGCGGCACCTGGTTAAAAACGAGCGCGTCCTCTGGCAGAACACCGTTTGCAGAGGACTGAGAGGTGTTGGAAGTCACGCTTTGTCAACTTTCTGCTGCACCTGGATCAGTTGTCTGGAGAGAGAGAGTGTGTGGGGTGGGGGGGGGGGGGGGGGGGTGTATGGGGGTGCTGAAGAACAGCTCCCATCTCGTGCTGCAGAAGGCTGGCCTGTTGCTGGTCTGGGTCTAAGGTAGTTGTTGTGTTCGGGGGCATGTGAGTAAGGCGAGATCTGATCTGCAGCCAGTGACAGCTTCCTTGGTTGGATTGATTTTCTAGTGTGTAGAAGTTTTCTGAACTGAATTGGGGACAGCAGGTGGCTGGATAACAGTGTTTTTTTTTAATTGAACTTTTGTTATAATAATATAAAGAAATTCAGAATTAAAAAAAAAATTTTTTAATGTCTTATTCCCCCTAGATGAACCTTGGCTCAAGTAGTTCACACAGCACACGGGCTCCAGCTTATTTCTTTTGGTCATTTGATCAAACATTTTTTTTAAAGATTATGTACCATATAAGTGAAATAATAAATAAATTAAAATAAAGCTATATTAGCCACATAAAGCTATATTTAGCAGCTTCAGTTTCAGGGTCCTGGTGTTGTGCATGCAGGCTCATTGTGGCTTACTGGGACACTGGAAGAGAAAAGAACCAAACCCCATTTGACACACAGTGAGCTGGGGGCTTCTGGGGCCCCTAGGGGGTCTGTGGCCCTGGGCAGTCTCACCCCACCCCTACTCACCACTGTGCAATATAATATATTGCAAAAACCCTTCAAATCGTACAAAGTGCGCTGCAGTCTTTGAGGTAAAATCTTTTAGAGCTTTTGAACGAATCGGTCAACAATTGGGAAAAACTGTCTCGCGTTAAGGTCCATTCAGAAGCTGCTCCGGAGCTTTCTAACATATCGCATGATCTTCCTCAGCAGATGGAGTTTGTCCGTTTGTTAAAAGGTGATCTTGACTGGGGGTTTTTTTCTTGACCTTTTTGAAAAACCAGTTGACAAAACAAAACTAACCTCAAGGTCCATTTAAAAAGTGAACTTTGACAAGAAGTGCTCAGGGGAAAAAAAAAAATAAATAAAGTTTTAAATGCTACTCTTCAGCAATTCCATCTGCTAAAAGTGTGATCATGTGATACGATCTAGAGCTCCAGAGTAGCTACTAAATGGACATCAGGGTGAGGTTGTTTTGTCAGCTGCTGTTTCCAAGGTCAAGAATGAACTTGTTATTGATAACTGGGATTAGGTGCATGCTAAAAGTAGATTTATGCACGGGAGGGAGCATAATGAAGTTCGGCAGGTGTTTACAAGTGCAAGGGCCAGTTAAAGTAACACAATCCATCTTTAATCAAAAGTTAAACGATAAAATGTGCTTTGTACAGCCAAACGTATTATTCACACATACCCACCCAGGATCCAGGACCCTCTGGGCTGAGTCCCATGTGTAATACAATCATGTAACATACAAAAAAGTACACACCCCCCCCCCCTCCTCGTCCTGATTCCACTGTTACCTCTGGATTACAGAGGGGGGAAATGAGCCTGGGGGAACCGTTTAAAAAGGAGCTGTCATCGGGATAATCACCATAAGTACACAGGTTGCCCTTTCACATCCTCTATCTCGAACACACTCGCTCTCAGAGTGCACGGCTATTTTCACATCGCCGGAAACACAGCGCAGAACAAGTGAGTCAGGCGAAAGAGAGGCAAGGCGGTGCATGAGAAAAGAGAGGGGCCATTATTCAGCCAGGTTTCCTTGACAACCACCCCATAACATGTGCAACAGTTCCCATGGTGATGGTTTCCAGAGTGCGTTATCAGCAGGAGATGATGGCTGATTGGGATGAGGACCAGGCGATGTCACTGGCAGCCGTTCAGCAACGAACGAACGGACGGGGGAGGGGGGGGGGGGGGGGTGTTTGTGCTGCTCTGCGTCTGAGTTTATTAGGCTGGAGTGTGGACGGTGCGCAGTGATTGGTTTAGATATGGAACAGTGATGTCTGCAGATCAATGCTCAGCAGGGGTGACGACGAATGCACTCAGTCACATATTCGGCTTATAACACCCCCCAACACACACACACACACACACACACACACCTCTCCAACTCATGTCTCAATGACACACTCACTTCTCTTGGCTGTGCTGACTCAACTTCGTGGCGATGACATTTTCGGAGCAATCTTAATCTCGCTTCTTACATAAACCTCAAAAGTACATTGAAATTCGGTGCAGGGTTTGAACTACAGGCAGGTTTGTTTTTTTCCTCTTCTCTGCAGTGTCCCCTCTGCATGCACGCCGTTGTATTGGGGTTATATTGTCAGAGGCGTTCAATTTCAACAATCAGTTCCTGGATAGAGTACAGTTCAGATGAGAGGTGGATACAATATGGATACAGTTGTACGTTTTAGGGAACAATTAGTTGGAAAAGAAAATAGCGTAAAGGTGCCAAACATTCTCTTGTTTCAGCTTCTCGGATCAGAGGGTTTGCTGTTTGTTTTTGCTTTGTTTTTTCTTTTGGTCACATGTTGTCAAAGTGAAAATCTTTTAAAGACGTCACCTTGGGTTCTGTGGAGTTGCGGCAGGCTTCCGATCTTTCATCATTTCATGGACCAAACGATCAACCGATCAATCGAAAAAGTGATTGGCCCGGCGGCGCTCAACAGTGAAAACAATCATCAGTTTCTGCACTAGTATATTTGTCATATGATTAGCCAACATGAATTAACCTGGGTTAAAATGAACTCCCTCTCCACCGGCTACAATGTTAAAAAGCTGCTCTCATGTTAATGTGTCAGGGGGACATTTTGCAGTATTACATCCAGTACTTACTAACTTTTACATTTGTGCCAATTATACTTACTATACTACTTACTATACTTGTTATGGAGTATTCTTACATCCCGGAATTGTGACTTTTACTTAAAGCAGCTGTAATTGTTATTTTTCTTCTGTATTCTTCTATGTTGAGTTCCAGATCATTGTTTGGATGTCCGGCCCACAACTTGTTTTGGTTCACTCTCAGACTATTCAGCTGTCTCCTGTAAGCAGTATGTAACTCGAAAAAAGCCACGGTGCAAAAGATTTGTGAGTTCATCTTGTGCTGTACGTATAATCAAGTTCAGATGATTTGAAAACATGCAAGGAGTTTGTCCTATTGCAGTTTTTTTTTTGTTGGCTTTTGTACTGGATTCAGTATTTGTCATTACATATTAGTGTATGAGCCAGTATTATAATCCGCGATGCTTTCGATGTCACTAAGCACAGCTGTTCCTGTGACAGAGAGGCAGCAGGGCTGCGTTCAGACATCGGAGTCATCCTCAGGGACGCTGCATCACCAAATGCACTTCAACACAGTGTTCAGTCGCAGCCGCTGACACAGATATCATGTTCGGAAGAACGAGAGTACGGGGATGTTCACACTAAGTGCATGCAGACAGACAAGACCAAACTGAGACACAAAGAGATGTAGCTGAGGAGGACATGTAAGCGTGATAATGTGTGTGTGTGTGTGTGTGTGTCTCCATGGAAAAACAGAGTGAGTGCTAAACAAAGAGACAGGCAGACATTGGGAATGCAAATGCACCACGGAGCAAGATGTAGAGTTAGCCCTCATGGGTAAACAACAGTTTAGTTCCAGCTCATTTCTCCATCCTTTTTTCGAGATGAAGCCCACCTCGCTCGGGGAGTCCCGCCCGGGTAACGTGATAAATGTGTAATAACTGCAAACTAAAAATAGTTCATTTTTCGAACATTTATCCAACCAGGAAAAGGGAGTTCTTTGGATGTCTTCCTCAAGGACGCTCTTAACAGTCAGAGAGAAAGCAAAGCAACCGCTCTTTCCACTTCTGAATGGCAGTCGTCACACTGCGAGGTCAGAGTCCGTCCTGATTATCTCCCGGCACCTACGGCAGGACAGCGTTTTATAGGCTGGCTGTGGTTTGCTTCATTGAGTTGTGACACAGTCCATTTAGACTGGAGAGAGGAGTGAGGACTTAAACAGCCAGTCCGAGCTGTACATCATCGCTCTTTCATTGGAGCGAGCTGACTCCAGCTCAGTTCACTCATGATACACATGATACTACTGCGAGGGCACCACAAGGGCATGCTGTTACCTCATGCACACACTTAAACATATACAAACAGACGTACTCACCGGTTCACATGCTGTGCTGTACAGTACACACGTGAATATGGGAGTTATTGTCGACTAAAAGCAAAGACCAAGTCAAGTCAGTTTTATTTATAAGGCCCAAAATCACAAATTTGCGTCAAAGGGCTGTAAAATCTGTAAATCGTCCTTAGACCCTGATTTGGATATAGAAAAACCTCCCAAGCAAAACTTTAGATCAGTGATTTCAGATGTATCAGTGAGCTGTGAAACTTGACGAACCCTCGCACACATGCTGTCTTCCACCTATTTTGTCTCATCACGACTCCCTGTTTCCACTTATAGCTCAGTTACTATAGTGACAGGGCTGATGTGGACTTGATTTTCTTTTTTGTTACAACGGAAATACACGTTGTAGCTTGTGGTGTTAGCATTGCATTCACTAATTAATATATATTTATATATTTAAATCTTGACTGTAAAGGCTCATGCACACCTTCAGTTTCTTGTAGACAGGTGCGCAGGAGGAACTGTCCACAGGCAAGAGAAGAGAAGAACTCTCGCACTCTCCTTAAAAACAATTGGATCGGTCAGGTTTTTCACTCTAATTGCAATTATAAAACAATAGGAGCCGCCATTCTTATCAGGAAAGGGGTTGCATTTGAGGCCGCCAATGTTCTGTCGGACGCCAACGGCCCGGCCAACTTATTCCTGACCTGCACATCCACCAATTAATATTGGGAGGGGATTGTAATTGCATCCTCCATACAATTATGTAAGAAGTTACTGCTTCTTAGTGAACAAATGTCTTTCTTGAAATAAATCATACCCCAGGAATATCACAGCACACGGTCCGGGAGGGTCTGAAAGCCTATGTTTAGAGGGCAGGTGATTTCATACTCTGCCTACGAGAACAAACAGCACTCCAAATGGATTTGCGCATATACCCTAGCACATTCTGGAAATTGACAGCAGATATGCCCCCTCCCGCAATCCAGCCCTATTCAAAGAAAAGCTTTTGCTCCAGGCAGAGAAGCTTCGGCGAAAATCGAAACAATCTCTACGAGAGCACGAAGAAAAAGCAGGGAAATTATTAGCACATTAGTTCAAGTCAAAAGTAGCCAAGCAGGCTATACCAGAGTTAAGTGTAGGCCCAAATTCAACATCATGCAATCCCCAGATCATAAATGATCAGTTTAAATGGTACTACTACACCCCATATCTCTCAGACACAGATGCAGACTCATCCCAAGTAAGTCCATTCCTCGACTCTTTAGACATTCCCACCTTGAGCACAGGCGCCAAAGTAAAGTAGGAAGGCGCTTAGCCACCAGATCCCACCAGGGGATTCAGGGATCAACAGGACCGCTCCCAAGCTATCGCTATATGCAGATGACCTGAATGCTTTACACACCTATAGGGATTTGTGTTACAAGATCATTTAAAGCAGTTTTTAAACCTAACTTGTACAAAGTGTGCAAAGGGAGACCTGGAACATTGGTCAACCCTTCCCATCTCCCTTGTGGGGCTCATCAGTTCAGTAGAAATGACAGTATTGGCCAGGTTTTCATACCTACTTCAGATGAATCTTCGATTTTAATGATATTTTAAACAGTTGGATCGTCTTTTTTCGATTAGAAAAGCGAGTCAAGAGAGGTCCGAATCAGAGGGTGGGCTAGGTCTGCCCAATTTTTTCATTGATATTGGTCAACAAATATTCCTAAATGAAAATATACTGGATCACCACATTGGAGAGGGACCTTTATGGTCAACTCTGGAGTTACACTATCCTATCTCTCCAATCCCCTTGCTGGCGTCCCCATTAAACTAGATTATTACCTCATAATCTAAATCCTGTAGTCCAAAATTTAACCATCTCTTTCCACCCTCACAATTGGATTTAGCATTCAATGTCTGGCATAGTCTAATGATGGATTGGTCTTTTTGACTCATTCAGTTCTCTACTTTTGTTATTTCCAGGCTCGCAGTTTTTCCTCAAAATACTTCTCATACCCCCACCCCCCCACCCTAAAAACCCTGACATTGTTAAACTTAACCCGCGCAACAAAGGATTCATTTCTAGTGTACGACATGATACAGAACATGTGCTCCCCCCACGTGGAACACCACCAGCGTTGCTTAGGAATCGCATATAGATGAGAAAATCTCAGATGAACTGGGATGGGATTCTGGGCTATTTCTCTTATCCATTCTTCATCTTTCTGCATGAGACATAATCCAATACAATTAGAATATTTAATCGACTACACTAAATTGGCTAGAATTTGCCCATCTGTTCGCCCAGAGATGTCCTAGATGGACATCACATCCCAGTCTCTTTCCTTCCTTTATTCAGTGGCTCCAGGAGGTGACGTCAGTGCTGAAATTAGAAAAGATCAAGTATGCTATATGTGGATACATACAAAATAAATTATAAAACCTGGTCTCCAAAACATCCTTTAACAGAAATCAGGTGCGCAATGCTTATTTTAACAACAATGTACAACCACGGAGGCTATGTTTCAGCTTTGTTTAGGCCTACTGGAGTTTGTGCTTTAGCAGTTTGTGTTGAATTTGAGCGACAGAAGTAGAACCTAGCTCTTTGTTTGGGAGCATTTGTTGAAGAAATTAAAAAGGCAAACGTCTGGTGAAATTAATGGTCTTCAGAATTTGTATGTAATAGGAAACAGTTATATGACCCTGTGAACTTAGGACAAAGCCTAATCAGAACCAAGTGCACTTACTCTTTGGGAAGTGGTCATTAAATGAAATTATACTGTATTTGTTCAGTAATTAGAGACCAAGCACTGCACAGCCGAGTGGAGTCCTAACTACGAAAGACACTAATAATATACCCCAGGAAAACATTTCACCCATTTTCTACACTCCTTTGCTGCAGCAGTGACCTCTCTGTTTTCCTTATGTGACAGTTGACCTCGCCATGCAACAGTACAGCTCCAGTACGGCTGGAGTGTTTTCCAACATCCTTAACACCTGCCTAAATGAGAAACACAAATACAGAGAGGTGATGCAGACGCAGGCATTGTCACTCCTGGGAGGATTCGAGCTCCTCTGGCACTGTAATGCAGCATTCACACTTTGTAAACATTAGCTATAAAAAAAAGAAAAAAAAAGAAAAAAGGCCTGCATTTTCAAACCCAGACAGTTGTCTGTGCTAGATGAGCTCACCAGGTTAGACAGTGTGTCACACTTACATAAGACAACGCAAAGGCAAGGAGCTAAGATTGTTATTAATGCATTTTGAAATTGCTCGGGAGTGCCTTGGCGACAGTGATGCATTGCTCTGCTCTCGGAAATGCAGCAACCTGTTATATTATAGTCTATTCATGCCATGTGTTGTCTGACGTATTTGATGAAATTGATAGAATTATGCGGTTTTTGTCAGAAACAGTGAAAAATGTATTCATGTAAGGGCTCCATGGTTGCTTTAGTTTCTACCTTTGGTGAAAATATTTGTCTCCCAGCCCTTACACTATGATAACCAGGACAAATTATGGCACTTGTAACTTGTAGCTGTTAGCCGAGAGCACAAATGCATTGACCCCCCCCCCCTATAAAGATGGAAATATTGCCTGTTTGTACGCACGGTGGCAGATGTGCGTTTTAACGGCACTTTGCCGTGGCCTGCCTTGTTTAGTCAGCAGCTCCACAGCTTTTATAAGGGGAGAAGTGGAATAATGAATCTCATCTTGAACCATGATCATGTGCCTTTTTTATACATGCACGGTGAGTTCTGTAAAAAACGTGGTGAATCATGGAAAGCTCAGAATAGATGCAGGAAACGGTATCGAGGTGAATTGCAAACTCGCAGGGGTCAGCGGTAGTCGTTTGAGATCCAGATGGTTCTATAGTGCCGTGATTATCCAAGGGCACATTTTCGGCATTCTGGGCTACAGGTGCAGCTGTGATGTTTTGTGGGAACAGATCTATAAATTGGCTACATTGACTGCTACAACACTACGTCTCCACTGTAGTCTTCTATTCATATTTTTTTACGCAAAGTGTATGCGTCCCTTTTACACAGAAATGTAAAGTGTCTCTATGTAGAAGTAGCTATACTGCATATCGGCTACTTGGTATCAAACAGGGCTTCCACTTTGGGGTCTTGATCATCCTGTCGGCATTTATTTTTCCATACCAGCTGGCGGTTGCTTAGTAACTTTGTCCCTTACGCAGCCTAGATTTTACCCATATTACACAAACTTGGATGCGTTCCACAGCACATCTGCTCCACGAACGATCTGTATGGGTTACGAGTTCAATGTAGCCACAGCGTTAGTTTTTAAGTGTTATGAACAAAGTCACTTAAAGTTTTTAAGTGTTTCATTTATTTACAATATCCTCTCTTGCAATACAAAATCTGCTCGTAGCAGCCGAAGCATTATTACACTTTTAGAGTTACTTGTTGCAACTGGTTAAGGTTGAGATGGTTTTACTTTATTAACCAAAACTTCGACCTTTGACCTTAAACCTGCGATAACCAATTTTTTTGGCCACTCAAGGACAAGGGAAACGAGCAAAGACTTTTCTTTTTAGACATCCAGCAGAGCCACATTAGCATTCTCTTTCCACCTGATGAATTTAAGTCCAATATTCGCGCTCCTTTTGTCTTCAACAGCTCCTGAGGGAAATATCTGCTGCCTCTTTAACTGCTAAATGCGCCACTTTGTTCACCAGCTAGTTTTCTAACTTTATCTGGCTGCTTTGGTGCTGGAGAGGTAGTGCACAGCGCTCCACTATCAAAGTCCTGCACTTTGTACACCTGCCATCCCTCCTGATTATGTAATTATATGTAATTGTAAATGTAACTTCTAGGAGACAGGTTTGGATAATTTGATTAATTCCAAACTAGTTTTGTTTTAATTCCGTTAAGTTTGTAAATATACTAGAGCACAATAACTGAAACGAGGGCCTTAAGATGGCTTCTGTAGTTTTTTTATCCTTTATTTCCCGTCTTGTGTCAAAATATAGTTTAAGTACCTTTATTTTTTCAATTGATATTAGGTTTACATGGTGTATATTAATGGTGTATACTTAAATTACATTGTGGTCAATCAAAATACTACAAAAGAAAAGGGTAGATACACACATGTCCATAGAGTGGGAGGAAATGGTGAGTAAGAGAGGTCAACAGGGGCCCCAAGGGCCTCCTGGGAGGTTAATGAGGCCCTGTGTGTAGGTTGCAAGTTATCAACCTATTTGTGATCTACGACTTTTGTTTTTTGTTTTTATAAATAGATATATTAGATCACATGTTGATGCACTCCTTTTCAGGTGGAACCGTGTTGACATAATGTTCATTTTCCCCTTGTTGCATCAAATGACTTCAATGATTTGTGGAATGGAAATACTTGAAGCTTTTCTTTCCCAAGAATTGAACAGTATGTGTGGCACTGATAATATCTCAACTCATGATAGATCAAATCTTGTTACTCAGCTAGGATCAAATGAAATAGAACATAAAGGCATTTTGTGGCGAGCAGCTCTGCAGAGTGGAGCCATCGTGGTTGGAAAATGAACCGACTTGGAGAGGCCAGTACCTTGTCCTAATGTGACCTAAATGTCAAAAGAAATGTGTTGTTTTTCTTTCCGACCAGACCACCAAACAAATAGCTTTTCTATATGGCACGAGATCAAAAGAGGCATACAAACCACACAAATGGTTTTGATTGCACAATTAAAAAAGAGAAGAAGTTGGACTGAAAGTCAGAAGTGTGGAAGTAAATGTTGGCAAAATGACAAGTCAATCAGGATGTGAAGTAATGGCCTGCGTCTCTCTGCATGCCATCACTGAGAACATTGTGACAGGAGGGCGATTCTTTTCGGATTAAAACACTGCATTTAAAATTCATTTTGAATGTTGCTGCATGCTGGAAAGCAGCTAAACGTGACTATAGTGTGATACTTTTAAGAAGGAAAATATGAGTCTATTACTTTAAAACAACAGCTACATCGCATTTGCACGGTAACAATTTCAATTGCGTGCAAACGCAATGAAGTTACAGTTCCTGTGAGCTGTGTTCCCTCCACGAGGAAAGCAAATGGATCATACTGTCAACGGGCATTGTGGAGGGGGGGGGGTTTGCAGAAAAACAGACAGCATGGCTTGATGTAAGGTTTTAGCTCATCTTGTTAGCTTAACTCTTAACAGGCTAACTCTAAAGGGGCTACATTTCTTTACTAATAACATTGTAACACTACAAAATCTAGCAGAAAGAGTCTGGTGAAGGTTTAGTCAAAGGCCAGTTTAGTTTGACATTTGAGCAAACTCTCTGTTAATACAATAAATGAATCCAATACCAGTTTTCAGCGAGCGGCGTGAGAGTCGTGTTGTCGTGTCACTTAAATGTGATGAGGAGGAGGAGGATTCCCGCTTTTTCACAATTTGGGTTTTGTGTTTTGTTTTTTTTTTGGTTGGCCATCATTCCTATCAGAAAGTATTCTATTTGAAACAGAAGCTAAAAAGCTACAAGCTAAAAAAGAAACAAGAGACAACCGGACTGTCCATTGTAGACATTCTTTACAGTTTTAAAAAGGACGTCAACCTTGACCTAGATGTGGACGGACGCAATTTCTCTGCTCATTTAGGTCTTATTCCCAACATTTGGGCGTAGTCACTTCAGTTATACCTCCAAAACTGAACTGTTGACTTGTTTACAGCCTGATGGATCTGATCATCTGCTCCACAACGGACGTCATTGTCAGCAATGTTGTCAAGTCCCACCATCTCAGCAATGAGCGTAACCGTCACAGCGGTGAGCTCTTCAAGTCCGTTTTATAGTGCGTCTTTGTGAATAAGATACATCCTCTGATGGCGTCATCGGGCGCTTTGGGTCTCGCAACATCAGACACCCTCGCCCGTCTTCCACGCGATGTTCTTTGTTGACTTTTATACCAGAACTACGCCTGGTCTCAGGGCGGACTTGACAACCTGCTGGGGGTGGGGGGGCTTGAGATGTCTTCCCAAATCCACCAACAGCTGCCAGTCTTGCACCGCGCTGAGAAGCCGGGGTCCTCTCCTGCCCTCGCGAAGCAGATGGTGCGCTTCTGAGGTTTGGGCCGCCGGGAGCTGGTGATGGCATTGCAGATGGCTTCTGCGAGTCACCGCTCCCACCAGGACTCTATGGCGTAGCTGTGACCCTGCCTGCTCCACAGCTGCCTCCACTCTCCACTTCCTGCCGGTCTTCACTGCCGATTAACCTGACAGCCTCCACGAGCCCGATAGGAGAGTGTGTGAGGATGTGACTCCACAAGCTGCACAAACATGGGCTTTTCTGCTCTGCTCTAACGGAAGTATTTCATGTTTCACTTTTACAAGAGAAAAGGCTTCGAAGGTGAAGACTCTCGGGGAAGTATTCCCAACACAACTAGTCTGGAAGTTTCTCATCTTCAAAGTCTTTTTCCAAAAACAGGTGGTCCTTTTACAATCAGGGGCGTCTTATATACGGTGAATATTGTTATCATAACCAACAGGCCAAAACTATGAAACCAAGTTGTAATAAACAGGAATTATCCTTTAATGTCATTGCATTCATGTTATATTTATAACATATTTGAGTGGGTGAGGTGGCTGTTATTCCACTTCCTCTATACTCATAAACCCATCGGAGCTGCTGAGTACACACACTGGGCTGTTTGCTCCTATATCGCAGAATGGCACCAGTAAAACACATCTGCCACTGTGAATAAAAGCATGTAATGGTACTATCTTTATGGGGATGGGGGGGCGGGGGGGCGTTCAACACATATTTGTGCTTGGACAACAGTTACAAGGCTTACGATCATAAAAGTGCCATAATTGTGTCCTGGTTGCCACACAGGGGACACGGTAAATAAGCTTTCACATGGTTTGTCCAATCAAATCTGAAGTGTAACACATGACTTGATTTGATATGCCTCTCATCACCTCTGTCACTCAAAAAAAGCACAGGCTGCCATTCAAACACAAACAGGCCCCGCTTTCAAATCATTTTATACACACACACACACACACACACACACAAACACACAAAGGGGGGATCTCCCCTCTGGCCTGCTGCTCCACGGAGCTGCAGTAGTGTTTCTGATGGGATAATCTTTTCTCTTCGTCGTGCCGCAGCCCATGTGAGGAAGGGATTACATATTTATTTGGGGAGTTTTCATCCCGCCTTTACCATCTGTCACCAGTAGTGTGGCCACGGGACATTTACAAGAGCTTTACCGTGGAGTTACGGAGTGATGGGATGAGAGTGGGCGTGAGAGAGGGAGAGAGAGAGAGAGAGAGAGAGAGATTGTGTACGTGGGAGAGGGAGAAAGAGGAAGTAAGGGAGCGCGAGCTACTGGCGTTGAGAAACCAGCAGATGCCAGGTCGCAGCTGTAACCCACCTGCAATTTACCCGACCCCCCCACCCGCCCCACCCTTGACACCGGCAGTGGGGGATGTTCGGTAAAGTGAAAAAGTTGTGGGCTTTCCACCAAAGTCATGCAGTACGGTCTGGGACTTTTCCCATGCTCTGTGTTGGGAAAGGGGAAGTCTCTCCATAGATCCTCTTTTTAGATCCCAGGGTGATTAAGAGCCAACTCAGCACTGATGTCATAATCCACATGCCTGTCGCTTCCATTCTAGCTGCGACTTGATTGGTGGTCTGGCTTACTTTGCTGGCTCTGCCGACCTCAGGAAAGGTGGGGGGGGGGTGGGGTGGTTAAAGCCATTCACTGTATTTGCGCTCTGTAATTGCCTCTCTGTGTAGTAGTTTTAATCACTGGCACACGCAGGATGCATTTCACAACATTCTGTCATGTGTTCAGTATCACCACGTCGCCTGACTTCTTTAGTCTTCTTGGACGATGTGACCTGATGAATCGCAAGAGTTACTCTGTCATTGTTGCATTTCTGACAGAGCAGCTGCTCAAGAATTGTACCTGCCGATGCTCATGGACAGACCTGGACCATGTGGGGGCAGTGCAAGTTGGAAACGCTTTTTAATCCCCTTTAAAAAGTCGATATGGTGAAACATGTCAGCAAGCAGTTGCAGAAAACACAGAGATGAGCCTTCATTTGGAGTCATACGTTTGTGCATGTCAGTGAGGTCTGTTTTGGTTCTCCACAATCTGGTTCCTGGGCTGCCACTGCTCCACTGCGTTTACCAGCTCATTGCTGACTTTGTCGGTGTGTGGTTTGGTGGGAGGCAGGTGGCGACAGCGGGTTTATCAGAGCTTTGTCACCGACAACATCTGCCTGCTGCTGCTGCAGAAACAAGTTTTATAAGAGCGGAGAGACTGAACCAAAACAATGAGCTGAAAGATGCTGAAATGTTCTGAATATGCTAATTTGTCCATTCTCTGGTTTATGATTTCTTTTATTGTTATTTTTCAGGGGGCCCTGAAACATGCCAGGAATGATAGATATCAGGCATCTCAGTATTTCAAGGCACGCCCCTGCTCTGTGGTTACGGTCACTTTGCAGCTCTCACTGCGTCACTTTCGCTGACTTCAGGTCCTTTCCGGCAGCACTTTTTTTTTTTCGCAGGTCCCCACACAAAATGCTCGAGCGATCACATGTTGTTAACACATCTCTTTCACTTAGTTCACGCTACCACATACAGCTGGCCCGTCTTTTCTCCGTTTCCATGACCAGTTCGTCCACACGCTACTACAAAGCCTCCACCACAAGCGCTGGCTTTACTCGACAGAGTTCCACACACATCCTTTCAGTGGCCGCAGCCTCAATCCCCCTCGAGTTCAAACCTGCCCCTGACGGCTTCATTACCCTCCTATATAAACTTTTATTCTAAATGACTTTTTCAACTTTTTCTTAGCCTCTTTTAATTTGCTTTTCTGTTGCGACTGAGATCTGGCTCCGTGTCGGCGAGTTCAACCCACTGTCTGGACTCTCTGCCAGACATGAACTTCTTTAGCCCCTCTAGCACCACTGGCTACAGTACGAGATAAGCTCATATTTTTACAAATTGTTTTAAATGCTGCCAGTTGCTCCATGACTCCATTTTCAAGGTGTAACCGCTTCAGCGGTCTAATGCAGTGATCTCAGCCTAGAGACATACCAAGCTTAACAAGGACTATATTAAGGACTTCTCTGGAACGGCTTCATTATTCATATGTCTCTGCTATTCTGGTTGTTTGATGCCAATTCGTCTTGTCAGCTGTTCAAACTCTGTATTCCTCTTTGTGTTTTGCATTTCGTCAACACTGAAAACTGCCAGACAATTCCCAAACACTTACACATCTCGAGAGGCGCCGACTGCGGACCTCATGTCTGGGTCAGGTGCCTGACTTCCTTTAGGGTCCCCCGTACGTGAGATGCATCACATCCTTTTCTACCACAAAAGTATAAAAACATTTCAAATTTTTCTTTTTACGGTTAACTTAACCCCTTTTTGCTGGCACTCTTAATTGGCTCTGCGTGTCCAGATGGGTCGGTTAGATAGGAAGTATCTTTTTTTTCCTGCAAAGTGTTAGTGTTTGCTCACTCGTTAGCTCTGCAAATGTTCTCTAATGCATGGAGCAGTATCCCAGCAGCGCAGTCCTCCGAATCTTTTTTTCGAGGTGTCACAGACATACAGATATACAGGAAGCAAAAATGTTACATAAAGCGAATCTTTGAATGCACAATGCCAGATAATGACTCATTTAAAGTTAGAAAGCTTTCATCTTCAAGCTCCAAGCAGCGGTGTGCAGGCCATCTGGCTTACCGGGACAAATCCTGCTATCGGTGGGCCAGTGAACCGTTGAATCCATAAAGTTTTTACCGGCTGTTTGGCCCTTTCTGTCTCTTTATCCGCCCTGTCTGTATTCCTGTCATTCGGGGTGCACATGAGAGCATGTTGCATTCGTGTTCCCGGGACTGGGCTTACTGGCCAATCGCAATCAAGTCACTGTCGCTACTGTTGAGGCTGTAAAACGGTGGATAAATAGTTTTGATGTTCATAACTTTATTGTATCTACATTCAAGTTAGCATAGGTCTAAACCGGAAGTTACCCCAAGTCTCTGGTGAACATGCTCTGCCCAGAAATAAGTTTATACTTATTTCAGTTGGTAAGAATTAGTAAGGATGTTAGTGTGCCATTTTATTTTCTATGAAATAATAAATTAAGTAGCAGTAACAATTTCTGGAGCTTTATTTACCTTAAAGCATGGCACAAAATGCGATAAGCATTTGCATATTTTTGTGTGGGTGTGAGGGTTGCAGCAAATACAACTGTATTTACAACCATAACTGACCTCATGTCGTGTATACTCTACATATGAAATCAACCCCGACCGATATGTTGTAATATAGACTCAATAACAATTAGTGTCCACTTACCCATAATTCTCACCCTGGATTTAGGAATAGAAAAGTGTTTTAAATATTGGAGAGCAAATATTTCTTTATAGACTGACCCTTCAGTGACTCAGGACATTAAAAAGTGTATGGAGGGATATTTTGATAGTGACGACAATGGTAAAGTTACACAAGTCATCCTACGGGATGGGGCTACAGCAATAATAAGGGGTAAAATGATCAAAATATTGAGTAGAATAAGAAGACTCAAGACTTTGCTACTACTGATGCAAAATGGGGGCCTTAGTTGGCCCAACATTAAATGCTTCTTTTGAGCAGCACAGCTGAGGACCCTGATAGCATGGATAACAGGTGATATGGAAATGGGTTGGGTGAGAGAACAAGAGTATTTAAGACTCCTCCTCTGTTAGCAAGATACAGCAACTCCTCACAACTGTTCTGGACAGAATGCGGGAAGATTGGCGACCATGCCCGCATTTTTTGGGGTATGTCCTAAATTGTGTCAGTATAGGAGAGATATTCAGAAACCTGATGTTTTCAACACTAAGTGGACACCGGTAACACTACAGCTGACAAGACTGATGAAGGACACAGCCTCTCCATGAACTCAGTGGAGGCGGGGAGGTCGACAGGTGCAGTCTACATGTAACTGGAGCCATGTATACAGATGTGACTGTGATTGTGTATAAGTGCATGTAATAGTGATGGTACAGCGACACACTCCTGACCCTCTCTTCTTTAATCTCCAGAGTGAGTGTGTGTCTGTGATACCTCCTATAAACAGAACCCGAATAAGATTGTGATTTTGTGTGTGTTCACTTCCATATGATAACATTATGGCAATAAAGGTTAAGTGCGAAAAACAATAGTGAAATATCCAAGAAATTCAAGAAAGCCAGACATTTTAGACATATTATTTCTATTTTTTACAATACAGAATTGTATAATATAATAATCTAGATTGTATGTATACGTTTTGAGGGTATGAGTATGAGTTGTTTTGTTTTTTTTCACCCGACCGACGAAAGCATTACGTTAACACCACTTAAAAGTCTTGACCGCAGAAATGTGTTTTCAAATCTTTCAAAAGGAAAAGCAGCAGGGAAATGGAAAGAATGTAATCTCATGTGTCTCATGACAGTCTGATTAAATACCAGAAGGCTGCTCGAACAGCACAAACATAGCGTTTCTCTGGCATCTGTTTTGTTATTGGTATATATTTGCTTTATCTTGAAATAGCATAATTAAATAAGATCGTAAACGTCAAAGTCCTCCTCCTGACTGCTCTTACCATCTCTAAAATTGTTACTTTATCCAAAGTGGTCTTGCCTCAACCTTTTCTGGACCAAAACAGTTTTTTGATCAATCTTAGGCCGGGCCAAGTGGTCTTCATATTACATAATTGTCTATAACATAATGTGCTGATTGATTCTGTTAATCATGCCACTGTCGCTGACTATTTTCAACACTGGTTTGAATTTCAGGAAACTGCCCCGGAGTTAAAGATAATGGGAAGCTTTCAATCTGTTTGTGCTGCTCCAAATGTTGAATAAGGTTTATTATATGCGCTCCCCTCTGGGGTGTATCTTTCAGAAACACAATGTCTCCTTTCATTGCTACACTGATGATGATGTAACGCAAAGACAGTATTTCTCCGAAGCCAACGTGACATTTCATGCTGGATGGACGCACATTTGTGAGAAAAATAAAAGAAAAACTGTGGTTATCCTCCTCACATGCCAAAAATTCAACTCCACCCTCCAATTTGTGCAGGGTTGCTCACTTGTGCTGGTCACTTGTCCTTGGCTCACCGGCAGCTGATTCTAATGTGTATTTCGAGTTTTTATCGTTATTTGTAAAACCTGAAACCTATATACCACATATATATATATACTACATATATATATATATAATGTCACAATATCGGATGATCATATTAAACGTTGCCAAAGTTTCAAATAATGAGGTAAACGTATGTGAAAGTAATCCCTGTGAGGAAAAAGCTCAGGCTTCAGGCAGCTCGGAATACTAGGTATATGCGTTTTTCTACTTTGTTGATGACCTTTATATGGTCATCTGCTCCAGGCACAGTCTGTTTAGTTAAAAGCCTTATTCAACCGCTCTACTACGTTTACGATTGAAGGTTAGTTTCCTGATGGACAGATGTCTTTACTTGTCGTTGCTACGTTGCTTAAGTAATCGCTAACTACTGGCAACTGGAGCCGCCGTTAGCTAGCTAGCTCAGTCAGCTGGTCCTATTAGCTGGATAACTGTGGCCGTGTGAGACGTCCTCGTGGTCAATGGGGAAAATACGTTTTGGGCCGCAGGGGAATTTTTGAGTGCAATACCACGAGTGGCCACTGGGAAAAATTGGAAGCGAGGCTGAGTGACAGCGGTATCCAGGTCTAATCAGAGGCACTGGGTGCTGCCCCTCTGCAGGCTTTCCCAGGAAGTTGGCCAATCAGAAGAAAGTGGGCTTTTAGGGAGGGGGGCCGTAAAGAGACAGGAGCTAAAACGGCTTGTTTCAGACAGAGGGTGAACTAAGGAGCTGCAGAGAATAATTAAGGTTGTTTTTTTTTTGTTTTTTTACTGTGAATCATGCAGAGCTACTCCAGTGGAGTCCCAGAATAAACATATGATGAGAATAATAGGTCCCCTTTAAAGCTATAAGGCAACTGTTAATAAAAACTAAATAAACTGTTTGTCCATGCCCTCTAGCACAACACATATAATTATAGTTTTCCAATCTGACACCCCTATCAGCAACAACAACAACAACAACATTGTTTGTCTGTGCCTTTCAAAACTGTTTTAAATCACTGTTGGAAAAAAGAAATCTGTTTTATGATCGGAGAACGCCATGGTCAAGGTTCGGTTACGCCATGTCTACACAGGAGATGTAGCGAAAGCAGCAGCAGCAGCTTCCGTCCTCCATCTGTGTCGACACAGGATGCTACGGAACTGAGTTGTGGCAAAGCACGCATTTAACAAATCCCTAGAAAATGGCTAATGATGTTTTCATCAAGCATACTGTAGCACATCTAGCACCCTGCTCCCCATGACTTCCTGATTCTTGTACCCTGAAGCTACCGGATCTCAGCTGAGTCCTGTGACTCCTCTCTCCTTCCAGTCTTCCGTCCTTCTCTCAGGCTCAGAGCAAAGAGACATCTTCATGTGTTTCATCATCATCATCATGCTGGAGAGACGCTGATACTCAGGTCTGAGCTGTGGGAACAAGAGGAAAAGATGCCCTAAAAACAGTACTTCAGTCTGCTTTTGAGAAAAGGAACAGATTAGCCCCAGGTAGTATCTTTGGTGGCCTCTCCTGTGTCTAATTAAAAAGGCTATTGTTTTAGTGAGCACATATAAAGCAGTGATTGAGGTGATTTTCATTCTAAGTTGTGCCAGCTCTACGGGACAATCACAGCACTTTCAAGAGCTCCATTTTCTTTTGATCTCGTTTCAGCTCAACCCAGCTCCTCAAGGATCTAAACGCAGTGAAAAAACCTAGAGAGGGAAGACTAGAACAGCTTGTAAATGTGATAAATGAGAGGAAAGATAAAGCGAGGGTCATATAAATGGATAAAAGAAAGCTCGGGTGATCTGCCTCTGCATCTGGAAGTATCCTTTAGCCAAATGCGACATGAGCCAGTGGATGTCAAGAAGGATACAGTGCGCTGATTCACAGAGGGCACGGCTTGGAAACCACTAAACCAGCAGGGCCACTGATTGATGGCGCCAAAAATCCATGCAAACGCATTCATGTGTTTCCCCACGCAGCAGCTGTCCCATATTAATGTAATGTAATGAACAATAAACACCCCATCATGATCGGAATTGCAATTTAAAAGTCGCAGTGATGTGTTCTGAGAGGAATTACAACCACATGTACTTCTGCCCGTAAGAGAGGGGAGAGCAACAGGAAACAATGAGTTTCCTCATTAAATGTTTTTTTTAGGGTTTTTTTGGTTTTTAGCCACGGGGATCACAATGCTGGTCTGGTGTTCGGTCGGTCGGTCAGTTGGTCGATTGTTGCCCCACTGTGGCCCAGGCTAAAATGTCCCAAAAATCTATTGCAATTAGATTTTGTACAGACATTCATGGTCCCCAAAGGTTGAATCCTGCTTGGTGATCCCCTGAATTTTTCTGTATAGCGCCACCATGGGGCTAATATTTTACTTTTTTAGTTAGATGAGAAGATTGATGCTACTCTCATGTCTACTATCACCTGCAACCGATTTAGCTGAGCATTTAAACACTGAAAACGTTTCTAGCTAGCTGCCCCCTCCCTTTTCCGGCTTTGTGCTAAGCTAGGCTAACTGACTGCTGGTGGTAGCTTCATATACTCTCTGTTGAACTAGGGTTAGTTCATGGGTTAGCTAATGACACTCCCGTCGTTCCACCGCTGTACTTTGTGTTGCTGCTGTTGATGGCAAGTGTTAGCACCCTAAACCAAGATGGTTAACATAGTAAACATTATACCTGCTAAAGATGAAACATGTAGCATTGTCATTCTGAGCATGTTAGCATGCAGATGTTCCACAGTGCAGCCTCATCGCACCACCAGACAGTGGACTCTTAACCGATAAGTCATAGAAAATATACCGTATACACACCAGACAACTTATTAAATTACCAGCTTCATTGATAATTCAAATTCTTTCATATCCACAGTGATACCCCTCTGAAGCCCATCACTCCTCACCAGCACATTTCGCCGCAGCGTATCAGACAAGGAAACGGTATTTTCAGTTCCCGAGCAACAGAGACAATAAGGCATTTCTTTGCAACAATCCAGCCCAGGGCCGAGCCGTTCTGAGAGATATTAAAGCAGAGTGACAGATTTAATTATCACCTCCCCACTTCTTCTGCTTCAACTTTGATGAAAAGTACTACATTACAGCAGACATCCTATGCCCTCAAACTAACTTTCACCTTTGCTAATAACTAAGAGTGTAGTTATCTGGAATACCTGCTGAGGGCATGTCTCAGAATAGGCAGAAAGGGATTTGCAATAAGGCTGGATTTATGAAAGGAGGAGACCATCATTATTCCAGTGCTGTGCAAATGCCCCCTACTCGTTATCTCCCACCTTTCCCCCCCTCTCTTTTTCCATGTTTCTCATTTTCTCCTCTTCAGATTACATAATGATCTGTGGTCACTTTTGCTGAAATGTAGTGCAGTTGCTCCACCTCTCCCCCCCTTCTCTGTCCATCTCGTCCTGTTTCTGGATTGCATGAGGTTCCGCTGTTGCTTACATTGCAAATGGCCTGGTGATGCGCCTCCAGAGGCTATGCTGAATAGGAGGTTTTGTTTGGACACACACGCCAAGCAGCACTCTCAGACAATACCAACTGCAGGAGGCCCACTCTGCTGACCTCCCCTGCCACTCGGCATCTCCGCTGCCAGATCCCCTTTCACTTCCATACAAATCACTTAGAAAGAGGCGGCAGGCCCCATTCTGCTGGCAGGATGTTGTGTCGCCCCTGTGGATCGGTATACATGTGCACAGCTCACACCTTTTACAGTGGCGTTACTCCACTAAACTGCTATCTGCCGTGTTACTGTTCCTGGACACTGTGTTTCTAATGGGCTAATGTTTGTGTTTGTCCCCGTGTGCTTACATGCACATCTCTGTTAGCTGTACGTAATTCCTTTCGAGCAGTCGTTGTCGTGGAAACCTTGTTCAGGTCTGGTCTCCAGCTGCTGTCAAGCCTGAAGCATGCTGGGACATGTGGTGGTGAGAGTGGGTTAATAATCAGCCACAATGTCAGATCTGCAGCCACATGATGTCTGATGGTTGTATTCAATTTACGCTTTAATTGCAGAGAGGGACATACATGTCAAAGATGTCACAGCTAAAATTGTGACCAACTGATAAACATGCCTTTACATCTTTTGCCCCATCTTTACTGTGTATGAAGTGAAGATGAAGGCCTGTGGGTGTGAGGACACCGCATGCCAGAATAGAAGAGAATTAGCAATTCAAGTCAAAGAGTAGAACTTAGTGAATACAGTGTGCCATTATCTGTTTGCACCTGAAAATAATGAATGAATGTGTATGGTGCCATACATTGATGTTTTCACCGTTTTGTCTTTGTGGTTTGGTCTCTTTTTCGTCTTATCCCAACTTGCTTTTATTTCTTCATAATTTTGCCTTTAAGATGAAAGAAGGACACCGACTTTATTGGCCGAGTGTGTTTACACATACAAGGAATTTGACTCCAGTTTCCGGTGTCTCTCAATGTACTTAGGCACAGTGCAAAGAACAAATAGGAAGATAGAGTATAACATACATAGACATACAGCTAAAACAAGGACAACACAGCTAATCAAATATAACAATAACTATTATGAATAAGCAAGTAGGAATGGAAATATATATATATATATAACAACTTACATGGTTACATAAAACACACATTGTGTACATGGTTACAAATAGTGCAAGAGTGTGTGGGAGTGCAAATTAAGTTGGAATAAATATTGTATGGATCGTCTGATAGCTTGTGTACAGTGGCATATGCACAGTGTATACATATACACACATACACAGCGTGCTTACATTTACCTTTGACAGTGAATTGATATTACATAGATCTATTTACCATTAAAATAAACAGGTAAGATTTAGTTTAAATAGACTGCACTGTAACATCCGACATACACAGGATCCAGCTGCGAAGCGTTCTGGCGAAAAATCCTTATTTTGCAGTCACAACATCGTCCGACAAAATAAACAAAAACCTAGCCGGAGCGCAGCAGGAATGCGATGCAGGCGTGGACCCGTGGACATTCTGTGTAACAGAGATGGAGGAAATGGCAGTAAATGTCATCGAACCAACATAGGTTGTTTGTCATTGTTTGTCTGTCCTGGTTCCAATCAACACGACAGCATCTTTTGCGAGTGCCTTCCAAAACCCACTATCATCACAAAAAGGTATTCATAAAAGCGATTTCTGATTTGCCATCGTTATGGTCTGATTGAAATGGGATGTGCACAGTAGCTTCCAGTGTCAAAGTTCACCCTGAACTCTCTAGGTTTTGCAGTATATAGTGTATATACATATATACTATATATAACAGTAATTCCGCCTTCGCTGCTCAAAGACAACAGTTATTATTCACACTGACACAAGACGTGGGGTTAAGTGTTTCGGCAAACAACTAATGCTGTCATTTTTCCAGAGACGACGTCTTGAGAAAACTCTTCCTGTGATAAAAACGTGTGCTTATTTGTCAGAAGTCCACCTTTTAATATACTGTATCGGCCAACATATCTGCAGCCTTTGTTCCTGAGCAAACACCAGAGAACTCCAAAGGGATTGTCAGAAATCTTAAGTATCCAAAGGTTCAGCAAGAGCACACCAAACCTAAACAGAACAGAGCTGAATCACATCTGTTGATGGTGCTCGTGATATTACCCGGGGATTTCCCGTTAAGCCAAGAAAATACGGACGGAGTTAATGGTACACATAAAACATATAAACCGTCACAAAGGCAGCTGACGCTGTATGCATAGTCCCCTCTGATACCAGTGGAACTGCAGTGAACCATGAGCCGCACCGCATTATCTGAGCATGTTATGTAATGCAATTTTATGTACAGACTCTCAGAAATTCACCTCAATCATGTTGCAGAGACGACTGCGGGCCAAAGGAGGCTTTCTCGTTTGAAGGTCAAGGCCGACGGAGAGTGGTGTCTGCATTATTAAAACAGGAAGTAGAAGGTACTGTACAAAGGAAGGATGTTCCAGCAATGCGCTTGTGTACGGCACCAAAGTCAAGCCAGGCCAAGGAAGTGCACTTCACTTCAGGCCTTTCCTCCACCGTGCATCTGCAAGGTTACATGACATGGCTGCGGTAAAACCGTCTCGTGTTTCTTCCTGAAAGTCGTTTGGCCAGAGTCCAGTCACCGCTCTCCTTGCAGACAGTTGTTATACCTTAGTGCAATGAGGTCATCCGTGGGGAGACTTTTAAGACTCGACGGACTTGTTGGTGTTACTTTTAGTTAGTCAGGACCAAAACGCGCGTCTCTCGACTTTAAGCCCTTCTATGCCGTCAACTAAATGGACTCCCACCGGTCTGACTTGTCAATACTGATGAATACTGGTGAATTCAGTTCCAGTTGTTTGTGATGTCTTGAGGGTCGTCTTGCATTGTCTTAAGTCAACTTGGCTTCTTTGAGAATCCTGAATCCAGGTTTTTACAATTGTCTGCAGAGGTGATACTTGAAACCAAATGTGGCTAGCCTCTCTTTGTGCTTTGAGCACTTTCCACCAACTGTCTTCACCTCAAATGTGTGCGCCATGTGTGCGTCTAAAGTGTCTCGTTTAGCAAAACCAAACCTTGAGGTTGTGGTCCTGATTTCATTTTGATCAACATCCCAGGCAGGCTGGAGTGTTTGTTATGGTTACATCAGTCCTGATCATTAAGAGTGATTGGGAAATGGGGACATGTAAATATTATTACCTGCAGGATTTAGTGGGTAATGCCTTGAACATAAACATGAATGTACAGTATTGTTCAGCCTCTTCGTCCTGTTCACAAAAGAGTGGCATCTGTGCCATTTCATTATGTCCCTACATGACTTGTTATTGTCTCCTTTTCCCTTTTTAAAATGATTAAATTTTTTTATGTACAATAGTTCATTTCTAAAATATGAACAAAATCAAAAATATAAGCAATTTAAGTAACAGAACGTGGCACCAACTGTGGCTGAAATGGTGTGAAATTGAGGAAATGTAATTTACTACATTTACTCAACCGCTGTGCTTAAATACGACTTTCAGGTACGTGCAATTTACATTTCAGAGGGAATTATTGTGCTTTTTACTCCACTATGTTTATCTGACAGCTGTTGTTACTAGTTAATTTGGAGATTAAGCTTGTATGTGTCCAACATATGATTACTGTAGAAATCTGATGAAAATAGGATGGATTCCTCATAGATTAAATTACCCAATAGTATACCTCCACCAGCTACAAATATAAAATGCTGCCTTAACGTACCAGTGACAATATTGAAACGCTTTGATAACACTCCAAATTGTGCCATTTTGCATAATGAGTACTTTAACTTGTACTGGACTGTTCGGCGTGAGGTTTTGGTCCTGATGGACCGCAGCCTCTTGTATGTACTCACACCGGAATGCACACCTTCTACTTGTAAGGGAATATTTCAGTGGTAGGTTTGGTATTATTACTTTTACTTAAAGCAAAAGTTCGACAATATTTATGAAGAGTATGGTCCAGACTATATCTTCAGCTCTATATGTAAAGTTTCATTTTCCGGTGGAGAGTTAGATGAGATACCACTCTCATATATCAAAAAGCCAAGAATTAGTTTGGCACATAACCTCCCGTCACAGCAAAATAGTTTTACACAAATCAAAGGAAACGTGTCACGGTGCTGATAGGTGGATTTTGTTACAGTTGGATAGAACGAGGCCAGCTGTTTCCCACTGCTTCCACTGTCTTTGTGCTAAGCTAAGCTAACCGGCTGCTGTCTGCACTGTAGCTTTATATTTAACGGACAGATACGAGAGCAGTACTCCTCTTCGCATCTAACTCTCCACCAGAAAAGTGTATTTCCCAAAACGTGGAACTTTGCTTTTGTCTGTTTAACAGACAGATAGGAGAGTGGTGTTCATCCTCTCATCTCACTCTCTGCCAGAGGGCGTAAGCATGTTTCCTCAAACATTGATTCCTTGAAGGAAAAAGCTCTCAATACTCCCAATACGGCCCCTGCTGTAATTGTGTATTCCTGGCTTTCACCCAGCACACTTTTGTTCAATTCACATATCCAATTTACCTCACCCTGTCCTTCACGGTGCCATTATCTAAGAGCCTGCAGCTTCAGGCCCAAAGTAAAACACAGGCGGTGTCCGAGATTGAGGGCTGTGAGGTCACCACGGATACGCGATGACAGCTCCAGTCAGAGGCCCGACTCTTGAGGGGTCACCCGGTCTGTCTGCCAGGGTCCCGGAGCACATGTGGAAGTATGGAAGGTGAAAGAGTGAGTGCTGAGAGTAAAGAATGTGACCACTTGCACTCTGAGCTTCTGGATCCATACTTAGCCTCAGACTTGTATCAACTTTATTTAAAAAAAAAAAAAAAAAAAAGTCTATGTGGAATCCCTTTTATTTAGTAATTGAATTACTTGGCCTAAAGCCACAGGAAGATAAAATAGAGGTCAACACATCTTTGCGGTACACAGCCGGATGTGTTGTTTATTCTTCCTGGTCACCCCCCCCCCCCACCTCACGCTCCACAGCACCTTGTCGTGGCAGCGACAGCGTTAAAAGCGCTCAGCCAGTCTCCACCTTTTATGTAAATGCCAGTGTGTGTGTGAGTGAGTGTGACCCGAGGCGGAGAGAGCGCTCATTGAATGGGCTGGGTGGGTAGGTAGGGAGGGGAGGGGAGGGGAGGGGTGGGGTGGGGTGGGGGGGGGAGTTGCCTTCACGGATGTGTCCCTACGCTCACAAGAAGGAGGCGTGTGGCTCTCTGTCTCCAGTGTTAGCATCTATTCGGAGGAAAGGAGCGATAGGCTGCCTTCGGATGCGAACGTGCAGTCATGTCACGAGCGCTGGACCGGGCAACGAGAGCATCTGAATAATCCATACGGGCGATAAGCAGACTCCACAGCAATAAAGCAATGGGTGGGCAGATAACGCGAAATGCCTTTTACGGTAAGAAATACATGTGTTTTGGCTGTAATGTTTTGAGCATGTATTAAAACGCACGCTGTGCTGTTAA
Source organism: Enoplosus armatus (assembly GCF_043641665.1). NCBI lineage: Eukaryota > Metazoa > Chordata > Actinopteri > Centrarchiformes > Enoplosidae > Enoplosus > Enoplosus armatus. The sequence continues at coordinate 7,595,576 of NC_092181.1, read as the reverse complement.
GGCCAATACGTCCGGCTTTGGTCATTTGGTTGTAAAGAGCGGTTAAGTGTTTAATTCCCGGACGAGCGTTAGCTGTGCCCACAGCACTGGCTGTGTTATCAGGTACCATATTGCCACTACAGCCTATTCTTTGGTCACAGTTACGTCACTCCGGTGTTAAGAATAGGGGAGGGGGAGGGGGGGGGGGTCTCGAGACGAGCAGCTGTGTTCCTCTCGTCTTTTGACCGATGTCACCACCTCCTCGCGCTCCAGCGGGGTGCTGTGTCCCACCGTAGACTGTTGTGTCGCGCGGGCTGAGGAGCGAGGGATGGAAAGTTGTGGGTTTCCCTCCGCTCCGCGCGGCGCTGCGGCGTGGTTCCCCCCCCCTCCCTCCCTCATTAAATGAAGAGACACACGCGCACGTTGATTTCCCATTGCATTGTCCCGCATGCTAACAGTAAGGTCCACCTCTCGCGACGATTTGTGGCTATAAGCAAAGCCGCTAACAGGATTGCAGAATCCTATTGCAATTTGATTTGGTCTTGAAGTAGGGTCTGATTTTTGTTTATTACTGGAACAAATTGGTGTTTTTTGTTGTGTGTGTGTGTGTGTGTGTGTGTGTGTGTGTGGATACAACAGTCTTCAGGTCTTTAAGGTTAATTGAAGAACTGAAGAGCTCCCTGGGACTTAGCGGCTCTGTCAGTTAGTAACCAGTGGAGGTCCGTGGGCAGAATGTGGGCCAGTTTCAGGCCTTGTCTGATGCTCCCTGTGGTGACAAACAGCAATACCATCATTGATTTTTTAACAATAAATGTAGTCCTCCCCCTTCTATCTTTCTTCCTCTCTACCATTGCAACATTTTAAGAACATCACAGCAGCGCACAGTGCCAATAGTATGATACTGAACTCACTCTATGTTTCTATAGAATTATTCTTAGCATAATATCGTATATATATTTGTGTGTGTGTGTGTGTGTGTGTGTGTGTGTGTGTGTCTGTGTGGTAACCTATGGGACTTAAGCCAAGTCCCTGTTCCTACAGCCTCTTCTGGTTTTGACCACCTGATCATTCTAATTAAAGCCCCAAGATTAATCCAATTAGCTAAAGAGGGACAGACTAAGACAGCAGGAAGAGGAGGCTATAGCTCCTTCTCTTTGGGATCAAGGTCAAACACCTCCATTGAATTACGTTTTGCAAGGTGTGTGCGTTCAATTGCAATATCACCCGATTGCTTAGCTGTTGGCTCACCGTGTAAATACTGTCCGTTTTAAACAGGTGAGGTTTTTTTTCTTCCAGTTTACAGTACATCAGACCCATTCAGAAATGCCAGTGTAAGTGCACTTCCTGGTGAGGAAAAAATGGACCCCCCCAGAATACGGGTTCAGAACAAGGTTCAAACACAATTTTGGTATCATTCAAAAGATCTCGGAGCTCTACCCGTAAGCCCATTTCAGATACAAAACTGAGTCTGGTTGGTGCTAATGTTTAGGCTGACATTCGCTGTTGTAATCTTTTCCTGGCTTGTGGATCAATGGTATCTTGCCCCCTTATTTCTGAAAGTATTTGTTGACAAGGCGAGGACCTGAGCTACCAGCATGGCGTTGTGCATGCTGGCTCACCGATATGGCTACTCTGATGCTTCAGTGGAATGGACTCATTAATTACTATTAATGTTATTAATTACACCTGGGTTTCTCCCGCTATGACAAGCCAAAATTTCAATTTCTTTTTTTTATGTCATTTCCTGTCCTTATCCCTTATTAACCCACACCTGTGAACTCTCTCCTTGTTAACATTTCCTGGACCTTCTCCTCTGGAGAATTCTGTCTCTGGTGTCACATGATATTAATATTGATATTCCTACAGTCCTATTTATTTTGTTACATTGTACATATGAATATCAATGCATGTACATTGCCTGAACTTAATCCATAACTCAATTGGCATGAGTATTTGGCTAATTCTTTAAGTTCTTTAAACAAAATACACAGTGCGCTTATTATTGCATTGTACTATATTTTGCAACACTAAAAAGCTTTAGCCCACTTATTACAACGCTGATTAGGAAATAAATCAGTAATTTGACACAATATAGTAATTCAGAAATGGATTATTAGCCTAAGAGAGTATTTTATTAGAATCTATTATTCAGACTTCGTTCATAGTAACATAAAAAGCAACATGACTAAAACGTTTGTTCTCAAAATGAATTGAAATCATCAACAATGAATATGTAATTGCTTGATGCTTCCAGTAAGATGGTGAGTGATCTGATTATCAAACAAACGAAGCTGACCTGATTTCTTCCTGCGGTGTGATGACTCGATGTGAAACACCAGCAGCAACAGCCAGTTATTCACAAACAACAGTCAGACTTACAGTCAGAAAAAGTTGTGTTTAGAAGTAAAAATGTGGAAAAAAATCCGGTAGAAGAACAGAGGGGTTAAACTGAATTTGATATTAAAGCACAGGCATTGCTATGGCGACCCACAGCCATTGATAGAAAGCATTTGTTTGCTTCTGCTGCTCCTTTCTGGAACGACAGTGCAAAGTTTAAGAAACCAGACTCATCGTGTTTTAACCCTTCCAGTGATGCATCCCTCCACGCTCGTGCTTTCGGAAAAAAATGCAGCTGGCAAAGGACTGAAACTTCCTAAATTGAAATCTATTATCTGTGTCACTGTTCTCATTATGCACTCACCGTTTACGCGTAGGTGTGAGAAAGGTGTGAGTTACTGAGGAACAGATTATGCTTTCTTAAGCTGCACCTCTGCAGGCTGTTGTTCCTCAGGTGTGAAGCACCAGAGCACATCCAAACAGTGCTTGCTGAGGTGGTTGCATAATTGAGTCTGCCGAGTGTGTGGGAGGTCCACTTCTGTGCTCCCGATTGACTGAAAGTGGGCCAGTGTCTGAGGCTGCACAGGCTGATTCGATGGAGCGTCTGGCTCCACTCGACGTGAATTGGACTCAGTATCCAAACGCAAAGCGGAGCTGAAAAGATGCACATATAACAAAGTTTGTAGAATCAGACGGGATCCATGCCTCGAGTTTATAGAATGCCAAATAAAGGCTGTGGATAGTTAATGCAAGCTACAAGCCACCATTGACAGTATGTCCTTTTCCTTCTTCCTCCTCTATCTTTTTTCTGTCTTTCTCTTTGTGTGTAGGCGAGTAAGAGCTAGAAAGACAGAGCTTTAATCAGTTGCTGGGGACTGACAGAAACATATGTCTCAGGGTCAGGTGGCGTTGTAAAGAGAGTGTGTGTGTCAGTGTCACCCATCTAATTCTTACTTTGTTTGACTTAAGGCGGCGTGTTCTGGGGCAACAGTCTGTCACCTGCATCAGCACACAGGGGGTAGATCCCCCTCACTTATACACGTGTGCAGCCCTAGCCTTCCTATTTGTCCAGCAAGCCTGCAAAGTTGTGTGTGTGTGTGTGTGCAGCCAGGCCTTTCATCCTCACGACAGGTCCCCTTCAAGGCAGCACCCACATAATGACTTCCAGCCAGTGCTGAATAGCATCTTGCCTGCTTTCAGTCAATACACGCTGCATATCATTACGCCCCCCCACCAGCCCTGCTCTCCTTCACTGCCAGAGAAGCATCATTGGATTGCATTGGTCTCGCGATATTATCACTTATTGATCTCTGTTGCATAATCTCGCTCATGAGGAGAATGCGGTAACAGCAGGAAGATGAGCGGGTCGTGGTGGATGGTGTCAGCCAGACTTCATCATCTCCTCTGTCTCACCTTTCACTGCCAGGTCATCACGGTGTGAATTATTGACAGCAGAGAGTCTCTACAGTAGGGTAAGCCCAGGGTAGGAAACTAGACAGAGATATTCCTTTTAGGTAGTAAAGAAAGTAAAATAAATAGTTGCGACTGCTCACATTTTGTAATATGTTATTTTTATTTTTGCTCAAGTCTGCGTTCTGTTTCCTCTAGGAGACAATGAAGTTAGTTGAGTTGAAGTTGAGTTAAACTTATATTGATAATAGATTCAATCGTTCAAGTCCAATCCATAATTTTCATCATCGATTCATCTGCGGATTCTTTTCTTGATTAATTGTGTGGTCTGTAAAACAGAAGAACACCAAATGTCCAACACAGCATCCCAGAGCGCGATGTGACATGAACAAATGTCTTGTTTTGTCTGACCGACTGTCCAAACCTCCAAAGCTTTCCATGTAATGTAGCGTAAGAGCAGAAAAAGAAGGGAATTTCTCGATTGACTAATCTTTGCTCTATTGAAGTCACTTATTTCCGGTTTTCTGGTTTTGTGCTGTTGCTCGGTCAAAACAAGCAATTTGAAGACGTCACCTTGGGAAACTCTTGACATTTTTCACTAGGAAGACATTTTATGGACTAAACAATGGAAAATTTGACAGATGATTTGATCATATTTAGCGACAGCTTTGCATTAAAGTGAACGCACATTGTTAGCCTGTTCAAACCTCTGAAACCTCTTCAGACCTCCGAATCACCACCATTACGTTGCTTAGCCTTTCCTACATTCATATTATTTTTTTAATTCAGCAACATGTTGTATCTTGAAAGGTATTGTCATGATCCCACAGATTTATTTTCTCTGCCCGGAACAGATAGCATTTTTACCTGGGCCGAAACCGACGTTTAAATCCAGCATTTCCACAGACTGCGCCAGCTACTGAGGCGGTCTCGGCAACAGACCTGGTGTACGTTCCAAAAAGAAGATAAGCAAAGCGGGGGGCGGCACCGTCTGTGGAAATGTTGGACTTGAATTTTGATTTGCACTTGGCAAATGTTTCATCATTTTGGGCAGAAAGTAGACAACCCAATCCGCTGCTGGACAACAGATGACATGGGCTAACAACAACATGGCCCCATCATGCATGCAACATTACCATGGGCACGAGTTAATGCATCAACACTGAACCAATAGATTTGTCACGACGTTGCCTAGCAGCGCTCAAAGCCCTTTGGTTACCACCAACATAATGAGTGATGAGTCTGTAATGAGTGTCCCCAGGTAGAATAGCAGCTACAGGTACAGTTACTATCACTGCCACAGTAGTAGTCACTGAGCCATTGAGCCACACACGGCCTATTGGGTTTCACACACTCGACCTGTATCTGTGTAGCATCTGTCACATGTGTGTAAATGCACATGCGAGGAGCTCAGTAAGAGCAGGAAATGTAATACCCTGCGAACTGCACTGTAAAGGGCACCAGACATAAGCCGTGAGCTGTGAGCACATGAAGCCACCTTGCCTGAGCCGTATTCTAAAGCATCTGAGCCTAAATGATAATGCGTGTGATTAATCGTCGCTATTATTGCGTGATTCATTTCACAGTTGGCGTTACATCGGGCTGAAATGCCATTTTGTCATGAGTCAGTGGGATTGAATACATCATCCAGACAGTGCTGTGTAAACATCATTAAGATGTTGTTTGTCATTGCCCTCCAGGCTTGTTGGCGGCGTTGTAAATGACACTGTCAACGCATCTACGGAGGGCAAAACCAAATACAGAACTTGAGCAGAAAGAGTCAAATTTTACACCGGTAAGAGGAAATCCGCGCTTTTATCCCTCCTGAGCTGGTAATGATTGCAGTTATTCCAAGAGAACAAAATGAGTGTTGAAGCATAACAGTCCCAGGTTCCCTTTTGTACAGTAGCACATTACCAATAATTTACACTGATGCAAACATGTAAGAGTTTATTTCATGTTACGCCCAACATTAGTCTGCATGCTTGCATATTCCAAACCGGCTTAAATATTTAATATTAGTGTGTGTGGGTGTGCCTGTGTTTTCTCCAAGGATGAGTGTTAAGCTGGGCTTTACATAGCAACAGGTACAGGGAGTGGGTGGGTACGTGGGCTACCTGCGCTACACAGGCACTGCTGCTGTTGTGACTGACTGCTACAGACTCGTCATGTTTCCACAGTGATAAAATCAGGCATAACGGTTATATATGTATGAGATCTGGATCTGTGGTATCCGTAAAACACTAGGTTTGTTTCAGCGTACCTAGTGGACACATGGGCGGGGTCTGGAGAGAGAAAGCTTGGATCACACTAGAAAAGGATTACCTACACACAGTCAATTTATTATGATTTACATGGAGATTAATCTGTATACATTCCAAGTGTTATTTAGTATTTCAATCATTCTGTAAGATTTCAACCGAATGTAAAGTAATACAGCTTAACTGTTACCTTATGAGAGCATTTAATTTGGAGAATAGCTTTTTCAGTTACAAATACTGAGCAAATATTTGAATAGTGTTCTCCCACCTATCAAATCCTATTTGCATGGTAAACCACTTAGCTGATGGTTGGTGAGTAACACACACACTGATGCACACACCAGCGGCTCACCTCTCGCTCCCCTTCGTCAGCCAAATGAACTGGCGAGAGATTAGTTTACTGCTCCACGGAGATGTTCACTGGCGTATGACAGGTATTAGCCCCACACGAGCCTGTGTGTTGCGATTGGGGTGGGGGGGTGGGGGGGTTGGAGCGGTCGTGCACGTGTTGTTATTAGTGGGATAAAGACCTCCATACAGAGCCCGAGGAATACAAGTGTTTCATCCTGTTCATTATAAGACACCCTTGACCTTCGGCAGAATGGCTCCGGTGAGGCCCCCCCCCCCCCCCCCCCCACACCAGATAACGCACGCATAAAGCTGTGTGCACAAACACACAGGTTTCTCAGCTGCCAGATTGATGTTAACGGGAGCCATTTTCAAGCCTTTTACATCAAGGGGTCACATCTCGGGCTCTGTGGACACGAGCACACTCCAGGATTTGTGTTGCTGAGTTAATTAAAGGGCTGAGACCAGCCGTTGGTCCACTTTGGTCTGTCTAATAACTTCAAACTACAACATGGGATTTAAGAGTAAACACTGAATCTTAAACAGTAGAACCGCCGTGTGGAAAAAACAGTTTACCACCCATAAAAGCCTATTTTTACTCAACTAAATACAAAGCTTAACTGATATTTTGCTGTCTCATACCCTGCTACAGGGCACCTGTGTAGAAGATGAAATACTTTAACAATAAAGTTATAATAAATGTTGCTCTCCACCAACCCCTTAAGGAAATATCTGGCTCTTTAAATACTCCACTGTGTTCACCAGCGAGTCACTAACTTTGTCTGCCAATTGGTGAACCAGAGCCTTTTTTTTTGCTGAAAACACCTTCCTGCTGCAGTTGGAAATGAGGTTGAGAGTGGTGAGAGTGAAACATGAAGGTTGTTGTTCCTGTAAATATAATGGGATCAACATAGAAACCACAGTCTTCCTCCTCCCCTTGCTTGTTACCTTGGATAGGAGGAAGGGTCAAAATGTCACAGAGCACTTAAAGACACTTAAATCCCATTTAATCGGGTGTAGCAGCTCAGTAGTTGACCTGTTTGTTACAAGGTATGAGTCAGTATATCCTATCTGATCGACCTGCAAGTACAAACGCCTGTTAAGCTGTTGAGTCAAGACATTTGGTAAAAGAGAGGATTAAAAGATCTATCAGAATGATATGAATAAAGTTAGACGTTAGTTTTGCTCTTGATATTCCCCTTTTGTTTGCTGAGTTGCAAAGAGCTAGAATCTGAGACTATAAATATAATTTTGTTGTGTCTGAGTAAACAAAAGGCATCTGTTGTATCCTAGCTGATAGCCGCAGAGTGAAAGAGTGCACTGATCGAGACCTTTAGATACAAGGGGTTGCTAAGGAACATGAATTCACACATAGCCCTGTTTCTCCCGACAGCAGCTGCGCCTCTTTAGAGCCCGGTAATGCATTCAGCTCAATCTGCCCAGGACCATGTGCACCGCATTCAACAACTGCTCTCCTGTGGCTCTTGCCTAAGACAAAAGGCCTCAACGATGCTCTGAGGTTGGGGCCAGCTCGAACGCTAGACACGCTTACGGGGTGAAAAACTGGAAGCGCTGTTACTAGATAAACACAGACAAGAGGGAGACAAAAAAAAGAGAGGGAACACAAAGGGTGCTGCTTTTTAAGGACTAGCTGCCCGGTCTTATCAGGACTCCACAGGACATCTGCTGCTGCCGCCACTGCACTAGCTTTCATCTGTTTGTTTGTCAGACACTCTTCTATGATTACGGCAGTGGGTACAGAGTGAGTCCAAAGCACCATTAACTGAATATTAACTATAATCTTACTTTGACATTTTCAATTATAGCCATTTATTATGTGGCTGTCCCCCCTGAAGTCGGAGGGTAGGAAGTGTGACGTGTGTTGCGGCTGGTGTCAGAGGCAGGAGTGAAACGTTACTGATACACCAGGGTAAACAGAAGGGTTTGCTGATGATGTATCAGTCCCTCGGATTTGAAAAGATGGGGTGTCTTTCTAGCCAGTAAATCATACAGGGAGAAATCAATCAAAGAGGAAACAGACATACCAATATCTCCTCTGACAGTCAATAGTCCGTAATGCATCACAGCTGGGAGACATGATGCACGTTGAGTCAGGAATTGGCATTATTGTTTCCTGGGCCTACAAGCAAAACCCTGCTGGATACAAAGTATCCAGGTGAGAACTTTTGAGGGAAACGTGGATCACTAACTGATGTGAAAGTAGACCAGGCCAGTTGAGAGAAAGCGGGCAACAACAAAAAGATAAATGAAACCACCACAAAACACTCTAAGGTCTGGAAATCTAACATCCAAGAATGATGATATGTAATATATGGAAGGAGTGTCCGATGGCGGAGGTTTTAGGTTTCTCTGTCGAAGCCGTTCAGCTCAGTTCAGTTCCAGACTACTAATTTAGCCATTTTAATCTTGCCAGCTCTGGAAAATATCCTGTGCTCCAGGACATGGTAAACGGACTGCGCTTTTCTACCTTAACGGACAAAGTGCTTTACAGTTGGCCTCTCACATGCACAATTAGCGGACGACCCACTGTACTGCCCCACGTTGTTTCCAGAAGCTGCCGAAGTGCTGTGGTCATACCCCCTAAGCCACTCTCACCCAGACTCCATTCAGACACATTTATCGCTCATGCATCTGATTATCAAGTCAGTCGAGCCTTCCTCTGCATGTCTTCCTGACTCCTGGCAAGCAGCCACTGAACTGCCGGGTTTTGGGATGAAGCACATGACAGAGTGCGATATGTGATATTTAGTGATATTTAGAACTATTTTGTTGGGTAGTATAGATCGGCAATTTAGCCAAATAATGGATGGTTATTAATATCTGTGTAGTGTGTACTATGTTGAAAACTGCATTCCAGTGCCAGCCCAACTGTATGGGCCAAAGTCGACAAGGACCATCTCGTCACATCCATTGGCTTTTCTAAAGGGCTGTTTGTCTGGGAACAGTTCAGTATGTGAATAACTGAAGAGCGTAATTTACAGAGTAATTTTTGCAATCTTGACCTGCATGGAGATTTGCTTTTCACCCTGCAGAGCCCAACGTGATTATGGCTGATTAGCTTATTGCTTCGTTGCTCACAAATAATCAACAAAGGACCCAAATACAAGAGCTCAGAAATCTTAGATTATGAGGTAATATCTGATGTTATTTTCTGTGATGCAAAGCTTTTCATCAAATTTGAAACAAAAACATCAGACTCTAATTACAGTGACTGAATCTAACCTCCTGCTCCTAATTAGGACGTTTTGGTTTTTTTTGTTTCACAGTGAAGCTCATCTTTCTCTGTGCTTCGCTCTCCTTTTGTCCCTCTCTGCCTCAGACTCCCTCGGTGGCCCGTTCCCTTCCACGTCACACCGATGTCACCACAAACCCAAGAGGTGCCTGCCTATCCAGTGTGGCAGCGTTGGTGGTCCCCTTCCCATCAGCCCACTTCTCTTCCATCCAAACGCCAAGGGATCCCAGATCGTCATGGACCTTGCCCAGAAGACGGTCAAGAGGCAGGCCAGTTTCTGCAACGCCATCACCTTCTGCAACAGGCCCATAGCGCTGTATGAGCAAGTCCGCCTCAAGGTGTGTTATGTCCGAGTGGAGTACTTGAGCTCCTGAAAGTCTGGGAACTGTCTATTGTGCTATTTGACCGTTTTCATTTCAGGTTTACATTTAAAATGGTGAGTCAAATTTCTAGGAAGTGATCACATATTTTCAAAATAAATGAACAATGCCGCATTTGGTTTTCCCCAGATTACTAAAAAGCAGTGCTGCTGGAGTGGGGCTCTACGTCTGGGCTTCACCTCCAAAGACCCCTCCAGAATAAACCCAGACAACCTGCCCAAGTACGCCTGCCCTGACCTGGTCTCCCAGACCGGCTTCTGGGCCAAGGCCCTGCCTGAAGAGTTTGCCAACGAGGGCAACATTATCGCCTTTTGGGTTGACAAGAAGGGCAGAGTCTTCTACCGCATTAACGAGTCCAGTCCCATGCTGTTCTTCAGCGGAGTCCGCACAGCTGAGCCCCTCTGGGCCCTCATCGATGTTTACGGTCTGACCCGCGGAGTGCAGCTGCTAGGTAAGATGGCTGAAGAAGCATAAGAAGCAGAGCTGAATTACCAACCAGGCAGCTGCCCCAGGGACCCGGACCCTCGGGCCCTAATTTAATTAACTGAATATATACTGAAATGGAAAGGGGTTTAAAGGAACAGTATATAATAGGGTATGTAAAATACTATGGTATTTAAGGTATGGTATGATATGTGCTGGACTATTTTTTGGCTTGGTTGGCAACCTCGTGGTGACGACAAGACTCCATAAAGTCACTGCTCCTGGCCAACGTGTTAATAGTGAGTTTTAGAGCTGCTGGCAGGCCGATTTCTTCACCTTTTGACAGAGCCAGGCTAGCGGTTTCCTCCATTTCCCAGTATTTATGCTTAGCTACGCTAACTTGCTGCCGGTTGTAGCTTCATATTTAGCATGCGGACATGAGAGTGGTATCTTTACATCCAACCCTCGACAAGACAGGGAATAAACCTATTTCCCAAAATGCCAAGCCATTTCTTTAAGGTGACTCCTCTATTTTTAGCTAATCTTAAAGGATATTTCTGGTTTATTTATATTGATAGTGTCTATCGTGGCTCTACAAGTCACGCTCATTTTAAACTCGCCACCTCCATCGTAGAGATTTGGGAAAATGAGGAAAATAGCATGCAGCTTTCCAAGTACTCGTGATTTTCCATGAATCATTTGTCTCTGAGTCAGACTGGAAGTAAACACCTGGGACAGCCATTATGACTACGTGCATAGGAATCATGCATATTTTTTTTGTGTGAGGATGTGGGTAGCTTACCATTTGGTGTGTGCTCTCTCTAGAGATGTAGTAGCAAACAAAATGACATAATTGACAAGATACACACCGTGCAGTTTTCATAGACTAACGGTACCACTGGATGATAGAGACTCTAGTCGGGTCTAGATTCACTGCAAGTTGACCAAAACGCTACCGTCACATTCTTTTTATTTTTGGTTATTTTTTACCTGGGGGTAATTATCCAACACAATTGTGATCTTTCTTCTCAGCTACCGTGGTAATTTTGGGTCATGCTTATTGCTGGTGGGATCACACATATTGTAACCCCTCACATAGCGTCTTGCGCGTTGCAATGGCCTTTTCTTACTGTGCGGAGAGCTGACCCAGCTGGTCCAGCCAGCCTCAGGCTTTTCTTCCAGTTGATTTTGGGAAGGTGAAATACAGTCTCCAGGCCAACAATGTTGATAAGCGCTGCAAATTCATTTGCTGTGGTTACACAGCTGGGATCACTCTCAACCGTGGACACATCTACTCACAGTCCACTGTCCACTGACCCAAGGCGTGTTGGGTCACTGTGTTTGTGAATGATATGTTACCGCTAAGTGTTCTGCTTACGAAAACAAAATGACAATCAGATAAAAAAAACAAAAAAACAGTCTTGTCGTCAATCATACCATTTCTGCAGATGACAAAGCAGGTTTTCTTGTGTCCTCATGTTTACTGTAAACAGGTCCTTCCTAGAGGTTACCCTTCCTGTCTTTGTGTACAGTAAAGCCTTCCATGAAGCAATGGAATAACAATGAACAAAGGCTATCTATATCTGACCAATATTTTGCCCCCACATTGACACAAAAGCAACGGGGCACGCATGTGCATTATCAAGGTATGCTAGCTAGCTTAACATACATGCCACAAAGGCATAGCACAGGATAGCATGGTCCAGGCTTTGATGTGAGAGAATGAATACACATATTTCTTTCCCCTGGAGAGTCAGTGCTGTCATCCCCTCCGCTGTTGTAAAAATAGACCAGGGGTCACATGTTCCATAGATAGCACATTTGATTGTAATTGTGCACTGCGTTGATTGACACTGGTATCTCCAGGCTGGTGGGGGGTGGATGTTCAGTGTCTTGAGTATGAGGGAAGCCATATTCTTTGTTTTCCGCTCTCTGTGTTTGCCTTTCCCTTGATGACCAGTGGCACTTTCATAACTCAAAGTCCTGTTGTCATATTCAACGTAGTCTGTCCTAATAAATTACTGTTTGCAGATGGGGGAAAAAACCCTTATTAGATAAAGGGACATGCAGAAAATGGTTCAAATATCAAATGGCAGAGGCCCCCCAGCCGAGCTCACCACCCCAAGGTTTGCTCTGATTGAAGTCTCTGTACGACTCTCTCTTTCTGAGAGACATCCGACCCCTCTGAAACACTGCCCCAAGTAGAATTTCAATCAAAAACCGGGCTTCTCCGTAGCCCTACTTAAGTCATTTCTACTGTCTTTTTACAGTCAGGCCATATGCAGGGCTGCCTATAGAACAGTGCTCCTGTTCCCCCGGGGGTGGGGGGGGGGCGACTGACTGACATCTGCCCCCACAAACAGGGGCCTGTTCAGAGGGGTGGAACGCTACCGAAGGTCGAGATAGAAACACATCATCTAGACGAGACACAGCCCTTTGTGACGCTGAATGGCCAATTGTGTCAGCTCTGTGCATCGCGTTTCTGTGCGCAACGCTCCACGAACCTTTCCCTATCCGCAGATAAGCCCTTGGGCTTTCACATCTGAGGCCTTTTTTCTCTTGCTTTCACTCCTTATTTTATCTGGCATTTGAGGAGCTGCTGTTGTTGTTTTTTTTCCTAGCCTCGGATTCTCAATTAAACCCATGGCTTGGGAGACAACAGATAAAGCAATAGAATTGGTAAATATGCAGCCTTTTCTTTATTCCTTTTTACTCCTTCTAAATCTTCCAATACCTAAATAGCAATCTCAGAGCAAATTTTGCTTCGGCTGTTGCCGAAAAAGCTTTTGTAACAATTGTAGACATTTTATCTTTAAGCCCCTTTTTTACTTTAATTTAGATCCTTTATCACATTCTCTCTCGAAATCTCCAATCCTCCCCAGCCTCCATTCTTTGCCGCCATGATGACCAAATTTCCCCTCTAGGATCAATAACATTCATATTATCTCCATTTCAGCATTTTTCAACAGCAAGTGCGATTATTCATGTGCCTCTTTGGAAATACTATAATCCTCCGCTACATAAAGATTGAATTAAAATTCTACGGTGGATTAAGTTTCTCGCTCAAAGACATTTTGTACAGCTTGTGTATGTAGCCCTTTCATAATGGAAATTAACAGGGGGCCTCCGGTCGTGTCTCTAGTGTCTACATTCAGCAGGGATAGTGCTACACACAAACATGCACACGCCTTCAAAAGCAGCCTCCACCGTCTATTCTACCTGTCTTCATTCATCACTTTATATGCTTCTCCTTCCAGCTGCTGCATTATGTTGCTCATTTCATGTCATCCATGTTATCTAATGGCTCCTGTGTATTTGCTGTCAGCATATATCTAGAGTGGGTTTGTTCCTTGAATACTTAGCTGGGTGCTTTGCTTGATGAGGACTAATGGTTAGACAAGTGGAGGACGGGTCTTGTCACAGGAGCTCACAGGTAGTTCTCCTACTGCTCGGTGTTTCCAACTCCCGCTCTTACAACCCACAGAAAATGAATTTGATCAGGGCTCAATACAACCAAAAGAGGGATTTAAGAATGACTTGACTGGATTAACTAAAAACAGAAGGCATGATTTGGTTGTTTTAATCCTCACAATAAGTATGTGGGAACACGTTAAACCTCAAATCCCCACTTTGGGACAGTGAAAACAAGCAGTAAACACAACATTGACATATTATCAACGTCCAAATTTTATATAGAAAACGTTTTAGCAAGCAGTTGCTTTTTTACACTCCTGGAAGATAACATTAGAATTCATTTGGAGTCGTGTTTGTGTCCTACTGATGAATGTAAGTCCAATATTCACTCTCCCTTTTAGTTCTGTTCTTGGTCTGACAAAAATATCTTGCCAACTTTGACAAACCGGAAATACGCCTTAACCTCCTAAGACCCAAGCTCTATCTTAATTTCTCTTTGCTATTTGGGCTTATTGGGACCTGATAAGTATAAAAACTAAACATCATCTGTTGACATGATGTGGTTCCGCATACGGGGACAATTTTGAATTTCCATATAAGCAGAATTAAGTATTATGGTATAACCCAAAATGTGATGTCCACGCATGTGGATGCCAGGTCTTAGGAGGTTAAAGCAGTATTAACTTTCTTTTTGCCACTTGGGGGCAGCGCAAAAAGCCAAAAACACAACATTGCCATATTGCCCTATCTAGCTGACTTTGTTTGTCTGCCATTAGGTGCTGGATCACTAGGGTGCAGTAGGGTCATCAGAGCTTTTTCCCTGGGAACCACTACCTGCTATGGCTTAGGTTGATGAGAGCTGTGAGAGTGAACCAAAACAGTACATTGGCAAGCAGGAAAAAACAATACAATGAAGTGAAAGATGCTGAGACTCCTTAGAACTAGGGGGAACTGCAGAGTTGGGTGATAATTCTCAACGAGTGATTTCTTTTACATTACACATAGTCATTGGTCCCATTTTTATCCATCAATAATATAAAAATATTGATTATAGCCACTCTAATTTTGTCTCAGCACATGTCCTGAGCTGCGTCTTGCTTGTGCCCTTATGTCTTGAGACGCATCATCTGTTCGGCATCCCGAGGCTGTGGAAGTGGAAGAGCAAAGGGTGACCCTGGATGACATTTGGAACGCCTTTGATCCAGAAAGATTGAAATAGGAGCCGTATCATGTGATGATCCACACCACAGGAATCACCAGGGGGATACATCATACAGGACGGCAACAAGAGGGGGCAGGGCCCATTTAGTGGTTTCACACCTCCCTAAGCATGATGACTGCAATTTAAGATTTTCCCCTCCCACCTTCCAACCTGCTAACGCAGCTGAGACAGAAAAAAATGATTGGACACCCTCAGTGACTCCAGAAACGAATGCATGTAGGCGAGTATACATACATCCATCCATTTTTATGCTTCTGCTGTAGAGAAAGGGTGTCACATGCAGTGATGTTTCTGCTTAGGTGGAGGAGGTAGCAGGTGATTGACTGCACCTGGCCTTGAACTGGGCAAAAACATTATTGCGGAGGTTTGGCTGGATAATCTTTGGGGGAGACTGAAGCTGTCCCCATAGGCCTGAAATCCAACAAGCCAGAAAAGTTTTTTTAATATATACCCATGTCCCAGGTTCCAAGGGTTCGCTGTCACTCTCATACAGTATGTACACACACACACGCACACGGCCGAACTTTACTTGACATTGGGAAGGAGGCTGAGTAACTGAGCAATTCCAGCTGTTCCAGCAGGACTCAGATTGTATGAGTCAGTCACAGTGGAGCTTTAATCAAGAAGGGGCCCTCTGTGGGACTTCCCTGAAGGACAAGAGAATGAAGTCTGATTGCAAAGCCTTGAGGCTGCTAACACCTCTCAACCAGGCTGACTCAGAGAAGGAGCGGGCCAATCTAGCTGTCACCCCAAAGAAGCAAAGCAGTTAATTTAGTTCATACGAAACACAGTCGTCCTGGAAGAGAGGCTACCCCTGTATTCCATCAAGAAAAAACTCTGGGAAACACTAAAGAACTTCTGACATCCGCAGTGTTATGAGAGATTGTCCTCAGGTCCTCAGGTGATGGATTGAATTACACAGTAGCTCCTGACCAGAGAGTGAGGAAACTACCGCGCCATCAACAACGTTTGCCGTCACTCTACATGATTGGCAGAGCAGCAATGCAGTAATGGGAGAAATCTTTTTCATCAAATCAACCAGAAAATATGATGCGGATTTCTTTGTATCTTCAGGATATATGCTATCGTCCTCCTTTATTTGGCTGGACAAATCGCCACTGATTGTAGTAATGTGCTTTTGTTGTAAAGGTGACAGATGCTGGCTAGGTGAAGGGAGAACTAATCCTAGAGACTGAAGTGCTGCAGCGAGAGTAAAACAACGTGTGAAGGCTTGATGGATGAAGGCGCGGCAGGCCCGACTCTCCGTTTACGTCTCTCACAAGAGGTGTCAGAAGAGCCGGCTTATCTCTTGACAGCGCATCAGCTCGCGAGGCAGGGCCGTCCTGTTTGAACCCTTCACAACATGTCAAGTGTTGCTAAGGCTAAAGTGAAGGATGCCATCTCTGATGGAATTGTCATCCCTCGTGTGCTCTCATGGAGCTTTCCAGCTGGTTTGGTCAAAGAGCGGCTTCTCCGCCTACGTGTGCTCAGAGGTTTCCCCTTCACTGATGTTACAGGTGTTTCTAGGTGTCAAAATAAAATGCAGTTCAACAATAACCCAGTACAAAAGACAGGTAGGGAACACTGTTATATACATGGAGCTTCTTGCGGCGAGTAATATTACAACATTCCCTTTACAAACCCTCTCAGACTTGATTATTATGCGTGACTAGCAACTCAATCAGAGCAGGCTGTAGAGCATTATCGCATTAAGGTATTAATGACATATGAAATTTGGATTAAACCCGTTGGTCTGGTGTTGGCTCCCATGTAAATGTGATGTTAGGGTTAGCTTGTTGGGGTAAAGTAAGACAGACACGGGTTGATTGAACAGTGTGAGCGACGAGGGAGAATAAAAAGAAGTGGATTAGCACTACCTCCATCAGTGGCATAATTTGGTTTGCTTTCCCTTCCTGTGGAAATGTTTTCTTTAGCCCACGGTACACAGAGACTAATTACCATGAAAAACCTACTGAATATCTGATGACAAAGATTAGAACTTAGCAAGGGATGAGATGAAACACATTGTAAACCCAACACTAATTATAAAAGTCCGGAAGAGTTCGGAGAAACAAACATTAAAACACTTAAATGTAAACTCAGTTCCACAGTTGCATGCTGAAAAAATAGAGCAGGTTTTCATTTTTCTCGGGGTACAATACGAATAATAACAAGATTTTAAAACCTCAGGACTTGTGAAATACATGCACTCTGGGTTACTGACTGTGGCTTTGGCTCTCTCTGTACTCTGCTCCGGCTCCACTCCTAGGACTCCACTAACATGAAGTCATCTAAAAATGACAGAAGTCTGTTATGAACGTTTGTTGTTATCCTGCTCAGAGAGAGAGAGAGAGAGCGAGAGAGAGAGAGAGAGACAGACCAGGCCTCCCATACTTCCGAAACCCATTACTTTCAGCGAAATGATGATTTGATTACTTGCGCGCACTTGACTGGCACTGGTGTTTGACTTGGCAGAACTCAGCCTCCCAGTTAATAGCAGCACTTACGAATCCCGATGCCGCACGCAGCACCCTCCAACAAAAATACACAAAGCAGAAGAGATGGTGTAAATCTGACTCTCTTTTTTTGTACTCATTTAGCAAATGTAGTGGATGTAGTGTTGAAAAGACCTCGAGACATCAAGCAAAGCAAATTTAGCAACGTTCTGTTTCTTGGCCTGCATATGATTTATGACGGTTGTTGGTCAGAGCTTGAAAGGCTTAGAATAAACCGGATTTGAATGATTTGGCATTTAGATTGAGTTTCAAATGACTGTACCTTGGCTGGATTTCCTCTCCAAAGAGATAGCACAGAAGACATTACTAAAATCATTCCATTTCGAACTTTATCAGTAGTGAGAAATTCAACAGATAACTTTTAATGGGGGTAAAATAGAGGTAACTCCTCAAGATTTATGTGGCGCTTCCTGTTTTCTCCTCAACTCTGTCTGTCTTTCCTGTGCTCAAAAGAAGTTATTTTACCCATAGTTCAAAGCACGACGTTCAGTAAGGATCCTCTGAAACATCCAGCCGTCGAATACTGCTCGCCCCCTGAAGCGGCGCCAGGGGAATCAAGACCATATTTACTGTTCACTGCTTATACACTTTTAGACTGAGACAGAACAACAAGAGGAGTCACAGGGTTTATGAATGTTCCTTTATGACACAGTTCAAGTAAGTGGATGACAGCTGGCGTGCCCGATCAGAAATACGGTTCAGAAACAAAGCAGCCGTGTTAATTATGTGCTGTGATTATTTAAGGGGTGATTCCAGTTTATCCCAACTTGGGTCATATTTTTTATTAGGTTTGGCCATCATTCCTATTGGTAATCATCAAGTTAAGTGCTGACATCTGGGAACCCTGCACCATCAAAAAGAAGTCTGATGGGGAAAGAAACATGAGCGGGCAGACGGCCATACAGGTTTGAAACAAACCCAGAGGTTAGCCAAACTTGGGAAAGAACACAAGGCTGAATGGTAAAATTATTACTCAAACGCTGTTTCGCAGTTTACAGGCCAACTTCCTGGTTCGACTTTGACTCCTCGGTAATAACGGACATTTCACTCAAACTCGGTGTATATAAGATATTTAGATTACAGCTGCTGCCTCGCAAATGTGTGACCTGTCAAGTCAGACAAAATAAGCAAACTGAAGACATTGCCGTTGTGACTGCCATCTTTTGCACAATTTCCTTAACATTTCGTGATCAGTTGATCGAGAAAATAATCGGGATCGAGATTAATCGATAATGAAAATATTTTTTTAGTTGCTAATCTAAATAACGTGTCTACATTTTTTGGCTTGTTTACCGCCTGTCTGACTGTCTGACCACAAGCGGCGACAGCTTTCTCATTACACAGTCACTTCACCCTTTGTTGATATACGAATATAAATGAATGCAGCTTTAAGAGTTGAACCAGTGTCGGCCCTCTCCCAGTAATAAATAATTAGCCTAATATCGGCCTTCCTCCACGCATGAGCGCTGGAAATAAAGCAGGGGAGCTTTAATATAAGAACCTTATGATGGAGGTTATTAACGCCGGCGCGCTGATTGGCAGAGAAGGGGCGGCACATGCTGAATTCTGCCGATGACCTAAGGGACAGGGCTTTTGTGACTTACCGGGCGTTTTGCCCGGCTCTTTGTTATGGCCATGTGTCGCCCTGGGAGCCCGCTGCTCTTTCCAAAAGCCCCAGGTTCAAAGCCGCCCAGCCCGATCAGGGAGCGGGGATTGGGCCCAACGCCAGGGAATAAAGAACATCCTAAACATCTAGCACAAAGACCCCTCTGACTCCATCTTTCTCTTCTGCTACCCCCTCCCCTCTCTCTCGCTCTCTCTCTCTCTCTCTCTCTCTCTCAGCTGCTTTATATCTCGGCCTCTCACTCGCTTGGCCGGTCAGTTGGCGTCTCTTAATCCTCGGGTCAGTCACTGAGCTATCTGCTGCCTCTTTCTCCCTCAAAGACCCCGTTCTGTGTCCCCGACTCTGTGCCTTACCTGTTCATAGCAAAGTCCCCCTGGATATCCATCTGTACCTTCTGCCTTCTCAGCTGATCCCAGCTGAACAGTTTCCCTTTACCTCTTGTGTCCTCTTTTGCTCCCGTTTCTCCTCCCCTCCCCTTACCTCTCCTCTTTCCCCTCTCCTCACCTCTCCCCTCCCTTTCAAATGGCTCTTAAGATCTCTTTTCATTTTCTCTTCCTAGTTCCAGCTCTCTCTTCACCTTTGCCGACATCAGATGAAAACCCTCCAGAGACTATGGATAAAGATAAGCCCTGTGAGATAGATTGTGTGCGTGAGATAGAGTAAACCCACCCCCCACCCCCCTCTCTCCAGCACTGGCTCAAACCCCTGGCACGTTCCGTCTGCTCGGGCTAGCAAAGCCACTAAGCCAGCCTCTGCCTCTATCCACCTCCCCATGCACACCATTAGCTAACCTGCTTTGCAGCTATTCCCTAATCAAAAACATTTACATTGTGAGCCAATGCCTATGCGGGCCAAAAGAGACACTCTGCCATGCTCCCTCCCATCACCCGCCACCCATGTCCATGTGTTTGCGATGGATTAGCCCAACAGGTGCTTAATTATTCTGATAAAAAAAAAAAATGCTCCAAGGAGGAACTGGGGAAAAAGGGCAAGCAAAATAGGTTTACATTTTTACAAATTCCAATGAAAGAGCCAACCCATAACTCTCACACACATCTGCAGGAATTCATTAATGGTTCAGCCCAACAGGTGCTACATTTGATTTGAAATTCAATCAAAAGTGAAGAATCAGGTGATGAATCGCCTCCTTTCCCCAACCCCTCCAGGCTCACAGTGTCAGCAGCTGCATCTTCCACAGCCCCATTACAATGTCTTCCTACATGAGAGAGAAGCGAACACACACACACACACACACACACACACACACACACACTGTTTAATGCTGCTTTCAAAGTGCAAAATTCTGGCCTCGGCCAATGGGAAAGAGCATCTGTGAGTGGTGGATTTGAAAGGGACCAATAGGACAAAGGGATTGTATCGGCTAAAAACGCAGGTGCACCGTGATTAGTGGGCAGCAGCTGGTGAGGTCACAAACGGACGCGGACACACACACACACACACACAAGCTTTTTGCAAATGCATGGTAAATATTCTACAGTCCTTTCTTTCCTCTCTCTGCCCTCCGAGCTAACAACAAGCTTTAGGAGCACATAAAGTACAGCAGTGCCTCCGTCTCACCAGCCTTTGATGAATAAAGAACCAAAAAGAAGAATACATGGCACACAAGCCAATATGGGTTTGAAATGACTACTCTTTGAAAAGTGAGAGAGGAAGAGGGGAAAGGGAGAGGATAAAAAAAGGGAGCATAAACCCTCTGAGAAGCCTTTTGAAAATAGCTGATAAAAGACTATATTTTTTAGAGGAATCAATTTACCGTGTGTATGAGTTTGTGTTCACACATTCTACGTTTGAGCTAGAGTCGGAGTGACACACACACAGAGAGTGAGATGATTTGCGGCTCTTTGGAAGCCTCCGCAGACTCCTTTCAACCTAAATCCAGCATTGTCACAGGCAGCACATCCCTCCCTCCCTCCCTGGATTTACCTCTCCTCTCTCTCTGTTCTCTCTCCCATCCTCTGTTATCCCCCCGAGACATGTCATCATCCTCCGTGCAGCTCCGGTCCTCCCGCCCGTCCTGGAGGTCTCGCAACAAAGTCTGTCCCATCGTAATCCAATTTAGGATGGAGTGATGGGCAGCAGAGAAATGGCCGGCTCTGGAAGAGACGCACACAGTTTCATTTGGTGATGTCAGTCAAACCCCCCCATAACTCTTGCGATGCCGAGCAGTCGGCTGCCCGTTCGCGCAATCTGTTTGCGGTTGAGCAGTTAACATGCCTCCTTCCCGCTCTCTGGCCTTCCCTAATCATCAGAGAGCAGAATATGAGGCTTGAGCCACATTAAGGTTTCTCTACTTCATTAAAGGCTCTCCCCTCAGCAAATGGCTCTCTGTCTGAGGAAATGACATGAAATCAGGAAATGGACTACATGGCAGATTGAGCCGTTCAATTACAACTTAACAGCCATACGTTGTCAGGCTCTGTTCATTTCCACAGCCTGCCCTCCCAAGTTCTGGCGAGGGTTTTCATGGAGTCCATCAGGGGGGAATGATAGGGGGGGGGCAGTAGATGAAAATCCGAGCTGGCATGCTAGTCATCTTCAGCCTCAGCCTCGGGGACTCGCAGTTAACTGCCGCACACTTCTGAGCAGAGAGGTGTTTAATGGTTGATTAGCAGTCTCTGGGAGCTGCCCTGCGCACCAAAGACACTGTCCTCCCCATTTTATGCTTCTGAAGAGAATCAATTAGCACAATTAACAGCATCTCGGTTCCATTAAACATTAATCACAAAGCGCCGTGCTCCGGGTGAGCAGCTAACATTAATTGACAGCTGACATGACTTTGAGGGAGCGGCGATACCATCTCAGCTTTACAGTTTACGAGGACTCATCAGACAGCGTTTCAGTGATGATGCAGAAAATCTGACGCATCAGTTTCAGTTGAACACTTAATGTCAGGACTATGGTACACCGCTAGAGATGTGGATTTAAATAAGATGTGTGAGATGTTCAGATGTTTCTTTTTAATGATGTCCTTATCAATGTTCTTTGGCACAGAAATACAGGAATCTCCCAAACCATATAATGGTACTATAAGGTTATGTTATGACTACCAGTTTGGAGCTGAATACTACAATACCCATGAGCCTTGGTCGCTGTTGCTACAGTTGCTACTGCTTCATTGGCGTCTTTGGGGACAAAATACGAGATTGAGTTATCAGGTTTCTAAATCTTTAGCGGCACAGGTAACAGAGTTTAAAGCTCAGTGATTGGATGGTGGATGGATGAATGCACCATGGGAGTCGTAGTTTACTCCTCTCTTTGCCTTTTAACACATGAATTCATGTGACCCAGAATCTGATAGTGAAGTCATTTAAGCAGCAGATTGCGTTATCAAAGTTTCCCAAAGGTACCCTGTAGCTTTT
Organism: Enoplosus armatus; assembly: GCF_043641665.1. Classification (NCBI taxonomy): domain Eukaryota; kingdom Metazoa; phylum Chordata; class Actinopteri; order Centrarchiformes; family Enoplosidae; genus Enoplosus; species Enoplosus armatus. The sequence continues at coordinate 7,573,029 of NC_092181.1, read as the reverse complement.
GGTCGCCATTAGCAGCACTCGCTACTGACTTTTAACCTTGGTGATTGGTTGTTTCTTAGCGAAATACATCTGAGTTGTAGTTGACTATTCTCATATGTTTTTATGCACACAGGCTTGTAGTTTTGACATTTAAAAAAATATTTTGATTTGATTTTATGTCCATCCAAGTGCTCCAACCGCCAGTTACCTGTAATAGTCTTTGCAGAAACGCCCAAAATGACCCCTTCTGCTTCTCAGCTCTATACCGAACGCGGGCCTGGAATGTCGGGTCACATTTGTAACCTTGTTTACTTAATCTTTGTAAAGATAGTTCCTGATTCACATTTTTGTAAAAATGCAAGTTTGATGCTGTTTTATTGCGGCAATGTTCTTGTACAGCTGCCTATGTTTAGACAACATCTAACATTTGATAACTTTGGCTTCTTTTGTTAGATGAATAAAAGAGTATTGAAGTAAGGCATCCAAAAAAAAGTATAGTTTTGCTATCACATTATACTTGTGTATTAATGTTTGCTGATAGTGAAATGAATCATTGCCTTGTTGATTTCCTAATCTCACAGTGCATCGCTACTACTATTTTTCAACTTACCGCTGCAATAAATTAGCAACAAAATCAAGTTAAAACTGTGTTGAGAAACAAACTGCAAATGTCAAACTGTTCCTGTTTCAGCCAGTATAATGTCTGCTTCCATTAGGGCCGTCATGAATCTATCCTCATTTGGCTTGTGTCTCTTTCCGCTGTGGGAGGTCACCATAAGAGGCTTGGCTGCTCTGTTTTCACTGCTACAGTTTACAGTTAGTGGTGGGCAGCCTGTTCCACAGCCCTGGTAATTGAGGCTAAGAGGTTTATCTGGAGTCAGGCTCTCAGGGCCTGGTCAGATAGAGGGGCCTGGAGCTGACCAGGACTGGAGAGACTCTCCAGAGACAGTCAGCGGCTGGTCACTGTCTTTCATCCTCCATCCTCCCCCCAGCCCCCCTTTTTTTTTCTTCGTCTCAATAGCTCTCCCCCACCTCTCGCTTTGACTGAGGAGGGTCGCTCAGTATCTCTTGTTTCCTCTGTCTGTCAGTCCTACAAGTACACATGTGCATACATCACACACAAACACAGACAGCCCACCCTTTCAGCCCACTCCCGCCCAAACTCGGGGAGTAACAGGGGTCTCTCTCAGGACGCCAAGCTAATTTTACCCCTACCACCAGGCCAGGAGGAGGGAGGGCACATTTAGAGGTGTTATTTAGAGCAGCCGTCTCGAGGCGTAGGATGAGACTGTAAAGCCCCTTTCACACATGCATTCTATCCCTAAATTTCCCCCGAAACATTTCCTGTATGGGTTCATGTGTCAATGGGAGCAGGGATTGGTATTCAGGGAAATCTGTACCGCCGATTTCCCCACCTCAAGACCGCGTAACGCTTCAGGGAAAATGCCGGTAAGGCTGTGTTGTGGATGAAAGCGGCAACATTGCAGAGACAACATTGCAGGGACAAGCACGTAAAGGGTTACGTCCGTCTGACAAAAGACAAGACAATTTGAATCCGCTTTTGCGGGGTATTTCATAGTCATAGTCCTTCAGAATTAACGTTTTCCCATTACGCAACATCAGACACCCGCTGAACATACAGTTAGGAAATAGCACGCTAGCTACAAGTACATTGATTTAAATTCAGTGCCGCATATTTTCCAAGCTACTGCAGCTGTCACATTTTGCGGGACCCGTGTGGGCGCGGCTTCCACAAGAGCTTCCGCCAAGGCTTTCATCATCCCGGAGTGGGCGTGGTTCCATCTGAAGTGGGTGGGGAAAAAACGTCTGTTCTATTCCAGCATAGCCATGGCAATGCGTGAAAAGGCACAAGACGGAAATGTTTCCTGAATGTAGCCAACAGGAGTCAATGTGTGAATAGTGAAAATCACTAGCGGTGCCTGAAAGGTTCTCCCTGTAATCTGCCAGGAGCTACGTATGAAGGAGGCTTCTGCAACCTGAGGGCAGCTTATCAGAGGTGGAGGCATTTGTGTGCACTTGGCCACTACGCTCGCTATTGGAGGCACATATTGGCTGATATTAATGGCTTTCTGCAGAGTGATACTGTACTATGGATTGCAAGGAATGCAGCCGACACACACCCATATACTCACACGCACATACACATCCATGCACGTTATGCATGGATGTGTATTATATTTCGTTTCAGGAGAGTAATTTATTCTTTGCTAACTGACACCATACAGCATATTCTTGTATGAAACCCGATGATTCAGCTCTGTGCATATGTAGTAGAGCCACTGACTTTCTTTCATTTCTTTATCTTAAAACAGATTCCCTGACACTCTCATTTGCCGCAGCCTTGAGTAATTAGAACTACCCTACATCGCATACAACTTGTGCAACTGGAGTTAAATTGCTCTCTCTTTTTTTTAATTTTTTTATACCATTATCTTGTTGTTAGACTTGCTGCAGATTCAGCCCTTCTGAGAACTGTATGTGCACAACTGGGATTCAGCTGACTGCAAACTTCATCGCCACAGGCATCGGGCAAATTGCTAATCAAAGCAAAACACAGTCAGACTAGGCTATTAACCGCTGTTCTCTCTCCGTCTCAATCCCACTCCCTCTCCCCTCCCTTTCCAGACAGCGAGATTGTACCTCCTGACTGTCTGCGGCCACGCTCCTTCACCACAGTGCGCTCCTCCTCCCTGCGGCGTGAAGCCGACGACTCACGCCTGTCCGTCAGCCTGTGTGACCTCAACCTGCAGCAGGAGGACGGACGCCCCGCCCACAATCACTCCCACCGCCACACCCTCCACCTGGCCTCGGCCTCCTCCTCCTCCACCTGCCCCATACCCCAGAACTCCCTCAACTCCCAGCAGTCCTCTCTGCTGCCCTCCGCCCTGGAGAGCGACCTCCACTTCCACCAGCTGCGCGGCGCCCACATCAAGACGCTGGACGAGCAGACGGTGGCGCGATCCGAGCACGCACGAGAGGAACGCACTCTGGTCTTCACCAACCGGCCCCTGCGCACTGGAGAGACCGTCTTCATCAAAGTCACCAAGTCCAGCCCGGCGCGCTCGGGCTCATTGTCCTATGGTGTGACGTCCTGTGACCCGGCGGTGCTGCGCCCCAGCGACCTGCCCTACAATCCAGAGGCTCTGGTGGACAGGAAGGAGTTTTGGGCGGTGTGTCGGGTGCCGACGCCTCTCCAAAGCAGTGACATCTTGGGCTTCTTGGTCAATCCGGAAGGGGAGGTCATCCTCAGCCACAACGGCACCAATGTTGGCATGCAGGTGTGTGTGGACAACTCCCGCCCACTCTGGATGTTCTTTGGTCTGCATGGGGCTGTGACTCAGCTGAGGATTCTTGGTAAGTAAGAACTGCATGAGGTCACATTAGATTCAAGGGGGTTGTATAAAAAGAAAGAGGACTCTAAAAGGGGTACTCAAGCGATTTAGTGTTTAGTATGGTCGAAATCCATACAGGGGAGGCTGAGATCTCTTGACTTTTACTCCCTAATATAGGTCCAAAAACGCTGGATCCACCAGTATCTTCTGTTCACTAGACCCTCGCTGCCTGCATCTTTTAAACTCCATGCCCCCAGTTTTTCAGGCTTTCTGTTAGAGCTGGACTGATAAATCGGCCAGGTTGACACTATTAGCTTATTGCAGATAAATATCGTATCTGTTTATATATGGGCGAGTAAGTAACAAGACATTATAGCACAGAGTGGCCACACTAGGTCTAAGGACATTCAGAAGCAGTGTCACCATTACATAGTTTGTCTATCAGAGGACACTAACAAGTTTATTTTCATGCCTCTGCAGCCAGAGGCATTATGTTTTCCAGTTGTCTGTCTGTCCGTCCCATTCTTGTGAACGGGATATCCCAGGAATGCCTTTGTGGAATTTCTTCAAATTTGGCACAAACGTCCACTTGGACTCCAGGATGAACTGATTAGAATTTGGTGGTCAAAGGTCAAGGTCACTGTGAGCTCACAAAACAAAGCGTGTTTTTGGCCATAACTCAAGAATTGATGACCATATTCCACAGTTGGTCGGACAAGGAATTGGTGACACTGACTCAGAGGTCACGTGACCTCAAAATATATTAATATTGACAAACACGGTTTTGGCCATAACTCAAGAAGTGACGATGTAATTATGACAGAATTTCACACACATGTTGAATGGGATACAATGATGAAGTATGCATCTGGTCACAATTTAAAAATAAATAATCTTAAGGGATCCCTATCAAGATTATTTGTTCATGTCATGTGTTTATATTTAAAAAAGAATATTAACATTATCGGGCTCTAAAATCTCTTTACTTTCTGTCACAGAAGACATTATACAACTAAGGAAGTACACTGGAAAATAGGAAGCGTGGAAGTACAATTTAAAACTAATCCTCAGAGATATGATCGACATAACAAGCACCTTAATATGGCCATCTTACTTTGCTATTTCGGTGTAGTTCACTGAAATTTAACTCGTATTTAATTAAGTGTTAACATTATTTTATCAAGTTGAGTCATGAGCACCCTTTGTTCTTTGACCGCATGCTTGCGGATAATCCCACTTGAAAGAGTCATTTATGGTGGAAATAAGCATCCTTTTAGGCCGGTGATGTGTCCCGGGTCAGGAACTTACAGATGGTGGGGCTGAGTTCCGTGCTTAATTCACTTGCTCCCCGTGGTCAAAATGTATTTGTGCAAGGTGTCGATGGCTCTGACCAGTACACCAATGGAGGCAAACCACCCCCCCCCCCTTTGTAAATTACAGCCACGGTCGGGTTCGGGAGAGCACTTTGTTACTTTGTTTGTCACAATATTTACGGCAGATGTCTCGAGACAGGAAGCATCTGTACACATTCGTAGGATTAACGAGAAAAGTAGACGCTCTGTCACGACCTCAGAAGATGAAAAACAGGAAGTGAGCAAACGGAGTTGGAGAGAGGCTTGCAGGGAGGGGGGGGGGGGGGGGTGCACACAGCAGGGATGACAAGATGGCTCAGCGGGGTGGATACTTTGCCTGCCAGTGGCGGGGGGGGGGGACACCTGAGGTGTGTTTACCCTTTCTAAACGCTGATAATGACAGGGGGAAGCGGGAAAAGGTGTGTGGCAGTTCTGACCCAGCACTTCATTTCACCCTGCCAAGCATATTGCCTTCCCACGAGGTGCACTTAGCTATGGCACTCACGAGCATGAGAAATGGAAGACAGCTCTGCAACAGGCTATCTTTATGAACGCCATTCTGAATGGCATTTGTTCCCACGTCTGCCAAAGAAAGTCGGCGAAATCCTATCTAAACGACAGCACCGCACAAATGTACACGCGTTCTGAAAATCGTCACTTTCAACAGCCATTATAAGGGTCCTTTAAGGGTTGACAGTAAAAATGCAACGTCTTTCTCAGCTGTATAATGCAAATTGGCGCGTGCAGCGGTGGATGCTGTCTTCTATTAACGCAGCTTAAGAGGCATAACCCGCCAAAACAGCACCGGCCTTTCAAAGGTGTCACAAGTGTTTGTCGGTGGAGGAAAGAGGCATCTATAAATACAGCCTGCTTTTCTTCAGTGACAGCAGCGGAAAAAGGAAGCAGAGGTCAAAAGAGGTTGGATTGGAACAACCTCAGCTTTAACTAGACATGCGAGAGAGACAGAGAGAGAGACAGAAGCTAAGGCTTAAACCTTTCACTCATCAAAAGTTGTGAAATATAATGTTACAGGGGTTTTAAACTCGGCTCTCTGCATGTTGCACAAGGGGATTCACAGTGTTCACTAGGGGCTGGCCTCCGGTAGCTTGACCCACTTAACGTCAAACCACAGCAAAGTAACCATGACAGCCATGTCGATACAAATCACAGAGAGCTTCAACGTACAGTAGCTTTGATGTGCAGAGGAAGAATGTCCGTGATCAATTCAGCCAATGCCAAAATATCACAAATTCAGCTTTTGTGGACTTTTTGTCTTTCAATCTCCTCTTTACCTTCATGAAGCAAGCCGTACCTTATCTTACTTTTGCAATGCAAAAAAAGCAAAATGTCTCGATGATACAGTAGGCACTTTTGCTCAGTCCTGTAAACAGAGAGGTCACTTACTTCACTGTTAAATTACATTTTAACTTGGCAACCGTGCATTATAGACCACCTGGTTTTTTTTATGTGCATTTCTAACAATCATTTACTGAAACCAGAGAGCCTCGGCAGCGCAACAAAACAGGAATAGCAGAACAATGAAACCCGGTCCGAGGCACATCTCCTTATCAGAGCAGATCTCGGAATTCCCACTGAGGTGTGAATCATCTTTACTTTCCAGCTGCTTTCAATTAGGACGCATCTCTTATCTCGCTCTTGCAACTCTTGATCTATTGCTTTGTGTTGACTGAAGAGCAATTTAGCCTTTAAGTTGAGCTGAATGCGAGGCGTGCCCTCTACTTGGAGTGAGGGATGTTAAACTTGAAAGCTCGGCTCTCCCAGTGGGCCCCCGCTCTTTTCGGGCATGGCAAGATAGAGCGGCCGTCGCAGAGGCCTCTCACTTCAAACAAAGCGGGAAGCAATGGACCTTTCTAATAGGAACAGACACACTCAAACAGATACATCAGGATAGCTCAGGTCAGCCAAGAGAGCTTGGACAGGGTAATGAAATCGATACTGCATTAGTTCTATTAGTAGTAATGGCAGTGGAAGTAATACTTATTTTATCATTTTAAATTAAAATGTCTGTCTGTTTTAAATCCATTTGAAGAAATGTATTCTGCACAATATACATTGTATATATTGTTTTACAATCTGTTTGCTAGCTTGTAGTCTTCTTACTTCACTGCTTTGCTTTGCCTCTTTGTGCATTACTGCCACCAACTGTCGACCAGCGGAATAGAATAGAAACTGGTGGCACGAAAGTTTACCATGTTGCCCGCATATCGGCGCAATCGGCCTGTAGCACCAGTAGTTTAATGCCCAGAAGTGTTGGATGGATGAATAATAGAGAAACAAGTGTTGGTGCCAGAAGAAATACCACGTCAGGCTCAGGTCTATATAGTCAGAATTTAAGGTCACAGCCTCAGCTGTAACATTAGCATGCATGTTAACTATTGGATGTTAATCTGCTGACCTTTCGCACGTTATCGTGTTCACATTCGTTCGTTGAGTTCGCACGGGAACATGTTAACCATTAGCATGCAAGTGCAACTGATGTTAGAATGCTGTCAGCATTAATCGCAATGTACAAGCGAAGCAGACAGAAAATTGTTGATTAGTTTATTATGCTAAAGTTGACAGTTATAGTTTTGATCAGTCAAGTCTCTTTACCCTCAGTTGAGTCGGGGTCATTAGTTTGTGGTCGTGAACTGCAATAAAAGTGGACAGCTATAGTTTTGACCTGTCGGTGACACTAGGCACCATTATTTGGGCGATTAATGAGTGTGTGTAAAAAAATTAAAAAATAAATCACAACAATCCATGCAACACTTACACAGTATTTCACTGTAAACTATAGACTGACCCAATGACCAGCTGCCATCCCCAGAGCCACACACCGGCAGCATGACCAAAAGTCACCCTACGTGTGGGTGGATTAGTGTGAAATACATAAAAACCGACAGAATCTGTGTTTTCCAAGATCTCCATGTCAAGACACGTCAACTACAGTTTTACCCTGCGGAGGTACGCCAACTCATAGATTGCGGCATTGTCCTCTATTGTCCATGTATTTCCTGAAAAAGAAATGAAGCTGAAAACAGACCAGAAGACAGTTGAACTTTGAGGGAGGGATATTGAAGGGACCTTGTGCCTAGTGGCGTGGAAATAGGACACCCATCCAGTGACCCACTTCGCATGAATTATAGATTCCATTAAAATGTCAGCACGCTCATGCTCAAGTGAAACGTCTCACCACCCACATCCTCATACTCTGCAGCTGCCACGCTTCTCTCTCCTCCTCTTCTCAACTTCTGTCATCTTAGCTGGTGTCTTCTTCTCTTCTCTTTCACATGTTTTGGTTTTCCTCGTCAGTTTTGTGCTTTCTATTCCCCCATTAATCACACATGTACCCCTGCTGCTGCGTTAGACACACAGACATACAGTGCATCCGGAAAGTATTCACAGCGCTTCACTTTTTCCACATTTTGTTATGTTGCAGCCTTATACCAAAATGGATTAAATTCATTTTTTTCCTCAAAATTCTACACACAACACCCCATAATGACAACGTGAAAAAAGTTTTTTTGAGATTTTTGCAAATTTATTAAAAATAAAAAACCTGAGAAATCACATGTACATAAGTATTCACAGCCTTTGCTCAATACTTTGTTGATGCACCTTTGGCAGCAATTACAGCCTCAAGTCTTTTTGAATATGATGCCACAAGCTTGGCACACCTATCTTTGGGCAGTTTCACCCATTCCTCTTTGCAGCACCTCTCAAGCTCCATCAGGTTGGATGGGAAGCGTCGGTGCACAGCCATTTTCAGATCTCTCCAGAGAAGTTCAATCGGATTCAAGTCTGGGCTCTGGTTGGGCCACTCAAGGACATTCACAGAGTTGTCCTGAAGCCACTCCTTTGATATCTTGGCTGTGTGCTTAGGGTCGTTGTCCTGCTGAAAGATAAACCGTCGCCCCAGTCTGAGGTCAAGAGCGCTCTGGAGCAGGTTTTCATCCAGGATGTCTCTGTACTTTGCTGCATTCATCTTTCCCTCTATCCTGACTAGTCTCCCAGTTCCTGCCGCTGAAAAACATCCCCACAGCATGATGCTGCCACCACCATGCTTCACTGTAGGGATGGTATTGGCCTGGTGATGAGCGGTGCCTGGTTTCCTCCAAACGTGACGCCTGGCATTCACACCAAAGAGTTCAATCTTTGTCTCATCAGACCAGAGAATTTTGTTTCTCATGGTCTGAGAGTCCTTCAGGTGCCTTTTGGCAAACTCCAGGCGGGCTGCTATGTGCCTTTTACTAAGGAGTGGCTTCCGTCTGGCCACTCTACCATACAGGCCTGATTGGTGGATTGCTGCAGAGATGGTTGTCCTTCTGGAAGGTTCTCCTCTCTCCACAGAGGAACTCTGGAGCTCTGACAGAGTGACCATCGGGTTCTTGGTCACCTCCCTGACTAAGGCCCTTCTCCCCCGATTACTCAGTTTAGATGGCCGGCCAGCTCTAGGAAGAGTCCTGGTGGTTCCGAACTTCTTCCACTTACGGATGATGGAGGCCACTGTGCTCATTGGGACCTTCAAAGCAGCAGAAATTTTTCTGTAACCTTCCCCAGATTTGTGCCTCGAGACAATCCTGTCTCGGAGGTCTACAGACAATTCCTTTGACTTCATGCTTGGTTTGTGCTCTGACATGCACTGTCAACTGTGGGACCTTATATAGACAGGTGTGTGCCTTTCCAAATCATGTCCAATCAACTGAATTTACCACAGGTGGACTCCAATTAAGCTGCAGAAACATCTCAAGGATGATCAGTGGAAACAGGATGCACCTGAGCTCAATTTTGAGCTTCATGGCAAAGGCTGTGAATACTTATGTACATGTGATTTCTTAGTTTTTTATTTTTAATAAATTTGCAAAAATTTCAAAAAAACTTTTTTCACATTGTCATTATGGGGTGTTGTGTGTAGAATTTTGAGGAAAAAAATTAATTTAATCCATTTTGGAATAAGGGTGTAACATAACAAAATGTGGAAAAAGTGAAGCGCCGTGAATACTTTCCGGATGCACTGTACATTCACGCAAGCCTATACGTATAGATATACACATGAACAGTATATATATATATATATATATATATATATATATATATATATATATATATATATATATATATATATATAGTGCGTATGTATATGTGATCATATATGTTGTTTTTCCCGGTGAACTGTAATGATTGAATTATTATTTGAAATATTGGTTAAATCAGAGCATTGTTGTCGTTTCCTTGCCCGCCAAGAGACAGTCCATGTTTCACACCTCAGTTGTTGAGTCTTGTTAATGATATTCATTGCTGGTTTTATTAGTTTGTTAGTGCGGTGGTTGGTGTGGGGTTGGCATTTTACGCTGCTGCAGGATACGCAAAGGATAAAATGCAGGATGGGAAAACAAGTTGCTTTTAATTACCGTTTTTAATTTCGGGGGCATTTTCCAAAACTTGCAAAACCGAGTTCGTTTTTCGCGACCGTGCATGCGGTGTGTACATGCGCTCGTACATATGCATGGCAGCACACAACCTCTGCTCACTACACCTGGTCAAGAGATAGCCAACTCTCGGATGTAAGACTGTGTACTCCCTCCAAAACAGCTCTTAAAGATAACATCTCCACCACAGACACAAAGAGACTATTAACATTTAATGCAGCAAGCTAAACCATGACCTTAAACTGCTACCTTCTGAGCTGCTTTCCTCTCATCCCATCTAAACACAAACACATCTAAACACATCTGAGCACAAAGCCTAAGTGCACATTTGTCCCGATGGTGGGGATTCTCTGCAATTAGATTAACGGCTGCTCATTTTTGTCACCAAGGAAATGTTAATGGAAGCTATTTGCAAGGGTCCTTTCCCTCCTCTCTCCTTCCTTTCTTTCGGTTGCTCTTTCAGTCTATAAACAGGCCTGGAGATTTTCCGTTTCACCCCTTCCCTCCCCTCGTTGCAAAAAAAGTGACCGAAATCTCTGTCTCACACTGGCCTGAAGGCTGTCAAGGGTGATCCTTATACACACAAACACACGCTAAACCCCTCACCCACCTCCCCTCCTCACATACTCCGCATGCCTCCCATGCTTTAATAGATGGATGGATGATTAGACGGATGGATGGAGGTAGATGGCAGCAGAGATGTGGCCACAGAGAGGCGGCTTGCCTCTCACAGCTGTTCACACAGGTCGGTTTAATCTAGTGGTGAGCGGGCGGGATCAGGGCGAGGCACCGCAGATCCTGCCTCAGCTGCCCTGGATGGGAGGTGCCCGCCTGCCTGGGGGATTAACAGGGAGAGATGGGGCAGAGGCAGGGAGGGGAGGGATGTGCAGAGAAAGAGGATTCGGTTCCACGGGGGAGGGAGGGGGGGGTCACTCATGCTACAGGGCTGCAGGGCGATCAGGCTCGAGTAATCCGATGAAAGTTGAAACATGACGAGTGCAGTAGCACCTTGTAGGGGCGGCATGGTGATTTACTGATCAACACTCAGCGTGCTGGTTTGATTCTGAGCCTTTCTACACATATACAGTCCACGTGTCGTACATGTAATCGCTGGGGGGTTTTCCTCTAGCTGCTTTGATTGATCCTTTGCTTTTGCCACTTTCTGTGACGGCTGCAACGCCGTGAGTGCCGTCAAGGGGTGACACCATTATCCTCATTTGAACGATGGATCATGTCTCGCCCTTTTCTACGATGGCAGATTTTCTTGCCCGGCGTTTGAGAGTAGCTACAAGATGTTGAGACGCATCCTACAATGCTGTTTATTCCGACAAACCGAAACCTTCATCTTTTGTTGTTCATGGCATAGCGTCCGCGTACGTAGTCGCTAGGTCCATATATATACACACACACACACACAGATAACGCAGGACTGGAATCTGGACCTTTTAGAAGTTAGAAAATGTATCAGGAGCCTATGTTTTTAGTAATGTTGCCACTATCCCAAGATCTCAGCAACTACTTTAGTGAGTACAGCATTCATTTATGGCTAGAGCTACAAAGGTTAGACTCCTAACTGGTTTACCTTTGGTTTTTTGGTTTGGTCTTGACCAGCAGCCAGGATAGTTTGGAATCTCGAATGCCACACTGATTAGAGAGAATAAATTCTGAGTCGGCTTGTGATGAAGTGTGTGTGTGCGCTTATACTTGTGGCATCTCACGCATCCCTCCTGGACCAGGAGTGTGATTCTGGCTGGGGCGTCCCCCTGCTAAAAATGTATTCTCTTAAGGTGTTCCAGATGACCTGTTACATCATGCTACACACTGTACATACAGTACACTCAAACACACTTTGACAGGGTAATCCCCGGTATGCAAACAACAGAGATTGTTGACTACCCCTACCACCCCCCCCCGAAACAGCTCCTGATATAGAGTAATGAGCAGCAGTGACACGATGCCACGGCAACTGTGACAGAAACGCTGCTACTGTTTCCTACCTGGCAGTTATGGGCCAGTTTCTCTAAATTCCGGTGACCCGTTATTGGCTTGGCCCTCAAGTGAAATAGGCCTCTGTCTGTTAGCCCTGGGCATCAGTTGGATTGATCAGACTGCTGTGACATTCATTAGTGTGGGGCTGTCATCGTGATGTTACTGGTCAGTGTTGACGGTGACTCTGCCACACCAGTTGACTCCGGTTTCACTTTTTCGCTCCTGTCATCTGTCCAGGAGAACAGACACTCGGTAAGAGATGCTTTTTGTAAAAAAGCAGGTCCCCGTTATGGGATGGTTAAATATCTAACGTGCACGCGGCAGCTGATTTCTGATGCAGTTGTTGGTGTCTGCTATTTTTTGACAGCAAGCTTCAGGGAAGGTAATTAAAGTAATCTGCCTTTACGTTGGGAAGCCGCAAAGCATTTGATGGGAATTCTTTGTTGATGATTACATGCTCACTCTGCAAGGCAGCTAATTTGCATCTTAATTTGTTGGGTATTTTGGTGCCTCTGCACTACCTGTGATGGTAAACAATACAAGTTATTTTAAATGACAGAGCATACCAGAAGATTAGTGACAGACGTGGTCTTGTGTATTTTACTTTTTATTTTATTTTTTATAAATCACCACATTTAGCATATCCCCGCTGATACTGCCCTTTTGGCAGATGAACAAGCTAAAAACACATTTGACAGATTATCGCCCTATAACCTCATAAAATAACAGAATAAATAATAGATAACCTCGTTATTTATTCTTTATTCTCTATTCATTTACACACACATATATATATATTTACATATATATACATATATTAGTGCTAGGAGGGTAGTGTACACTGGGTTTATCACTGGAAACAACTGTCTGTTGCAGCTGGAAACAATGCTGACGAGAGCTAAATTTGTTTACAACCAAAACAATTAGCTGAAAGAAGCCAAAACACACCTTAGAACTGCAGAGTCTGGGAATACTTCTCTGTGGGGTTGTCACTGCGTGCGCCCCCTGTCACATTACATCATTTGATCCATTGTGATTATGTTAAAAAAATTGATAAGTGCAGCTTTAAAGTCACATGTTCAACTGGCTATGTTAATGACTTTGAGTCCAGTGTGTCGTGTCAAGTCGTACGACAGCCTCGAACTCTGACCTGTCTTTCCTGGCATCATTGGCATTTCAACATGTGTTTCCTAAACTTGCTCGTGGAATTCCCATTTGTTCCTCGACCGTGATGTAAAGATAGGACGTGGGACGTGGAACGTGGAAAGAATGGAGGACGCCGACTCTTGTTTTATAATGCACTTTCCCAAAAAGAGACAGGAGGGAAGAGTTCATCTCTTCAGCGATGAATATGTGCGCACTTCTAAAATGACTGCTCTCACAAATTGGAGTGCTCTCCCTGTGCTCTCTCATGATGATAAATGTAATGCCTGGATAATGGGGAAAAAAGTTACATTGCATGTACTATTGTCGACCAAAGAAACAAAAGAGAAAAATTAACAAAAGGATGGGGGAGAAAAGAACAGCCGTCTCATGGGAAGACCTTTTATGTCGCCTTAGCTATTAAAAGTCAGTCTTAACTTTTTATAAGTGAACACACTATTTGGTCTACGGCCCTCTAGACCTCTCTTAGACCTCCTTTTACATCCTGTTATCCTAGCACCACGTCAGTCGATCTGTATTCTGAGGATCATTTGAGACCACGGTGTCCGTCTCCTATTGCAACCGGTTCCTGAAGTCATCTGAGTTGTGAAGTAAGTTGAGTTCTGTGAACTAATTCCCTGCCCTTCTCTGCTCCAACTAGGCTCCACTCATCTCGGGGATCCGCGGGCCACATCGAACCCCAGCTCGCCCTCCTCCTCCCCGCACACCCACAGCGCCCTGAGCAGTGGCAGTTCTGATCCGGTGCTGAACGGAGGCCTGTGCTCAGCCGCTTACTGCAGCTCAGCGGGGGGTAGGTACACCCAGATAGGAAGCTACTACCACAGAAGCAGAGAATCAATCACCCCACAGGGGACTGAGTGGGAAACCATTATGGGATAGTGAGCAGACGTCCTCCTGCAGCAGTCGGGAACAATGGCCAGAGCTTCATGGTCCCACCGCTGCTGCAGCTGCAGCTGGATGTAGGGAAATGCTCGGCACGTGTTGTTATGTCACACAGCTCTGTTACGTAAATGGGCCTGATGCCATGTCTTTTTTTAGAGACTTAAACCTTGTTTTTTTTAAAACCTGATAATCAGACCGAGGTGCCCTTTAGTTTCACTTCATCCATTCAGCTTGATGTCGTTCTCATGTTCGCGGATTTCTTGCTGGATGGAGGGAGGTATTTTGGATCTTAAATGTACTAAAAATGTCCTGAAAATGATATTAGCAGGATGGCTACATCACTTGCTACTGACTGGTTACAGCTAGTAGCAAGTGACTTAGCTAACGTATCCTAAAAGTCAACATGTTAGCAGCTGTTATTTCTGTAAGATGACCTGCAACAATTTGTTCAGCATCAATCTTGCATCGTACTTGTCGCCCCCTTAATGACATTTTACTGTTGCTATTTTTTTTTTAATAAAGCTAGGTAGCTAACTACGTAGGAAGATGCTGTCCTATTACTTGCAAAGCTCTGATTGGTCAATTGTTTCTACAATCTAAGAAAACAGTCGTCAACAAAAACAAAATAAACCTCATTTTGAATTGTTGGTTTCTCTTAACAATAATAAATTCTCTTAATTCTCTTAATAATATAATTTATTATAATAAAAAACCCATCTTAAAGTAGCTGAGATGTTTTCTCTTTACCACCAGTTTGTTACATGTGCATCTAGTGGTGTAAAAAAAGTAGATGATATCAAACTTAAACTCATTTGGCTACTTGACTTTTCCCATCTTTCCTTATTTGACATTTTATTTCTATTTCACCACAGGAACAACCCAAAATTCACCAGTCAGCCTCCCCAAGTCACCTACGTTCCCGTCAGGCCGTGGGCCTTGGTCCGACGAGTGCTCCATCTGCTACGAGAACGCGGTGGACACGGTCATCTACGCCTGTGGACACATGTGTCTGTGCTACACATGCGGCCTCAAACTCAAGAAGATGTCCAACGCCTGCTGTCCCATCTGCAGACGGCAGATCAAAGACATTATCAAGACCTACCGGAGCACGTAAGGCAGGCGGCGGCTAACGGACGGACGGCCTCCCTAAGGACGGCAAAACTCCCAGAGTCAGGGAAAGAAACGTCTAAGTTCAGGGAATATGAACTCTGGTACTTTTAATTAGGTATGTTCATACAATTATCATTGGTTGGTTCTTTCACGTGACCTTTTCTCAAGGCGGTACTGCTTCACTGGGAAGGTCTCTTTCAGCAGCCTCCCTGCAGAGGCAGCACTTGAAGTGGCAGGGGGTTCCGCTGAGAACTTTATTCTCGCCGGAAGTGTTCCCTCTTCTCCTGGGATCTTGGAAGGCTTTGAAGGGGAGAGAAGAGAAGAGAGAGAGGGAGAGAAAAGAGAGGAAAAACTGAACCGATTCCAAAATTCTTTCATTTGTTGAGCCACGTTGTGTGATTTAGGGACTGTGGCCCATTTGCAACGAAAGCAAATGAGTCACGTCGGGGCTGAATGTCTCGATAATAGATGATGACTGGAGCTCCGAAATATGCTGTCAACCTGATGCATATTTCCGACGTAACCACTCAATAAAAATGAACACCCGCAGCAGGTAATCATCTCAGTGTGTCACAACTTTTGTCTGTGTGTTACTGAGCATTAGAAAAGAGAAGCCAGCCTGCCGGCGTCATGATGAAGTGATTTCTGTAATTATCGTGGTGATTATCAGTGAGTGATGTGCTTAGAGATGCAAGGCGGCGCTGAGTATATTAAGTAGGATTGTAACACCTCGTGTACTCATATAATCTAATGTACCTTTATGGTAGTTCTATTGCAATCGTCGGTGGTAGCTATATTGTTGTGCTAGCTAGCTGCTTGCTCTGCAGTGTGGTATGTTGCACTGAAATCGTCCTCTCAGAAACGGCCCGTTACAGGCAGAGAGGGTAAAGACGTTCATCAGTCCAAACAACAAAAACAAAAACAAAAACCTGCGTCCAGCCGACTCAGCAGCTCCAAATCTATGAAAGTTAACAGGAAGTGGGGAAAAAAAAAACAGTAATTTGGATTCTCCTCAGGGCCAGCAGTCTTGTTTTTTAAGATGTGGACCATTTTCCCAAACTCAACCTACAACCATGCCTGATACACTGTGAGCGCTCATGACGATTTGACAGGTCCCCTAAAGTAGTTCCCATAACAACACATAAAGAAGAAGGATTGTTGCCATGGTACCAGAAGCCAGCACGGATACAACACAGCCTCCTGCCTTAACCCACAGAAGGTTCATTTGTTGCACGCGGATGTATCATATTCTGTGTTTTCTGCCGCTTCCCCAAATCACCCCCCCCCCCCCCCCCCCCCGACAAATTACCAAATAATGCTGTGGCGTGGCACAGACTGTCACAACATGTGGAGGAAAAAAAAAAAGAAGAAAACGCACACAAATTGAAAGTTATTTTTGTAACATAAATCCACGACATTTCCAATGTTTAATAACCCTCGTGACAGGCCTTTCACCAGCAGCAACGATCCTTTACAGAAATCTGTTCAGGTGCCGGGTTTTTAAAAGAAAAATATTTTGAATATTTATATGATTCTTATCCCCTAATTTCATTATAACCCCCCCCCCCCCCCCTCACACACACACACGCAGGAATTTCACCTGTAAATACAACAACTCAGCAGTAAGCCATAGCTTATTACAGGACATCACTCGAAGCTGAGAGGCTGTTTTTTTTGTTTTGTTTTGTTTTTTTAAATTGTCCTTCATTTTGTAGATAATCAACAAATGGGGCTCAGACCTTTGCTGCTATGGTATTTGCCAGCTGTCCGCTCCGGGCAAATGCTGACAGTGATGTTCTCTCACATCCCTCTTCCCCCACGTTACCGTTTGATTACGCTACAGCTTGAAGTGTTAATTCACATTTGAATGTTAACTTATGTATTTAGAGAGAGAAACAATTTTTATCGGTGTGTTTGAATTGAAAAAAAAAAAAAAAAAAAACTAAGGAAAAAAAAAAGAAGTTTTTTTTCGAAGTTTGTTTTGATTGATAATCATGATTTGTTTTCTTGTTTATCCAAACACCAGGAGAATCTAAATTTATTCTAATAGTGAGAGGATGGAGGCTTTCGTGTACCTTGCAGCAATAAGAGATATTGCAGTACACAATCAAAACCTCATTGCTTTGGGGTGCAAGATGTAAACTGGGTTTTATTAAAGTCCCCGAATTTCAGGTGTTCTTTTTTTGTAATTTATCTTCTGGCGTGTAAGCCCATGTTAGGGAGCCCCACCAGCCCTTCTGTATTTCTATCTGTCATCAGTATAGAGTCTGAAAGCCGTCACTGGATGGCAATGATCAATGTCACTTTATAAAGCTACTGATTGTAATCTTGTAAATGTTTAGGCCAGCGTTGCACTAAGACTCAACCATGGCGTGTTTTATTTTGTGCAGACACTCCGACCAAATCGAAAAAACCTTTTGATTTTTTTCTTCTTCTTCTATTACTTTTTTGTTTTTGAATATGTTGTATAAATGCAATTTTACTTGGTGTGAAACCCCGTATTCAGTTTGGGCTTTTTTAACATTTACATCCATCTGTTTTTGGACCACATTCATTGATAAATTAATTTAAAAAAAAAAACAACAACCTGTAATTCATACCAAAAAAAAAAAAAAAAATGGCTGTAATTTGTAAAGTATTTTGTACACACATTATAATGAAAGGATGTAATGCCATTTAACTTTTTAATTTTGTTTTTGCGTCCAGAATACTCCACAGGCTCCTTGAATGTGACTGATCCTGTAATGTACTATTTATTTGTCCATCACTGACGTGTGGACACTTTTTCCCGTGCGTTTGCTTTCTCCTACATTGCCACTGCACCGACATGACGCCTGTGTGTCCGGCCAGTCGCAGAGCAGCACGTCTAGAGATTCTTTCTGCAGATCCTCGTACTTTTTGTCACGCACCAATATTCTGCTCACTCGGCGTGAACATCGGGACCAACAGTACGCGAGCATCAGAGTGGACCGCTTCCGTAGACTGGAACCACTGGCTACAAATACTATACGGCCATCGTTGTGACACAGCGGCTGAAGTACTCTGCTAAAACTGTATTTTCTTTCTTTTTCATTTGAAACAAGTGTTTGTTTGTGAGCTCTCTTCAGTGTGAGTCGGATGATTGTGGTTAATAAACTTTCCAGATGTGTTTGAGCAAAAAAATGTGTCATAATTGAGCCAACATTTACACATTCATGATAACACAAAATGTTCTGTCTGGGAATAAAACGCAACCATATCTTTAAGGCAGCATTAATTCATCTTTTCGGCCACTTGGGGGCAGCAGAACAATCTGTAGACACGGCACTGACAATTAGCGCCTTAAGAAATTGTTCTGGCAAACATGTAAGTGAAGTAAATGTTCCAAAAAAAAATAGAACATTTAACGCTGTGCTAACATGCTAACATTGACATATTACCCCTACATAAAGATGTGTTGCCCAACAGTCAGTGAAGAAACACTTAGGCAACATTAGCGTTCCCTTGAAGTTGTGTTTCTGGCCACTTTTCATGGAGTGCACACACACACACACACACACGGGGATGCAGCCACAGCAGATACCAATTACCTTGTTAGGCTGAACCAAGTGGCCACGGAAGAGAGAGGGGGGAGGGTGGAGGGTTTTTTGTTAAGTTCATTAGTCCTTCAGTTTATTATGTATGTTATTTAGACTGTATTAGGCCATAGTCATTGGTGTTTTGGTATAGGGAAGTGTTGGTGGGGTTTAATTGTAAATGTATGTTTTAAAGCGGTATTGGGATTGTCTACGTACCCTTCACCGTATAATGGTGTTGCTTGAGACATGGTATATAGGTCAGGTGCAAGATCAGTGTCCAGGGTCAGAGGGAGGGGGTCAGGTTGAGGTTGAGGTTGGGGTCACCTCTGTTGCCAAGGCATTTTGGTCTGCTACCATTAATTAAACGTCCCTGATGAACCTAAATGTTCCGGACTAATTTGCCAGGCTAGCTAAATGCCCCACTATGTTAGCTAGTTGTTGACTCTGTCTGGGTAGGCAGTGTGCAGCTCATCAGGGCTTGTTTGCCCTGAGAGTAGCTGCCGGCTACTGCTGGACACGAGGATGAGGAGAGGCCGAGAGGCTGAACCACACAGTGCAGTTGGAAGTAAAAGAGGCCAAAAAGCTCTGATCCACTGATAACATAAAAACATTAATGGGTGCAGCTTTAACTGAAAGTAAGCCATTTGTTTTGTTGTTTTTTTTTTTACATCACCAGTACAGCTTGTGCAGTGACTCACAGTAAATTGCCAGTCACACATGTGATCATCGGTTCCCCCTTGAACAGAACGAGGGCCAGCTGGAACATCGCCTAATCAAGTCATCTGTAAATAGCCACCAACTTAAAGCTTATGTCACGGCAAGAAAAAAAAAAGAAAAGAAAAGAAAAGCCGGGTTTAAACAGGTTGCTGTAACAACCCAAATGAGGTGACGCCCTGGATCATCTGGAGATCTAAACCTCAGTCTCCTAGCGGACAGCAGCCCTGTCGGGCCCCTCTGCGGGAATGATTAACATGCTAACATGCTAAAGCTGCGGATCGGCTCTGTGCGGCAGAGGTGTCGCATGAGTCACTGCGGGGCCTGCTCATTGTCCCCACGCTTTTTACTCTTCAATAGATTTGTCCTTTTGTAGGTCAGGTGCATTTCTGGAATCCACAATTAAAAATAAAAATACTTAATACTTAGGTTGGCCAGTTAAGGTCCACTTACTAGCTTTTTCTGAGGCTTTTGACTGTATCGCATGGCCTTCGTGGCAGCATGGAACTGCAGATGTTCAAACTTTCCATCATTCTGAGCGCCCATAGGACGTCTCGCCTTTGCGCGATGCCGTCGGAAAGCTCCGGGGCGAGCGAGCTAGTGGCCCTTTTGGACTAAGGCAGTTTATTTCAAGGTCGCGCTCAGTTAGAGCCGCTTCCTTTTCACAAAAGTCGTGTTTATTGTGCGACTCGTGCCGTACAGTGTGAAGAGCTTCCTGTTGATATTTGTGTTTATGCTGCACAGTATCACACATGACACTGTGTCAACTGTGCCAAATGTTTGCCTCAAACAGTTGCAACATTGCCTCCACTTCACATCGTGCTCCTTTCCTCTGTCATATTGGTCACCCTGAATGGAGGGTTAACAGTGTTTACATGCGCTCTACATTTGTCAGGCCAAATGAAACCCAACAACGCAGATGTAGCCAGCCGTGCCTTTTGAGTTCCGGGTGGGTGGGGGGGGGCGGCCCGGCCCGGCCCGGCCCTGCCCGCTGTTACACCATGTGCTGTGGCCTCTGTCCCAGCAAACAGCTTGCACCCTACTTTGAAACTTCTAGGTCTAGATGTGCTCCTACCAAAAATGGCTGCACTATAAATTCATGAGGCACCTCATCCAGATGTCTCTTCGGAGCTCCCCGATAGCCATCTGCCTGCGCCTGCAACAGGCCGACTCGTGACGTCTCCATGTAAAAGCACTGACTAAGGGATATGAATAAATTGAGTAGTAATCTCATGAAAAAGAATAATCCAGACGAGTGTATCTAATACTTGTCATTGTTCAACTGAGCATTCATAACCCTGCCAGAGATCATCATCCTTCAGTGTTCACACGCAGTGTTATTACTAATGCCGTATAAAAAAAAAAAAAAGGATCTATCATAATAGAATTTCATTTCAAGACTCAATGTCATCGTACATATTGAGTTTCTAATGTGCGGGTCTATTCATGTGAAAATCTCTGTCCTATCAGCACTGATGCGGTCTGTGAAGGGGAGGTGGGGGGAGGGGGGGTTGAAATAAGACCGGTTCAAGAGAGCCATCTGGTGGCGATACGCTGGTACGGTGAGTTTGTCCACACATGGAGGGTTTCTTACATCTTACATCTTAACTCAAGCTTTTTCCAGAGCTTTCGACTGCACCTCAAGGTCTTCTTCCTTTTTGAAGGGATTCGGAATTTGCTCTGTTGTGCTCACATATGCGGTAAGACCATCTTTTAACAGAGGATGGGGTTATAATCCCCCCCCCCCCCCCCTCCCATACTGTACTAACCGCCCTCATCTGACCAAATTCCGAGCTTTTGTCTCATGATGACTGAGTGTATCTCCATGACAACATCCACCGGGTGTGGTGTCCTAGCTCTGGAGAAGAAAGCTAGTTAAATGGCCCTGAGGCAAGTTTTTTTTTTTTTTTTTTTTTTTCACACTACTGTTTCCAAGGTCAAGGATGAACTCTCATGTTCAAGTGTACTTCAATAATTACAGTAATTAAGTCCAACTGATTAATGCTGCTCGAATCGACACTTTCATGTGAACGATGGAATCCAAAGACTGTGTGCACTGTGAGAGAAAACCTGTATTCTGTTGGGGCAGAGGTGTAAGCGTGTATTTCGTGTAACTTTGGACACAAGTTATAAATCTCTTCACACACATTTTGGATGCAGGAGAGCAAAAAAAAAAAAAAATGGGGAACTGGGGCTCCGGGAGCTCGTTCGTCTTCATTCAGCGCTCCCCAGCCTCCTCACACTTTTCCCTCATAAGTCACACCGTAACTCTGTAATGTCTCCATCTGTAACATTACTGTCACATGCTACCAAGCTATTATCACGGGCAGGAAAGAAGGGCACAGTGTGACAGGAAGTGGGAGACAAATGAAAAAGGAGCCGGTCTAAAACAACAAAGATAATACATTTAATATTGTTTCTCTTTTGGGCAATGCGAGATACAATGTAAACATGTACAAGATTAAAAAAAAAAAAAAAAAAAGAAAGAAAAAGAAACAAGACTTGTCAAAATGAAACGGCAGATAAGAAAAATGCCCTGTTTTTCAAAATAATGCGCATGTGCAGGTGGTCTCCAAATCGGAAAGGCTTTCGTTGTATGTCGTCCCAGTTTAATGACGCCATGAACCGACTGGCGCGTGGCCCCCGTCGCCATGACTCGTCGCTGGACATTTACAGTGGGGACAGGGCCTCCCTGTGGCGTGTCTTTTGAAAACCAGCAGTCTGCAGGAGTTAAAACACAATCGGCGAAACGACGGCGGTCATAGAAAAAGAGAAAACAAAAGAATAGCACCTCCTTCGGTCCAACTCGAGGCCTGTGGTTGTTAGTGTGGCTGACATGCTGGTAACGGAGTTGCTTTTGTCAGAATTTACAGATCAAGAGCTTCCGGGTTGTTTTTGTCGGTTGTTTTTTTGTTTTGTTTTGTTTTTTGGCACGCTGCTCTCCTCAGCGGGACGGTGGCAAAACTCTGGTTCTCGAGATGCAACATGGACGCTAAAAGCAGACCTCCCTCCCCGCACATCTCACCAGAAGCTGTGACCCGGCATCAGTCACTTCTGACAGCCCGCCTCCACCACACCCACACACACACACACACACACACACACAAAAAAAGAAATATGGCCGAGCTCCAACCGGCACCAGAGGCTCCCACGCTCTTGGTGGAGGAAGCTGTTAGCGCCGGAGTATCATCTGACCGGCTGAGGTTAATTAAGACACACTGTTGTGCTAATTAGAAAACAGGACTTCAAGCCGAGGCAAAGCAAAGTGGCGCAGAGACGCGGCGGCGGCGGGGGCCTCGTTCCTCGACACAGCCCCCTCTCCGGAGCTCAGAGACGGCTCCCGCTGATGCCCGCTGGTGCGTCAAACAACTGCGATTCTGTGAGGAAGTTTTCCAGAATGACATAAATAACCCCCCCCCACACACACACACACACACACACACACAACCCCTCTCTTCTCTACCCCAACCGCTTGAGAACAGCCCTGCAGCTCCGCTTGTTCTTTTTCTTTCTTCCCTCGCACTCAAACAAAAACTAGATTATTAATTTAAAAAAAAAAAAAAAAAAAACACCCGACAAAATCACCCCCCTAAATACCTCCCACCTACTCCCACACACTTGCTGAAACTTTCTCATCCAACCTACAACGTCCTCCTATCAAACAAAGCGCCATTACCAACCCAGCGATCACTCCCTTCCAGAGCCGGGTGCTGTCGACCTTTGAAGCCTCTCTTTGAATTTCTTTCCATTATGAATTAAAAGTCATTAGATGTGAATGAACCCTTCAAATCCTGCGTTACACTTTTACAACATTCAATTATTTTCCCGACGAAAAACCACAAAGGAATAAGGCAAAAAAAAAAAAAAAAAGAGAGAGAGAGAGAGAGAATCCACCATTTGAAGCCTCTTTTTTTTTTCTTTTTTTTTTTGCCTTATTCCAAAAAACTTTTTTCCAACACCCAGCTCAAACTCTCACACCCTCAGGGCGACATAAGATCTGAAGACACTGACAGTAAAAGAAGCTAAGAAGCAGACGCGGGATCAGTTTTTAAAAGGTATTCTGTCGGACGGAGAGTGAGGCTGAGGAGACGCTGCCGTAGCGGGAACTCCTCTTGCAATTAAAACATTGTTTGGAAGTAATGAGATCTCGCAGCTCAGGTTCGGAAGCTGGGAGCTCGTTAGGGTCCGGGCTTTTTTAGAAGCTGAGTGGAGGGAGTTCATAGCGTCCTAGCTTTTAGAGGCCCAGTGGCCTTTCATCTCCCTCCTGTCAAAGCAAAGCTCCTCTCACCTGGTCCTCCCAGAACCCACCGCCTGATCCATCCTGCGTCCCCCTGCATCCTGCTCTCGCAAATCCCCCTCCTTGACCTCCGAATTCTTTTCTCCCCGAGTGCACCTGCACACAATCCATCTCATCATGCAAAAACACACACACACACACACACCCTCCTGGATATCTCAGTCATGTTCACCGGGAACAGACTGCTCGGCTGTGTCGAGGAAGGAGAGAGGTGGAAAATACGACGTGGGGTGGGGAGGGGAGGCGGCGGCTAGTGTTTGGGATTACAGAGCTTCAGGTGCCGCCTGTTTATTCAAATAAAAAAAGAGAAGCGGGGAGTAAAAAACGTGGTGCTGACATGGCAGAGCTGTCTCACCTGGCTGACCTTCGGGGGGGGGGGGGGTATGTCGGGGAAACATATATTTCCTCTGGCACGAATGAGTCCTCATCATCATGGAGTGTGTGTTTGTGTGTGTGTGTGTGTGTGTGTTGGCATATGTGCGGGTGGAATGCAGAAATATTACCTCCCACCCATTCCATTTCCATTCTGCAGCTCAGAGGGGCTGAACCGGCAGGCCATGACTGAAAAAGACGCCTGTAACCTAAAGAAGTTACAGGCAGACAGAGTGTCGAGACGAGTGACACCGCTCTCGTGTCTGCGCGCTAAATGCAAAAGCTAAAGCCAGGATACAGCCGGCTTAGCTTAGCATAAAGGCTGAAAACCAGGGCTAAGCCTGGCCGAAATATCCAGCACCTCTGAGGCTCATTTGTTTCATTCTGCCGGGTGCGGACCCAACGCGCTTGTGTAAGTGGCATACTGGACCGCCATTGGTCTTCCTCCAGCCGTGATGTCACAAAATCCCGCCTGTGCGAACGCGCCTTAAACTTTAAGATTTAAAGGCGAGCACAGCAGCAGATGTACGTCTGCACAGTTGAGATCAAACACCCGAGTGAGGCGACGATAAGCGGAAAAACACACGTTCGATGTGTTTGAAGTAGATCATTGTATTTCCCAAAATGTCAGACGGTTCCTCTTATCTCCAAACTGTCCCAACAAAAGGATTCACAAGCCGCCGCTAATAACACAGGCAACTCTGTGTGTTTGCCTGAACACACAGGAAGTGTTTAGCACAATGACGCATTCACCTGCAGCACATGGATAAGGCCTGCCGGGGGCTCAGCAAAGAGGAAAATAAAAGGTTGTTTTTTTTTCTATTTTTGGTGACATCCTGGAAGTTGATGGATTGAAGTGAAATGGCCTGAAGGAGCGCTCATCTCCCCGCTCTCTTGTTTACCGTCGAGACTCTCCCGCCGCCGCCCGACGGTTCCAAATGTCACCTTCTCCACGGTGATTGGTGAGGGGAAAAGTCTGACTGGGTTTGACAACAGCGGGGTAAATGTCAAGAGAGGCATCCACGTAGGTGCAGAGAGGACACACTCCGGGGGGGGGGGGCAAAACAAAACAAAAAGAGCAAGAAAACAACAACAAGACAAAAGCAAGAAACTATCAAAATTCCATTCAGGCACGAACGTGACAGCTCAGAGCAAGGGGGGGGGGCTCCGAGGCCCCCTGATGATGGGCCCCCGTGACTCGCCGCCTGTGAAGAAGACCCCAGATGGCCGTCATGTCAATACAGAATGGGTCATGGGTCAAATCACTGTCCACTGCTGATCCGGGGTCAGGAGGAACGGAGCCTCTCGTGTAAAGTTATTATAAAAGTCCATCACGGGAGGAGATAATGAGATGTCCACACACAGCTGCTTTGGTCCAACGAGTTTTCCGGTGCTTTCCGGGCCTTTCACCGCTGCTCTTTCAAACAGACTTGAAAGAACACACTTGAAATGGGGGCGAAAGCTCACCACTGGCAGTTGGAGCGGGAGGATCCACTCCCAGCAGATGTAGCGGCAATGTTCACGTTTTTAGTTTTTTTTTTTTTTTTCCCTACACCTGTGTTATTTTCTCCTCTTGTTGAAGCGTGATGCGTTCCTTACCTATTGCACATTTCCTTGCGGGTACATTTCAGAATTTGACAAAAAAAAAAAAAAAAGGGGTGGGGGGGGGGTAAAGGAAGGTAAAAGCACAAAACAAGCTAGATGCTACACAGCTAAATGTACGAACGACTCCCGTGCTATTTCAGCCGAGTACATTCAGCTCGATCAAACAAAGAAATATGCAGTAATAATATGAGCTGGAGCCAAATGTTAAAAAGTGATTCAACACATTTACATAATGCCTTCGTCTGGATGGGAAGAGGCCTTGTCGTCCGGCAGCAAATGTCCACATCCTAATTCTTAATTCTATCGTTTATAGGTCCTTATATGGTCATAGTTTTCATTCTCGTATATTAAATTGAATGCAAACACCTCCCACGTTCGACGAAACCATTGCATTTTTACATTTCTGATGACTGAGTCGGCATTTTGCACTGTCAGGTGAGTGGACAGTGTAAGGATGATGGTCCGTGTAATGCCACACAGTGATATTTTGAATGGGGGAATAAGGTGATTGTCAAACCGTGATAAGACATACAAGTATTCATAATAAATATGCATTAAATCAGGCATTATGTAAAGCACAATAAAGATGAAGGAAGTGTCCATGATTTGCTAAAGTTGCAGCACACAGCATAGAGAGAAAAAATATTTTTATTATTATTTTAATTTAAAAAAATAAATAAATTATTGCCCAATAAAAAAATATGTGCTACAAAATAGTCTTAGCTGCACTGAGATTTAAAAAAAAAACAAAAAAAACATTCAATTTCTGTACAGTTATTAATGAGGCTCACTGACCAGCAGTGCATGTGTTGTTGCACTGAGGTAGGACGGCCGGTAAGCCTGGAGGAGGGGATAAAAATCATGTTGTAGTACCTTTGACCTCCCACAAGAGGTCTCTCTTTCCCCAATTCTACTCAAACTTTGGCATGATCACTGTCATGGAGAGGACTGAGTTTCCCGCTCTCATTTGAGGTGAGAGAAAGAAAAAAAAAAAAAGTTAAAATTAAACAAGTCCAAAAACGTATTGAATAAATAACATGCTGAGTATTCACTGCATCTTTACATTAATGCACCGTAAAAACAGGTTTAAAGTGCATTAACTCGCAAAACAGAATCACTTCGTTCCTCATTATTGTCACTGTGTGATCACAGAGCAACAAATTAACAAACACACAAAAGAACAAATATGGTTTCGCAAAAAAATAGATAACTGCCGTCTAGCAGGTACTGTACTTTTGTTTAATACTATGATACTGTCCAGCAGAAACATAATGAAGTTGGTGTTCAGCCTCACACAGAGAGCTCAAACCGTTCGTTAGAAAATGTATTTCAGCAGTCTTGAACATCAGCCATTTTCAGTTTTGAAAGTTGGATTTTAGCTCCAAATTCTCATATTTCACTTCTGCATTGGGGGGAGAATTATTCCTAACTTGATATTTTTGGACGTGAAGTCTTATTTATATGATCTTAAAATGTATGATATGAAACACAACCATAATTTGGAAAAAAAATACTATAACTTTGAAAAAAGTTAATACGCTACGTTGTCTTCTATTTAATGTCAAAACTCATATTACGATTTACTTGTTGTTTCATAGATCTGTAATTTTGAGAAAATATATCAAGTGCTTCCAGGTACTGATAGGAAAACGTTTTTTTTTTCAGTTCGGAAAACCTTGTTTTGAATACACCGTATTACTTGTACATAAATAAATAGTAAAATCACAAAACAAAGCCAATGAAATGATATTTCTCTTTGGTTTGATCACATTTTGGGCTAAATGCTATGCAAATATGTCCCTGGGATTCAATAATTTCACCACATTTCCAGTAATTATTCAAAACATCTCTGCAACAGCGACATTATCATATGTATACAAAACAAAATATATACAAAATCAATTGTTCCTGGAACTAAACGCACTACAGTAAACCTAAACCTTTTGTAAACTAATTGTGTTATTATTAGCTACCCAGATATGAGGTGGTTTTGTTCTGGAGAGCACTGAAGTTGTTCCTTCTAAAATATCCGACTGTTTTTTTCTTCTTCAAGTTTCACAGGTTTTTATTTATACATTTGTTATCCCAGATAGTTACATCTCGGATTAAAAACGTGAATATTACCGTAACATATTTTTGTTCTGGGGCTTGAGGATCTATGACAAAGCGATGCCGATTCATCGAAGCTGAACACCTACTGCATGTTTTGCCAGTGTCAGATGGTACAAGACATGAGGCACTTTTCCAATTCAAGGCTGCCGGTGGAATACAGATGTCACAAGAAAGCAGAAATAATTCTCTAAGGAAGACTTGCATTAACACAAGACATTATAACATAAGCAATGAAACTGATAAACTGAAGAATATTGATAACGAGATTAAAATGTTTTAGTTTGCTTGATCATTTGTGGCTTAAAACGAATAAATTCTCTGCTGACTTGAGTCCCTTCAATCTCTGTTTTTTTTTCTTTAGTCTGCGTTGGAACAATTAAAGCACTCTAGATCAAAACCTTACACTTTGTTTGCCCTCTACAGAAGAGCTCTTAATCGGTTATGGAAAGACTCCTGGTGGTGTTCATAGGCCTATGGCACTCTTAAAAGATTTGGTTGATTTAGTGTTTTACCATCCACCATTTTTGACCATTCAGGTGAACAAATACAAAAGGCACTTGTCGGCCATCATAATCGGTGATGGGCAGGAATAAGCATAGCCATTACCCTGCTCAACTTCTGTATTACATGATGCAAACCTCTTTAAGAGGTTTCCACTCCCATTCATACCATTTTATATCTAAAAGACACTGTCCTCCTCAAATTTCAAGGGTGACCCATCCAACGTTTCTGTCTCTCATTCCCAGGCAAAATATTTAAAACTTTTTACACTCCTCTTCGTATACATTTTAGTAAACCAGCACTAAAAGTGTCCTTCCTTATCATACGAAAACATCTTTCTTTTTAAACACAGTCTTTTCATAAATGTACATTTTCAAGGACATATTGCTTATGGGAGTTTGTGAGTAACATTCTTAAGGAATGATGCCACCCATGTCCTTGAAGACATCAAGAGGGGGACATTGGGGGGGGGGCGGGGGTAGGTGAAGGATGTGGGGTTCTTATTTTTTCCGCTCTAGGTAGTTGGAGGGGACCCAGCCCTTGCGGGGAAGCAGGCTGTCCTGCACCTGACAGTACCACCATCCATTGGGGTTTCTCTCCAAAACCTCCAGACAGGTGCCCTCAGTGAAACCCATAGTTTCCTCATCGCCACGATAGTCAGCGATAGACACGTACACATCCCTGCCAAGGTTATTGTGAATCAGTTGGCTCTTCTCTATCGGCTTGGGTCGGACTGTGGACACAGGGATGCCGTTGCGTTGGTTAACTCTGCTGAGGGCATCCTGGACATTGCTTGTGCTGAATGAGCTCCCTGAGGACCCCAGGCTGGAGCGCTCGGCAGGCCTCGTCTGACTTTCAACAACTACGTGTGGCCGCACGGTGCTGAAGGAAGCATTTCGGCGGACACCAAGAGTGGCAGAACCAGAGCCATAGTGATCACTTCTGCCAAGTGAGTCGTTTCGCCTCAGAGACCCTGTCATGTAGTGTGCATCCTTGGCTGGCTGTGATGTGGTCACAAATACAGACTGAGGCCTCACCGCCACCTGGCGTACCCCGTTTCTCATCCTCACACCTCCATTAACCATCCCAGACGGCTTTGAGAAGCCACCAGGAGGCTTAGAGGGAATCGGCGGAGTGTTCCTCCTCAAGCCTTGATGCTGCTGGCTCAGACCCTGAATGTTGATGTTATTGAGGGCCAAAACATGTTGCTCGTTTTTCTCCAGGCTGTTGGACTTACTCCCACCACTCCCGTGTCCATCTGACTCTAGCCCACCTGCATCACCCACTTGTCTGACAGGTTCCAGGTAGTACGAAGGAGCCCAGCCCTCTTCGGATCCCCAACGGATGTACCACCAACCACTTTCCTGCTTCTCCAGAACCTCAACCTCCACCCCGGCTGGAAAGCTGACCTCAGAGTCCTGGACCTTCTTATAGGCATCCAGGGAGCGGTAGAGATTGGGGCTTTCCACATCTGAGTCACCACGGCTCCCTTTGGAGTAAACAGAAGAGAGATCTGAGGTACTGCGTGAACACATTGAGTCCTCTGATGAGATAACAGAGGCTGTTTCAGAGTCGTCCCCACGAGTAGGTTTGAGGCCATGTCGAAACTGACTCGTAGGCCTCAGCTGCCGTCTCAGAGAGCTGATGTCCATCCTCTCAGGACTCTGGGGCTCTGATTTGGTCAAGAGTGGTTTGGGTCTTACAGAAGGCTTAGGTCTGGTGGAAGGGCTCTGGCCTATTCTCTGCTCCACATCCCGGCTGAAGGCAGGGCCTTTCTTGGGGCCTCTCAATTCATCTGATGAAGAGTGGGGGCTGTTGTCCTGTGACCTGAGGCTGATATCTATGTGTCTGCCCAGGGTCTGGCTTCTCCGGTTCATCTCTGGTGTCATGGTCTTCATGGGCCTACCAGCTAAAGGTGAAGATCCAGAGGGTTTGCGTGGGACTGTGGAGGAATGGTAGCTCCTTGGGGAATTCGGCACACTAGAACCTTTGACTGAAGTTCCTTCAACGCCGCTGCTTCGCCTGAAGCCGTCATTCTCATAGATACACTCCTCTTTTGCAACCTCCTCTACTGACCTGAAGGAAGCTCTTCGATGAGTGAACACGGGGGACGCCTTGCATACAGGAGAGGCCTTGCAGGAAGGAGGAGAGCTGCGGTACTTGTCGCTGACCACGTTGCTGATCTTCACATCCAGGACGCGCTCATCCTTCAGGGAATCTGTGTCTGATTCACCTTCACATCCAATTGCAGGAACATCATATTCAGGTTCCTCGTACACAGGCCTGCTCGGCGGCTCTGAGACTTTAGAGGCAGAGTTAGCTGGAGGTGGGGCCTCCTCCGAGTCTGGTTTTTTGACAGGTGGAGCTGGGGGTGGGACTTTGGGCCGGGTCAGGGTGCTGGTCCGACGGTTGAGGTTAGGCTTCTTGCGCTTGTCAATGTAGGAGCAGGGGGCCCAGCCCTCCATCTCTCCAATCTGCACATACCACCAGCCTCCAGGGTTCTTCTCTATCACCTACACAAAAAGACATGGACGATAAATATCTAAGAATATTTCATTTTCTTTAGGATTTGTTGCTAAACACTGAAATGGGATTAGGGTTCAGGGTTAGATGATCTGATGATCACAGACGTGCTGTTATTATACCTGCTATTACAGATCAGTGTGTCTTGCACAGACATTAATGACAAAAAAAAAATGGCACACTGTTTCGAAGTACCAGCTCAACATACATTTAAAAAAAACCTCGAAGGAATCTGTGTTGTTATCTTCATCTCTCCACCTGAGTCTCCGCAGAGCAAATTCTGTCTACATCATCACATTCAAGCACAAATCTCAAGGTCGCATCTCTATTGCCTCAGCTTTCCTGTCTATCTGGGGAGCACTCAGTTGACATACATATTCAATGAGCCCTGACTGTCTCATCTCTGTGACAACAATGTAGACCTGGACTCTTACATCAGCCTTTTGTCCTCCACGGAAACTGATGCCGTCAGAAATCGAGGACTGGAAATCTGCTATAGTGTAATACTCTGCTTCCACAGCAGGGGGCTCTGGTGGTTTGGGTAACTGGAATCCCTGCACAGCAAAGGAGGAGAGATGTAAGCAGCTGACATCACATCTAGGCATCATTATATTGTATCTGACTATGACTTAAGAATGAGTACAACTAAAGACTTAATAATGATTTCAAGATATGGTTTATGGCTGCATATTATAATAATATACACATATCCTAGTATGTATATACAGTGGTAGATTCAGACGATCAAAGGCATGCTGAAAGTGTACTTGTGTTATTGCTGTGCTTTAATGGTTGCTATGCCAACTCTTGCGGTAACCTGGGAAATAATTAATAAT
Organism: Enoplosus armatus; assembly: GCF_043641665.1. NCBI lineage: Eukaryota > Metazoa > Chordata > Actinopteri > Centrarchiformes > Enoplosidae > Enoplosus > Enoplosus armatus. The sequence goes on along the minus strand of NC_092181.1, from coordinate 7,541,251 downwards.
CTTTCATTCATGTTGTTGTTCTTATTCACTGTATTCATACTGCTTTGAAAATGCTGCAAGAACCAGTTTGTAAATGTGCTCGAACATTCTCTATTGTGGCATCAGGTTCTTTGATGCCTACAAGTTTCTATTGAAGATACAGTCATATTAGAGAAGGCCCTGGGTATTGTTAGGAAGCAGTGGCTTGTGAATTGTCTTACCAAGTTGGTTTCTCTTCTTGGGGGAGGTTTTTGTCTCAGATTCGGAGACCCTGATAAACAAAGAAACAGCTCAATAAAATGTATTTGCAATGTACTTAACCTCATCCAACAATCAGTAACTATGGAGTTATATTTGTGCCTCATTCCTGCGGGCACAAAGACACATATACATACAACTGACGCAGCGTTTCATGTCATTCAAAATAAGCACAAAGCTTTTCGTGTCACCCCAGCAGAGAGAAAGGTGGTCCGGTGAGACATCTCACTCATGCTACTCGGAGACCCGGGGTTACGTTAGTAACCTCGTGTTTTCTTCCATAGCACTCGTTTCGATGTCTATACGGAGACTCCTGTATTACCAGACAAGATTATCCCGATGTGGATAAAGCAGATCCACCAGGGAGCCCCCGCTCAGGACAGCGGGAGCGAGGTAGTAGTGCTAGTAGTATTATTGGTCACTAGGGAAGGAAGCACTAGAAGAATGATAAGCGGCTCCACAGCCCCATGAAAATCTTTACACAGTTTTGATTAAATACCTAGTTTAATGAACCTTTATTCATTTCTGGCTGTAAGTTGGTCCATTATTTATTACCTAGCAACCTATCTATCTTGGCAGGTTGCTAGCTCTAACTTCTTTTTGAATTCATGCAGTAGCTAACTAAGCCAGTTGGTTACTTTGCTGATTGGCCACAGCCATGGCTTTATAATCATGAATGTACTGGAATCTGGAATCATCAAGTTCGCCTACTAGTTTAGAACTTGGACAGCTACCTATCAAGATAGCTAGGCTGCAAGCCAAAACAGTAGAGATGGAAAGTCATAAAACTGGGTAAGTAACCAAAACCGTATCAACTAATTATGTGGGGCTGTGGTGTAACTGACAATACTACTAGCAACCCGACAGCTAGTCAGAAAGCACATACTCTCTGATTGTCTGGAATTGTGGCACACCGTTACACTCTCGTCAAGTTGAGAAAGCGCACAGTGCGGGGCTGTGAGCAAATGTCCAAGGGTTTGCCAGCATGCAGCAGAGAAATTGAGAATAAGTCAATGACGAACTGGTAACTGGTTGAGAAAGGTTGTCATTGTGCACTCGTGGATATTGGCAAACACACAGGCAAATGTATTGAGCCCAATTCGTTTGCTAAAAATAAAAGCTTCTTTGTCTGACAATAATTTCTGTACAAAAATAGAAGTCATGTACTTGCAAAAAATCTTTTTCTGTGCTCACATGCTCAGGAATGAGGCACAAATATAATGCCATAAGGAACCTCCGCGATTTAATACATACACATACCATACACATACATTCTTAGTATGTAAGTGAGATGGAAATCCACACACCAAACATGTTAAATAGCCTCAGGTTACCATGACAACCAAGTATATGTTATTAGATTAGATTAGACCACCACCACCACCACCACCATTAGATACACCACCAGCCATGTTGCTTACCTATAGCATCAAAGCCTACACAAAAGGAAAATGAAATGTCTTAATGTCTCGTACAAAGACTCCAAATCCTCCTCTCCTTCGCTGCAATGCATTTACTGCTTTATTCCCTGGCACAGAAAGCTCAATTGTCTCCTCACGCACCACAAATACTCACCAATTTCCACTCTATGCGGTGCCACTCTTGCAACAGCTGGGGATCCTGGCTCGCCTCTCCCTTTATTTTCATTTAGAGCAGCGCTCGCTGCTATTCCCAGACATGGGCTGTTGGTGTCACGGCCCGCGCTCAGCCTCCTGCCCGTCTCGGCATTGATTTCAGAGTTGTAGGGCATGGGCAGGCTGATCTCGCTCTTGGAGATGTGGCGCTCCGGCGTGGTGCTTCCCTCTCCGTCGGTCTGGATGTCCTTCTCGCTGACCGACTTCTTTTGCAGGAGGTTGCTGATCTCCATGATGTTGCCGATGATCTCCACGGGGCCTGTCAGGGTCTTCTTGCGAGGGGAGAAGTCCTCTTTCACCTTTTTCAAGTAGGAGGCAGGGGCCCAGCCCTCTTTCCCTAAATATCTGTGGGTAGAACGCATGAAGACAGTGTTTCATATTGTATCTTCTTCTATCATTTAAAGGGGCACTGCACCAATTTTACACATAAAGGTCAGTGTATGGGGGCATGGACATGTACCAGGCAGGGAGTGCAATACTAAATCATCCGAGTACCCCTTTAAGATGAGCGAATAAACAACTAAATTCCCACATTCTCTGACATTTAAGCAATAAAATACACCCAGTAAGATGCTGTGTTTTGAAAAACAGACGCTTTTAATTCTAGTGACGTAGGGGTAGCCAGAGGCAAGTAAACAGACTGCATAATTTATGCAAAGAGACACCGCTTCCCACATTTCCACATTCATTGTTCAGCTAAATGAGTCATTTTAGACTGCTTTGTGAAACAGTAAGTAATGTTTCCAAATGCAACAAGAGTCATTTGCCTCTGGGTGGGCCATTTTCTGCTCAGAAGACATGTGATCGCTTCTGCTCCCCTCCAGCTGCGACCACAAGGAGTCCCCATAACTAAAAAATCCCCATGCTTGGACTTCAAGGTATAGAAACGGCCCACAGAGAGCAGCATGACTCCGGCGTACATCTGGAGGATTATTTCTTGTTGGACAGCGTGCTCTAAAATGACTTGTGCAACAAGTCAAGTCAAGTCAATTTCATTTTTATGGACCAATATAACAAGTTTGCTTCACAACCAGTGTAGCGTGCGACACCCTCCATCATTAGATCCTCGATTCGGGGGAAGGAAAAACTCCCCATCCAGCTGTTTGAACAAGCAGGTTGTGTATACATATTATCCATGTACTACAGATATCACACAAGCACACATAAGCCCCTTTAACAGGGGCCCTGTGTGTGTACGTTTGTGTGTACATAAGCATGCACACTCTTATGTGTGCATGTGTGTGTCAGATGCCACGAGGCAGCATGTGATAGTAATCCGCTGTGCAGTAGAGCTCCACTCTCTTTTGACCCCCCCCCGTTCCCGGGGATATAAGGAAACAAACAACTGACAGGAAATACACACTGGCTGGGCAAACAACATGCATATGCACAAAGAGGCAGGCAGACAAACACATACACATTAAAAACCTCAGGCAGGACACCCAGTTGATATGTGGAGAAAGCGCCGTATGCTAATGGCTCCTCCTCAATACCATTATGCAAGTGAAAGCTGCAGGACACTGTAGGACACGTCTTTTAAAGTGGACAATTGCTTTTACTTTGTGGTACTTTGTAAACTTGTGTTTGCTTTTGCTTGTTGTTGATCAGTTGTTGTCGTATGTGCAGTGCATTTCTTCTGTTTTTTTATGCTGCACCAGAATTGCCCTCCAAGGACAATAAACATTGATTTAATTTCGCTTAACTTAATTGACAACGTCTGCCACGTACACTTTACACAAAAGAAAATAAACTTTGGACAGATACCATTTCTCTCATTCTAGCTGCTCTCCTGCTGTGGCGGCTCTGTCAGCTGAGCGCCTCTTTGCTCATCAGCGTTTACTCACCTGATGTACCACCAGCCCTCCAGGTTCTTTTGGATGACCTCCACGGTGACCCCTTTCTCAAAGCTGACTTCATCCTTCCCTTGACTGGTGTGCGGCTGTATCGTCACATATTTCTCCTCTGGGGATCGAGAGGGGTGTAGGAAAGAGAAAGAGGGGCAAAGTGAGTGAACTGTTACCATTAAACAGTCTTAGACTGAGGGGTTAAACCGCTGTACAGTTTACATCTTCCCAGAGGGCCTTCTAAGGGGAAAAAATGGCCAGTGTGACCTACTTAAAATGCTCTGACTATTACCAACACAAACACAACCCCCCTTGTCCTACACAATAATAACAACCGGCTCCCCCTGCTGGCTGGACCTCTCCCCCTTGCTGCTTGTTTCTTATCCACGCTAAGACTCGTTCAAGACCCCGATCCAGTGTTCATCTCTCTCCACAGGGAGATTCCTCTTCTAGCAACAGGCCTACATCAGGGCCTCCCCGGAGGAGATAAGATATTTGGACCAAGATCTCTCTTCTCAGATCCCTATCTGACCGCCACTCCTCTCTCACGCTCTGCTGGGCTTCCGAGACCCCGTAGGGAAGGAAATCCTACAATGGGCTTAGTGGGGAGCAGCAGAAGGTTAGGGGATTTATAGACACCAAGGCAAAAGATGGGAGCAGAGGAGGAGACGCAAGACTGGCAGATAGATCGGACCAAGCTTCCCAGCAGTGGGAGAGATGATCAGCGCACTGGCTTATTTCAGCGGCTGATGAAGTGGCATGGAATGGAGAGGAAGAAAAATCATCTGCATACGCAATTCGGTGGCAGACAGTAAGACAGAGGAAAAGGAGGGAGAAATGGCTGCAGGAAGGGATCTAAACATAAATGAGACCCGAGTTAGACAGGACAGAATGTGACCTTCGATTTCTGGATAATAATAACAATGAGTAATGGTAATAAGATTGCTCAAGGAAATGTGAGGGGCAGGGATGATATCTCAGAGGCATGCGTGTTTCTTCTTCATGTGAATGCATGCTTTCAATAGGTGGGGTATGTCCAGACGGCGGGGATTCAAGTTCCTCTCTCGCCCGTCACTGTGGAGCAGCTGAGGTGAATAATGTGGACCAGAGTGGAATGTCTGGCCCTGAAGCTCAACTCGCAAAGCATGTTGCATGTGTGTGTGTGTGTGTGTGTGTGTGTGTGTGTGTAGAGGTTGGGGTGAGTACTTGCAGATGCACAGGGAATAACAAATGGGGGGGCTTACAGAGGGATCTGGAACGTGTACCTAAATGCTTGTTATGTGTGTATTGATGTACCACTAACAAAATCTTTGGCACTGTGTTGAAAGTACAGAGCGCATCTTCGTGTGTGTGTGTGTGTGTGTGTGTTGTGGATTATCATTTAGTCGACTAACTAATAACTCCCTGAGGACTGGAATAAAAGATGAAAGATTGAATTAATCACATCTATTAATCACATCTGTGTGTGTGTGTGTGTGTGTGTGTGTGTGTGTGTGTGTGTCTTTCATGAGCTGGACACGTGCCTCAGTGTCCATCTCTGTGTGTTCGTGTTGGCGCCGGTGTCCCACTGCAGGGACAGAACAATGAGTTGAGTGGGCGGTCAGTGGGACTCCATAAATCAGATTAGGGGTCTGCTGTAAGTGATAGCGCTCTGTGAAAGCACGGGCCGCTGCCAGCAGGGCGGAGGGGAGGGCGGCTCTTGCTGAACCTCGGAGCGCGAGACGCCGCCCCATGCCGAGCACACAATGAGGCCACCCTGACCTGGCTTTGTGTCTGAGCGCGGGTGAGTCAAAAAGACGAGGAGCCCTGTGATTTAATTTGAGTCCCGAGTGCGCCCTTATTTCATTGTCAAGATCTCTGGATCGCGCTCCCCATCTTCTGTATGAGGCACCGCGTAAAAAGGCCAGGAAATATGTGTCAGCAAACGGCCTGCAGAGTATACGAGCGCTCTCTTCCATTAGCAAATTACATCCTGAGGGAACATAAATCTACGTGACCGGCCTTTGTTTTTGTCTTTTGCCAGTGCCACTAAATCAAACCGTATCTCAAGTGTCTGCGCCGAGCTGTAAAACCTCACTCACCCGTTTCTTATCGCGAGCTCAACAATGCATTATCAGGCAGGGACAGTGGTGCCTCCATTCACAAGGCAGAAAAAGGGGGGGAATGGGGATGACAGGAAAGTGGGGAGGATATGAATAGGTGGAAAGATTGAAATTTGGCATGGGTCAAATAATTTTCTTAACTACAACTTTCCAGATAAAATCCACTCCTATTATTCCCAATAGCAAACCCAAGCTATCAGGTGAGCCAAGCAATTCAACACAAAACCACTACTGTACCTGCGCATAGTGGCATTTGATCCAGGTCTAACTGAAGCACAGGTGAACCGGCTTGAGGCAGAGATGGGTACTGTGTAGCTCGTGCACAGTAATCGGACAGCATGTCGACAGACAGTAACACAGTCACAGAGTGAAGAGTGGTGGTGAATGAAAACGTTGGAAAATCCATAAAAAAAAAAAAAAACAAGTTTGACATGACTCCAGTCATCAGCAGCCGCTGGTGGTGATGGTGGTGATGGTGGTGGTGGAAATAGGGCTACTGGTCCAGGAGCCGTTAGCTTGTTTGCAACATATCCAGCAACACTCGCTGCCATGTGATACTCCTCAGTTCCTCTAGTCCTCTGTGACCTGACGTGAGGCTTCATTAATATGACCGATCTCTTTCAACCGATAAATCATCGCACAGCAGTGTTTTAAATTCTCTATCTAAGCTACACAAACTGAATATGTTCAGCAACGAACAACAAAAACTAGCCTGTACTCCAGATGTTGTGATGTAAGTTGTGTATCCAGCCAATCTTCATATTTTTTGACCATCTGAGGGCCAAATGCCAATGGTGAAGGGCCGAATGATGTATTTCACATACAGTGCAGCTGCCTCTGGTTTTAGATCACAGGCCTTTCAACCAAAAACACGTGCTGAAGCTGGTAACTACATCAAACTGTGTATGTGCAGATTTGGCCACCATGACAATGTTCAGAATTCATGTTTTGGTGGCCAGTGATGACATCAGCAATGCTAAGTCATGCTAAAAAGCACAGCGATCAACTGCAAACATCGCAAGTTAGCTTGGTGTGCAACAAATGGCGACAGGAGAAACGTCTGATGAACCTGCTGGGGGGTGCCAGGGCAAAAATGAGCTGCTGGCCCCCCATTTACCCACCATTAATGGCAAAATATACGTATTTCTACTGTTTATCTTGCGATTGTCGCAACAACAGTTGCCACCTCGATAACTTTCTGGAGTTATGACGAACTGTTGTATGTTTTGCCATCATCATAAGCCTTCAAATTCACAGATCTGTTACTCACACTGGACTAACCCTGGATATTGTATATTTATACTGCATATTTCATTGTCTTGCCGGTACCTGAGGCAACACACCCCCACCAACGCACCCCCCGACGTTGTTTTAACGCAAGGTTGTTTTTTGGTCTCAATGCCTCCCCTAAGCCTGCAGATTTCAGGGTCTAGGCCTGGGCCTGTTGCCTGGTTTGCTCAGGCGGAAATCCGCCCTTGCATGGCAGTGACGGAAAAATTTCACATTTTGAAGAAAGTGATATGTTCAAGTGTGTACAAATGTGGCTTGAAAAATCAAAGAGCCATTACGTTGACAAGGTGGAGAGACTCTGTCAGGTCACGTTGGACAAAGTAAAAAGCTCGGCGTCTAAAAAAGCAAGCGTTGGAATTCAAGAACACGGCCTCCAAAAGTGTTTCATGCCCTCATTCTCTGGTGGCGACAGCTAGCCGCGCTCTGTGGAGATTGAGGTCTGTGTGATTAAAACCAGTCCGCAGATTGGGCTGCTGCCCCACTTTCACACTTTCCGCCGCTTTCTCACCGTTCTGGGAGACATGTCTGGTGTGGTGACATTCCTGCAGACCTGGCTAATGCAGTATATGCTTTGATTCTAGTCAATGAGCGATGATGGTTTGAATTCCTAAATCAGCTGTGTGGGGGGAAGTGAATTAGTAATGTTCCCCTGTCTCTCAGCAGCTATCACGATTCCTCCCCACCAAAACAGGATTAACGACATGGGTATGTGGCAATGTGGTGTGTAACTTACCGTGCATCAACTGCCTGAAGCTGTTGACTATATAAGAATATTTCCTGTATATCAGTGTGTGTGTGTGTGTGTGTGTGTGTGTGTGTGTGTGTGTGTGTGTGTGTTTTTAGAAGGAGCAGGGGTCCAGTGTTTTTCTCTCCTGTACAGTGTAAGTATCAGTATTTTTCAGACATAGACTCGTGTCTCTCTTTCAGCATTAAAGCAATACTGACTCTACAAAACCGCAGGTAACTTGCAAAAATTCAAAGAGTGCAAGAACATTTTACATGTAACAGGCAAAATGTGAAAAGTCATTAACAGCGTTTTAAACCTAAGGGAGCTTGCTTTAATTAAGCAGCGACACTGTTATACAATCATTTATGTTCACATGGCTCAGTGGCCGTCAAGGTTGCTGCGTTCGTGCCGTGCTGGGGGCCGGAATAGCCTTAATTACCCAAAATGTGCTTAATGCAGTCCAATTATTTTTGTTGTGCTCCGTGTGAGCTGAGGAGCGCTCCAGTTTGATGGAGTGAGATTGGAGGTTTTACTGTCAGAGCTGACTCATGGCCACCCAACATGCTGCTCCTGGTAGATACTGGAGGCCAGTTGTTGTTGGCCGACTAGTGAGGACGTAAATTGGGTTGTTTACCATGTGGCCGCAACATATGTGAAGAGTGGGGCCACGGGGAGGTGCTCAGCAGTGTGTATTTGTTTCTTACAGTATGTGGGGAAGGTGTTGGACTGTGTGTGTGTGTGTGTGTGTGTGTGGGCGAGTGGGTTTCAGTCACTTGATTATTATGTTTTGTTTTAACTCTGTGACATCTGCTATAACAATTATCCACCTTTCCATCGCTTAAAATAACATTTTACGTGTGTGTGTGTGTGTGTGTGTGTGTGTGTGTGTGTGTGTGTGTGTGACAAAATGAGCTCAACTTGCTAGCTTTGTCTGAGCTCCTGCATCTCGCGATCTTCACTAGCAAAGAAAAAAAACAAAACAGACTCAGGTGCCCTGATGTGAGCTAACGCTAGCTACCGTGTGCGTTGATTCTTTTCAGCATGCTTTTAAGAGTGCGACTTTTCTGCAAATTGCATGAAGGTTGTTGAGAGATAAGATCGTGTTGTTATGACAACATGTATCAGGAAGTTTCTCTTAAAGCTCGTATTTTTAATTAGTTGACGAATTAAAATAGTGAAAGAGAGATGGAGACAGGTGAAATAAGAAAGAGTGTGTGTGTGTGTGTGTGTGCATCTGTGGTATATGTATACATGCTAACACTTCTTCTGCACTATATGTGTGTATTCACGTGTGGATGCCCCTAGCTGGGTATTCTGTGCGTGTGCGGGGGAGTGTGTGTCCGCCGTCTCCATGTTCACCTCTGCTCTGCTGGCGGTTGACTATACCCCCGAGGGTCCAGCGGCGGTCCAGCCTCTTCAGGTGCGCCTTGCGTCTCTTAGTGACTGATGATGATGAGGAGCAACCAAGGAGGAAAACAAACAAACAAACAAACATGGAGTTAGTTTAAGAAGCATAGATTAACAAAGTGAATAAATGCAACAAAAAAAAGCTGTTATTAGTAGCACCACAACCGTGAACCGGAACTTCCGTACGTCAAGTATGAAGCCAGTAAATCATCTCTCGCAATGGTAGCAGGGTCAGTGTTTTAGCTAAGGATATGTACAAAGTAAGTTGCTGTTCGATGAAGACAAACAAATATGTTTTGTCTTTTTATGTGTATGGAGTCAAAAGGAAAACTCTCAATGGCCTATGACGGGACAGCTAACCACCACGTGTTACACTGGGCCATTATGGTCCATACGCATCATGTAAATGTCATGCAAGTGAATTTAATGAGATATGTCGTTTTATTCTATTTTTAGTGTTTGACCAAGTCCCTTCCTGCAGCCGCACCCTCCCCATCGGCCACCTCTCCCAGGCCGTGTTCTTTCCTCCTACTCTCCGGACCTGCCATCCTCGAGCCGTCCACCAGATGGTCCCTCATTCGCCCACACACCTGTTCGTCAGCCCTGCAGCCACCTGCTCAGCTGCACCTCATTCCCCAATCACCCGTCACTACTTATACCGGTTCACCTGCTTTGCTCTGCGCTAGTTCGTTGTATGTTCTGGTGCTGTGTGTGTTTTATGTCTTGGCTCCCTGTTATGTCTTTGTCCCCCTGGTTTCACTATTAAATCGTCACCGCATCAAGCTCTGCCTCAGTGGTCTGCATTTGGGTCCAGACCCCGGTGTTCCTGTTACCCTGTTAGCCCCAGCCGTGACAACAAAAGACAACGTGACACCATGTACCTCGAGCTATGTGTTATTCCTACCTTATGTTTATTTACCTTTTTATTTATATAAATTTTTTGACGGTAGCAGAGAGCTCTCAGAGAGCATCCACCTCAATTTACAGACTTAACCCCACCAAACAAAAACCAAAAAAATGCACTGCTGCTTTCCAGCTGACACTGGTAGTCGGCAAGATTTTGCATGTTCCTCTCCGCACACATTTCATCAAAGTCAGCCACTGGAGCGGCCATCTTGGCCCTACAACAGGACTGTCATAAACACACAGCAGATTTCCCGTCACAAGTGGGAGGCACTTCAGTGAGTTCCTTCCAACCAATAGTTTTTTTCCCCCCACCAATAAAACAAGTATTTGAGTCCTAGGTGGCATCTTAAAATCATTTTTGTTTTGGCCGAAGCGAACAGTCCAAAATCCAAAGGCAAACATTACGACACTTGCTGTGGTTTCTTGACTCCAAAACACTGCAAACTGACATGAGAGGACAAGGGACGGACACCAATCTACAAATGAGGAATCGCTTTCGAGCACCCGGTTCAAGTGTTACGTCGCCTATGAATATTTCCAGAGAGCAACTTGTACAGAAACGAGTGTCAGTACGTTGAAACGGAAATAATACAGTAGGTTGAAGGTGACTTGATTAAAAAAAAAAAAAAAGAAAAAAAAAAGCTGTGTTGGCTAATGAGTTGGCTAACATCACTGTATTCTCCACTGAAGAGTTCAGATCAGCTGGTCAACTCAGGAAGTGCAGATTTTATTGATTATAAACTGGCAATTGATCCTACAGTATCTCAATGGGACTGTACACAGTCTGTCGCTGCTGTGTGCTGAACTCTCAACCTCTCCCGCTCCTTATTAGTTCAAAGCCTGTGTGATAAAGCAGTAGTCACAACATGATGAGTCATTTTCCGATCTCAGTGCATTCTCTGAGGCCACGTGAGGAGCACGCACATTACAGTAATGCAGGGAAGGATGGACGGAAACAGCACTTGTCTTCTGTCTCTCTCTCTCCATCTTCTGTCCTCTCTTCACCTTCTTATCTCTCCGTCTTTCCTCCTGCCCGACATCCACCCTCTCTCCCTTTTGTGTGCTTCTGCTACTTGTCATTTCCCCTCCCTTTTGATGCCTCCCTGCCGTCCATCCATCCCACTGAGCGCCATCCTACTCCTGTTGACCCCCTAATTGAAATATCAGCTAAGGGAAGGCACAAAGGGAAATGTTATTTCGAGGTAATTTCAGCGGGGCCAGGCTGCGCCTGTCGGTTCCTCTCCAGCGAGCCGAGCTGTCAGTGGAATTAGGTTACAGACCACGCAGAGATAATGAGATGTAAGAGACGACAGGAAGCGGGAAGGGGGAGATCAGAAATAAGAAGTGACGATGTGTGCAAACACAAAGACACCAGGCCTAATGGGAAAATGGGGGCCACTGACAGAGGATGGGGGTAGAGGGGGAAGTGTGTGTGTGTGTGTGTGTGTGTGTGTGTAGTTGTGAGGTACTTCCCGCATAAATTCACTGGAGGTTAACAGAAAAAGAAGACAGTGAGAAAACCAAACGCGACGAGAATGTGTTAACACAACTGCCAGATCCAACCCACAGGCTTAAAGGATAATTCTGGTTTATTACAACTGGTTTTATTTTGGTAGATTTGGCCATGCTTCCTGTCACTAATGAGCAGATTGCAGACTGCTGGGATAGGATGGCACACAGTTTTCCAGTACGTTGAGGGATTGTCACCAGCATTTGGGGTACACTTCCTTTCCACCTCTATATAACATGGTTTAGATCATCTGTTAACCCTCTTACTGCTTGCGTTTCTTGCCCCGCTGGACTTCTTTGTAGCAGTGTTGCTGTGTTCCCAGATCTCTGCAATTACTTAACCGATTTAGCGTTACACTCCTACAATATTGTGGAACCCACGATGGAGATATCGTCTTTCTGTAATACACGGTTTCTTCTTCCTGGCGCCTGCATTACCCACAAAGCCACTCGACCACCAACAGTGTGGAGATTCGGGTGTGTCATGCCCGTTGCGAGTGTAAAATCAGTGATGTACACCGAGCTTAATAGAACGCATGAAAATGCTCAAAAGGCAAAACATTATATGTTAAAACTGCTGCATCAAAAGCATTTACTGTACATGTGCAGTCATCCAAATGTAGTTCTGCACAATCAAAGGACAAGATGACGGCAAGACATTCTGAATATGTCTTGGGGACACAAGCCCACCATTTGAGAAGAGCTGCCCTGACATCGCCCATGCCCATGACGGCAGGTGGGATTAACTTGTGTCAGTGAACAAGGGAGAGAGCAGCCCGGACCCACTGTCACAGGGCTTGGCCTGCTTAGATAAAACTAGCCTACTGTCATGAAATCCCCATAGATGAAAGCTGTGCTATACGAATAGCTGTTTGACTTTTTAATCATGTAAATAGTTCAATTTGTGGCCTTCAGTCTTAAGTATCTATGTAAGAAGATGCATTGCCATAAAGCTGTGTGATGTTGCTTGTTGTGATTGGCTTATATGCCTTGTATGTGTTGAGTGTGTGTGTGTGTGTTGAGTGAGAGAGAGAGGGGAAAAAAATCCAAGAAACAAATGAGAACAGCAAATAACAGTGACTGTGGCAGCTGTGCAGGGGCTGTCATCATTCTAGCAGAGTGTGTGTGTGTGTGTGTGTGTGTGTGTGTGTGTGTGTGTGTCTTGCAGAGTGTGCCCAGTTCAATGAAGCGTGGAGGCTTTTGTGTCTTCTGTGAGAGACAGAAAATGTTTGTTCGATAATCCAGTGGCACTCTGCAGCATAATAAACCATTGCACCGTCCCTGTTTCATTGCCAAACACTAGTGCAGATCAACTGTGTACATGTATTTCTGAGCATGCATGTGAGCACACTCGCGCGTTTGCACTTTATTCATCTCTAGCGGATTCCCTTGGTCAAAAAGCAGAGGGGGGGGGGGGGGGGGCTTATGGCACAGTGATGAAATGCTCCATCCCAGCAGTCAGACTAAACATTCGGGAGGAAAGGGTCACAACAAAACGAGGCTCCTGCAAGAGTTGCAGCCTCCCGGGGGAGCTGAAAGGAATTTTCAGTGGTGCCAAAATATTGCAAACCCTTTTGGCTGCGGTCTGGTACCATTTCACCATGGAGCTGCGACTGCGGTCTTCAAGGTTCCTAATGTGTGACTGGAAGTGCATGTGTGTTTAGCGCTGACTTCTGTTTGCCGCTTTAAGTCTTTTAGTCTCGAAAAACCACCCACCAAAAACCATCATTGAGAAATCATGATTTCACGCGGGCGTTTCTCATGTAACGACTAGGCCAGTGTTTTATGAATCTAATAATGTTGTGTTTCTGTGTGTGTGTGTGAGTGTGTGACTGCACTAACCTTCTCCAGTCCTGGAAGTGCCCAGATCCAAATCGTCTCTGGTTACATTCTGGGAGTCCAGGTATGTGGCCGGCACCCAGCCCTGCTCCTCTGCTGTGCTGACGAACCACCAACCTACAGAGAAGAGAGATAGAGGGAAGAGAGACGGAAAGAGACATATTAGTGCTGCTAACAATCATCGAGGCCCGGAGGATGGCAGCGGGCTTCGTTCCCACATGGTGATTTACACCATACAATGGAAATTACACATCATTGTTGCTCATCTCTCAAATGTAGCACAATGTACCGTGCCTGTGGATGAGCCGGCATTCGCTCTACAGCAGTTTCAGTGTATGGGTTGCAAAACTGTCTAATATGTTGGGCTTGTCTGTAGCGTGACAGGGAGATCTGTGGCTGCTACAAGTTTCACCTACTTGGAAAGCTCTCATCATTACTAAACCAGACACTGAAAGAGAAGGCAGACACTGGAGAGAGGGAAGTGTCGGAGCTTGAAGCAAAGCACAGATCAACGCAGGTTTAAAAAGCAATTGTTGCAACAGTTGAAGATGGATCTGTTGAGGCTTCACATTATGAAACATGTTATGCTGCTGCTGTTTTGGCCAGACCTCCCTAACATCCTAGAGCTACAGGCCCACAAAAAACATGTTAACATGCTAATGTTTAGCTGGCATAAAGTTTTACAGCGTTCACAATCTTAGTTTAGTGTGTTAGCATGCTAACATTTGCTAATTAGCACTAAACACAAGTACTCAAGTACAACTGAGTCAGAATCAGAAACAGGTTTATTGCCAAGTACGTTTTCACTTACAAGGAATTAGCCTTATTTTGGAGCATAATGGTCGCAATAAACATGGGAAGAGAAAAGAAAACAACAAGTACTGCAAAAGTCAAGACTCACAAATACATAATGAATAAAATGAAAAGAGCTGTACGGTGTTTAAAACAAAGAGGACGTGCAAAATATTGATTGTGCAATTGTTCACAATATATAGAATATGTGTAACAACAACAAGATTTGCAAAAATGTGTGTTCATGTAAAGCATGGGAATGTCATTAGTTTTGCAGGGATTTCGTCATAAACCAAATGTCTGGGAACCATGCATGTCTGTGGCAAGCTCTGTGATAATCCCTCAGGCAGAAGTCGATACATTTCACTAGAGAAGGGATACATTTGATGCGCTGGTGGGGGCGCAGCCACCTCTGGGGATCATGAATGTCGCTGAGATATTACAGCCTGGACCAAAGTGGTGGGCCAACTGACAGACCGACAGATTGACCAAACGGCCGTCCAACATCGTCATGCCTTGAGCCCTGCTGCCATTGTCCATTGCTTTATCCTACCGAGTCTTCATAGCATGCTTACTTGATGCCATGAGAGATACTCAGTGTGTGATGCAGTAGAATTGTTGATTGATGACACATTACTGCTTTGTGAAACAGCCAAAGACATCTTGCTGGACTGTCCACATTTTCCAAGGCTATCCTATCGTGTCTTTCTCACACTGACTGACTGAATCTTGTGTCTTGAGGGAGTCTCATGAACCTGGAGGGGTTTCCACTCCTGAATGAATTAAATATCATAGTATAACATCACACTGGCGCACTGCATTTGCATGAAACTTAACTTACAGGACTTCATCCATACCCTGGCCAAAGTTGTAGTCGTACTTTACTACAACTAACTAATGAGAGGTTTGTGGTCACATGGATGCTATTCTGTTTCAGCATTCACTGAGCTGACTTGACACGACTACAAAAACACGTCCCTTTGGGCGGCAACCACAACCAAGAGAACCGAGGGGCGAAGTCATTTACATCGATCACATTTTGACAACTAGCATCTGTCATTCTTTAACAAAGGGCATGTTTAGAAAATTCGGAGGCGGGTCGAGTATTGCCTTTGTAACATTTGGGATCATATCAATGGTGCTGGATAAGTTGTCTTAAAATTAGATGTGACTTCATTATTGTTGTCGCTCAAGCTTCTGGCTAGGAAAGCATTGCATGACACATTCTTTCAATATGTAACAGTACAAGCTGGCACGACAGCTGACTCTGTCTGAGGCGAGAGTGAGACTATGTATCACAGCATTTTACTTTTTACCATGGAAAGTTGATAAAAGACATATTTCTCTCTAACAGCGTGGAGGACTATCTTGCAGCACTGCAGCTCCACCAAAGTAAGTGGTTCAGTGGCCTTGCTTGTGGGCACTTCTAATAGTAGCTGTTGTGCGCTATATGTTTGCAACAAGAACCGCAAATTTGGATTTAAAATGCCGCTCAGACTGGTTTCAAGTGTGCTTTTGTATGCAAGTGTGGTTGAGTGGGAAAGTACAGTAGAAGTGACAGAATTGGAGAGATGGGTGGAGATAGAGCTAGAAAAGTAGGACGAAAATGGAAACAAACTCACGATGAGTTCAACAATCAGGTCGTCACTGCTCCGATGCATTTGCAGCCATATGGCTCAGCTCTCTAATGTGGTAGGAGAAGCCCGGGTGAATCAACCCATCACGCCCTTTTTTATTACCCGGCAAGACACCAATCACATTAACACGTATGAATGATGTGGAAAATATGCCTGTAATATAGAGCTGTATCATAGGGAAAGTTACAGTAATGGCAACGAGGGGAAGGTGTGTTCCTGCTGTATAAAGCAGCCGCCGTATAAGCAAACTGAGATTTGGTTGGAACAGAGCATGTGCGTTATTTTCAGATAACTGCACAGCCGTGTTATCAATGAATACTCATAACTACATGGGTAATCATTTAAACTATTGCTGAGTAAATAGTGAAATCATTTACATTTGTGAATAAATAATACTTCAGCAATATTTTAATTGCTGTTAAGGAGACCATGTCTTAGCAGTATAATGTAGTCCAACCAGTGTGAGGAATGCAGTTATCAGACAATAATGCACGTCCCTCTACTTCAGGTTAAACTGTGCAGCTTGTTTTGGATCGGTACTCACATATTTCACACATCTAGAGCTGTTAATAATGATCACTTTGATTATATCTTCATCTATCTCCTTATCAATTATTCATTTTTTTAATCACTAGTCTATAAATGCTACAAGTCACAGTGGAATGGGGGGAAAAAGACAAACAGATAACACTAAATATTTACATTCACGAATGTTTTGTATATTTTGCTAGATAAATGACTTAACTGCACAAATGATCATCAAAATTATTCATGATTAATTCTATGTTGATAAAATGCATGGTCCAAACGACCACAATACAAATATTCAAACATTATTTTCGTGCAAAGTTTGATGTGTTTCTCATGCTTGACCCCCCCCCCCCCCCCCCCCCCGACACCACTTACTACCTTTTTTCGCTTCTGGCCTCATCTCTCCTTATACCTATATAAGCACAGTGAGACCCGAGCCACCTTGACTTTGACAGCATATGCGTAGCATAAAAAAAACACCTTCTTCCAACACACACACACACACAAAATCATAGTGAAATACTGTCTGCCCTGAATTTCCCCACAGCGGGTCATGTCTCGCAGTCAACACAGGAGTTAATTCAACCTGAGGCCTGACAGACACATGGGGGTTATGCACAGTAGCTGCAGTGTAGCTCCTCCAGCCTGAACTTCCTCACAGTGACACTAGCTTTCTGTGGATGCTCTGTAACCTCCTACCGACTGCTTTCGCACTGCTGCAGAGACGGTGCAGTGCAGTTTCAGTCAGGATCAGTTTAGGAGCCTGTTGGGCCCTGACTGGTGGAGGTTCATGTGAAATTGTATTTGACACCACAACAGTTATAACATGCTAATTAAATCTTACACCATAGCTCCTGGTTTAAGAAGCCCAGTGTTATAATAAACAGCGCTTGCCACAGTCTTAGGGCTTGTAAACTCAGGAGTGGCTGTCAAACTTGGGCATTCAGGGGACTTTCCCGTTTCGGGGGGGGGGGGGGGGGGGGGGGGTCCTCTGCTGGGTAAGGGTTAGAGAAGAGGGCTGTGACCAGACAATCAGTGGAGAGTGTGTCTTTTGATTTCTGAAGGTTAATTTAGTTTCTGTTTTGCTGCAGTGTGAAAGGTCCGCCTAGCAGTAAGAATAACTTGCTCCATATGAAACACATTAGGGCTTTCATAGGCTGATTCATTGCAACTACTTTAAAAGCTCAAGAAGAATTGAAGCCACCTGTACAGAGGAGAGCAGTAGTTCTGCACAGAGATGAAATGCAGGAGTTCTTCCTCTCTTTAGCCCACCTGGCACGCGGTGGAAAAACAGAACACTAAATCTGCAGCGCTGATAGGACTGAGGTGACTGTTTGCCATCAACAGTGGCAAGTGTGAGATCCTAAGCTGCTACATATCTCATCTTACCTTCGGTGAGACCTCGTGTTACTGAAGGTGATGTAAGTGCATGTTTCTAGAAGAATCCGTGAGTGGCATACTCATACCCCACCATGCAAAGAAAATCCCAAATCAGGAATGATTTTGCCTCATTCATGCTGGTTAAAACCACGGCTGCAGCATTGTCCAAAATGAAGACACAGCAGCAATGTTTGATTGATGCCAGAGTGATGAGGGTTGCAGAAGTCCAAATGTGGGGAATGAAAATAATAATTGGCTTTCTCCAGACCGCTAAATTATAAAAAAAAAATGGGTTCAGTTCTTCAAGTGGCTCTTGATTGAAGAAAGACAGACTGCACAAGTCTCTTTAGCCATACTGCTGATCAAAGCTGACATCAGAATCAAAGATTATTCCCAATTTTTGACCTGCTGTCAATATCTAGCGACACTGGCCGACAGGAGTCCTAGTTCATTGCGAAACCCAAGTGTTTTGGGGGAAACTGAAGATTTGTTTGAGAATTTAGTGACATGCAGAACTTTTTTGGGGGGGAAACGCGCTTATTAGCTCCCTTGTCAAGAGCTATTTGAGAAGATTAATACCACTCTTATGTCTGTACACTGACAACATGTAGCTGGAGCCAGCAGCCAGTTAGCTTAGTTTAGCATAAACACTGGAAACAAGCTGGAAAGAGCAAGCCTGGCTCTGTCCAAGTGTAGCCATTCCAAAAGCCATTCCAGCAACCTCTAAATCTCACTAATTAACATGTTATACAGTATCTTGCAACGTTATACTATTTTATGATTAAACAAACGAGATATAAAGTGTTAATTAATGAGCTTTAGAGGTGATGGTAGGCAGATATTTTTTTAGAGCCAGGCCTGCTGTTTTCCCATCCTTCCTGTCTTATTCTAAGCTAAGCTAACCGGCTGCTGGCTCCAGCTAAATGTTTACTGTACAGACAGGAGAGTGGTATCAACCTTCTCGTCTAATTCTCTGCAAGAAAGCTAAGTTTTCCAAAAGTCCAGCTCTTTCCTTAAGTCATGCTCTGCTTTCCAATCACAGGTTTTCAGAAGACAAACGTGTCATACAGAGATGGTATGACCAGTTGTGCAAATGGTGCACAGATATTCTGCATGGCAATCTTTTTTTCCATTTGTAAGCACTGACAGGGATGTGTGAGGAAAAATGAACAATACCACTTGGCCATCACCAGGCTGGCAGATATTCTTTTGGGTTTCTGTCGTTTTCACATATGCACACCAAAACAAAGCATCCCAAAGGCCAGAAACAGCCAGGCAGGCTCTCTGTCTTACTCACAGACGCCAAGCTTCAGACTCCATCGTGTGCACACATGGTAGTGCGAGGCAAGGTTTTGACAGCACCCAGTTCCCCTATAAATCCAGCTCTGGAGAAAGTGGGCATAGTAAAAGCAGATAAATGAGGACCAGAAACCGAAACCGTGCAGGATTGCCTCAAATACACACATACACTCTCACTCTCACAGAGGGTAGAACAGACTGGAGACAAAGGCTACGAAAAACAAAATGGAGATGCAGATATCGGAACAGGAGACCGAACGCGAAAGACAGAAAAGCAGTCACTCTCTCACTATTATAGCCAGTTGGCAGTATGGCAAACCTGGGTCCTGAGAGAAGTGGGCTGACCCTCATGTGTGAGAAGCCTGTAGTCAGATTACAGTTTTCACAGAAAATCTGTCCCGTAGGAGGCAGATCTGGGCCAAAGATTGGCAGCCAGATGGAGAGAAATTACTCAGAGTCAATTAAAGCGAAGCATAACTTGGCTCAGCTTAAGCGTGGAATGATGCATAAACTGACTAGTGAAGTTAAGTGAGGGCGTGGTGGGCCGAATTTCTGCAAGGGCGAAAATGCTCACTTGAAAAGAGATTGAGTGTGGACAGTGAAGTAGATTTGTTGATTTTTGTCCCGTTAGCGGTAATGCCTAATGGCCAGAGCTTTCTTCAACCGAACTAGTTTGTACAACATGTCCTATGTTATGGGTGAAAAGCCTGTCGTCATAGAGCGCGGTTCAAATGAGGATAACGGTGCACACTTTTGGACAGTCTCTCTCAGCACACACAAAAAGTGACCAAAGTAGTTGTGTGAAGAAGGAAAAAAGTTCAGGCCTTAACTATTTTTCGAACCGCCATCAGAAAGGTGTGTGGGGTTGGAGTTTCAGGCACTGTTCAGCGATCCAACGAGCACTTTGTTTGAAGCCTACTGCCCACTTAAGGGAGTGTTCAGACCTTTTCAACAAGACCATCGCGTTGAGCCAAATAAAGGGTTGGTCCTGGCTCAACTTTTGCCGCAATGCAATGCGACAACATCCTGCAACCCACTGTGCTACCCAGTCAAGTACATGCAAGTGCACATTCCTAATCGACTCATTTGTAAAAGTGAATGGGGTTTGCCTTGTAAAATTCTGCCTCATAGTGTTATAAACTGCTGTGCAGTGTTTTGGCATCTGGTAACCCTTCAAACTCATGGATCTACTACTGAAATCGGCCTTCCCCACATTTCACCTCCTTACAGCACCATGGTTCCGTCTCTCTCTTGTTCAAGACCAGGATATCCAAACAACTACTAGCTCAAATTGTCAAGGAATTGAGACATGGATATTCATGGTACCACAGGATGAATCCTAATGTGTTTGGTGACACTGGGACTTTTCCTGTAGCGACAACATGAGGCCAGAGTTTCAACAAGAAATATAAAAACAGATTTCCATTTGCATTTGCGGCGCACATTCGACCCTTTTCATCTCAGACCCTCCGTGAGCTTTCCTCTAGCACTATCCTCAGGACAAAATCACCACTTCGCACACAGTTTATCTCTACATCTGACAGGAATGTTGCCCTGACACTTTGCTGTGCACATTCATGCTTCCTAGGGGATATACTCTTTAAATTCTAATGCCCTTAAATACTGCCTTTCAGCCTCAGGGCAAAGTTAGCATTGTTATACCTGATAGAAGGAAAACAAAATTGCTGATTCTGCACAGCATTTTCAAACTGAAGGATGTAATGAACAGCCGCCTGGAACTGATAAAAATTCCTTTTACTTTTCATTTTGCTGAGATACAAGTTTCTTTGTGTAAGTAAAAATACAGGCACATGGTGAAACTACAGTATGTATGTACTGTAGGCCCTGGAGATAATGAGATGCTGCTCTCTTAATTTCCAACATATGGATGAAAAATGCATGTGTTATGATAATCTTGCCTTATATGAAGTTCAGCTTCAAATAAAGTGCCCCCTAGAAGGGGTTCAAGTTGTGATCAAGGACCTCCTTAAGTAGGGGAAAACATCACTTTTCTTTGAAACATGATGACAAATAACTGCTCATGTACATGGCCTGCCGTGGAAAAACAAGAGTCACGCTGGCCCAAGCCAGTTGGTGGGGTGGGCGGGTACGGCAGCAGTGGCAGCTGTGAAAGTGCCCAACAGTACAAATAAAAGGTGTTCAGGTAATGAAGTGCATACTGTAGAGCCATCTGTACATACAGCAGAACGCAGGAGTGGACTGTTTGTTTTAACAGGTTGAAATCATCATACTTTGTTATTGGTGGCTGGGTCCACCCTCTGTGTGTGTGTGTGTGTGTGTGTGTGTTTGAGTGAGTCACACCGATGAGCAAAGCAATCCCAGAGCTCTGCTGAGTCCTCTCGACTTGAACCTGAGCCGTAACGCGTGGAATTTGATAGTATGAGAACACGAGTGCTCATTTCCTGTTAGGTGTCGGGTCTTTTTTATCGTCCAGGTGCTTGGTGAAGCGGAACAGGGATGTGTGAGGAAAAATGAACCCCCCCCCCATAAATGGATGCTCGTGCTAGTTTGTCTGACATAACAGACCCAACTGCTCTGGAGGATTTATGAGGCGCTCAACAATTAATGACTAATATTCATGAAGGTTATGCAGCAACACCTGCTGTCTCCCACATTTATCCACAAAGCACAAAATATGAATATGTAAGGCAGTAGAGGAGCTGTAATTGGCATTTCTTACAGTGTTGAGCTCTAATTGGAGTTTCTAGCTACACCATGTCTTGGCAGGCTATAATTGCCTGCATTCTCCCGCGGAGGGAAGGTGGAGGTCACGGTGAACACAGAGGTACAGTAGCCGAGCAGAGCAGGATTATCATCGTCACGGGCAATGGGAGAGGTTCGGAGGAATGGGAGGTGCATGAAGTGACGCAGCATCCCAAAAGGGTGATTTAAAAAAAAAAAAGACAGAAGTGAGCGAATGAGTGAGGGGGAGACAGGGATTGAAAGAGCAGTATGGGGGGAAAGACAGAAAGACAAAAGGGGGAGAGCCAGCAGCAGATGTTTGGCTGGGGCTTCAAAGCCATAGTATTCCACGTTAATTCCCCGTCCAAAAACAACACCGCAAGTTTTCCTTTCGGTTACTCATTTTGGGATCCTCGTAACGGTCATCAGACAGTTCCGACAGTGACGTCTGTTAGAAATGTGACATCTGTGGCATCGAGGTGACTGTCATCCTTGCTTTCTCCTCTCAGCTTCTAATTAGGAACAGATCCCCTGGAGGGCAGTGAGCGCTGGAACGCAGTGCTTATTTTCAGAGCAACGTATTGAATTGCCTGCTTATATTTCTGCAGAGTAAGCAGAAGGGGGGGATTCAAAGAATATGCCTAAAATAGCAGCACAATTGTTGCTGCCTAAACCCAGCTGTGAAATCGGCCACAATATTATCTTTAACATGGACTGCACCAGCTTCATTAATGGGATTAAACTGCAAAAAAACGCTTTTTTTGACCTAGATCCTCATCATCATCATTCAAAAATATCCTTTCGATCCATCCAGTGGACATGCTAAAGATGGTGAAATGTTAGGGAAGTGACTGCACCGCATTTCCAACGGAGAACCAGACACAATCCTCAGCAATTACATGTATGTATTTGAAACTCTGTTTAACCCGCTGTGAAGCTTTAAAATATCCCATAACTCTGCGGCCAAGTACAGCCATGCAAATTGTCTGTGTCAAAAAAACCTCCACACAAAGTCTATAAGTAGTGAAGTGGGTGAAGTTATTTCGAGCATTGCCTTTTTTCCCGAGGCAAAAGACATGTCCATTTTCTGCATTGCCAATGTTGGGTGACTCGCAGTTGGAGCACTTTCCAAGATCGTATGGGTCCGGTTGAATCATCAGCGCGGAAGATGAGCTATTGCGTAAGAAAATACCTGGTGCTTTTTGACAAAAAGTCAAATGTCCAAGCCTGTCTACGTTAAAACGTGAGGAGACAAGTCAAGTCCCATTCAAAACTGAACTGCCAAGAAGCTTATCGCCCAACACTGGATGTCTGAACAAGCTTTAATACCGAACCACAGGCTAAACTGTCAAGTTGCAGGTACTTCTACTGCTACTGGTTCACGGGAAGATGGACTAGTGGCTGTAGAAGACTTCTTAATCAAATAACCACTTTTATTCCTTGACACACCTTCGATCCATCAATGTGCATGAAAGATATAACTCTTGATTGCCCTACAAAAACAGTGAATCACAGATATATTTGAAAATGAGCACCCTTACGAGCACTATATTATGCCTAAATCCCATGTTTCCTCCTGTGTTGAGAAACATTTAGGTTCTCAAGATAACTTTTAAATGTCAGCTTACAATGGGGAATATACTTCCTCCACCCACTCAATACTCTATGAGAACTTTGAATTGACTGTAACTTTTTTTCTGGCGTGAAAACGATTGGAATCCACTTTAATTGCCGTTCACCGTGAAGAAGAAAGCTACAAACCTTTTACAACTACCTCTCAGACCTATAGGGTGTGAGTATGATTAGTACCACTTTAAGACACTTCAAAGAAAAAATAGGATATATAGGGGGCCACCCAGCCCCTTCCGTGCTGTTTCTTCCTAGAAAGTCTGAGCCTATTTCAAGGTTCTGCTCTTTGTTGACACTGTAAGACGGAGGCATGACATCCCAGTTTGAAGCTCATGTTACCTGGTTGAAGTTTTCATAAAACGCGGGGGTCTTGTTCCTGCCAGCAGTGGATCTTTCAATAACCAGTGTTGACTAAACACCACACTCATTACTCCTCCATAATGTGTATGTGTGTGTGTGTGTGTGTGTGTGTGTGTGTGTGTGTGTGTGTGTGTGTGTGTGTGTGCTAGCATGCGCTACCAGCCTCTAGCTAAAATATCCTCCTCCGACCCACAAACACGCACACGCCCCTTTGTGCTAACACTATCATTGTGCTCATCAAAGACAACATACTTTTCTGAAATGTAGAGCATACAGCGGCCTGTCAGGTTTCTGCCAGTATCCGTACACACCTCTTTGCTATGCTAACTGAGCCCCATGACGGTGGCTCCCCGGTCAGCTTAAAGCAGTATCCTCTGAGCCTCCGCTATCCCCAAATTGTCTGAGCTCATGTCTGTGAATGAAGTGACTGAAGCAGTTTAGCACTTTTTTTTATTGCCTGAGGGTGAAGCTAGCTCACACAGCTAAGCTAGGATGTTGAGAGAATGATACTAGGCCGTCTCTTGGCTCAAGACGTACCACCCTGATTGATGTTGGCTGTCTGTTTTATAGCCTGGAGGCAATGCTAATACTTGCCTCCAGCCTCCCACGTGAACTCGGTCCAAAACAGCCTTCTCTGATCCAGAATATCCTTTAAGCTAGCCCTCAGTACACCTTGATTAAAGACATAGGCCACATTTGACAGCCTAAGACAGAGGGTATGTCAAGCTAGCTTCTATGCAAAACCTTTTTAAAGGCCCCCCTAGAGAAGGCTTTAAAAGGGAAACGCTGCATCATTTCACATTTGGGCACTTTGATAATTTTTAAGGTCCTTGACAGTCCACTTAAAACATAATTCATTAGTTTAAAAATAATGTTTCAGCTTTATTTTACAATGGTTCCACAAACCAAAGATGTGTCACTTATATCTTAAGGCAACAATGTTGGATATATTTATTGTATCTTTGTTGTGTTCTCAACGGGGCTATTGGTGTAGTCCTGAAACATTTAGTTGATTCATGGATTGGTGGTGGCTTTTTTTCCATTGTAAATTGAACATGTTGGTTATCTGTTTTGACTTCTAATGGGCACTGTGAGTGAATGCTCATGTTCAGAGCCATCAACTCCTTTTGTCTCAAACATCAAAACCAGGATTCGGTGTAAGCTGTGTAAGGGGCAGGCAGTCCAATATATTGGTAATTATAGAAAAACTGATTTCAACAATGCTTTAATTCAGAGGAATTTCTTCATATTTCCCTGCCAGTACAGTACAAAAATGCTGTAATTAAGGTAAGGCGTACCCTAAGCTAACTGCAGCTTGTAGTGCAAATGACCTAATGCAATGTGAGGCCCTGATACAAAATTTTAGCTCCAGGCTTTCTCTATATGAAACTTATCCATAGAGGGAACAGTCTCAGGCCAGACAAAGCAAAGCACTGAGGACAAACCGTTGGAAAGGCGTTATGGGTTAGACTGAGGGCTGCCAGCATCACCAGATCTCCTGGGCACTGGGAAAGGTGTGATGGGAAAATGTTGCCAAAACTCCTGGCATTCTCCCTCAAACAGCATTGCACCCTCAAATGTGTCTAATTTCTTTAAATAAACGGTGACAAAATGCCCCTGAAACTTGGCTGCAAAGAGGGCCAACATATTAGGGCAAATGGCCAAATGGTGTTGTGATTTGGGCGGTACACTAACCCAAAGGATCCTGTTTGCAGTTTAGTGTCACGGTCCTCCTGGCAGATCCATTAGTCTCGGCTGATGAAACAAGGGGGAAAAAAAGGGTATTTTTCCCACATACATTCCCCCGTCTGTCACCGTGGCCACAGAGTGGAACGCTAGTCACTTAAATTTACAATTAATTCTCTGAGATGATATCAGAACGTGAGGAAGAAAACATCTATAGGATTACTGCTCCT
Organism: Enoplosus armatus; assembly: GCF_043641665.1. Classification (NCBI taxonomy): domain Eukaryota; kingdom Metazoa; phylum Chordata; class Actinopteri; order Centrarchiformes; family Enoplosidae; genus Enoplosus; species Enoplosus armatus. The sequence goes on along the minus strand of NC_092181.1, from coordinate 7,515,509 downwards.
GAGGCCATGTGTTCTACACAACATCAAGTATGTGTTTTTGTGCCTTCATTAGATAGAGAGCTAGCAGAAAATTAATAGAGAAAGAGGGAGATTACAGGCAACAAATGTCTCCTGCCTGAATTCAACTGGGAACTTTGCAATTGCAAAGTCAAACTCTTCAACCCCAAGGCCACCTTGGCATGCCAAAGCTAAAATAAATGTATGTACATTTGGCACTTAATAAGCCAACAAATAAGGTTGCCATGTGCATCTATTTCTGTGCCACTCACTCTCCTTGCAAGATACCTATAGCCTGGCAGTACAGGTCTTGATCCAGAACGAATTGATTTTTGAAACAAATCAACCTGGAGACTCAAAAAGACCTACCTCTACCTGGCAGGCAGTCATCTGTGCCGTGCTTGCGGCATGGCTCTGGAGATGACACTGTCCATCTGGTGTTTGGTCCAGACTGAAATATTTCAACAACTACTTGATGGATTGCCATGAAATTTGATACAGATACCCATGGTCCACAGAGGATGAATCTTATTGACTTTGGTGATCCCATGACTTTTCCTCCAGTGCCTTTAAGTGAAACGTCTCAACACCTATTAGATGGATTGCCATGAAATTTGGCACAGATGTCTCGGCTGCCCAGATGATGAATCCTTTGACCTTTATTCTAGCAGCACCATAAGGTCAACGATTTCACTTATGCGGTGAAATATCTCAACATCTACTTGATGGATTGGCACACAATTTGATTCAGACACTTATGGTGCCCAGAGGATGAATCCTAATGACTTTGGTGATACCCTGATTCTTTGTAGGTTCAATTGAAATGTCGAAGAATCGTTGGATGGATTGATATGAAATTTAGTACACTACTGGTGATCCTCTGACTTTTCATCTCGCACCATCACAGGGTCTAAATTTCAATTCGTCCAAGATTTTGGTTTATGACTAATGACATTCCCATCAGCCTCATCTGTACTTTGTGTTTAGTGCTAATTCATAAATGTTAGCTGCTTGCACTAGCATGTTAGCATTGTCAGTGTGAGCATGTTAGTATGCTAATGTTAGCAAATAAGATTTCATCAAGTAAATTGTCAATCACAGAAAAGAAACATAAATATGCCATTAAAAACTTGCATCTTAACCCCGTAGTACTGATTGTAAGGCTCCATGTTGCCCCATCTGGTATTCCAAGAGGGATCTCCAAGTTTTCCAAGAAGGATTCTGATCAAGTACTATTTGACACAGGTCCGTGGCTGACCTTTCCTCTTCGTCTCCTTCACGTTACTGCCTTCCCTTAGTCCAACACACCATATCATTTAACTGGTCACATATGCAGATTTATTTTCTCCAGCTGGGACATTCCTCTCTCCAGACGCTCTATGGTTCCCATGTCCGAGAAGGAACCAGACTGAGAAAACCCGGACAGTGGCCCAGACGAGGTCTCTACTTCTCTCTCAGGGACGATTCCGGCCTTCCAACCCCCACCCACCCCCCCTCCTTGGTGCTTCATGAATCTCACTTTACTAGATAGCAGTTCCTAAATTGCACGATAATTGTGCAAGGATAAGTATACACAGAATTCACACACACAAGGGCATAACCACCGGCGCAAACTCATCCAAATACACACCAACCCCCCATTTCACACACAACTTATGATTTAACCAGTTCTCACTATGACAACGGGTCTACTTGAAACACTACAGTGAAACAGCTGAGTCGAGACTTGCAAGGGCAATAACTTCTCACAGGGGCAAAACGACAACATCCGACTCTGGAGTTGAACCCATAATTATATCAGCAAGCCTGCAGACACTTAAAAACTGGTTGAATTATTCTGTATTGGAATGAGGAACAGCATAATAATGCATGCTACCATCTGTGCTCAATATGTGGAGGGGGGGGGGAATCAGTATTTGAAGAACAAAGCAGGTAAAATATGGATTTTGGGGAGGATTAAAAAACATCACTGTACTACACTGACACACACTGACTAGGATGTTGGAGAAAATAAGCTCTAATTAACAGCCGGATTGTCAGTGTCTCTGCATGGAAAACGTCAAAGGGAATAAGCACGTGTAGACCAGAAGGCTGCGGTAAAACCCTGAAAGGGGGAAGGGGTTTTGTAGGATACTATACAAGCTCTCAGATGTGTTTGGCTTGGCATAGCCTCCGAGTGATGTCATCATCATCATGATCCTCATGGCTGTTCCTCCACTTCTTTGGCCCAGTAAATGACGACAGCACACATATCCAGCTCTTGGGCAAGAGCTCTTCTGAATTCAGAAGTTGCTCATATTGCTGTAAGAGCTTCAATCAATGTTAAATGTTAACATGCAGAATGAAGCTTTCAAATGGGTCTGGTGAGCAGATGCTCTCAAGCCAGATTATTAGAAATGGGATCACCAATGAAGGTTACTGTGTGTCTAAGGCACACTTATGGATATTAACAAAACATTTAGTGACGCATAACACCTAACTCCAAAGAGTTTATGGTAATCCAAGTTGCATGAGAAAAAATTTCCCAATAAGTGAAGTGAGTTAACACGAACACTTGACATTTCAAAACCTCAAAAACAAAGCTGAGAGGAGGGCCGGAAATTAAGACATCCCCGTCCTTCAAATCAATCTTGAGAAGACACCAACTTCCTTGAGTTTGACCGAAAGCCACAACACAAAAGAAATCATTTCCCGTGCAACTTCTTTCCTCTGTCAAAACTTAATTTAACAATTATCTTTTTTTTTCGCTGACAGCGGACAAATTGAAAATGCACCAAATGCTACGTGATTCATACAGAGACGACAAAAAGACGAGCCAGTTCAAAGCTAAAACTGACTCATTAAGGCACGTAATCACTCAAAGATGTGCAAGCCAGGATATCTCAAAGAGAATGAATTCACATGCATAAGCAGTGTATAGATAAGAGCAGAGAGAACGATGGGAACGCGGTGTATTTGTGCCAAGCTTTCTGCTGAGTTCCCCAGAGTTGTGCAAGCTGCTGGCTGTCAGTGGCTGCTTGCATGGAAAATGAGATCCAGCTCTGGGATTGCTAAACAGAATTTCCACAGACTTTTTCACCTTGCCCCCCCCCCCACCGGGCAAGGTGAAAAATGATGTTGATCAGCATGGTTAGTCAAATATTGTTACTGTAGTTCATTGCGTACACACTGGATAATACTTTATCCTCTCAAATGTTGACTTTACAGCCTGGATCCAAAATGGAAAGTGACCAATCAAACATCTCAATTCTCACTTTTACTAAGCGTAACAATTACTTCTGAATTTACTAGACATTCTTGTTGCAAAAGGCAAGAGACTGGCCTCCAGCCATAACACTGCCTTTCCTCCACAACCCAGACCCCCCCCCACACACACACACACACCAACTGCTGCCAGCCAAACAGCACCTCCAGGTGGTGCCAAGCCCCAGCTAAGAGATTGGGAGATTGGGAGAAGAGGGGAAAGACTGAGGGAGACCAGAGGAGCGGGAGGGAGGCTGGAGTCGGGGACTCTTACGGACAAAGGGGTTACAAAAGGGGGAGACGAGGGAGGGAGACAGGAGACAGAGAGGTACCTGAATGCCTCTCTGTGTATGTGAGTATGTTTACTGATGTGTACTCAGAGAGAGGGAGACACAAACAGGAAGAAACAAAGCGAGTGTCAGGCAGTTCTAAGAACATGTCACTTTTCTTACTTTTTACAAAACACGTTATGATCTAAGCGTGTGGATGGTTGTCAGAGTTCAACAAAGACATGCTTGGCACACAAACAAAAGATGAACCCACTCACCACTTTCGCTCTTCTCGATCACATCCACCGTCTCGCCGGCCTTTAGGCTGATCTCCGAGTTCTCCTGCCTCTCGTAGTTGGCCACGGCCACGTACTGCTCCAGCACCATGGGCTCCGAGCTGTCAATCCCTGAGGGGAAGAAACAGGCTGTCAGCCACCTGCCCGCCGAGGCACCCCGCGAACGCCCGCTGCAACCAACTACACCGCTGCTGCTGTGCACCCGGTACGTCGCCATCGGCCAACCCCCGCTCCCTGCCGCCCTGACCAATCAGAACGCAAGCTCACGACTTGGCTGCATAGTCCCAAACGTCTGGCCATATAGCTGAGTCGACCCCCGGCCCACAGCAAAGGACTGAGGAGCATCGGAAGGAATCAAAACAAAAGGAGGGAACGGGATGAAAATGTTTGCAGGGGTCATCATCGCGCCACTAAAGTGGATCCATGACCTCAAGCAAACTTTAAGACCCAAAAAGAAAGAAACCGAGAAGTCAAAAGGAAAAGGAGAAATAGAGGAGCGGCTAATGGTTTGAGGGGAAAGACTGGGGAGAGACGGAGTGGAAGAATGGTGAAGTTTCCCTGTGGAAAATCAACAGTGCGGTTGAGAGGAAAGGCCTCCCCTCCACTGCCTTTGGGAGCCAGCCGTTGGACGGCAAGTCAGGAGGGGGGGTGAACACACCAATCATGGTAGTCAGCACTGCTGGCCTTAAATAGAAACATATGAGTGGACTAGAGAGAGAGAGAGAGAGAGAGAGAGAGAGAGAGAAACAGGGAAGGAGGTTGGGTCCATGTTTATGTGAAACAAAAGAAGAAAGCATTTCAGTTGGGGTTAGGCCACTCTGTTTTCTCTCTCTCCTTCTCTCTGATGTTTAACCTTTTCAACGCCAGCAGTGATTTCATTTTTCATTTTCATTTTTCATTCTTTTCAGCAAATTGTGCTTCGCATCCTGGTGTGTTTTGTTGTTTGAGTGTTGAAATGTCCCTATTATTGATGTGATCGGGAACAGGACGTTTGTGCAGTGAGAACAAATAAATCGATGTTGTGGAGCCAAACAAAATCACTGCTATTTATTTGTAGCAAAAAACATATATTCATATCTGTCCTAAAAATGTGTTCAAAGGGTGAATCCACTCCATGACTCATTTCATGAGGCGGTTCAACAGATGTGGCCAAAAGCTGATCATAACGGATCATGAAATGAATGCAACCCACTCACCAAACAGAACCGGTTGCTGTAGGGTAGGCACAGATGGACTGGTGGGCACGAGATACAGGGCCTCTGGGAGCAGCTAAAAGTGTTGCACTCCTCACGTTATTATATACTTCCAAAGAGGGTGTGGCTAAAGCTTAGGGGCGGGGCAAAACATCATCAGTGAAAGAGGTAGTCCAATGATCCTGTCATGTTACGTGAATGCATTTTGAAGTGATGTGCCTTTTTTTGCAATAGGCCACTCGCATAGCCACGCCCCCTTTTAGCCAACCGGCATGACCACAAACACACAGACACACTTGACCTCCAAGCCAAATTTCAGCTTCCGAGGGTGAAAACTGTGGCTGCCAAAGGGTGGACCGACCCACCAACCCACCGTGCGAGCTAAAGAGCTCAAAAGCTAGCACTGGTTGGTGTAAGTCAGGATGTGAACCCTGGTCTTAGGTGTCGAACAAGAGTACATTTACACACCCGTCCACCAACTTTAACTTTGGCTGCACTGGTACTAAACGTCAACAGTGAATGTAAAACCTGCAGTGCAATATCGTCCTGAAGACCATACTTCCTTTGGGAGGTTGGACTGAGTTTTTAAACTGCTGGATTTCTTCTGAAATGAAATCCTATGTTCATCAACAGAGTGCACGAAGCTCATATATTTGCACCTGTGCTACAACGTACTGTCTTAAACTTTGGCCAGATCTTAGCTGCTAGTTCATGTCATCATTACACTGACTGCATGGTTGAAATCAGGCGGAAAACCATCCCTCGCAAACAGCACTTTGCTGCCATCAGCCTCTCTCTTTATGACAGCAACGATGTGGATGATCAATCAGGCATTTCCAAAATGCAAATGAAAGGAACAACTCCAATCACACAAGTGAGCTGCAGTTTAAAAAAACCCAAAAAAAACTAGATACTAAGATTAGATCAGATGTATCGAGAACAGAAAGCAGCCTGAGATTCTGCTGCGTGGGCTTGGTGGTCTGCTTGCTAGCACCTGGCTAACCGCTGACCCCTATCAGACATAAACACACGCATTTTGGCAAAGAGACACGGAAGACGCTACATGTAGTGTTACAAAAAGTTACCACACACCATACATAAAAGGCAAAAGGCACGTCAGCCCCAGCAACGGCACAATACAGAAATCACATGGAGTCTGGCTAATTGCTGAGGCTGGGAAGAAAAAGCAAGCATCATACTTTGTCAGCAAATCTCTCCATCTTCCCATTTTACGGCTGCAACAGAATTCTCTGCTGTCAGCCTCTTTGTCATTTTGTAAATGGGACTGGACCTTGAACACGAATTGCATTGTAAGAGCAAAGCTGTGCACATCCTGCACGTTAGATGACACTGTCCTTTTAAGATCTAGGAGATCTCCCTCGCTTAGAACCAATCCTCATTGAGATTAAGTCGAGAGTTTACTGTGCAGCTCGCGTCTAAATACGACTACAAAATGATTACATTCTAGGTTTATACGTGTACGGCTACACATGTATGTAAATAACAGTATATCGTGTTTTATTAGGTTATTTCATTTTATTCTCATCAAAATGTGTTATGTTCTCTGTTATGTCTGTGTAGCACGGAGGGGCTACAACTTACATTTCATTGTGCAACCCTGTGTTATAAAAATGACAAATAAATGACCTTGATTTGAATATCTTCACAGTGGCCTTGGACGGTTTTTATATGAGAATGAAACACTCGTGCATTACGCCCGGATGAATAAGAAGTAGGCTAAAGCTTTTTGCACAGTGCTTAAAACACAATTAAGCATCTCTACATGTTGTTCCTCTAATAAACAGGCAGGGAGCACCGGGGGAATGCTCGTAACCTTACGTCCCCACTGGGTGAGGCTGGGCATTCGTCTCCGTCTCTCTTTAGCGCTCTCCCAGGAGGCGAAATAAAGAAAAGGAACACATTGCTCGGAAAGTGAGCAGCCTATGTGCAGGGAGCAATCAAACTCAGCCTGAGGTAATAGAGCCGCACAGATCCGGCTATTTAAAAAGCTTTATGCTGTTGTAATGGCAGCCGCGCCTTGTTGAGAAATACCATGAATCCTAAAGACCTGTTACATTCTGCCTTCAATATTCCAACGCTTCGATTGCACAAGATTTCTTGTTGAAATTTAAGGGACGGTGGTTTTCTCCAAGTTATATGGTCATCATTTGTTTGACTGAGTCGGTTCGAAGGGGGCTTCGTCTTTGTTGCTCCTAACTCATACAGACGCACTGATAGCTCTAATGGAAGGGAACAACATATCTGTGTCTTTCCCCAGCAATTCCCCAATTACAGCTAAATGTCTCAAAGAACATTGACTAAATGTTCACCAGATGGGCAAACCGGTGATTGTATTTGTGTCAAAATGTGTGTTTATATCTGCAAGAGTTAAATGTTCTTTCCTGGGATGTTTATTTGCAATAGAGACAATTTCAATTCCACGTCATCCCTCTCGACTCATCACTCCTACACACCCAAAGTTGAATGAGGTCACCTGTGATCTACAGCCATGTTGCAGACAAATGCAAAGAACCAGACTTGACACCTCATTTCAGTCTAAGACGCTTCGCTAAGGTCCATGTTCTGGCCCTCTGGCACTGTGCCCAGCTGTTTTGTTGGCCAGCCAGGCCTGCAGAGATAGATGGACAGACTGCAGAAACAGAGAGGCTGAATTTGAGCAGATGGGTGAAAGGAGAGGCCGATGACAGCGCATGCAAAGCAGATGTCAAGAGAGGGCTCAAGTGTGAAAAGAAATAAACGGGGGGGGGGGGCAAACGGGATGCAGCTGGCATGTCGCTCTCACACAAGCACAGTAGCGCATGCATATTCAACATGTTGACATAGACGCACAAGGCTACCTGAGGCCTCTTTCCTCGGGCTGTCTGTAAAGCCGTACATCCATACTGCAGACGAAGAGAAGGAGGAAGAGAAGCAGAGAGAGATTATTCAGTTTGACAGCATGCAGAAGCAACAGTATGGCAGAGCACACCTTCATCCCACCAACTGAACACAAAATGTAAAGAAGCAGAGATTAGTTCCCCTCATCTGGGAATCATACACAAAGTCGAGGCCTATGTTTTTGAGCTCAGTGTAAAGTGAGGGACGGGCCAGAGTGTTGGTCCTGAACGTGACAAGCACTCCCTCCATTTTTGATCTCGTACTCAGACCCTCCCTCCTTTTAAACACTGCAAGACTCCCGCCCCACCCTTCCCATGCCCATCGATATACAGAATTCGCACCCTACTCCCACCCATCCATGTTTTTAAAGGAATAATGATGTACAGTACACATTTAACATTTACAAGTAATTTACTTGATTTACTAATTTTCCTGTAAAGCACGTAGTTTTTAAATATGCCCTATAAATAAATTTGATTTGACCAGACTTGACTTGACGACTGGAACTTTATGTGTACTGGGTATCACAAAGTGTATTGAAGGTACTAAAAGTTGGCATGAGATGCTCGCTCAGATTCATGGCTTGTGCACATATTCTTTTATCAGACTTTATACTATAATTTAGTATATTTTGTAAAATTAAAAAAAGGGTTGAAGCATGTTCATATTCCCCAAATAAAGGTATCCAAAAAAAGTATTGGTTTGGTGTCAGTACCAAAACTCTTGGCGCTGATATTGAAAATGTACAGATGATATCCAGTCCTGCTTCTCTTGGATTATCTAGATATCCTTTTGATCAACCATGGTTTTAATTTGTTCACCTCGAGGTACTCAATGCCCTTAGTGGGCGCAGTTATGTAACTTAACTTACCTAAGCTCTGATTGTTTCTCTAACTGGGGGGAAACGGCCGTCAATGGGTACACCAGCGCAAGCTATTTGATTTGCTAAAAGACTCTTTGAGATGTGGGCTGCGATTCAGAGGTCTGGAGCCAGGCTAACGAACTGGTGGTTAAAAGAACATTAATCCCACCTCAAAAATATCTTCCTGTTTCTCTTCAACTCATTACTTTTGTTCAACTATGGCCCACTTCAATGCACCACAGTGACATCTTCGAACATAAAAACTGTAGACGTAGTGAAACAGAGATGGTTGAGGCGAATGGATAATGTTTCCAAAAAGACCTTGTCACCCCAAGTTTGGTTTTAACTCAGATTGAAGGTTTATGGCCTTAAACAAGTACATCTCGTTTTATCGCTCTAGAGTCCACGAAAACATTCGAAACCCCGTGGCAAATCTTCAAAAATCATCAATCATCAATCTGAAAACAGGGCGGTTTCCTAAATAGCTAACTTGTCTTTTGAAGAGTCCAAGTTTTTCTACTTCATGAGCAGCTTGCTGTACTGGATCCTGACAAGCGCCGCCCCCGCTGTGAAGCCGGCAGCTCCCCTCCGTCGACTCACGTGAGATAATAAAAGCCAAATCCCCTCTCGCTATCCACCAGAGCCTCGGGAGCTTTTCTGGATTGATGTTGGCCCCAGAGGGAGGGATACGGGCTGATCCCAGGTCAGCCAGGGTCAAACCCCCGCTCACTAACGCCCTACCGTGATTATTACCCACCCGGCTGCTCTCAGTGTAGCGGTCAACATCTGATTAATATTAACCCTCCCCCCTCCATACAAATAGACACACTTACATGCAGATGCTTAATTCCTTTCAGGTTTAGGGAATGACGCCACAAACCAGCAGAGCCAGCAGTGTTTTCTCTGTCCCTTTGCTGCGGTGGGTAATTTTCCTCGAATTCTGACCCCAAACGTCTACATTCCCCTGCAATTGAGGGCCCAGGGAGGGTGAAAAATGGCATCTCTTCTTTCTAGGTTTGGATTGGAGGGGCTTATTAGCCATCCACCTTGTTTTTCTGTCGACTTAGTAGATTGTGTTTTGAAAGAAAAAAGTCCCAGTTGCTGACATCACAGCCCTCCCCCCCTCGACAAACCATGGCCCATCAACCGGCTAAGACCTGTGTCCTCAGGAGTGAAACTGTTCAGCAAATATAAAAAAAAAAAAACAATGAATCTTGAAAATAACAAAGCATCTTTTGGTATTTTGAGGGAATGTTCTGTCACAACGGACCAATCGACAAGACAACAAACAAGAACCTTCAGCCGCGCTAGCAGCTCTGTGAGGCTATACCTGGGCGTTGTGGTACATGCTAACAACAATGTTTACATGTTTAACAGGTACATTGTTTAGAGCGAGACCAACGGCCAGGCTGATAAATCAGCCGATAAGGAATTGCAGTACAGAAATGCTAAACTAGGTTTGAGTTTGGCACTAAAGGCTCCAATTAGTTGATTTTTCAACTGTTAAATGTCCCTTCTCTGTGTGTATCTTGGCCATAATTCTTAAAAAATCAAAATTGTTTGTTTATGTTACAAAAGTACTATTGTTATTGGATTTTTTTTAAATGACGAAATACCAATTTCAGTATGGGCCTCAAAAATCCATCTTAGTTCAGTGTGTTAGCATGCTATCACTTGCTAATTGCCTTGGAATACAATGCAGCATGAAACACATTGGTCGGAATGTCACTCGTGTTGCAGGTATGTGCTCATAGACCAAAGTATTGGACACATTTTGACCTGATGATGGTGCCAGATGAGAAGTTACAGGATCATCAGTTTTTACAGTCCATCCTGAGGTTGACATGTGCAGAATTTCATTGCAATCCATTGGATGTTTGTCAAGCTGCAGGTGGCGCTAGAAATGACAGTTGATCACCAAAGTCAGTGAGATTCATCCTCGTGGCAGCATGAATGTCTGCGCAAGTGATCATGGCGATCAAAGTCAGGATATGTCTGGACCGAACTGGTGTACCGACTCGCCGACCGACCAACAACAGTGCCAACCCTGGAGCCACGTTGCTAGTGTGGCAAAAAAAACAAAACATTCCCTCACTGCCATTCTCTGGGCTCCGCAACTTTCAAAACATCAGTGATAAGAAGGGAGAAAATCTGTGGATTTGAGGGGAGGGGATGTGCTATGGGACACTGTAACAACATCAGGGTCTTTAAAAAGTTTGAGAGATAAAGAGAAGAGAGAGGGATTAGGTGAAGATGGAGAAAGAGAGATAAAGAAGTACATTTTTCACTGCGGCCTTCATATTACATTGTTACATCTGGGTGGAGTACGCATGCCCCAGAAACTCCTCTACAAAAAACAAAAAGAAAAAACCTCATGAGCAGGTAAACAAAGTCAACAGCAAGACGCACAGTCGGGAGCTAAAGAAAAATCACTGAATTATGAAGAATACTAAACACGTGTCATACTAAAAGCTACACCCAGAACTTCAGCTGAAGAAGAGCGCTATCTCTGAACGGGACGTACCGTTAATGACGTCCCAAAGAACCAAGGCAAAAGGCGACCGACAGCAAATCACAGCTAACCGATATTGACTCGACACGGCGGCTGAGAGTGACACCAACGCTAACAATGTCAAACCACAGGCAGGAGTTAACTAGCATTGATACAGTGTTCAGCAAGGGGAGGAGAGAACAATGGAGACGAAGCAATTCATCTCTGACTGTAACACAAACGTTTGCGGGACGAATGACATTTGTGTGCAAACAGGGTGGAGGAGTGGAGTTGGGGTTGGGGTTGGGGTCGGGGGGGGGGGTCCCAATCCAGGCTGGGAGAGTGACATGATGTCGGTGCCACTTCTGGGCCGTCCAAACTTTTTGTTTTGTTTCGTTTCGTTTTAAACGTCACCTTCCTCAGATTGAACGGAGACGAGCCACAGAGATACGACACCACCCCTCCCCCGGGGAATAACTCTCACTGCTCCGTCATACTGCATTTGTCAAGCCTCGAGGCCATGAAAGATGGCAAAGACGATTATCTCTTCTTTTTTTTCGGCCTAAATCGATACTCGCTTTTACTGTATCTTCAACACTGATGTGATAAGAGCGTGCTGACGTTATTATTGCTGCAATTAAGTGTGATGGTACACGTGTAAAAGTCAACATAGAGAAGGGTTTTTCTTCTCACGGGTTCTTATAGGGAGGCAGGTAATGGAGGGTGTAAGTGCCACACAAATGTGTCTATTGACAGAGGAGCTCCTGATGGTACAAACAAACGCCTGGCTCTGAGATCCTAATTAGCACAGACAGCTTAACAGATATGTACACACACAAACTGCCCCTGTCCACTAAACCCTGACACACATATATACACACACACAAGCGCGTGAAGACACAGCCCCCCCTCCCCCTCCTCCAAGTAAATACGACTGGCCATTCCGACATCAGTCTGAAATCGTATCCACTGTGCCACGTAAACAAACCAGCATCTGTCTGACAGTCTCAACCCCCGTGGCCTCCGCAGTCCAAACAGCACCCTCCTCCGTTCCCTCTGAATCTGGCCCTCGCATGGAGGAACACAGGCTCCATCCGCACTCTGCAGAGCCCGGGAGGAGTGGCGAGCTGTGACCCTTGAAAGTCCCTGGACCTGACCCTGTGTTTAAAAATGTGTCCCCCTGCTAACTTGAGGTTAAGACGAATCAGTGTTTGGTTTCTGTTGGGAGGCACCAAAAAAAAAAAAAAACGTAGTTTTAACGATTTAGCTTTTAATGAATGATTTTAGTTCACTTTCAGTTCAGTTTTCTTCACCCTTGTCACACTGTCTTCCTGTATGTAGGGGGTGGCATGCAACAAAGGACCCTAGTTCAATCTCAACTGGAAAATTGCAGTTGCATGGTGTGGAGCTTGTCCTCCAGGAAGGACCCCCCAACCACTTAGCTGCTCTCTTTTACCGACTTGATATTGAGTCAACAAATACCTAGTTTACGTGTGCTGCTCAGACTATCCCCGGTTTCTGGAGAAAAGCGCTCTAGTGCCGTGCAAGTGGTGCATTTACGTTTCCAGAGTAGCTAATGACGACAGCAATTTGTTTGGAACTAACAGAAGAACAGCAGGGTAGATGTCGAAAGCAGCAACAGTCAAACAAAAACACACCACTGACAGTAACTTACAGCCACAGCTCACACATGTTGGGAAGTATTTGCTTTCTTTCTGACAGTTCAATGAGAAGATCTTTAATCAACGTCATGTGTGTTCATGAAGTGTGGAGCAAAGGCCAGCAGTTGATTAGTCTAGCTTAGCATAAAGAAGAAGGTTGGGGGGGGGGGGGGATGGGGGGGGCAGCTAGCCTGGCTCTGTCTAAAGTTTAAAACTACCAGCACCTCCGAAGCTCACTAGTTAAAATGACATATCTCATTTTCTTAATGCGTACACAAAAATACACAATAAAATGTCGTGATTATTAGGTGTTTAATGTTAATACAGATTATGATTGACGTATTTAAACAACAGTTTGTGGTGTGTGTGTTTTTTTGGGGGGGGGCAAACAAAGTTCAGTCCACCCAGCACTTCTGTGGAGTGCCTCCGGCTATACCTTGCACACAGACAAGATACAGCATGTTAATACAATAACATATATATATATATATATATATATATATATATATATATATACTGGAGTGGACACGCAGTCTGAACAACAGAGAACAGGCTCTGCTGCTCTGTGGATGGTGAAAGGGTTGTGATGGTTACTAACACCCTAACAGCTTCAGGACAGCTATAGGGGTGTCATCTACTTTATGTGGCAGCCATCATCTCTACGTGTAAGTACAAAAAAGGGCATGTGGCACCTTCCCTTCATTAAGGGATATTGTTCCTTCAGTTTCCACTCTCAAAAATAATGCAGATGTTATGTAACCGTCCAAAGGTTTAAAAATAGCCATTGCAGTTGTTCTCGATCGCTCACACACTATAACTGGGCCTATTAACTAAAAATTCCAAACCATGACGACATCTACCAAAAGACAGACCGCTTCCCCAAAACTATAAACACTATTCCCCTGTTTTCACACATGACTCAGTGTGTTCAACTCGACGCACGAATCCCTTCATGTGCTGTGTGTCACTGGCTGCACCATGTGCTCATTTAGAGAGAACTGGCATTCAATATCATTAACTCAAGTCACCACAGCTGGAGCCCAATTAACACACGAGTCCCCAGATGGAAACACTAAGGGTCAAAATTGTTCGCGCACCAATCAGAGCCTCGGGATACAGAGATAAAAGGGCCATGGGCCAGTTCACTTGTTCTGGAACGATGGATCCACAAAGACATGAAGGTACAGGAAGAGGGGCACATACGAGGGTGCGGAGGAAGGGCAAGGGCGCAAATAGTTTCTGACGAGATTCATGCAACTCTAGTTGATCATGTCCTTGTCAATGTGATGTCAATGAGGGAAGCCGGGCAAAGTTATCTACACACTGCTCTCTACTGCAACCTTGGAGGTCACAACACCTAAACCCCTTAGAGGAAGAGGCTTGTTTAGATATTACGGTTGAGGCTTGCCAAAGGTGGATAAGGCACCCCGCTGCCTGGCTAGGGGTTATATTGCCTGTGATGTTGATGAGAATCTCTGGCCTGACCCAGACCATAGACAGGATGCTGAGGCAGAATAAATGTGATTTCCTTCTTTTTGTACAAACAGTTTTTTTTCCTTCTCCATTGGTTTATATTGGTAAATACGTGGACAGTAGACCACGCACACCAACATGGACAGTCCACATATTCTGAATGTAAAATAAATGGTGCAATATGTACATCTCTCTATGTGCAATACAGTATAATTCCCTCACCTTTCTTTCTTTCGCTCTGTGAATTTGACAATTTGTAAATTATAGTTGTTTTTTAGTTTCAGAGTTATTGTTTATATTTATCTTGATTTTTCTACTTCTGTCTCTTGCTATTGCACTCTCCTGTATGCTGCTGTAACAATGCAACACTGAGGGATTAATAAAGGGCTATCTTATTATGTTACTGTATTCTTCTCCTTTATCAGTGGCATATTTTTACAGTACACTTACTTTTTCACTCAATTTCAGGGAGGAATTAAAACATTTGAAAATGTGCGCATGTGTGGTGTCTTTTTATTGTGGTTATCATGTGAAGAGGTTGTTCTGGGGGAACAACCATAAGCACCATTATTCATTGCAGTATTGTAGTGTATGTGTATTTGATGGATTTTGTGTGACACCTGAAGGCAACATTTGGTTTAGATGTAAGATGACATGGTTTTGCGTGGAGACTTTGGTTTTGACATTGAAGTTTGTGAAGACGAGCGTGCAGTTATGCAGGGAAATGGAGCATCATTTCAAGAAATGTGTCTAACCCTGACACCCCCTGACTGACTTGCATGAGGTCATAGCAGGGATCACTGGGTCAGTGGTGTGGCATCCAACTGGGCAACATCCCAAAGATTTAGGTTGGCTGACACAAAGGGTATGAAAGCCACCTGTTTCAAAGCTTAATGTGCTACACTGAGGGGAAGTAGAGAACACACACAAGCTGGCTTATCTGCAGCAGCAATCAGCTTCCACTTCGAGGAATGTGGATGTAATTGAATTGGTAGTTAGTTCCCTCTGGGGCTACCACAAAACCGATTCCTTGCAAGAGGGTCATAGAGTTCCTGTGTTTTTAGTCCAAAAATAAACTCGAATCAATTTCAAGAGTTATTTACTTGAAGGAAGTCTTGACCTAGCCTTGACCTAATCTAAAAGGTTTATGGATGAGGTAAAAACAACATAAAAGCAACATATGAACTGCTTTTTGCATTGCTGTACCCCTACTCGTTACCAAAAGCTATTTCAAGATATTTTGATTCCCAAACACAACCTTTAAACTACTTAAATATCAAGACAAAGTAGTCTTTCATGGCATCTGTAGCAAGAGAATCATATTCTCCATTAACCACAAGCCATTTCCTGCATTTTCTCTTCAATAATTCATAAGAGGTATGACTGATATTTCCCTAAATTTCCTCAGTCTACCTAGCCTCAAACAGGCTTCCAAGATGCATATATTATGACTCACATGTACCAATGCATGTACTTTTCTTAAGCAGCTATACTGTAGCTAATACCCTCTAAGAGCCATACATTTGCTAAGATGGCTAATGAGGCTAAAATTCCTTGACAATAAGGATTGGATGAATAGTGTTATAGTCAAACAAGCCAGTTGTTGGCTTGTTGGCCTGGATTGACATGTTGGATACAGTGGAACAGGTCCAGGAACAGTCTATGGTTGAATGTTTTTTTACTCTATATTCTACTGAATTGCATATGTGGCATCCAATGGAAATATTACAGCATTTGTTTACCTCTTAAGTCCCAGGAAATTAGACCACACATAAAACCAAAGCCTCTTCCAAGCTCATACCTTCAAAGGCATCCCTGTTAAAGAAAAATCATTCTTTCGGCTGAAGACTCAGAGGCAAACAATCTTTTAAACGTCCTGACTGCCACATCAGAGAAATTTCACTTAACAGGACACACGTTAATGACTCTATTTTGACATCCCAAAGAACTAACAGGCAATTCTGAAACCCCACCCTAAAATGCGAGGCAAATCTGCGGCCAGAAGTAGAGGGCTTGACAGCTTTTTGAACTCGCCCCGGTCGACAGTAAGTCAGCATCCCTCAGCAGGGCAAGTAGACAAACCACACATTGACATCACATAGATAACAGACAAGTCACAGAGAGAGTTTAAGCGTCATATGCTATGCAGCATAATGCCCACCCCCCAGTCTTAAGGAGCGGTTCTATTAAGAGCAACAAGTTCAAAGAGAAGGGAGGGTTGAAGTTAGCTTTAGGCAAGGATAGTGAAGGAAAACAGGTGACTTACCCGACTTGCGCTTGGAGCCATAGTCCCTGAGGGAGAAGCAACACAAGAGGGACATGGTTAGTGTCGCTCGGCCAAGAACAAAGCATGCAGTCACCGCATATGGATTTTGACACTGCTAAACGGCAAGAACTGGCAAGTGCACTCAAGCAAAAAACACATGAATGCAATCGGCTTTAGCACAGCAACAAATCCATGTGTCCGAGGGGGAGACAGAGAGAGAGAGAGAGAGAGAGAGAGAGAGAGACTGAAGGATGGAGAGAGAAGGAGGGATGACATTGGCCAACTGCCCGTACTCCCCGCAACAGACACAAATTAGTCATGTGACTCTAAAGCGGCACCACCATCCTCTTCCTACACTCCCTCCCTCTCGTCTTCATCCCGTCAGAGAAGGCGACCTCTCCCCACATTTGAAAGAAGAAGGATCAGTTTAAGATGGATTCTAATGGGATTATGTCACAAGGCTAAGCTATATGGGGGGGGGGGGGGGTGACACTGAGTTGTGAGTGTGCGTGGTTTGGTGTGCTGCCCTTGTCAATAGTGACTTTTGGATTCAGGCAGGGCGGCGATTGGGTTAAAAAAAGACAGGCGAAGGGAGCGATCAGGTGAAGACATCTTTTTCCCTCCCATACTTCCTTCCTAATCTCATTCTTTTTCTCTTGTGCTACCCAGAATCCTTCCAGTTTCCCCCAAGGCCTAATCAAAACCCTCATCTAACCTCAAATTTAGCCATGTCATCCTGCTGCAGTACAGCTTAAAAAAAAAAAAGCAGACACAGACAGAGCAATAAAACTAAAGCACGGTGCTGTAGTGAGGAGTTGAATCCTGCAAGAAGCTTCTCCCCCATGTGAAATACCCTCGATGATTTAAAAATAACCAGCATATAGGCAGTAATATCAACCCCCAGACAACAACAAGGGATATAGAGACCAGAAGGTGAAGTGGTTTGTGGATGACTGTGAGTAACACAACTCTCCTTTCAAGAGGAGTACCAGATTGCAGCTGACGACTGTCGGTGCATCTCGGGATAACAGAGGGAGGGATGTCTGTGAGGTGAGCAGGCGTATGCGGGCACATTGGTGTGGATATTAAGGATCATGGATGGTGTCATGGATCGTGGATGTTCCCCTAAGATTCAGGATCAACTACCCAGCTGCGAGAGCGTCCTTGATTGGGACAGTCGACCTGGCTGGCCCTCGTGAAACAGCCCATTTCATTAATGAGGGACCTCTCGTCCTGGCAGGCATGATACAGAGGAGCAAAGCGGCCCGCAAGATTATGCCGCAGTGTCAGGAGAGCAGAAGCGGCTCAGGGCAGCGCAGCCGGCAGTCAAGGTAGTGCCCTCTCACTGCGTGAGGTTAATGAAAACCTCCTCTTCGCTCTTGCTGTGAGGCTAATAAAGAGACACGGCAACACGTACGCCGGCCGTGTGCTCTACAAGAAGACAGTGTAAGAGCAGACAGACAAGACGGCGCGCATGCACAGGCAAAAGCCATGTCTCATTTCAGATACAACGGCTCCACATTCTTTAGTGTCACCATGCTTGTCCTAGCTCTCTTTTTCCTCTATCCCTTCATCCTTTCCCCCTGTGATCTGATGTATTTGTCTCTTTGTGACTGGCTACAGCAGATGAATAAAGCCTTTATGCCAACCTCTCCACCAAGATCACTGTGTGCTAGCAGCCAGAATATGCCTCATTGTCACCAAAGGGGGTGGGGGGGCCACAGAGAGAGTAGGACTTGACCCCTCGCCTCATCCCGTCCCGTCTTGAGCCACGCTGTACACACGACCTCTAATACATGGTGAATGGATAATATTCAAGTCAACAACCGACGACTTTCAGTGAGTTGTCCTGCGGAGTGTCTGGATGTGTCTCAGTGGAAAGTATGCTGTGGACAGACCGAGTCTCTGAGTCGGCAGGATATTTGCCAGGATGTTTGCCCTTTTCGCTCTAGGTTTGCAACAGTGCCATTAAAGATGCTGAAGTCCTCCGTTCAGGCAGAACAGAATATTTTGAATTTCCAGGGAATGTTAACTGTTTTGTTCACATTTGCCCAGTGCTCTTCTCTTACCCATTCTCATTTTGTTTGCCAGCTCAAACGCATTGTCAAAAACGAGGGAAGCTGAGGTCTAAAATTGGGTACCACCTTCAGTTAAGTTCCGAAGCAAGTCTTACTTTCATTTCACAAAACAAGCGGTTATTTTCGAACATTTTAGAGGCTAATTTGGATGACACAATTGGTTTCTCAGTCATCAGAAGCTTACATTAACAGGAAAACTCTCATTTTCTCTATTCATTTCATTTACCAACTTAAAATACTACTGTGCACTGAACCTATAGCCTTCAGTTGGGTTTTTGTTCTGGTCCTCCCTTGTAGGACTTAACAGGGCAGCAGGGACTCAGGTCATGTAGGCAAGAGGCCTCTGGTAGCAGCCTTTACAGCAACTAGTAGGCTCAGAAGCTAGTACTATTTGACCCTTTATTAACATGGAGGTCTGTCTGGTTCACCAATATTAATACATGGACAGAAGGACAAACAGTGATGAAATAATTGAACATTTTGTTGATTTTTCACTCTATTTACTTTGTATTTGCTTTTTCTG
This sequence comes from Enoplosus armatus, assembly GCF_043641665.1. Lineage (NCBI taxonomy): Eukaryota > Metazoa > Chordata > Actinopteri > Centrarchiformes > Enoplosidae > Enoplosus > Enoplosus armatus. The sequence goes on along the minus strand of NC_092181.1, from coordinate 7,496,259 downwards.
GGGTACAGAAATGGTACACGTCTGGTATGAATGAAGGGAAAAACCTGCTTAAGGTGTGTGTGTGTGTGTGTGTGTGTGTGTGTGTGTGTGTGTGTGTATATATATATATATACATGACAGTTAACCAAAGTACAAGTGACCTACTGTGTAAAGGACTGCCCCTCCATCAGCAATGCAAACATAGTTTTTATATGCAAGCTGGATGCCTGCCGGGTTAATTGAACAAGCTAACGGTAAAATGATCAACGCAGAGTGACAAAACAATAGGTGTAAATGTGGGACCTGGAAATGGCCGGCTTTAACTTCTCAAGGAGGTGAGGACAGGGGCCAATGACTGAGTTTTGTTTGGTGGAAAACGGCAGCAGCATGAAAAGTACTTTGCTGTAGCAAACTCCCAGGGAGCCTGTTAAGCTATTCTTGCTGTGCATGGTTTGAAAGGCAAACACGACCTCGAAGCTCTATAAACAAGTCCCAATCAAGAGAGAGGCAGGGGCGTAAGCAGTTTCTGGTCCAACTGTAGATGTGTGCACAAATCACTCAGCCTTCACGCAAAGGCCTAAACCGAAGCTGATCTGCATTCGATTCTCTGAGGTTAATAGTTCTTGATAAATGATCAGATGCAGAAGCCCTGTGTTAATCCCAACACATGAGTGACTGCTGATTGGATCAATAGCATGTGCTTTTACTGTTGTCATGAAAAGCAGGTCAAAGTAAAGGTTAGCTTGTATCACACGTGGGCGGTTGTTAGCATTAAGCAACCACAAAGGGCTTTAGAGCAAAATGCCTGCATGACATCTAAGCATCTAGAGCAGGAGGAGACATTATTTCTGCAACAAAGTAAAAAGAAAGAAATATGTTTAGCTTGTTAGCTAAGCAGCTAACATTTAACATTGCATTATGACATGCCAGTGGGGGTGCAGGTGGCTTTTTTGGCTTTATTTGAGCTTTTAGAGGCGTGGTTTTGGTGGCATCTGCCAAACATTAAGGCACGAAAGAGGGGCAGGTGAGGGCAAAACGTGGAGAGAGAGTAAGAGGATGAGGAGGGAGAGCAGAAACACAGGGCCCAGACTCTATCCGGTGACCCGAAGCCCTGAGGCTGAAATCAAACTCTTCCCTCCGGGGCTGAGCAACAAGCTCTTTTCCTACGTCTCCTAGAGGTATGGAGAGGAGGAAGCGAGGGGTGAAAGGTGACGCGAAGACTACATGCTACAGCGGTGGAGAAAAAGGGTGTTTTATGTGGCTGGAATCTCAAGGCCGTCTCTGCAGCCATGACAGAAACGCTGCACTGGTCCTGGTGACAGTTTGTTTCAGCAGAGGAGTTACCAAGATTTTACGACTTTTAAGTATACTTCCAGTATGAAGAACATACAGAATTCCACAGTCTTGAAGTTGTGTGCGGTTGGTGAAGCGATCCAATACCATCCAAATTAGCTCTGTTTAACTACAATGATATTATTTATAGTGATGCCACTAACATTCACACACTGTGAAAGTAAAAAAGCAATTTATGGTGACAGATTATTAAATGCACAGATGTTGATGTTGACTATTCATGCACAAATATGTGCAATTAAAATTGTTCTAGTAAAGTATGCCTTAAGCTACCAAATGGCATCTATCTGTTAGTGTGTGCAGAAATCTGTCAGACGTAGTAAAGAAAGGCATGTATATCCTGAAGAAAAACATTAGCAGATGGGCCAGTTGCATACATACCAGCACACACATTTCGTCCCACTTTGCCTCACGTACTGACATTTTGTCACAGTTGTGTTCACTGACTACAGATCCATGAAACAGGAGCACCTCCACGCGCGTCTCGTCAGTTCCAGCGCTTCGAGCTCTTCGACATTGATTTTCAAGCCAAGAAATGCGAGCGAGTATCGTGAGGCAGGCCGTGTGGCGTGAGGGTCAGGCAGGTCAGCTCGGTGGTCAGCTGACTGCAGCAGTGTTAGTCAAGGTATTTCCAACTGTTTGCTCATGAAGTATGCAGTATGTATGCATACAGCAAACTTAGGAAGTACACACATGAAAATGAGGGTCTGACCATCTAGTCCTCGACTGGTATCTACAGGACATGGGAGCGCTGCTGAACCTGGGTTATGCTGGTTTTTAAGGGTGAAAGAAATAAGGTTGTTAGCTGTATTAAGCCTCTTAAAGAAAATCATTACCTCTGATTAAATAGTAGATACTATTGCTCTTGTTTCTATCCACGGACGGAGGCATTTAGTGCTTGAGCTTGCCATTTGTTTTTACACATACCGTACGACTCCGTCCCTCTTGCATACTAATATTGCTGCGATCTGCTTGGAAAGGTGGGGAAACTCATTATTTATTCATTCGAATTATGTTGCAAAAAGTATAAATATAAATATTTAACAACAGGACATTATGATAAAAATAATTACACTAATTCTTCACAATCGCTCCGGGCGAGTGAGGTTTTGGTTCCGAGTTGCGCTGGGTACTTGGACCCTGTTCTGCTTCCTTGCAAGTCTAGAAGTATTATTACTCTTAGATTTGTTTGTGGACTATTATTATAAAGTACGACTAGTTTCAGTAGCTTCAAAATGTGAAAGAAACTTAAAACCTGGTCCATGAAGACAATGTATTCATACATTAAAAGTATATGAGAGGGTTGGCAGATAAAGGGCGAATCAATGTGTTTACAAGCATTAGCATAAGGGCTGCAAGTTAATGGCCCCCTGCAAGGATAGCCTTCACGACCAGTAAATAAACACTTCCTGAGATTATCTCCTTAGCCTCTCTCTCTCTCTCTCTCTCTCTGCCTCGCCTTGTCCCTGAACTCCACACCCCAGTTCATCCCAAAGCATCACCAAATCCGGAACTCGGCTCTAACCCTCCCACCCACGGGCCCACCTACTCTAAGCCCCCTCAAGAGCCCCAAATTACCCTCAGCCGTCCCACATCTTTTAGCCCTCACGGCTATGACAAGGCTAAAGCCCACTGTGGGCATTAACACTCCAGATGGGGTTCAAGGAATCAATTAACCTCAACACTCTCCGGTACACACAAGTGCAGACACACGTATTGGACACACATGTAGGTTGTGCATATACAAAAAAAACTGCCAGCTGAGGACATTTTAAGCAAAGTTTCCAACCCTTGTGAGGACCATGTTCTCGATACGAAATCACTACCCATGCCAGACATGGGCAGATGACGAAATGCACGTTTCGTGGACACATGGGGACTATGTGGATGCGTTAGTATAATCTGAGCTTCAGTTACTACATTCATACCATTTCCCCTAACTCTCTCCACTACATGCATACATAAAACATATCCTGACCTAATCCTTTCCAAAATTAGCAATTATTTTATTATTTAAAGAAAATAAGGACCATACTAATATGGAGTACAAACACAATATAATGCATCGGTTCCACATGGCAGCGATGAAATGGAAACCTACACATTACTTTTGGATTATAATGTTAATCTAAACAGAAACGGGCGCTTTAAATAGTAATATAATAATATAATCTAGTTACCTAAACCATACTAACCCTCTGCTCTACACTTTCTTAAAGGTTAAAGCAAGACTATAAGTGACCATTATAGTATCATAGTAAATGCTAAAATGTAGCAAATGGTAACAGTTATGCAATATCTATCAAAAGTTTGCTAACATTAGCCACCATATGCTACTAGTCATACCAGACCAAATAAGGCTGTAGCAGATAAACCCTTGAGTGTATCTAGTAGAGCAAGGGTGTGTTTTAGTAGCTATGAATTCAACCTGTCATTTGTAAGAGGAATAATGTTATTTTTTCTTTCAAAAGAAGGTACATAGTCTCCCTTTAAATGTAAGCTTCCTGTTAATATCAGTGACAGAGCTGGAAACAGCCCCAATACCCCACCCTCACCTAGTAACACAAACACATTATCACCCACTTATTCCTAATTACCCAAAAACACCAAATCTGCCTTCACCCCCGTCGACCCCGCTACCCTGTCGAGAGGCCCAAAAGCTGACCAATCACACGAGTTCACGACTTATCCCTGTAATAATCTGATAATCTAGCAGCATCTCTCTCCTCGAGGCACAAGCCAAGGTCGATCCCTATTGTTATTCATGGGGAGGGCTGTGAGGGGGCATGATGAATGATGATAACATCACCCGTGTCTCACACTACGGTAGCCTATGGGGGGCGGCGGCCAATATTTTCAACATGGCTGAAATGCGCTATGCGCATATTAATAGAGAAATTTGTCAACGTTACGGTCTGCAGAGGACAGATAATGCCATTTAGGCTGATAGTTATATGATTGCTATACCACAGGCCCAGACAGATAAAACAAATCACAGCCCACGTCTAATGCAAATTGACTCGATAAAAATGCAAGATGGTGTGAAAAGATGCTAAGTAAGAGAAGAAAAAAGTCTCACAAAACTGGGGGGGGGGGGGCTGTTTTGGACAGGCGAGAAATTCCATACGGTGGAAATAGATCTCAAGAGAGTGGGGGACCAAAGTGGACATGAATACAGACAGAAAGACAGAAAAGAACATCCTCTGCATTTGTGGAAGAAGGGGAGCCATGGGGAGGTTTGTGAGTGGACAAGATAGTGGACCAGAGGCTGACCTGGCTCAGCAGCTGAGGGTGGAGAAAACGCCATTTGTGGCTGTTTGTGTTGTGAGGTACGCCACCGTGTGGAGAGTTACTTGAGAATAGAAACAGAGATAATGTAACTTGGTGGAAAGCTGTGATTTCTTCCTTTTCTCTTGGTAGTTTGATGCAAACGCAGTGCATTACCAAGAGTAGTGCTTCCCAAACGTCTCTGCTTGTGAAGGATAGATTCAAGTTTTTTAAGCCTTTCATCTTTAACGCTCACATGCCCATATGTACACGTGGTTTCTGTAATTGTCCCTCCTGCCTATGCTGGCCTGAGCAGAAGAGCATTCCAAAGTTCAGCCACAGCTAAGGTGCGGCTTCAGACGTCTGAGTTAGACAAATCAAGTTAAGTCACATCGATATGTTCAATTAATTTGTGTTGCCGGGGGCCGGCGCAGATGAGAAAGTGATGGCAGACAAAAAAAAGTTGTTATAGGTGATATTGCACAGCCCTAAACTCTTTACTGGGCGGCAGTGGAAAGACAGCAACACAAAAGGCTGTTCTATTTTAATAATGAGACATGAAGAGATACAACTACACAGTATTTCCAAAGAACATTAGAAAAAAGTCTGAAAAATAAGCCCTTTTCTGGTAATCATCTCGTGACCCCTTCCAATTCACCTCGCGACTCCTTGCAGGGTTCCACATGTTGGGAACCACTGACCTCGAGGGACATAACCCCAAAAAAGATGCTGCTCTGTAGAGGCTTTACACGAGGCAGATCCCATGTGCATGAAAGTGCCTAAAATGTGTACAGCCGTGTTGACACATAAACATGTCATGACGCTGTTATGATAGAGTCTGTCCTTCTGATGTCAGTCTTCTGCATCACAAGGAGAGAAATATCTGTGCTTTTGTAGTTTTTATTCTGCGGGACATTTCAACGCATCAAAAAGCAAACACAGAGACCAGAGATCCAGCTGAAGGGTTCGTCCAAAATACATTAAACATCAAGGGCGCGCGGCTTCAAAAAGGAGCAACTGATTGCACAAGAGTGACATCAGCCTTGGAGTCTTACTTCCCCACTGAGCTGCAGTACTGAGCTCCGCAGACAGGAGTCGGCATCCCTCAAACGCAGGCAGGAGAGGGGAGAGGAAACTGTGGCTGATGGCCGGGGGTCCGCTCAGGCTCTGGTGTGCTTTCTGAGCTTTGATTGATGGGATTGATTCCTGTGCTGCGCTGCCAGGCTCGCGTGGCTCCTTTTTCTAATCAGATCATAGGCAGAAAATTCAATCTTACATGGCCGAGTAGGTGAGGCGCTATTGTCAAAGCTCAAATGGGATTTTTTTTGGAGGGAGCATAAAAAACACGAGACGTCGCAGTTTGATCCGGTCATAAAAATGGCGCTGAGGTCAGACTGGACACGCGCTCTAAACGGCAACGCGTTGCATCCGCTGCCTCGTATATTGATCATCTTTAAGTCCTCTGTAGCTTGTCAGAGATATCGGGGGGGGCGGCCGGTGCACCGTTGGCCTTGCACTCCCCTGTTTCTGACCTCCTCCTCACCTCCCCAGGGATCCCCCTCCATCCTCTTAATCTCCTTCCTCTTTTTTTTTTCTTCCCCAGGAAGTGATGCAGTGGACAAATTTCATCACCCTGGTAGCTACAGCTGCCCTGGCCCGCTCTATTCATCACACTCATGTACAGTCTGGCCCTCCCCACAGCTATTACTGTAGCAAGCCAAATTCCACCTTGACAACACCCAGTGAGTAAGTGTGTGAGGACACAAGTGAGTCAGACACCGCATCGGGGGGGTGGGGGTGGGGGGGGGTGGGGTTGAGTGCAGTAGATACTGTAGAACGCAGACAGACAAGTGGGTGCACTGAAATAACCTGGCGACAACAAACACGCTGCACACAACAAGCACGACCAATTTAGTCCTGGAGTCCTTTTTTTTGTTGTTGTTTTTTTTGGGGGGGGGGGTGTATATGAACACAAACATTTTGAAACATAATCGCATGAAGCGTATAACTGCTCCATTTGAGACAGATCGGAAAACAAAATTCTCACACATGAGAGCACATGTATGTACACACACACACACACAAGGCCTCCCACAGGCCGCACGCTCGGCTGACCACTCCTCACCACTCTGACACACATAAAAGTGTTTAACCCCGTGGACGCCGGTGGTGTACGCTGCTCGCGTTGTGCTGTGCAGTCTCCAGTGAGTGCTATTGATCCTAGTAGTGAGGGGAGCGGAGCAGCTTATCCATTAAGGCTGAGTGAGTCTGTCGCTGTCTCCTGCTCGCAGCAGACGGAATGGAACAGACAGGGAGGAGGAGGAGGAGGAGGCGAGAGGGGTGGGATGCTTCCTGGACAATGGAGAGGAGAGGATGACTACGAGATAGGTAGAGGAGGGAAATAAGTGGGGAAAGAGGAAGGAGATAATGGCGTAGGAGAGGAAGTATAGTAAGTATGTTTATTTATATAGCAGGAAACTGCTCTTGAAAACTGGACTTAAGAGGAGTAAAAATCACCATAAAAAATAAAACATTATACAAAGGCAAGTCTATAGTTTTTTTAAAGTTGTCCACAATGTCTGCATATCTTAGGTCCAAGACAACAACCAACAAACCCTGATCAGAGGACCTTGGAGACCTGTTGGTGGCATGGGGCTGCAGTAGATCTCTAATATAGGCCGGTGATCCAATCGAATCTGATCAAATCAAGATTGGTGTCACATGAGACCTTTTTGGTGACCTGGTCAGAAGCTTTGCAGCAGCATTTAGAATTTTCATGAGAAATTCAGGGATGTTTTTGCTGAGACAGGCGGAGAGGGAGTCAGGACGGGATGAAATAAAAGCACGAATAGTCATCTCCAGATATAAGAACTTCTCTTTGTCAGCGTTAAGCTGTAGGAAATTGAAATCTGCCATCTAATTTTTTTAGGCAGTTATGTAAAACAGACACTTTTGCTACATTTTGAAAATGAAACAAGATGTATAATTGAATATCATCTGCATAGCAGTGAGATACCTTTTAAAGTGACTTGTGCTGAAGGGGAAACATATACAAGGCAAACAAAATAGGCATGACTTTGGGGCACACCACAACAGTTGATTAGGATACTGTGGTCTACAGTGTCAAAGGTTGCACTGAGATCCAACAGCACCAAAACAACATTCTGCTGCATCACCCTGCATCAAGTCCAAAAAATATCAAGTCCAAAAAAGTCCATTCAAGTCTCAGTTTAGAGATCCGGGAAAGTAGGCGGTCAACAAGATCACAATACGTAACCACAGCTGGACTGTTTACGCAGATTTTCACTCTTTCCTAGCTTTTTGCTGTTTATGAAGCTTTCAAACACAGCCTTCATCAGGGGGTGGAGCTTGCTAAGTTGTCATGGAGATGGATCTCATGATTTCATCCATAGCACTTTCAGGGCTTCTCGTCCATGCCCCCCCCCCCCCCCCCCCCCCCCCCCCCGTGTTCAAAAACTCCACAGGATACCTCTGACGCAGTTTACTCAATCGTAAAATATATCTCAGATACATTCAATTGGTAAACTGTATTTATTTAACTGTACTTAATGCTGTATTGTGTGGGAAAACGAGGTTGAACAGACGGGCTGTGTTCCAATTTGCTGGTCATTATCTCAGAGACTAACAAGTCTTTTATCAAATCTTTCATCTCCCTTTGCTCTTTTTTTTTTTTTTTTATCAACAATGCCCAAAACATTCAGGTAGCAGGCATCTCGTTTATAGTCAGTGCTGACCATTGATTTCGCCGCTTTAAATGACAAATAGCTAATTAGCGGATATTCCATAAGTTACTTGCCAAAAGGCCAAAGTGAAACTTGGACGTTGTCTGGTTAAAGTGTGCACTCGAAGATAAGATCGTTTGTGAGGTAACAGAAGCATCACTCACTGTGATCGCGAGTCGACTGTGTTTTTGTAGTTCAACAAGGCCAACAGAGTGACGAGTCTTCTCTAGTCAAACTTTGTTTAACTTGATAGTTTTAAATCAGGACCTTCAGTATTCGGATCAAGTGGCTCATAAAAAACTAGGTATGCAAAAGTAAGTAAGCTATTCTAGTTATTTCAATGTGTCGGGTACATATTTAAGCAACAGTTTGCACATTTTGCTGCTCATCTCCTTTTTAGGTTGTAGCTGCAAGTCGTCAAGTTGTTGATTCGATGAAGGATTAGAAACGTTCACGTTTAAAAAGGGGGTTTGATTCTGGATTCAGATTTGATAAAATGCCATCAAACCCTCAACTCTGACCAGGACTCAGTATTGACAGATGATCAATATTAAATGACTTGAATCAGGTTTCGAGGTTGACCAAGACATTCAACAGCAACGACACACAAAGTCACGCACCTAAAGACACAAAGAGCAAAGACGAGGAGATGGTATGGTATGAGATGTATGGTAAGAAGTCAATACCAGATCACTAGGATACAACAGATGACACACACTCAAACACACACAAACCATGATGGATGCCTATCATTCTCCTGCAGTCCATCCATCTCAGGCTTTCAAATCACTTTTCTTCCTCCGGAGCACTTACTGCAGGACACACACGCGTATTTGCACACAAACAATAAAAAAAAAAAACTGCACACTACTAACACACACTCTCAAATGACGACTTTAAATCAATGGCCAATCTCATTCATGAACACACTCCCCCGTGATTCATTTTCATTTAGCAAATGCATTATGGGTAGTGAGTGGGAGGAACCCATCCAATTTAGCCCTGACACAAGTCGAGTCGTTTGGATTGTGACGTCTTACTAACCATTAACTTAGCAGTCTTTTTTAAACAGAGAGCAGGCAGGAGAATTTTCTGCTTTTATGAAGACAGAGTGAAAGTCTGCAGGTTTACAGAGACGCCAGACGAGGTTCTGGCTCCGTTTGATCTGAAGCTGACCTGAGTACAGCCCTTCCTCAGGCAGAGGTTTCCACAGCTACACCGTCTCAAGCTACTACCTCCACTTCACAATGTGTACAACAGCTTAAGTGCATTCTCTGTGCTGCATCTTTCGACAGCCGTATCCATGACGGCATTCTTTTTTTTTTTTTGTGGGCCGAAAAGATGAATCTCACTTCAGCATGTGTATTTTTTCTGTGTTTCTATCTAAACGCACTTGTGTTGGTTTGTCCACAAACTTGTTTCTATCCGCATGTTTGTTCATGCAAGTGACCTGCATCTAAAGTGAGCACAACAGCACCTCAGGAAGACAATACGATACTACGACTTAACCTTTAAACGAACTAATCCAAACACTGTGGCAGTTTTAAGCTGTGCTCCCGTTAAAGCCAGGATCAGGCTTTATGACATCAGTCCAAAAATGGCCTCCTTTTTTTCTTTCTTCTCTCTTTGTTTTGTGTCCCTTTTTGGTCCACCCCTTTTTATTTAGTCAAGACAATTTTATTTGCATAGCCCAATATCACAAATGTATCTTTAGACATTTTGAAGGTTAGGAGAAACCTTTTACTTTAGTAAACAATTTAGAGTTTTGAACTTTAAACTATATTTTCTTACGTTTTATTGTTTGCGCTCCTCATGTAATTGACCAAAGTGTGTGCCACAGTATCCCACGCGACGGTAGTTGTTTTTTGTTCTACTTCTTTCACATTTTTAAATGCATTCATCGTCTTTGAATTTGGAATGGTCACAACAGGGCAAGAAATATGTGCAGTTTTTGCAATTCTTCTTCTCTAAATCCCATGGTCGCCGACAAAAATAGAATAAAAAATGGCCGCCAGGGATGAACGTTTGTGTTATCCTGTGATGTGTGTCATAGTGGAAGACAAACAAATGCCTTCTCTCACCTAGTTTGACAACGTTGACATACTTCCTCCTGCTCCAGTTTGTCTCTAGTACCTCCTGCCCAGGACCACAAGCTACGATTGGTCAGGATTAACTGCATGGTCTGACATGTCTCTCGGCCATGACCACGATCAGTTTAACAGTATTCTCAAACCCGTTATGCTTTATATATACATTACCTGTTGTTTAGCTTCAACTTATGACTGTCTGTCTTTGGCAGAGCTGTTGTGATTTTTCAGATTGCTCTTCTTGACATGTTAAATGTGTTACTTTTTAAACCAGATGTTCCTAAGTACTATCTAATCTAGTACTACCTAAGTATTATCAGAAAACTGTATTTAAGTATCAAAAGTAAAGTTCACATTCTGCAGAATCTTACCACGTTTATCGAATCAATCACTCTTAGCTAAACTCTGAACACACTCACACTCACTAAAACACATTTTGCAATGTGATGCAAAATGGTAAACATGGGCGGCAGAAGTTGGACGTAACCACAACACAGTTGTCGCTGTTTACACACAACCACTCAGAAACTAATTGGATGGCTCGAATATGAGCCAGGTCAGAAGCCCTGTGTCCTGACCCAGCTCAAAAACTTTTTACAGTGTGCTGTAAGCCCGTGCTTTCCATGTAGATCTTTTTCTTTGTCCTTTGGCGTTTTGCAGTACTGAATACTGCAAACATTCAATACTGTACTACTTGCAGTACTTACAGCATATAATATGTTCACTGTGAATATACATTATTTTTGTTGAAAATGCAAAATGCATTACAGTATACACGACAGACAATTTCTTCTTGTAGCTACATGCCCTGGACACGGTGTTTCCCATGTAATGACTGCTCAGTAGTTCTTATACACTGACTGATTGATTTTGCCAGAAGAATCAGAGGTTTTGTGTGTACAGTTTCGAGAAAAAGGGTGGAGGGTTTTAAGAAATGGGTCTTATAATTTATGAGGCCGAGTAATAATACAAAGAGTTAGAGGAGGGAGGGACGTAGGGAGAGATACCCCATCATGCTGTGCTGAAAAACTCTGGCAGGCAGAGGTCAATAAATCCTGCCTGCTTCACTTCGTTCCTCTCATCCAAGAGAGAAAGGTGAGGACAAACCTCTAAACTACAGACTGACAGCAGAGGAGAGGAGAGGAGAGGACAGGAGAGGAGAGGACAGGAGAGGACAGGAGAGGACAGGAGAGGAGAGGAGAGGACAGGAGAGGACAGGAGAGGAGAGGACAGGAGAGGAGAGGAGAAGACAGGAGAGGAGAGGAGAGGAGAGGACAGGAGAGGACAGGAGAGGACAGGAGAGGACAGGAGAGGAGAGGAGAGGAGAGGACAGGAGAAGACAGGAGAGGAGAGGACAGGAGAGGAGAAGACAGGAGAGGAGAAGACAGGAGAGGAGAGGACAGGAGAAGACAGGAGAGGAGAGGAGAGGACAGGAGAAGACAGGAGAGGAGAGGACAGGAGAAGACAGGAGAGAAGAGGAGAGGAGAGGAGAGGACAGGAGAAGACAGGAGAGGAGAAGACAGGAGAAGAGAGGACAGGAGAGGAGAAGACAGGAGAGGAGAAGACAGGAGAGGAGAGGACAGGAGAAGACAGGAGAGGAGAAGACAGGAGAGGAGAGGAGAGGACAGGAGAAGACAGGAGAGAAGAGGAGAGGAGAGGAGAGGACAGGAGAAGACAGGAGAGGACAGGAGAGGAGAGGAGAGGAGAGGACAGGAGAAGACAGGAGAGGACAGGAGAGGAGAGGAGAGGAGAGGAGAGGAGAGGAGAGGAGAAAATGCTGAGAGAAGTAATTAACATAGCAGAAAAGACCTAACAAGAGTACTTGGGTGCAGCTGTCTCGGTGCACACAGGAACACATTACAAATGAATAGTGCGATACTGGCATTTGAGGTTCGGAGAGGAGAGTGTGTTCTCTAATTAAAAACTACCCAAAGGGGCTATCTCCTGCTATGAAGCAACTCATTCTCCCCTCCACCCACTCTCACATCCATCACCTCTCTGTAACACCCCACCACCACCACCACCCGTCTTGTCTGGCCTGGTAGGAGGCTTTAACGAACTCAGAGAGAAAGGGCTGATTTGGGAATCGACTAGAAAGTGAGAGCACACAGAGAGGTAATGAGCTTAGCCGCCGCACAATCATGCTGCATTTTTGAGGGCCACGTGTGAAACAACGACGTGCCAAAGACGCTGACATTCCCGACACGGCACCCACAGGTGTTCCAGCACACGGTGCATCTGAGCTATTGTGCACGCAATTTTACAAACTGTGCGCATGCATGTGCATTCATATGAGCCTGCATGGCTTAATGCCGTCGGAACTATATGTTTTTTATTATATGTCAGCATCTAAAAAGGCCTTAACTTTGCACCCGAATGCAGTCCAGTATTTCATTGACAACTAGATGATACCTTTTCATCTGCAAATTACCAAAGTGAGCTTATGGTGCTGTCATCTCAAACACTCCTGCGTACTGATACAGTTGCAAAAATAAAGACAATTCCTCTTTCACAATTGCATATTTCAGAGGTTTGTTACATGATGTATTTCATTCGACATAGGACGCAAGAAATAATGGATTGTAAGTGTGTTTGTTTGTGATCACAAGCTAGCAAACTCTGAAAAGTTGTGTCGACTAGGGTTTAAAGTGAGACTTTTGTTGAACAGCGCCCCCTGGTCGCGACTAACGGAATGGTGGCACACTGAATTTCCCTGATTGTCTCGAGTCGGTTGTTTTAAAGCCATCATCATGAGGTGACCTGACTAAGTGAGTGAGTGGCAATGTTTGTCGATGAAATGCTAAAACATAGTGTAACAGCGGCACAGGTGGCTAACATTAGCCACGGAGCTACTGGTCATACTGCACTGCACCCCCGCAGTAACGGTGGTGTCACTGGAGCATGGTGAATATAATATACCATAATGTGGTGCGTGTACATGTGTTTGCCGTTTCTTTGTGTGTGTGCGCAGCATGTGTGTGGGACACTCACTCCACTGGGGGGTTGGTGTCCTCGGCTTTGGTCTCAAAGAAGCGCAGCACCTCCTCGCTCTGAGAAATCTGAGGGGGGAGTCGCACCAGCGCCTAAAGAGAAAGAGGCCGAGAGAGAATGGGAGGTTAAAGAGACGACAGCCTACAACTGACATTAGTCATGTCCTTTACTTGTTTCATTTTCAAGTACCTTAAACGTGCACTAATCAATATTTTTCAATATCAACAACGGATCAAATGAATGTGTGTCATTTGAAATGGGTCACTAAAAGCGATCACCCAACTCTGCAGTTCCCCTTCAGCTTCACAGGGCTATTTAGCCTCTTTAAGCTAAGCAACTCTCAACCACCTCATTTTTGACAGCTGTTTTTTAGAGAGAAAGCTCTGATAAACCCGCTGCATGCTACCTGCATTAGCACCAAAAGGCAGACAAAGTTCATAACGTCTCAGAGGTTGGTTAAAATAGAGCTGAAAGGAAAGCGACTACTGGATTTACATTTATCAGATAACCAGAAACATGACTCCCAAATTAAAAAAAGCTTTGAAAAAGATGTTTTATTTCTTTCAATTCTTTAAATGTTTAGGTTTTTCGGAGCACTTACATTACAGGGGTGCCCTCAAACGGGGTTGAGTTTACTGTGTTTAGAGTGTAGAGTCCATATGAACGCCCCCCTCTTGTGGCATTCACTACCTCATAAGTCGAAATTTACGGAAAGTTCACGAGTTGTGGCGCGTTTGCTGGTGTTTTCAGAAATGAAGGAGGCCATGGAAGCTCACTTTTGGGTCACTTTTTTTTTTATATGTCTGAGGAAAATGAGGTCTTTGCATTTCCTGCATTACGCTATCCCCTCGCTGGCTTGCTACATTGTTAGCCTCGGCGGACAAGGAGACGCTTGACGCCCACGTTGCCGTTACCTAGCAGCCGCGTTGTCACGACCTACCACTTGAACGCCAAAGCAAATCGCGCACACGACCTCCCACGCTGTAACCACAAGCTCACAAGTTCTGTTTAAAGGCAGCGCAGCAGAAGTCCGTATGATTCGCCTCAATATAATTAAGACGGATCACGCAGACGTTTGGCTGCTTTTTGGAAAATAATTGGGTCTCAGTGTGCATGATTACTCGGTTATACGTCCACCAAAAAGGTAACAACAACAATCCGTCCTGCACCGTTCTGCTCTCTGTGTGCTCGTTGACAAAGAGAGGATCATGTACAGTACCGGGAAGATAGGCCACAACATATGTACAGCGTGGGCTTTTGGTTTAAATCGGCACAGTCTGAGCTACCTTCATATTTCATTCAGATCCCGTTATTATTGAAAGAGCCTGGTAGTGATTGAAGAGGCCATATCTCGCTGTGCACCCACCGCTGGCTGGACCCCGCATCCTGCAATCTTCAGAGAGCAGATCCTTTGAGAACACTGGGTAATTACTCTTCCTTTTCTGTTGTGTGCCTCATAAACAGGATGTAGGAAGTAAACAGTGCGGCACACTCCAGTTCTGGGCAAAAAAAAAAAAAAAAAAACTGGCTCGCTATAGCAACTGTAAACATCAGAGCGCTTCAGGTTATTTGGGTAATGAGGAAGCTGAGCTAAGGATCAGGTTTATTTCAGATGTGTGTAATTGCTTTTGGTTTTTAAACTTGTTGTGGTCCCAATTACTGAGCTGATACTGTGGCTAACCTTTCCTAATGCGGGCCAACGATACTGCTCCCCAATTGTGCATATAGAGACCAAACATAAGAGCCCAAATTTGATTCAGCGCACCCTCTCTTTGCTGCTAGTGTGGCTTTGTTCCAAGAGGAAGGAAGTGGGGAGGGCATGGCGGAGGAAAGGACCTGAATCTGGCATAAACAAAAGAAACTAATAAGAGAGGGAGAACAGGAAGTGATAAGGCCAGTCTCCCTTGAACTAGAGGAAGACGAGAGGCCGTCACTTTCAAGGTTCCTTTCTTCTTTTTCGGGAAGGGGACGCTAATTTGGAGAACCCCCCCCCCCCCCCCCCGAGTGTATCAAGTGCGGGGATGAGGTCGTTGAGTGAGCGGCGCTTTGAAATAATGGAAAAGTCTGTTTCATGACAGTGCAGTGACTGAGAGGTTTGATGCACAACTGGGTCGCCTCGCTTTTCTGACTGTGGCATGAAAATAAACAACCCTTCAGCTGCAGCAGGAAAAGATCATAACTCTCCCCCACCAAGCCGAGTCCTTCATAGCCTCAGAAAAGTGAATCGTCGGAGCGCATTACAGACTCTTCAGACGTCTCCCAATAGCTGAGATACGCAAGCTTTTCATGTGGCAACTGTTTCTACGTCTCCCGTCCCATGTTTAAAGCATGTGAAAGGACCATGAGGGCCGTGACATTTGACCCCTCACAGGCTGGGGGACGCCCCCCAGAGTCAGACGGGGAATTGAAGGATGTTGACAGTAAGGCCTCTTTACCCTGCAGTAGTCGTCGATGAAACGCAGCCGCTTCATGGCCACGTCTCGCACATGGCTCCTCCGGAACAGGATTTTGCCTGAAGGGGGGGAGGGAAAGGAGAAAGAAAACAAAAGAATCAAAATGCGGGAGGAGGGAGAAGTTGAAGGATAACGCAGGGAACGTGTGATGACAGACGGAAAGGAAGAGGCGATAACAGACAGAGAAGAGAAGTAAATATTTGACACATGCATGCAGTCCTCCCGAACTATACAACAATTTTAAGCAGATTTTTGCAGTGCTGACTGCTTCGTGTAATACCCCCGCCGACCAGGAGATGTCAGTAAATCCCGGTGGGTGATCCTTCATGGCCAAAAGCAATCTCAGTCCCACACTCAAGGCCCCAGATGTCCCCTTGTGGATTCCATGACCTCTGCCTGTGACACGGCTTTCTAAATAACAAACAGGATTCATACACACATTGTAGGCCCTCCTCTCATCCCACCCAGGGGGAACATTAAAGGCAGACCACCAAGGACCCCCAACCCCCCTACAATCACAATGTATGCGCTGCTTCCTGTTTCAGGAGTGTAAAGTGATGTATAGTGATTCTTGCGTAATAAGCTCATTTGGACGTTCTGTTTAAGGAGCTGTACTTACATGCGATATGACCCAAAATAAACATAATGATGATTTCACATATTCACCCTGGTTAATAATTGACAATACATACAAAAAAAAAGTTTCTGACAAGTACAAGTGTGCCTCATATGACCTGCTGAAACCTGATCATTTCAAGTATACAGTATATAGTATATGCTATTAGCACATTAGCATTACTGAAGAAGACATAGCTTTACGGGGATGCAAGACATAATTTTATGTTGGTGAGTGATGTAGTTTTATTGGGAGGACAGCTGTCATAAATAACCAAAGGGAGGTTTAAAATTAGGGCTGCAGCTAACATTGATTTTCATCACTGATTCATTTGACAATGCCTTTCTTTTTTTTTACCAACATTCTTTTTATTGATTTTTACAACTTAACAAAAAAAACAATTACATATTAAACAAAACAAACCAATTTCCCCCCACCCCCCATATTATTCCAGTTCTTGGTTGGGTATCAGTTCAGTGAGTTATACTCTATTCTAGTCCGTTTTATAGAAAAAACACATCAAAATACATTTCTGTTGTATTGGTCACTGCGGAGGGCCACTATCTACCCGACCCCAGGCACTTCCATCATATGCGTCAAGTCTGATGGAAATTATGTTGTTGATGTTTTATTGTATAAGTAATTTTCTCTAAAGGGAGAGTTGTAGATAGCTCGGACAACCATCTGCTTACTCTTGGTCTTCTGATGTTTTTCCATGAGAGGGCTATTACTCTTTTTGCCAATAATATGCTTAAATCTACAAATATTCGTTGATTCTTTTTAATTTTCAAATTATTTGGGTATAAACCTAATATAAAACAGCTGTGGGACTAAGGGTACTTGAATCTGTAAAATATCTTGGATGCATTGTTTCACTTCTTGCCAGAATTTTTGTATTTCAGTACACTGCCAAATATAGTGGAAAAGTGTACCCTTTCCCTTCTCACATTTGGTACAGATATCGGGTATGGCTCTATTATATCTGTTGAGTTTTTCCGGGGTTATATACGTTCGCATCAACCAGTTATATTGCAGTAACTTCAGACGAGTATTAGTAGTTCTCGATTGTGCTTTGGTACATGCCTCCTCCCACTCTTCCATTGAGATGTCTTCATGTAAAGTCCTCTCTCCATGCCTCCAGCCTCTCCACGGATGACTCTGTACATCCATCTACCAGGTACTGATATATTTTGGAAATTAAGCCCTTCCCTAAACAATTCATGGTCATTAATTTTTCTATGATAGACAGTGAGGGGATGCATAAAGTTTGATTTTGTTGTGTTCTAATGAAGCTTCTCAGCTGCAGGTATTTAAAGAAGTGTTTACGGGGTATGTTAAATTTATCAACTATTTCTTCAAATGTCATCAGCACCTTTTGCGGGTTGTAAAGATCTCCTATTTTTCCCAGCCCCTTTGTAGCCCAAGATTTAAATCCCTCATCTGCTTTTCCTGGAGAGAAGGAGTCATTTCTCCATATTGGACTGAAGACAGAAAGAGAGGACGTCTCTTTCAGATATTTTTTAACTTGGTGCCACACTGCAATCATGTTTCTCACTATAGGGTTTTTTGTATTCTTTTTAAGATTTTTGACATTTGCTGAGTACAAATAAATAGGGAGGGGTAGACTTAGCTGGAGTTCCTCCATCTCCTTCCAGAGAGGAGCATCTCTGTCTGTGAAGTAGAACAACAATGTTCTTAACTGTGCTGCCCAATAATACCAAAGTGGAGTGGGACATTTAAGCCCCCCTCTGTCATAAGGCAAGTACAATAGTGACAGTCGTGTTCGGGAACGTCTATTATTCCACAAAAATCTAACAAACAGTCTTTTTAGTTGGGTGAACAGGTTACTTGGAGGAGGAAGTGGAAGATTTTGAAACAAATACAATAGTTTAGGCAGTATATTCATCTTAAGGATATTTATTTTCCCTATTGGTGACATTGGTATGGGTGTCCACCTATCCAGTAGTTTTAAGATTTCTTCCATTAGTGGTTCGTAATTACTGGCTACCATATCTTTAAGTCGTGGGACAATTTGAATGCCCAGATATGTGAAGCAATCTACTATTTTCAATTGAGTGACTATTTCAGGAGGACTTTTACTTTCTAATTGATTTAGGAACATTATTGATGATTTAGATTTGTTCAACTTATAGCCTGAGATTCTCCCAAATATGTTAATGAGTCCTAATAATTCAGGAATAATAGATTTTTCCATATTTTTAAGAAATATTATTACATCATCCGCAAATAGGGCCAGGCGATGTTCCTGTTGTCCAATTGATATACCTGTTATGTTTTGATGTGTTCTTACAGCTTTTGCCAGTGGTTCTATAGCCATAATAAACAGCAGGGGAGATAAGGGATCTCCTTGTCTACATCCTCTTTGTATCTTAATGGTTTTGGAGATATTACGGTTAGTCATAATTTCAGCATATGGTTCTGTATAAAGTAATTTTATCCATTTATTAAAGTTTTCTCCGAAACCAAAACGTGTAAGGATCTCAAAAAAATAGGGCCATTCAACTCCAATGACAGCAATGCTGTATCTGCTGTCCCTTTTCCCTCATACAGTATATTTAGAAGTCTCCTAACATTATGGAAGCCTTGCCTACCTTGGACAAAGCCGTTCTGATCTTTGTCTATAATGTTTGGAATTATTTTCTCAAGCCTCCTGGCTAGTATTTTACTCAAAATGTTTAAGTCTACATTTAAGAGACTGATTGGCCTAAGATTTTCACATTTGTTGTTTGGTTTGCCCGGTTTTGGTAGCAAAGTGATTAGTGCTCCTCTTAAGGATGTTGGAAGGATTCCATTATGAAAAGATTCCCCAAACATTTCTAATAGTGGTAGCATCAGTCTATGTTTGAACATTTTATAAACCTCAATGGGTATCCCATCAGGCCCAGGGGTTTTCCCTCCTTTGATACTATCAATGGCTACCGATAATTCCCCTAAAGTTATATCTTTCTCTAATTCTTCTTTGATTGCTTCTGATATCCTAGGAATGTGAATATTGTCCAAAAAATAATTCAATTCAGATGTATTTGGGTCTATTTCTGAGCCATAAAGCTTTTCATAAAAGCTGGGACGGCGTGTTGGCCACAAGGCTTAAACAGAGCGTTTACCAAAACAAACTGCACTAAACAGGCCGGAGCATTTCACTACCCATGCACAAAATACAAAATCTGCATGACAAGATATACAGGTGTACACACACACACACACACACACACACACTCACTCACTCACTCACTCACTCACTCACAAGACAGTGTGATTAGCAGAATCACTGTCAGCCCTTCGGCCCCGGACTCTGAACTGCCACAAACACCGTCATTGATCACTGCCACACTGTACTGCAGGTCGCCATGAGCCTGAATGTCAGGCGATGACTTACAGCAGGAGAGACGAGCATGTGTGGCACGGCGCCAATCGATACTAGGACACACACACACACACACATAGACACACGTATATCCACGTAATCAAATGATCAATGCATGCATAATCATAACCTCAGTTAGAAACACACACAATTCAAATGGATCCAAAAATCACACAGGCATGCAGAGCCAGCTGAGATTTTAAAGTCCGGGTTAGTGCCTTGTCAGCGGTAACACGGTAACGCACACATCCATACATACAGACACACACACACACACACACACACACACGCGTGCAGCACAGGCAGGCATCGGTAACCAGCTCATATTGATGCTGCGCTAGTGCCAGCCATAAATTATTAATTTGGGAGCCTGTTCAGATAACTGGAGCTCTGGAGTGGGCTATTACCTGGGAGAAATGGGATGATCCTCTTCTTTGGGTCTTTCTGCCCTCCCTCAATTGGGAACTTGTCAAGTATCTGCATCTATGGAAAGAAGAGGAGAGAGAAAAAAAAAACGGTTTCAGTTTTATGGAGTTTTATAAAGTTGAACATTTCGGGAGAAATCTTATCTGCTTTCTTTCCAAGAGTGAGATAAGAGCATCAAAATCAACTTAAACACAGCTAGCTCGGCTATTTCCAAAGTTCATACACCAACCAGAAGCTTTACAGCTTACTAACTGATACGCTGTATCTCGTTTGTTTAATCTGTACACAAAAGGGAAACGCAAAAACGACAATTTGTGGTTTTCAGTCACGTCCTGTAACTATTTACTGGCGAACCAGGGCCGGTCAGGAACATAGAAATAGAAAACAAAACATTGTGGTCGAACAAGCAGGCAGCCTGCAGCATCAACGGCTGGCATTTCTTCTCATAACGCAGTTAGCTCCTGGACCAGTGGGATTGG
This sequence comes from Enoplosus armatus, assembly GCF_043641665.1. NCBI lineage: Eukaryota > Metazoa > Chordata > Actinopteri > Centrarchiformes > Enoplosidae > Enoplosus > Enoplosus armatus. The sequence continues at coordinate 7,475,480 of NC_092181.1, read as the reverse complement.
GAGTGGGATATTGACTGTAATTTACATGTATATCAGTATTTCAAATCGCAACAATAGACTACCTTACACTTCTCGTGTTACTGTAAGTAACGTTTCACTGCCTAGCTATTGCCCCCTGCTTCCAGTTTTTGTGCTAAGCTAGGCTAACCACGTCTTGACACAAGCTCCATACGTAAGGCATAGACATGAAATTGATCTTGATCTGATCGTTTTTATTGCGCTCTCAGAAAGAAAGCAATAAGCTTCGTCTTTCATTTGATGTCAGCTCCTTTCAGTTGGTTTATTACTGTATATGGAAAGAAAGGTCCCCGTGGACAATAAGAAACTCTTTACTTTTTATTTTGACGAGGAAACATCAAGTGGATCCAAAGTGAATGAGCAGCATTTTGGGGATGACGTCCTTTATATGCACTTAATCCTAAACCCACATGAGCGCATCGCACATATTCAGAAAATCAAAAGCCTGTCAACACTTCTTTGGCGCGGCGCAGTGAGCTGCAGGGTTCGCGGGGAGTCAAACGAGCGCCGATTTGTTTATAAGGCCCGGCGAGAAGAGAAGCGCTGACACCCGGAGCTGAAGGTGCAGGCAGGGAGAAGAAATTAAAAAAAAAAAAAAAAAAAAAAAAGGGAGGATGAATGGAAGGCAGAGAGAAGATAGAGACAAAGCAGGGGAAGAGAAGAGAAGAGATGCAGCAGAGGTTAGGGGGTGTAGATTGAGTGTGTCGGCCCTATTGTGTTTACCCAGTTTCACCCTTCAAATAAATCATTCAAAAGAGGGATTAGAGAGAAAGTAAAAGCAAAGCACAGGAGGGATGCAGAGGGCTAGCAGACCTGATGTACAGCACTGCAGCAGACTGTTTCCTACAGTAATCAGCAATGGGGAGGAGGTGAGGAAGAATGTGTGTTTGCATGCATACCACAAACCCAGAGAGGAATATCATTAAAGGAAAGCCAAGAGACATCGGTTGTGTCTGTATCTGATGGCAGAGGGCTGTGAAAGACCCTGGGGAACTAAGTGAGCAAACAGCCTGGTGGGGGGCTTCAAGACATCTAGTATGGAGACATCTAGACACACACACACACACACACTCCAATCCCCAGTGCCCCCCTCCTGACACATTCGTCCCCAGATCCAGTCCCCCCTGTCAATCTGCATCCACCTCTCTATTGAACTCATGTCGTCTTTTTTACCCTTGTTCCACTTGGCTGGAGAGTTAGAGGACACCAGGGGAGAGAGTCAATGCCACCCAGGTCACCATCCAGATCAGCCCCCAGTCCTCCTAGGAAGACTTTTCTCCATCCGTGCCATGACTTCGACTGCTGCAAGAGCACAAAACTTGCGGCAGACCCAGCTGTTTAGACCCCCCCACACCCATGCTGCTTGGGACAAAAACAAACAAACCAAAAAAAAAAAAAACCTGCTGAATTTACAACCCACTCTGAAGGGGACGGACGGATGATGGACCAGCAACCGAACACTTAGCAGAGAAGCAGATGCTGAATTTGCAGCGTAGATTTAAAATGTGACTGCACCCGTTTTTTTTTTTCTGCTTTCTTAACAAAAGTGAATGATGAGGTGGGATGTGATGATGTGGGGGGGGGGGGGTCAACACACTGGGTGAGTCATACTCCTGCTTAGAATACCGGTCCGGCCCACTTTGATCAAGGTCAACTCATTATTTAAAAACGGTCTCCGGGTGGTTTAAGCTTGCCCTAAAGCGCGCACTTTCCTGTCGCCGCTGACTGATTCCTGGAGGAAGTTTGCCCCCACCCCCCGGGTATTGTGAGATCACAGGGAGAGAAAATGGTGAGAGCAGGTGGGACGGCCGGGGGGGGGGGGGGTAAGGTGACAGAGCCTGTGACACGACTGCTCTTTTACATGCATGCATACGCGCCGCACACTGCACGGGAAACACTTGTCTCGTGCTTCCTTAGCTTGTAATCTGGCAAGCACACAATCGTCAGCCCAGGTGGTAATATTCCATTCACAGGATGTCGAAAGAGAAAGAAAATAAATAAATAAATGAAAAACACTCATGCCAAACCATTGCTCCACTTCCCAGACTTCACTTCACTGTCTCCTTGGTAACCAGCACAGAGAGAGTGTGAAGAAGAGTTGTGAAGGGACGTGATTGGATGATGCTGTGCAGCTCTGGACCACTGGTGTAAATGTTGGGAGTCAGGTAAAAAAAAAAAAAAAAGGCAAGTGCATGAGGTTCTTTTATCTCTTGTCAGAGTGAGCACAGATTACTATGACGTAATGTGTCCAGGTCCAGTTCATACAACTATACCTTCAGGGAGATCAGGGTTTTGGTGTTGGTTCTTGGTTTTTTAAAATGCTGGACTACATTGCTCTGGATAAGAGCATTATTTAGCTTAAAAAAACAAAAAGGAAATGCAATATAGCAAGGGTCACATAAAAAGAACAAAAGGAAGACAAATATCATAACTGATACCAAAACATGACAGGGTGGGCATTTCTAAGATCTCATCAGTTAGTGTTTGATTCTAAGATTCCTTACCCTGATCCCACTCGATAGCTTGGGGTACAGGTCTTTAAGGGTTCAAGAAGTTTTGGACCATTTAAAATCCAACCTAAAGCTGGCAAGCATAAATATTTCTTTCTTAAAAGGAGATCCAAAAGTGACCCGAGGAAAGTCAAACACAATCCGAACCGACCAGAGGATCCAAAATGCAGTGGACCTGAACCGACTCGAATGAGAGAGGGAACACCAACATTTGCAGCAGCATGATGCACCACCAATCACCAGTCAAAAATAGCAGCGAGACGTGTCAATTTTCTCCGCACTTCACGGTTGAATCTCTCCATCTCGCCTCCGAAAGCCATGATTATGACGCACCACACAATCAGGGCTGATAGCATGATCCGTTCGGCCCCGATTCCCGGTTGGGTCTCGTTTGCTAGGAACTGAGTGGACCCGTTGAAGACCTCTAGTCTTGGGTAGGGCTGCAACTAACGAGTAAATATTTTAAATAACGACTAATCTGTTGAGTAATTTCTTCAGATAAATCAATTAATTGTTTAGTCATACATATTTAGTCATTACAATGTCTCACATAGATATAGACATAGAGATATCTTAAATTGCTTGTTTTGTCCAATCAACGCTCTATCCAAATTACACTGATAACTACTTTTTTTATTTTATTTTCACATTTGAGTAGCTGGTACCAGAGAATATTTAGCACTGTTGCTTTATAATTGACAACTGATTCATTGCCAAAACTTTCGGGCACTCGTTTTGGGTACCTATTCCTAGTAGACCAAGCCACCAAGACAGACTGAAAATGTAAAGTTTCCCACGAGAGCTTTGCAACTAATTAGCATGACATCCACCTCAAAAACAATACTCTCTTCAAACTGCAATATACAGTATAATCCATAGAGAACCTTTTATCTATCCTAGTTTCAGTTACAGAAACTTGAAAGGTGTGGAGACAGAGGAACAACTGGCAACAGGGAGACAGAGGACAGAGGAACAACTGGCAACAGGGCCAGGAGCAGCAGCTCCCTCTTCATATCATGCACATGTGCTAAGAATAGAGCCTCCATATAAGGAACTGCGAGAGTCAGTTGGCATAAACTTGGGGGATGCCACACTGTTATTGTGCAGTGGATTGATGCCTCACTTCCTGTTGGTGGTCATGTGACTGTGAGGGTTTACCCCGGGCTTCGCAGTGGTGGGACAGAATGGAATGGAAATAAGCACACATGCATGCATTGGAACGACTCGTGACCCGCACGGCAAGGGCAGCCGTGTGATCTTCGCGCCATTTCCACGGCAACACGGCGATAGCAAGCAAGGCCACGAACTCGGCAGGCCCGTTCTCACGGGTGTCAGGGCAAGACATGATAAGGTCATTGCTCTCACTGCTCTGCAAGCGAGCATACGGTTAATGATAAAGCCAACCCCATATCCTGCCTCTGTGATGTAAGCATGTTGTTTCCTCTCACTTTTACCCCCGGGATCCGTCAAATTTCCCCCTTGTCCCTCTGACCCCCTTTTCTTCTTGCGGAACACAAGCTCAGGAAGACACAATTTACCACAAATCTTTGACACGCGAGGAGTGCATCTTTGGACCAACTTTTACTTTCTCTCTCTTTCCTAGCACGGATCAAATCCTAAACCCAACTGGAAACTAATGGAGCACAGGAATCAAGTCTCAAAATGCATTAGCGCCTGGAAGTATTCAGTTTCAGAGAGACAGATGTCTGAGATGAGCTCGAGGGTGGGGGGAGGCGTTCCTTTCCAGCCACAATCACTCACAGTTGTGCCTCTAAATATAAACTGGCACCCTGGTACAAGATCTGGACAAATCACTGCCCATGGTTGGCACATTATATTTGGATGGAACATGATATCCTGCATGCTTCTATGCAGTGAATGCCCATGTGTGGGGGCAGCATTGGGGTTGGATGTGTCTAAAATTTGAGGTCTGTTCCCTGAGGCGTCAACACTGTGGCGATTCAGGCTCTCCTCCCCTCAGTTTCAATACAACAACAGGTGCAGGGATGTGGTAGCTTCTGTCTGTCCACCGTCGCTCATTCTTCACTCCCTAATCTGAGGCTACAGAGCCTGCTGTGGCCTTTGGAACAAGGCTCTGGGGATGGGCTTCGACTGGGACACACCCTTCATGGAATGGGATCCCATTTTCTCCTGGGGTTGAAATGGAATTCCAGTTCATCTTAAAACCTGGTGCCATCTGTAGCCATATGACTGTTGGTTTGGTTCCGTATTAATACAAACACCTCCTTTCAATGTTGTAGTGATTAGGTGTCAATTGTGGTTCATTTCTTTATTCTGTCGACGGACTAATTGATCAATTAAGCACACTATTTATAATTGCCAATTTGGTATTCCTCCAGCTTCAAACTTCAGGTTAAGGGTGAAAAAATAGCAGTGGAAGGTGCTGATGAATGCTTTTGGTGAAACGGCATCATTTAATTTCATCCGAGCGCTCACACTGAAACAAATTAAAGACTTGTGAGCCAGTTTGCCAATTGTGTCAATTGTGTTAACACTGCGCCGGAGCAAAACATCGCCTGCTGGAGGAGAACTTTGGCAGGGAAATGCAGAGGTTTCAAACCACTGGAACAATCCATATGTCTCTCTCTCTCTCTCTCTCTCTCTCTCCACCCCCTCAGTCAACTGGATGCTTTACTTACAAACACAGTCATTAAAAACGCATTAATCAAAGAGATAAAACAGCATAAGCTGCGAGAAAACCTTGAAGAAAGAGCAGGTCCAGTGGGCAAACAACGGTAGAAGAGGAAGAAAAACAATGCAGGCGTTTGCTCTCCACCACACATACTGTCATTTACAAGCATCAGGGCAGAGATGGCTTTCTATATTTAGTTCATTATACATTTTGTAAATATAACGTTTTGAAGGGATGAGAAACAGGGCCAACCACGACTACATTTGCACAAAGAAGATTCGTTTTATCCTACCAGCTTTGCGATTCAATTGTGCCCAAAGTTTTTAACTTCCCTTCATATTTAATAGAAGCACCAGATACATTCTGAGTGGCATTTTCGGGCCATTTACCATCTCTGCTCGCCTGAGTTCTGCCTGAGCAACCGTACGACAGCTTCGCTTTCCAGAGTGCCCGCAACCTCAATCTGGGGGAAAAGAACAGTGTCGGCTTACGCACAGGCTGCTCGAGTTAGCGGGCCAGCCAACTTTCAAGCTCACTACAGGCAAAGGCAGAGAGGAAGGACTCTCACCTGTGCCAGGGTTCAGTGCTAACGGAGTAGCATAGGACCTAATTTAGCCATGCTGACGATCTCAAGAGTTTCCATGCTGACAGCCAGGACGGACCTTGGGCAGTGTGGCCAAACCACAGTCTCTCCCAGAAGGGGTAAATCGGATGGCAAAGCCCTCCCTGTGTGTGTGTGTGTGTGTGTGTGTGTGTGTGTGTGTGTGTGTGTGTGTGAGAGAGAGTTGGTGCCCAGTGCACTCCACGGCCCACACTTATAAGGGCGTGGAAGGGAAATGAGAAGTGAGGTTTGGAATATAACGATATGAGTGGGCTGAGAGAAGGAAAGAAAGCATGAAAGAGAAAGACAGAAAAAACAGAGAACAAAATGGGGGGAAACCAGAAAGAAGAAAAATGGGAATATAAATTTGCTGTTTTCCATGTCATGTCAAGTTATTAATTGACAAGGAAACTAGGGCAAAGTTGAGAGGGTGTTGTATTGATTCAAACACTCATTGACTGTTGTATGCTAATGGCTCAGTTTTGCAGTTTGCAAGATTGGGACAACGTGTCTCCACACTAGCATTTCTTTTTTGTTGTAAAAGGTCTCTGTCCCAACCTGTCAGTATCCCCAGTTTGTCTCCCTGTCTTCTCTCTCTCTCTCTCCCTTGTGTGTGTGTGTGTGTGTGTGTGTTTGTCTCCCCCTGTCTGTCTCTCTTGGAGAGTTGCCACCGAGCGGAGACAAGGAGGTTACTCCAGTTCACCTGTCCACACACCTGCGCCGATCAGACACCTGCTTCACATCATCCAATCAAGCCATCTTACACCGCTCCAGTATAAAAGACCGGCTCAGAGAGGCCTGGTATCAGAAGTCTGCTGTAGAGTGTGACTGACAGCTTATCTGACCCATACAAGGGCAGAATCCCCACTGCTAGAAGCACTTGTTCAATGAATGCAAAGAACAAACTAGAAACGCCGACTAAAACACAGGAACGTCCAACCAACGAACCAGCAACACTGTCCGGCTGAGGCTGTGACTTTGGAGGCACATTCCACATTCTAGCTCTTTGTCATATTTTGTAGTGATAATAAATTGCTATTACCATTTGCGTTTCTTTATTTGTTTAATTAATTCCACCGGGGGCCACCCTCTACAGGCTGACTTTCTATCTATAAATGGCGCTGTGCTCAGTTAAAGGGTTTTAATTTGAAGGTCTTTTATTTCCTTTAAAGCTCCTTCATCATCTATAGGATGAAATGTGATCCGACTGAGATGGAGGGGCCCCAGTGGGGTGAAATTGGATGACCATGTAATAGAAAGACTGCCTGGGTAATAAGGAGAAAACCCCAGTAATGCATCACACACACACACACACACACACACACACACACACACACACACACACACACACACACACACCCACGCACAAACACACACACACACACAAACAAATAAAACACATTCATGCAAAACAGAAACCCCTGTAGCTCTGTAAGCTAATGCACCTGACCCCAGGAACGTGCAGGTCGTGGCAGATTAGCCAGGGAAAACGAGCTCAGAAGAGAGCGCGGGGGGGTTGGAGCGCGGGGGGGGGGGGGGTTATGAGGAGACAGATGGAGCAGAGGAGAGAGATATGCGAGCAGTCGGGGGAGAGAGACAGGGTGAGAAATTGTAGGAATGAGATATGAATGTGACAAAGTGTGTGAGGCGGGGTGGGGGAGGGGGAGGGGGAGGGGGGGGGCGTGATGAGTCAGATGTGTGGAGGGAGGCGAAGACAAACAGGGACAGCAGAATGAGAGGAGATAGGCACCTGAGTTTCACTTTGAATTCCAGTGGGAGCTCTCACCTCTTATCTCTGCGTGTCTCTATCTCGGTTTCGAGTCTCTCTCTCTCGCTCTTTTTTCGGCCGGACTAGGTGGCACAAAGGGCCTGCGTCCCGTGTGTCCTGTCCAGCCTGCTGTTTACCCAATCGCTGTTCATTAACCTACAGACAGAGAGGTGAGGCAGGGCATTGGCCGGACCGGGACTGGCCATTACCGCCGATACTGTAGATAAGCAGAGGCAGTCTATTTTATTCTTCAACATGTTGGGAATGCCAGGTGGGTGGGGTTGCAGGCATCGGGAGAACACAGATAGTGCCAGGTAGGTTACTAAACATACTGGCATTGCCTTTTGGACATTTATTGTGTTAAGTTGTAACACACTGTAGCTATCAAGCGGTCAGAAACGGAACAAAAGAGCAGCACTTGATATAAATCCTTTATGGACAATTGTTTTGTTTCCAAGCAAGAAAAAATGTTTCTGGCCTTCTAAAGCTAGCAAACCACAATTTCAAATATTTTAACTTTGTAAATGTTTTACGGGGGATGGCAGAAGGTTTTGATACTAACATTAGTGGGCATTTTCAGAAGCTACACGTTAAAAAGTGACTATTTAGGACATGTTGATGTTCAAATGTATGTAAGAGCTACAACTGACATATGAACACGTTATTATTGTTCATCCATGAATGCACTTCATGCAGTTTCATACTCGTTTTTTATCCGCTGATAACATCTGTCCTTCAGTCATTCCAGATACACAGAAAACACAACCCTGCCCTCTCTGAATAACATTAGGAGTCTAAAATGAATACCGTGTGATTTATCACATGGTGAGCAAAGGCGGCGGAGGCTCGGCTCGAAATGTAATGAAAAAGCAAAAAACCTTGAGCAGCCTCTCAAAGCTCAGTGTGAGGCACAGCTGCCGCAGATCACTGGGAGCACAAAGCGCTCCGAAGTTTTCATCCACTCTCCTCGCCATCCCATTCGGGTGGAGGAGACCTTGAGCTGAGCAGAAACACGAGGGCCGGCCAGGCCGAGTGCGGGGGGGGGGGGGGGGCAAGACAGAGATGGATAGAGAGCAATAGCGGAAGTCTGTCAGCCGCCACATACATCTCCAGATAACAGGCAGCGGAAGCAAACAGGGGGAATATACTTCATCAAATAACATGGTAATCGCCAACAGCAGAAGTCAGCAGAGGAGGGGGTCACAAAGAAAGACGTGAAAATTGAGAATACCTGACATGCACTTCAACATGAACCCCCATCCTCCGCCTTCATGCCCTTCCACACAGAGGAACAGCACCTCCCCTCTCCTGCACACACTTGAGGAGGCCAACCTCAGCACTCCATACGCACACATGGGATCAATGTAGCAAAGGCAAGAGCCTCTAACTTAAGAGCGATCGCTGCATCGATCTACTACAACGCACTGTGGCCGTGACTCATGCTTTTCTTACTGTTGACTGTGTTTCATGTCGGTGATCTAAAAACGACTTCTTCACTCCGTGTAAATCATTCTGAATAGAAGGTTTGGTATTCGCTGTGTGGCGAAATAGCAGACAAATTGGAATTGAGCCAATGTCAGACCAGCATCTTCTTCGGGTGATTCAAATGTGCCCGGCTTATGAGATTTGACCGCCAGATCCGGCTGGGATCTGGCGGTCAAATCTCATAGTCTCAGCCTTTTCTTGGTGTACTGCGTAGCGTTGAAATAAGCCCCGCACTCCAGCCATGGAGAGGGGGGGGTTAAGTGGAATAAATCCATGGCAGAACATCCATTGTTTTCTGCATAGCAATGTTGAACTGGAATCTGAAAATGTCTGCTAAATGACTAACCTGCAAACGCAAAGAGATTTTTAAAAATCCGCATTGTATATTTGGCCACCTGGGGGCAGCGGAACAAGCTGAAAACAACCCTGACATATAATCACCTCAAGTTATTGTACCATTTGCAAGCAATCGCCTATTGACACGTCCAGCAGACACAGGGCAACATTAGCATTCATGTGTGTATTTTGGTCTCCACCAAGTCTTGAGGGGCGTATTTGGTTCTTTAGCTGCTAAATGCCCCGCTGTGTTTACTAGCTGGTCGCTAATCAGTCGGCTGATTCGCTGCTGGAGGAGAACCTCGGCAGGGAATTCGCTGTGGGTTCGTCACTACTAGCAGCCCGTACCATATTGCCCACGTCATCTGATCCATTGTTAATATACGTTTCTTCGCCTAGCTAGCAAACGTCTGTTTGCAAAGTCAGGCCACAGGTCATGGACTACTTCACTGCTTTTTGGTGTGGAAAGGATTTCTAACATTTCTCCACGTTTTTGCCATTTAGTCAAGAACCACTGCATTCAGAACTAGACAGCCTGCTGAACACAAAATTCAAAACCTTTCGTACCATTAAATTAACAAACCGCGCAGCCTAGTCAGAGGCATATGCTCTCTCTCTGCTTTCTAGTTGATAATGTTTATTTTGGCAACCAGTTCGGTTTTACAAGCCCCCTTTATCTTGCTTTTAGATGAAGTCGCCTGCAGCGCTGCATTCAGCATAGATGGTTTTCAAGTTCTCTAGAATATGTTTTTTTGGGTTTTTCTATTCACATTTTCCTGTGAACGTTTTCATCAAATGATATCTCTTTTTCTTGTGGCTACTATCCTACATTCATTCTACATGTTTCCTCTGTCAACTGTCCACGCTTCTCTATTCCTCTTTCTGTCTGTCTGATTCCCTGAATACGTCCCAGTCACACTGGTGCGGTTTCTGAGCCATGGAAATGTCCCACAAACGGCTGAACTGTGCTCATTCATCCTAAAATTAGCCCACTCTCCTGATCCCTTCGCCGTGGCTGTGGGAAACACTGCATACACCCCCCCGCCAACCCCCTTGCTCCCAACTCCAGTGAGGACCTGGCCTGGGCCATCCTGTCAAGTGCCCGATTGTAACTCACAAGAACAGGTCCTGTGTTTGGCGTGTAGGTGTCCTTCCTCTGCCTCTCGTCAGGGGCTGAAAAGTATGTTTCCTGCTCTTCTCTCTCGCGCACACACACACACACACACACACACACACACACCCATAAATCAAAGAAAACAGCTCTTTATCCTCGACCTGAAACAATGGGCTCCCTCATCCAGTTGAGTTACAGTACATCCACAGGACACCTCAAGGGCAAACAGGCTGAGCTAGTGGCCTGGCTATTCAGCAATTTATCCTCGAGCATGGCATACCGATAATGCCTTGTGGTCTAGACATATGTTTCCATCAAACAGCCCACTTAGAGGTTAGAGATTCCCAATTCAGTGACCTTCCTTTTAAGCGCTTTGACCACAGCTTCTGTATAATTTTCTGTGCCGAACATAACATGCTGTTTGCCGAGAGCCCGCTGCTAGTGTCCGTGAAGCTATTTCCAAAAAGGACTGCATATCGACCTTGAGACTGACTCTCTGAGCAAACCAGACTAATATCATCTGTTGGTTCGTTAAAGGCACACTGAGCTAAGGAACGTCGCAGAGATGCAACGTTAAAATCTCCCCGAACTGAATATTCAGTTGCTGTAGGGGAGCTCATACGAGGGCAGACTTGGAAAAAGAAAAGAGAGGGTTTGTGTGTGTTTGTGTGTGCATGCGGGCGGAATACAAACCAAAGGCCCTCGTAAAAAAAATAAAAAAAGCGTGAGTCAGAGTGTGTCCTTCTTTCAGATGGTGCGCCATGCCGCAGCTTTAAATATACCAACTTTGCTCGGGGCCCAAGGACACCCGGGGCACAATCACCCACTCCTCAGAGGTTCCTGAAACATGCGCATGAAGGCTTCTTTGTACCAAGCGACCCTGAAGAAACCCACAGTATCTTCCATTTCTTCCATCCGCATCATCAGTGTCGTCAGCATCAGCAGCCTGAATCTTAATCATCAACGCCTCTAGTATTGCTGTCATCCTCATTACCATAATCCCTTTCGTATCTTTCATCACTGTCCTCCTCTGCCTCATTATCACCGCCACAATCATCATCATCCTCATCATCCAACTCCCCATTGCTCCACTGGTCCTCCGGCTGACCTGTTGTTCCCCTCCCTGTCCTGATTTCCTCCCTTCTGGTGAGTAACTTCTGACAGAGGGACACACGGTTTGACTCACTAGGTCAGGTCTGGCTGAGACAAAACCACATCAGTGCTCAGCAGAGCAGCCAGGAAGAGCCGGTCACATCCTGACAAGGAAGATGAGCTGTTCTTTAGTGGACAAACTAAAAGAGAACAGGTGGGTGTGGGAGGCAGAAAATATCTACGGGTGTGGAGATGGATAATAGCGAATGAATGAGGTGTTCTGAGTATTTCGGTGACATATATATGTGATGATGTGTATGTGTCTGTCTTGGTCTGCTTTTGTCTTCCTCGCTCCCTGCCTGTAATTGAAGTATGTAGACTGTTAGCCAGTAACAGAAAAAGTCCAACCTTCCACCCCCCAAACAACCGTCAAATAAAAGACTAATGGAAAGACGGCAGAGAGAAAGGTGCTACTCTCTCCCCAAAGAAGTGGACAGTGTGAGATCCAACCCACTCTTAACAGAGTAAAAGTGCACAGACAAAATGGCTCCCCACAGGGCAATTCCGGCAACATTTTGCATTAATATATTCATACTATTAGCCGTAAATGACTTCTTTTTCACAGAGGGCCACTAAATATCACTAACATGGCTCCTATTATTTTTACCTTAACACATTCTCGACATCACTGGCTTCACGCTGGCAGAGGCACTTTGGAACTGAGGGACAAGTGATTGGATCCATTCAAATTCATCATTTTCCAGGAGGTGTAGCACGTGTAAAGCTTTTTAAGGGTAATACAGAGAGAGACAGATGGAATTTGGATGGTCACTGCTACATCCAGTACATCAAACGTAGAAACATAAAGAGTTGGCTTTTCGGGACAAAACCTAGGCAAAGTCAGTCAAAGCAACATCTGTGGCCCCTCTCATTTCTTCGCGCCAGCCCAGAACCAGGGCCAGCATGTTTCCAGGAAGACAGCCTGTTCTGGATATTACTAGGAAATACTCTTGAAATCCCCCAGTGGCCTTTGCCAAAGCTTTGGTTAAAGCGCCCTCCGACAGTTTCAGAGCGACCGTCCATGTTTCTCTCCCGCCGGGTTAGCGGGGCCGCTGAGAGCAGCACGGGAGAAATGTTTGGACAGGAGAGGCTCCGGGTTGCTCGGAAAAACAATGGGATCAAACAGGACCATCAAAGGAATCTAGCAAGATCAGAGGCTAGCAGAGAGAACTTCACTTTCGGCCCATATACTGGCAGAGATAGAGGATTACTGAGTATTAGAAAGCTGGTCTGTCAGTATTGCCAGTGGTAGTTTTATTCATGAGTGTCACAGTGCAAATGAAAACATCAAAGAGCCAGGCAAAGTAAGACGTGAAGCGCTGGTGGTGATATATTGCAGCGCGTTTCAAAAGGGGCATCTGGTAAATCCTAGAAATATGTAGCAAGGGATTTCCACGATGGATCTCACTTCACGGCAGCCGGGCCGTCAGGACTCTGACAAACTTTGGCCCCCAGTGCCGTCTGACAAAGCAAACAAAATCAATCCTGCCGCAGTTGACAGGGAGTGATTTTTGTGCCAGGCCATCCATGAACCATTAAGGTTCATTAGTTTCCTCCCAAGCAATTTGCAGACCACACGAGGGGCTGAATATCAGGAGGAAGACACATATCCACTCCACCTACCCATGACTTTTCCAGAGCGGAGGAACGTTCAGGCATACTCCGCTTGCTTTTCTGTTATTATTATTCTACCTCTGTCTTTTATTCCACATTGGCAGTAATCAGTTGCAAGGGGGGGGGGGTTCTATTTTCCACCTCGCACTGGCCCACTGGTTATCAATGGGACCTTTCAGAAAGGACCTTTCCTCCACTGATTGAGGCTTTTTTCTTCTGGACTCCAGCACACTGGGGCTATTGAGATGCGCCCCCTGTAACTTTCTCACTATGGCCCCTTCATATTTACTAGTGACCCGGAGACCTCTGGTGCAATATACATATAGTATCAGCTTGCAGCGGGCCGAGGGCATGGGGGGCATAAATGCACACAAGAATTCTGTCAGCATGGAATAGTAAATCTGCGAGACACAGGGCAGGGTTTTCACTGCAACTCCTGCTCCGTTCCAAAATAAATTCAGAAGAGTCCACAAGAGAGAACCTGACACTATAAACATGAGAGTAGCCAAGTCAAGACAACAGAAAAAGACCTACCCCGCTATATCTAAAGAACCCACCAATCAGAGCAGCCTGCACTGGAGAAACGGCGACCCACTGTACAGCATGGTACATTAAATTGACTTCCCTGTGGATTTCTTGCTTGTATTATAAAAAAGGCCTGTCAGCTCCCTGACGTTTTGAGGGTAAGGCAGAGATGAGATGAGAGAGAGAGGAAGAAGAGGGGATGAAAGAAGGGGGGGGGGAGGGTAGAGATATAAAGAGAGCCGAGAGAGAGAGAGATGCAGTGCATCGCTGCATCTCTACAAGGCTAAGGGATACAAACCATGTCTCCCCTGCTCCCCGACCAATTACTAAGACACACATTGATTCATCGAGGCGACGAGGTGTGGAGAACACGGGCGCGGACACGGCGGCAGTAAACAGTCGCGAGGCTTACACATTAATCTATACAAAACAATGCTGCAAGTTCACAGGGTTGACGTGTTCAAAATGCATCAGCAGCAATGGAATTAGGGTTTGCGACACAAACACGCCCCGCACCGAGCATGTGGGGGGAGCGCATGAGTGACTGAGGAGGATTACCTGTAGGTCAAAGAATTTGCTGTATCTCCTGTAGATGATGTGGGAGCTGTTGTCAGAGTAGGTGACATTGATGAGATAAACCTGTGAAGAGAAGGAAGGCAAAGTTAAAACTTGGGCCACAACTATTTTTTTTTGTCCAACCAACAGTGCAAAGCCCAAAGATATTCACCTACAACCACATAAATCAACAAATCCTCACATTCAGGAAGATGCAACTAGCGAATGTTTGCCATTCTTTCTTGACAAATGACGATTAATCGATTACATCGTCAACAATTTGCTGCCAATCGACTAAGCGGTGACAACTGATTGAAACAACAGATGCCAATAAATTCATTGCGATGGCATACACATGTGCTTCTAGTGCCAACCCAAAATGAACATTCGATGACACGCACTCATAAATAATCTGTCAGTGGCTGACACTAGTACGGTAGATGGTGACATCATCCCTCCTCTGTCAGCACACTGACCCACTGGCCTTTCACCTTGGCTGAAGCACTGCTGCAGCCCTGAGAGGCCTGATAAGATTGAGATGGAGTCCATTTATCCGTCAAGAGGAGGCAAGTGATGCCGCCATCATCTCTCATCTAATGGAACATAGATAACCAAGGTAACCAGAGGCCAGGAATATTCCATCAGAGACGTTAAGAGCAGGTGGGAAATTACTCAAGTGGATAAGTTATTTTATTATGTTAGGCTACAAGCATTTGTGGGGGGAAATTACACCGAGTTACCTGCTCATACTTTAATCGCAGTGCCTTCCCCTGATTTCATCTGGTTCTAGTTTTTATTCTGTTTATGGGTTTTGCCATTTCGAATTGTTTATGTGGTTCGTTAAGTACTTTTATTCTTTTGTTGCAGTGTTTTTATGTGTTTCTATGTCATGTTTTATGTGTTATGTGTAAACTTTGTTTTGATATTCTTATAGATATTATGTATGGGGTACATTTTTAAAGCTTATATTGTTCTAATTCTAACTTTGTTTCCCTCGTGGATGAACAGATGCTGTTGTCTTTGTTGTGAGGACAGACTCAAATTGCCATAGAGATGAATGAATATGGGTGGGTGAGTGTCAACAAATACTAACCATTAAGAGCTTCACTTTTTTGTGTACTAAATCACCTTGTGACGCTATGTATTGAATATGTAAATCTTGACTGGGGTTCCATCTTTGCCTTCATCTTGTGTACTCAAGACTTTTATTTAGAATACATTGTGGTTGGCAGATCACAACAACCTGTACAAAAAGAGTTTATGGTGTTTCCGTATATATTTTGTACCCGGCACTTCTAAGCTGTACACGTCTCAACATACAGCTAAAATAGCCATTATCAAGTGATTTGCAATACAACAAGATGTTGTCACTCAGCCAAGGCATTCCAGCTAAGTGGCCCAGACACAACGCAAATAGAAATCCACTTAGCATCAAGCCGCCGTGAACACAGAAACGATTGACTTTGCCCCATATAGCATTCAGACTGAATAAAGGCAGCGTGTTTCCCTGGTGAGCCATTCCTGCTCCTTATTCCAGCAGGCTCCATCTTTCTGACTGATCTTACACTGTCACTCCAACCTCTCTGTACCTGCCAAGAGCCTCCAGTGCAGAGCCCAGATGAATGAGGTCGAGTGAAAGACCCTGACGTTGACGTATGAAGGGCAGCAGCTTGAAACAAAAGAGGTTCCACAACAAAGCCGGGTGTTAAAAGGCCTCGTTGCTGCTGGAAGGGGCTCAGCTGCTGCTGGCAAGGAGCCACCGCAGCATGTTGTCTCCCATGCAAACACAGCTACTGGCATCCAGACGCTGCGACTGTCACACTACACTGACAAACTTGTTCTTTACATGTTACGGTGTCACAAACGTGATTAGCTTTGGCATTCATTGCTATGAAAATGTGCTCCCTGGGGTACTAAATCAAAAAAGTAAAAAAAAAAATAATAATGGCTTATAGTCCTCAATCAGCAATGTTTCCAAGTGACTGTGACTTTTGCATAACAGGGAGTTTAGCAAATAGCTCTTTTTACTGCTCATTAACAAAGCATCTCTTAAAGACAAGAGATTCATTTCAGAAAACTGAAAAGGCCCACATGGAAAAGTGAGTTAACTGGTGACTGAGGTGTCCTCAAGTCACGTGGGGCTTCCTCCTAGCTTCCAAAGCCTTGTGTAAAGGCCAGACTTGACTTCACTGGCACGAATACCCAAAATATCTTTATGTTGTTAGCGCATACCAGTCCACACTGATAGCGACTTATCTAAATGACAAGATATGCCTCGGAGTGAAATGAGGGGCTGCCCCAGCACTTGTCAGAGCTAGTTTGTGTATGTGGTAGTAATGCCAATGTGCCAAAAACATGACGATATATTAGTTAATATTCATGTTCATCCACACTATCAACAACATCCCAACAATAATTGAATACATTTGTCATGTCTCGTCATTTACGTTAAGTTACCGTTTTTTTTCCCAGTTCCTCCACTTTTCAGGAGTGATTTTCTGTTGTTAACTTTGTTAGTTTAGCTCCTTTTGTTTTCTTGCATTTTCATGTTAGTGTTTTTCCTCCGTTCCTTAGGAGTGATTTTTTTAGGGTTCATTTTTTCCTTGCCCAGTCGTGACAACATTGTCATGAACTTTGGGACACACATTCATGGTCCCCAGTGGATGAATCCTTTGGATTTTGGTGATCCCCTGACTTTTCCTGTAGTGCCACCATGAGGTTTTTTGTTAATTGTCTCAACAGCTACTGGATGGATTGCCATGAAATGTGGTACTTGTATCCATGGTGCCCAGAGGAGGAATCCTAGTCATTTTTTTTTTCCATTTGTTTATGACAAAACTACTGACTTTCCATCAGCCTCAGTTGTACTTTGTGTTTAATGCTAATTAGCAAATGTTAACATGCTAAACTACGATTACCAACATGGTACGCATTATACCTGCTAAACATTGGCATGTTAGCATGCTGATGTTAGCATTTAGCTCAATGCCCTGCTGTGCCTAAGTACAGCCTCACGGAGCCATTAGCATGGCAGTAAACTCTTGTTCGAACATGTCTTTGGTATTTCTGTACTGCAATTTCTTCTCACTTATCAGCCAAGATATACGCTCATACAGATACACCTGTGATGAACCAATATCAGCTATATATATATATATCGGCCTGGTCGAGTTATCGGTCAGGCTCCAGTGTGTATGCAGCACATCAGTCAAAAAATCTGTGTGGAATTTACTCCAACTCTACTATGTGGCTGTGTGCTCTATAAACTCCTCTGACCTCGACGGTATGCCAGAGTGTCGTCCGCCCATCATGCCTCTAGGCCACTTAATTCGACTCAGAAGCAAATCTGTGCTGAGCTGAGGTATAAGATAGGAGCCAGGCTGGAAGATGTGGACTTAGTGAAAAGATCCAAACCTCAGAAGCAGATGGGTATGTGATGGCAACCACAGTGGAAAACACAACCAACAACCATCCATGGTCTGCCCATGCCCAAAATATCAAGCTTAAACCCAATGCCCCCCCCCCATCCCCAGTCCCCAAAATAGACTCTATTCACTCAACACAGCCAGTAAATCACAACAGTCTGAGCTGCTGCCTCTCAAGTTAAATGAAGAAACATCTTGCAGTAAACAAATTGTGATATCTGATTATTATTATTACATGGTAGCTGCTTTTTCTCCACCTTTTCATGAGGAATGGGACACACTCGTGCAACAACTAAACAAAAATAAAAACACATGGGCTGACTCAGGAGCTCAAGCACACGCAGGCACAAGTTCAGCCAAAAAACCCTCAATCAAGGATTTGTACTTTACTTCAAATCCCCCTATTTAGCATTTATTAGCACTATATAAGCATCCAATAAATGGATTATAACACACTATAATGTAGTTCTACGCAGCTATAAGGACATTTTTAAGTGTTTATTGATGAACAGTATTTGTCAACAATTATTACTTCTCCTATGAAGACATTACTATTATTTTACTATATTGCCATTCATTATCTGTTTATACACCAGCATCCACTTTTGTGTGCCCACATGAGAAGTTTTAGTTGTTGTCAAATACATGAATAAACACTTATATCTGCTCACACCTTCATTACAGTGTTACAACCCATGTATTAAATGTGTATATACTTCCTATGAACACTACATAGGAGGACTTAAAGTGTTACCCTTTTGTTCTACTGTACTTTAGAGACAAATTCAGATATTTCCAAGCATAACAACATTAACACAAAGCCCCATTCTATCTTCCATGTTCTCGTGGGGATTTTAGAACCACAAAAAAAAATCGAGACAAAAAGTCAAACATTATCTTGTGATTGCTGCAAGACATTTTTGCACAGCAGGGCATGTCTGGACCAATAAGGCATTGCTGCAATTCCAAAATGAAGGCTGAAATTTGGAGGACGAGGAAGCAACATGAAAGCTCCCATGGAGAGGCAGGATTTGCATGATCCCCTTTATTTTCTAACACTCGGCTGTCAATAACCACGCCTACATTTGGAAACAGGAAGGTGCTGGAAACTAAAATGGGTATCGAGGGATTAGGAACAATGAGGAGGTCGGAAGCATAACTCACTGTAGATGACTGTAAAGGGCCTAACATGTGTAAGGCGGACCAGATGTACTACTGTTGTAGTGCACAGCTGCTGCTGAAATGAAAAGCAATTCCTTTAATGAACACTATATATCATTCAGGAGACTTTCTATAATTCAGTGAAAAAGCAAGAGCCTTTACTTGATCACAAATTAGTCTGGATTTTCTTTACATTCCACAGCAGTCACGTGTCAATACTCCATTTCTGACATGTCAACTTTCTTTTCAAAGGAGTCTAAAAATTGATTCATAAACGTGGGGGGGCTAAACAACTCAAAGAAGCTTTGGGGGCTTGAATGTCCCAGATAGCAAGAAAAGACTTTGTACATCTGTTTTTCCCACGGAGGATACAGGACTTGAAAACAAACGTTTTATTCATGCTCAGAAGCAAAGAGAGAAACATGAATTCTTACCGCAGAACAAATTGGACCTCTGATTATTTCATCATGTTTATCTGAAACGGTTATGAATATTCATATCAAGTTTACAGCTTACCCCCCCCCCCCCCCCCCACCCTCTGACGGAATAATTTCTCTAATGACGTGAACATATGAGCACAATTCAGTGACTATATGCGATCGCGTAGATAGTATATGAATAGAGAGAAATAACTTACAGTTTCGGAGGTAAGCCAGGACCCAGTCTCACAGTTGTCAAGTGAAAAAGGCAAGAGAGCAGAGTGCTTGGTGGGGCAGAGAATGTGGGCCTAGCCACTAAATGCAGTGAACCCCGCCTAAACGACTATATTTAAACTAACCTATAAAACAGACGCACATCATAGTTTCAGACTATGAAAGCGCAAAAGATCTGGCTACAAAGAGTCATGTCGGAAAAATTCCCTTTGCCTG
Source organism: Enoplosus armatus (assembly GCF_043641665.1). Classification (NCBI taxonomy): domain Eukaryota; kingdom Metazoa; phylum Chordata; class Actinopteri; order Centrarchiformes; family Enoplosidae; genus Enoplosus; species Enoplosus armatus. The sequence goes on along the minus strand of NC_092181.1, from coordinate 7,455,694 downwards.
GGAGTGAAGTCTTTCCACATGGAACCACAACTGGCCTAAATATACTCGCTTGTCTAATACACTCAGTTATTCTCTCTGTTCGGCCAGAGAGGTTAACAAATGACAATAAAGCCAGCCACAAATTCTTCTAAGCCGTTTCACAGCAAAGCCAACAAAAATGTCACAAGAGTGAAATAAACTGCAGGACAATTCCATTCATAGGCTTTGGCAGGGGGTCCTTGTGAACCCCCCGAAAGACCAAGTTTTTGTATCTGCTGCCAAAACAGCGCCCTTTATTAACCACACACCAGGCCGACGCCTCGACTTTCCTTTAAATGTGGTCACTTCCACTTTGAAATGGGCCAGTCATGCCTTCTGTGCCGCAGGAGGTCAGGGGTTGTGGGGGGAGTCTATTCAGCAGGCGCATCCTGTGCCCCCTTGGTACCATTTCAACTTGTTCACGACAGAACAGTCCTGAAGTGATGTTATATCGGACCCCGACGAAGTTAAAAGACAGACAAGGCCATGTGCTCATGTAAACAACTTCAACTACTACAAAGACTGCTTCAAAGGTCGGTCTCCAGAGGATGCCTTCTATTCCACTGCATTTTACAAGTGAAAGTCTGACTATAAGCACTTTGACATGTTTCAAAGAAAACTAACAGACCACCAAAGAGGTCCAAGCTGTGCCCAAATAATATTCCATAATAACCTATGGCACCCGATGATAAACTGCAACGGCAGATGAACAGTGGTAGCAGGTTGAACCTAAATGACTGGGATATTACAGACATGTAGCATGGTATATATATATCAGAGCTGTTTTGAAATCTTATGGCCCAAGTCCAAGTCAAGTCTCCAGTAACTCAAGACAAGTCGAATTCAAGTGGCAAGTCAAGTCTGTCAATGAAAGTCTCGGGGCAAGTCTCAATTTCTCGAGGGCGAGTCCAAGTCACGAGTCTTCATAAACAAACTGCAAGTCAAGATGCAAGTCTTCATATAGTAGGCCTGGCTGCTCAGTTGTTTTTTATTGTTCTAAGATTTCTAAAGGTCCCATTTTATGCTCATTTCAGCTCTATATACTTATTCTGGGACTCCACTAGAGTAGCTTTGCATAATTCACAGTTATGTATCTCCTTCTGGCCCTTCATGCAGCCCCTCAGTCCCCCCCCGTCTGAAACAAGCCGTTTTAGACAAACTGAACAACCTCCAAAAACCTGGGGAGTCGTCCTGAGCAGAGCGCTCCAATAACTAAAGACAGACTGAGCGGGTGGATGAGCGTCCCTGTACTTGGCGGGCGTGCTGTACCTGGAGCAGATGACCTGCTGGGGGGCGTGGCTGATGGTGGTGGCTGTATAGTTGTGACATCACAACCTTACGGAAGTCCTGACGGCTCATTTAAAGGCACAGTGTCTGAATACGGGTTGTGTTTCATTTCTCCGTGGACTGAGCGCTTTGATACTTTCCCAGTATTAGTATACAGCACCTAGACCTGCTTTATAATCAAACAAGACATGGACATCTCACTTTCTACAATATGGGGCCTGTAAATCTTCAGGAAGTCAAGTCCTCGTTGTGGATTAAACCTGTATTCATTTTTCTTTTGGGCCACATTTGTTGACACAACATTGACGTGTTATCACCCTTTAAAGTTGATATGGGGAATGTGTTAAAACATCCAGCAACATTCATTTGGAGTCATAGTTCTGTCCAATTCGGTGCTGGGCAAGTAGCACATAGTGGGTTTATTAGAGCTGGTTGCTGAAAACAACTGCATGCTGCTGCTGGAAACAAAGTCGGCGAGTGAGCCAAAAAAGTGAGCTAAAAGACGCTAAAATGCTCCACAGAGCAGAGGGGAACTGCACAGTCTGAGTCAGAGTCTCTTTAACTATTACTGTACTTTCTGGTGGATATATTATTAACCAGATCAAATATTTCTAAAAACTCATTTGTGAGTGCTTTAGCTGAGAGAGAATATCTAGCCATGCTAATCAAGCCAGTCTGATTCTAATAATGTTTTAGCCAATTTCCCTGACTATCTGGTAATCTCTTAAAGAGAGCTGCGAGCGAGTCAACTCCATCTCTTCTTTCCTCCCATTTCTCTCTTCCCCCTCAAATGGCACGACAACACATCCAGTGATGTTCAGAGCAATCGGTTCGCGATTATTTTCCCATAAAAACAAAGCCACATGCTCTGTCCGACCACGGGGAATCGCCATTTCTGGATGACGTAATCATAAGTCAAGCTGTTGCCGAAGAATGTCAGGAAAACTGGAGGCCATGTTGGAGCACCACGACGTGTGCTTTTACCCTGAGCGCAGACGGAAGAGCCGGTGTGAGGCTGTTGTCGTGCATTTAAGACTTGTGGAGACGACAAATGAAACATTCCACAATCACAAGCAACATCTGGCATTGAACACATGAAAACAACCCCCAGCGTGTGTGTGTGTGTGTGTGCGTGTGCGTGTGAGGTCCCGGTTAACAACAACATCCGACTGTTTTGTCAAGCGCTCGTGTTGGTGCATGCATCACAGACACACACTCTTGTCAGTATCAGAGTCAGAGTTAGGGCTCTGCAAGCTGAGCATCAAGAACGTGGACTTTACTAACAGACGTCAGCGAGCCCCTGACTCACCCTCTTTCTCTTTCTCACACACACACACACACACACACACACACACACACACACACACACACACACACACACACAGCCCTTGGGCACTTCCAGCTAGGCGTCAAACTCTCCCAAACAATGGCCGAAAAAAAACCAAAAAAGCCAGCCTCATAAACCCCATGCACCTCCCGGTTAGGGGGTGAGCATCTGAAAACAGGGGCCCTTTTTACCGAGATATCACTCTGTGTTTGATAGGCCAATAAATATTTGAGTGGGGAACAGCTCTCTGAAGAGATGTTTTATGGTGCCAAATAACAACACCGTCTCCCAGTCTGGGCCTTTGCACGGCGCAGGAGTCTCTAGAAAATGAAATGTTATGGGACTGGGACTTGTAGGGGGCAACAGAAGCTTTAAGTAAACATGGCCGTGCCCAACCTTGCTCTCTCTTTTATCACCTCCTCCTGCAAACGCGCAAACTGTTCCGAGTGTGTGTGTGTGTGTGTGTGACGCGTGTTTGCAACACAGCGGCCCAGCTTTCCCCACGGTCTGACAAGCACTTCCCCTTTGAGAGAGCCCTGAGTCTCATCCCCCACCTCCACCCCCTCCGCTCGCAAGATAAGCATTTCCAGCTGGTTTCACAAACATTACAAATGAGATTCAATGGGTGCCACAGATTGTGTCTTTTCTCTCCTCCTCTCTCCCTCCCTCTCTCTCCCTTCCTCTTCCCTCTTTTTTTTTTCTCCTTCTTCTTCTTCTCACAGTGAATAGCCTTGTCTCATGAGACAGGGGAGCTAGAGAAACTAGGCCACAGACTGGCCCACTGAGACAGAGGAGCCCAAAACACAGTGCAGCTAAGCTCAGCGCTGAGAAGCTCCTGTTACACACTCTACTGTACATATAGTAGGCCGGCTACTACTCACCAAGGCTACCTATAGAGCTGGGCTGATTTGGGAAGCTCGCGTTTCACTACTAAACGACTCTGCGGAAGCAATCACTGTGCACCAAGTTGCATTAAAAACATATTACTGTAGATATCATAATAGTGGATCATTGATTCACTGCCTCTGAGCACTGGAGAGCTCTGCCTGTGAGTGTAATTTGTCACATTAGCCTGCTAAGCACAATTATTTATTTATCTATTCATTACATCTGTGTGTATGTGTGTGTGTGTTTTTAAGGAATAGTTTAACATTTTGCTGAGAGTGAGATGAGGACATCGACACCATTTGTGCGTCTGTGTTGCGTGCGGAGCTACAGGCAGGAGGCGATCAGCTTCATTTTGATGCTAGCTCCCATCAAAAAACTGGAGGCAAAGGGGGAAACAGCTAGCCTGGCTCTGTCCGAATGGCAAAGGTGTAAAACCATAATTTGACGTTTTTTTACTTTGCTGATTGTGTACAAATGAAACAAACGAGACAGACCATGTTAAATACTGAGCTTTGCAGGTGCACTGGACCAAACCAGGCTCGCCGTTCGCCCCTGCTTCCATTTTTAATGTTAAGTAAGCTAAACGCCTTCATACTTTCCACACGAGAGCGGTATCAATCTTCTTATCTCCACATGAAAGAGAATTGTATTTCCCAAAATGTCAAATTATTCCTTTAATCATTATGCAAAGACAGGTGTCAGCACTCCTGAAACAATGTCCTGCCTCCTCTGGATAATCCACTGAACGCGCTTTTAGCAGTTCTCACAGGGACTATTTCTTCGGTAGAAAGTGGTTCTTCATCTTGATCATGAGACCTCCTGAATTAATAAAGCTTGACTAGCCAACCCTTTGCGCACTTTTGCAACGAAAGCATGCATCTGAATAGGCTTTATTCTAGGTCATCTACGAGGTTGAATCACCAACCAGGCGAGGTGAACATCTACCAGAGGGCCAAAGCCAATCCGGGGCTCTTGTACAAAACTATATGTTTAGTCTGTTGTAATTTGAATACACAAATTAGTTTGGGAATATGCTCCACCGCGGCACAGCATGAACTGAAGTGCCTAGAGGCACGTTTTGCATCATTACCTTATCTTGAAGCCATGTCAATGTCTAGTTTTAAGACTATTATCATTTCAGTTTATATCATGCTTACATGGGGTGCAATTACGTTTGTGATTAACCAAATAGACACAAACTAATTGGCACACAGCAAACCTGGAGACAGGTAGTACTCCAGTATGTACTGGTTTGTTTTAAGAGCTCCAGGCAAACTATAATTAAGCTTTCATGTGGAGTCTGCTGTGTACACTGTACTTGATGGGCACTTGAAGGCAACAGAGTACATACACAATACCCATAGAATGGGAGGAAAGGTGTTGGGGTTGTCAACCGGGGCCCCACAGCAAATTTTTGCCCCGAGGCTCTGTACTGTGATGCTCCAACAGTGTCAGAATTTAGCTTATCAGTTTCACCGCGGCCACCCCATGTTATAAATATATACACTCATAGCACAGCACAGTATTTAGGATGGTATTATCTATGACGTCAGGTTCACAGGTGCAGTTTTGATCTGGGTGAGGAAATCTATTACATGTCTAATATTCATTTCATATTCCCATGTCTTGTAAAACGGGTACAGTATGTCTGATAAAGGGGCACACATGGCCTCCTTTCAAAGGTGCTCTAATTGTGTCCACATAGCACTGGGCCCAAGGATCAGCAGGACTGTAATTGCTCATTTATTACGACTTGTTTATGAGCTCAAAGCAGGATCTGAACTGGGGCCATGAAGTGCACAGCCCCTACACAGGCTCTCACATAAAACAAGTGTGGCATTGATGAAGACGGCCACAGAAGGCAAGGATGGGGAAGGTAAAAATAAACCACTGAAGCCCGTTGTGAGGTTTGTTCAGTGGGGAATAAAGTGACCTACATTCTGACAAAACGACTGACGACACAAGATGAAAAGCAAAGAAAAGGTACATTTGAGAGGCTGTCAGATGAAGTTTGACACCTTTCAAAGCTCCAGAATGGCCACTAAACAGACCTTGTGGTTTAGATTATTTTGTCAACTGCTGTTTCCAAGGTCAGGGACAGAACTTTCAATCTCAGTTCTGAAGCCAACGCAAGCGAGGAGTCCTGAGAGTGCTGACAACCTCCTCTCTCTCTCTCCTCATCTGCAGATGAAGATCATGTGGCATGATCAAAAGGTCCAGAACAGCAATTATATGGACCTTGTAGTGAGATTACAAAAAGAATGATAAATAAAATCAGCATATATTACTGTCTGTCCATCTCAAGACATGTTTTGAAGCAGTGTGTGCAGGGAGCGCTCTGACACAACACGTTCGGCTTATGATTTGTCGTCTGTGAACTTTCAGAGGATATTAAATGAAACGTTCCACAATAAAACGTGGTGGTTTGGAAGTCCGCCTGGCCGTGGAAGTTTGTGCTTCCACCTCACAACTCGGCGAAAAATCGCAGGTGAGCTGGCATTGCCTGAACTCGGTCGTTTTGGCGAGAGACTAAGGCCACACCAAAACTTCCGACTCCCAAACGCCACTGATGAAGAGAACCGATAGCATGTCAGTGTTGGGAGATAATCAGGTTACAGTGCCGATGGCTGCTCATTTGACAGCGCACAGTTATGACAGCTGACTCGCGAGGGTGAACCGTGGCTGCCGAAACACCGCGGGGAGTTAGCTGCCGATGGTTTGGGGCTGGTTCATTATTTATAACCAGGTGCCTCGGCTGAACGAGCGCCCACCGCGCGGCTTAGCTTAGCCGCGGTCTTCGCGCGGCGGCTAGGCTACATTTAGTGGACTTAAGTGTTGCGTTTAGGTGCCATGCTGTGACTGTGAACAGGCCAGGGAGAGGGAGACAGAGAGAGAGAGAGACACACACACACACACACACACACACACACACACCGCTGACACATCTGAATGGGACAAGGTGGGACTAAGGTGACAGCGGGTTGAAGATGAGGCAAAGGCGGGCAACTCACGTAGTGTTTCGACGGATTGCGCCTCTTCTCCACGTCCACGACTTTCACGTCCAGCACAGTCCGAAACTGCATCTTGACCCTGCAAAGGCTATGCATAAAAGCGTCAGGCAGGCAGCTGCTGCGGCTCCAGATAAGCTACCTTGTATCACGGGAGAGGAATCACAGCACTCATCTCGGTGTCATTTAACCGATTCAGCTGTCCATTAAGAGATCGGCTCGCTCGCGGCCAATTTGGCAGCTCGGACTCTCTCCCCCCCCCACCCCCCTTCTCCTCCCCCTCCGTCGACGCAACGGCCGTCAATCTGATTAGAAACTTATCAATAGTCCATCTGAGCCCGCGCTGGCCGCTCTCGGCGAGACACACACACACACACACACAGCCGAGTATCAGTTCGTCGCCGGCGGCGGCCGCACGAAGACTGGCCAGCGGCGGACGGACGCAGTCTGTCACCTTAAAAACAGAAGAAGAAGAAAAGTGAAGCGGGTTCCTTTGTGTCTGCCGCGATGCCGTCAAAAGGGGGCATCCGCGTACCTGGAGGGGCACGGGGGCTGGCGGAACGCAAGGGAGCCGGCAAATCCAGCGCCCGAACGGCTCCTGCGTTTACAGCAGGCGCAGTGAATTTAGGGGACGGAGTGGGATGGGCTTCACGCACGTCCTCGGGGCCACTTGGAATGAAGCGCTCAAGAAAAAAAACACACACACATATGGCTCTGCCCTCCTCGACAAGAAGCGTGCTGCTGCGTGACACAATTATGAAGCTGCGTTCGTAAGCAGCCGGCGGGCAGCGCGGTCTCATCGCTTCACTCGCCCGTTCGTCGGAACTTTTCCTCCCCGCTTAGGAGAACGTGAAATAACACGAGCGAAGACGCCTGGCGCGACGTGTCAGGCCTGGATTCGACACCGGCTGTGTGGTATTGATCGTAATGTGTCTTTAGTGCCGCTCTGTGCGGCGGAGGGCAGCGTGGTAACGGCGCTGTGATCAGTTTGTTAACGGTCTCCGGCCCCTGAGCCGTGGGCAGCTTTCTGGCCGGAGACACGAGCAACTGGAACTATGGATACAGATGTTTCACAGGCGACCAATCAGCGGCAGCCTGCTCGACACGAGAGAGCCAATTAACGACCAAACACTGCCCCCCTGTGCACACACATGCAACATATTGCAAGACGGCGAAGAAGCCCACTTCTTGGCTTGCCTTTTTCTCTTTTCTTTTCTTTTTTTTTTTTTTAACTTAGTTCATAAAATGGAGCGGCTTAAGATGCATTAAGGTTTGCATTAGACCAGATCAGCATCATCTTTTGACTCTTTTGTGAAAACCTCCTTTTATTCTAATGACTTTACTATAACCATGAGCCCAAGGCTTGGAATTCCAACTGGGCAACAGCCCCAGGACTCCAGGGGCCCTGAAAGCTCCAGGCTTACTGTGTGTCAGTTGCTTTGTGGTAATGTAGCTGAATATGCATATGGGAATATGCAAAGCTGGGCAACTGCCCCAGGGCTACAGATCCTCAGGAGCCTCAAAGGCCCCTGGTTCATTGTGAGGTAATTCATTTGTGGCTATTGATAGAACCATGAAGTTTAGTTTACTCTCACAGGGAGTGCTACTCAACCTGTACAAACAGCTGTATATTTGTATTCTGTAGCTCTGCAGGGAGCTTTCTCTGAGTTGTCTGAGAAAACAACCATGATGAGGTCAAGTCAGGATCTCAGCCTCTGCCGGGGATGCATGATACCACGCTGCAAGAATCATTAAGGATCCCAACTACCCGGGTAACAGCCTGTTCTCCACTGCTACGGTCGGGAAGAAGGTACCGGATACACCAAGCCAGCGCTGAGAGGCTCAGGAAGAGCTTCTACCCTCAGGCCACTAGGGTCCTAAATGAGTCACACTGCTCCCCCAATCATAAACACTTCTTACTATTCTTATTCTTTTAAAACATTTTTTAATGTACAAATCGAAGTAACTGGCATTACATTTCACTGTGATTGTACCTCATGTGGTTACATGTGTATGTCATGTAGACCGCTGCTTCTTGGCAGTGCAAAGAAAAGCTGTACACAGTGGAAAAAGAGTGAGAGAAAAGGGGCATAATGGGGACCCAGGAGCTCAGTTTTGTCCCATCTTATCTTTTGCTGCCTGGTCTGATATTCATTGTTTTTTTTTCAAAAATATACAATTAAAATACTATTTAACTATCACAAATATTTACAACAGAGGAGTGCATCAGCTCCCCTGATGTCCATTTTCTTAAGCATGGCTCTCACATTTACCAAACTAATGTTGGCAAGTACCACGCTCGACAGAAGTCATGATGAACAAAGGAATACAAATGGCATGATTTACGTACTGGACGCTCACATTTTGGAGCAATAAGCCACACTACACACAGTATATGCAGTAATACTCGGTTCCCGACCCCCACTGAGATCAACTTAGAACACAGTGTAATGGCTGTCGCTGGTGCTGACGATGTCACTGTTGCACTCCAGTGATTTGAGGACCAGCTCCAGTGCTGTTTTGCTCACGTTGAGGCTGTAGCGCTGCCTGACTGCGGACAGAATGTGCAGGATGTGGCAGCCCTTCTCTGCATCTACAGGCGCAGGGGAGGAAGCGACTGTCAACAGCACAGCACAAACCACTTGAAAAGAGGGTTTTCTAAAGTTTCATTTTTCAATTATTTTATTTTTGTTATTTATTTTTCCATTTTACAAGCTGTCGAACAAAAAGTGAAAATGAAGCCCCTAATTGTAGAGGGGATTAGCAAGTAACATACAGTAGGTGAGATTGTTGTGCTAATTTGACAAGCAGGTAAAAAAAAAAAAAAAAAAAAAAAGAATTACTTTTTTAATTACTCCAACTGAAGGATAATTACTGCTACACTCAACACAGAGGGGATAAGTCAAACAAAAACTACAGTAGATCAAAATTACGTTTGATGCTTAAATAAGAGCAAATATTAAGTCTACTCACACTTCTCTCTCTTTGAGTCCTCCCGGATAATGTCTTTGACAGCGATGAGTAGGTCCGTGTCATGTGCAGTCACCTGGTGAGGGCATCAAACAGAAAACGATATCAATAACCTGCTGACGTGGGACGAATTCATTCAAGATTTCTCTGCTGTTTCTTACATGGTAGACTTCATCTTGGGATTTGACCTTGCGGTACACAATACCCTCGTCCTGTAAAATTTGCAAGGCCTCCTTCAGAAGCTGGCGGAGCCGCTGGCACGCAGACGGACCCGCCACGGGCTCCTTGACCGCAACAGAGAAGCATAATAATACGACAACTCACCCGGTGAATATGTGGATAAGCATGTGGGCACGGGATACAGCATTAATCAGAAGCAGAGAAAAACTACGTTCGGCAGCTATTACTGATTTTGTTGCCTTTTATTTCCGTTTCTTAATCATTCTCTGTCATTCTATTGCACTGTGGCGTGGAAATATCTCAGCGTGATGAGTTTTGTGGGAATAAGGGAAACTAAAATGTGCAAGTTGCATTGTCAGCAGCTGTAACAGTTCAACACACATCTAAACAATGCAAATTAGCTTCTATGCCAGAAATCACATCCTGGCTGTGGCTTTCTTCATTCCATTCGTCATTCTCACCTAAAGAGCGGCACTTCAAATAAAGTCTGTCGTTTCATTTTTCACTTCATCTCCACCGCCGCATATCTTCAAAAGGAAATGCTGCCCGTGTCATTATTCTGGCATACCTGGTCTGCAGATGCTGTTTGAGGCTGGCTGGAGATCAGAGGCTGCAAGAGGTCCTGAACATCATAGGGTCTGAACCTGGTCACCGACTTCTGCTTAAAGAAATCCTTGATGATGTTCGTAGCCTTGCTGAGTGAACTGATGCCTGGGTCGCTGGAAAACAGACAAAGATCGGGACTCAATACAATTTGTACTGATATGTTCAGAAATGCTGTAATTATGTAATTATCGCCGAGTCAGGCTCGACAGTGACAGTATGTGAAAATGAGAGTCCGCTTTCATTGTTGTTCCATGTTAAAATAAAAACTGTGTGCTTTACTGCATTTTTATGATATTTTTCAGCTCCTATTAACTGTGCATGTTTTACTACATCTTGTAGTATAAACAAACACAAAAAATTTCGAATTTGTGCATAAAATAAAACACCTGAGTGGAAACACCAGAAATTTACAAAAAAAAATTAAATAGTGTTTATGCTTGGCTGAGGTGGAAAAGTTCACTAAAAGCAAATGGAAGTGCAATGGAAACAGACTTAGCGAATAAATCATGACACACATATAACATGCGACTTAAAATGACTAAAACTAAATGTCACGTTTTCTACATTGTTTTCCGCTGTTTGGAGGTTCAACTTGCACCCTTTTAATTACATAAACTCATTAAACTTCTGCAATGATTTAATGGCACCCGACCTGAGAATTAGTGCCACCAACTGTTTATCTCGATGTGCTCAACTCCTAACATTAGCATAACAGTGGGGGATGGAAACGGAATCATTCGCATTTTCTTTTGTAGATTTTTCTGGAAATTCAGTTAAAATTTGTGCTGAATCTGGATGGAAACCTGGCTATAGTGTTGTTATCTATAGTGACGGTGCGTTGAGGGGATGGATGTTTGTACCCCGTTGCATTGGGCTTCAGCTGGAATGGTTTGTCATAGCACTGTCTGTAGAGCTGAGGGACCTCCATCATCCGCGCTATCTGGACCGCCATCACTGGGTCGTTCACTTTATCTGAGAGCACACACAGACACAAACATGATGAATGGGCAGAGGATATAGATGGCGTGTACTCTCAAGTGGGAAAAAAAAAAAAAAAAAAAAGGCGCTGTGTGTGGTTGTGTATGTGTGTGTGAGAAAGCGAGACACATGTCACAAAACGAGACTGCAGTGTCCTTGCTAGGCACTTTGAGCGTGTGCAGGTAGGGGATTGTGTGAGCTGATGCATGTTGCTAATGAACCATCACTTAAATGTTGATATTCTTTGCACATTTGTTGCCTTAATCTAATATGTAAGACATGTAGCTGGTTGGTAAATTAGTAAAAGTGGATGGTGAATTCCGACATCAAAGTGCCACCGTGGCCTGCAGAGGACAGCCGTCTGCACTCACAGTAGGTGGAGGCCATGATTTCTCTCTGCTGCCTCGACGTCTTCACCGGTCCTCTGACCCGGAGCAGCTCTCCAATCTCCAGGCAGCAGCGGCTCTGCTGGGCCTGTCTCAGCTTCTTCAGCTCAGCGACAGGGTTGAAGCCTTCATGAGCCCCATCACTGTGTTTTCCCCCTGCTGGAGATGACAAATCAACATTGGATATTACACTGTGATTTGTGGAGCACCTTCGGAAATAGTTAAAAGAATCCATAAAGATGCTCGACTTTAAAGGTGCACTGATCAATATTTTCACATAAACAGTGGAACAAATGACTATGTGTAATGTGAAATGAGTTGCTTGTAGTGATGAACTAATAGAAAATTACCACCACTTTGTTGGAGGAGAGTGAATGTTGGACTTGTCAGATGTTGTGTTTTCAGCTTGTTACGCTGACTGGCAAAAATAAATAAATGTATATGTAGGGTAAGAAAATAGCCAATGTCAGTGGGAATAATCCCACAATGTTTAATACAAGGAATCTCTGTGTTCTGGTACGCCCTCAGAAAAAATGTTCCCACTAGCAAAATAAATGATTTTTAAATAGTGCTAATCTGATCATGTAAAAAAAAAGAAAAAGATTTTACAAGTCTTAAAGATCCAAATGGCAACTGACGGTGCATGTTTACCCCTGTTTCCTTCTCCTCCTAAGACACAATGTCTGCATTGTGGTGGCTGAAACCTGTTTCAGATTATATGCAAAGCATTTCTGAACATCCCCTCCCCGCATTGTGACTCACTCCAACATCTTTCTTCAAGCTCAAGTATGCTAAATCCCAAGATGAATGAAATCTAACTGCTGACTTCCGGCTCATTGTACCAGACTATGACAGGACATTCCAGAGTCCAAGGGCCAATAGAGCACACAGTTCCAATGATCGTAACATGCAAAGAAATGTAACAATATCCAAGCAAAAACCAGGTAAGGCAGCCAATGTAAACAACGGGATGGAAACAAAGCTATTTTCAACTTTAAATGTCATTGTGCAGCCCTGTGTTTTAGAGTGACAAATACATGTACCTTGAAACTTTAAGACATAAGAAGAAACATATACAGTAATAAAATTACATATGGTGATACTGTTTGTCTGTTATTGATATGACAAATCGAGCCAGCGGGATGTTATAAGGCTATTTCAACATATCGCTTAAGCAGCAAGCCAAGATGGTCAGCATAAAGACAGAACTTATATTAGTTGGTATCAGTACACAAATCAGTTTTCTTTTGGAAGTCAGTGTGTAGTGATTTGGCACACTCAATGTACATCTGCTTGTTCTGGTGACTAATACAGAGCATACCTGACAACCACGCAAACAAGGAGATTCCTGCACACGCAAACTCACATTTAGTAGGATCCCCCTCCTCTTTCAACAGGTCATTTTTCCAGCATAGACAGTTTATAACGCCAGTACCATCATCCACTGTGAACAGAAGGGAAGAGCCTCAAAACCAGATAAAGACATATTATTTTTAGGCCTTTACACAACAGGAAAAGTGTGTGTGTGTGTGTGTGTGTGTGTCAGTTTGTGAAATGTAAACAAAAAACCAAAATGACTCACAAAGACAGCATTCACACTCATTCGCAATGCAATTTTTACATCAATACATACATGCACACATAATGTACTGTCCTTGCTAGTGTTTACTGAAATATCAACAAACTAAAATGTTTTGTTTCACACAGGGACACAACAAGATTACCTCCATAACAGAAGAAGTCGTTTCTTTCTCTCTTGTAAACCACTGTCCCGAGTACATCGACCTTGTAGATTGGATGTGAGTTGTAGAAGTAAATGCCTGTGAGACATGTGGGTGGATAATAACACAGGAGTCAATTATGAGTCAATATGGACGCATAAATCGTTCATAGTCGTAACGAGTCACTCAGTGACGATATTGATTTCAAATGTCACATAAAATGAAAACAAAAACAGGATGTATTAGTTATGTGTTCGTATAAAAACAAAAAAAAACCCGTCTGATCAAGTTGGCTGTGAACTTACAAAGTAATTAGCTAGCTAACTTGCTAACATCGAATTCATAGTAACTGGCGTCAGTTTATACATAGTTTAGTTGAGTCATACTTTTATCAACTTGTTCAGTTGGCTAGCTGTTGGGCATATTCAGACCTGTAATGTTACTGTGAAGTCCAAGGATACAGTTAGTAAAAGAAACAAGTTGTGTTTCTACAGCTTAGTTTGGGTGTTATTACCTGGCACCTGTGTGGACTCTATCATCTGCAGGATGTCTCTGACATAAAGCCTAGCGAAGGCAGAAAACACCGGGTCCAGTCCCCACAACATCGATGGGGGCTCTTCTGCTGGATCCATCGCGGCTGCCTGCATTTCATCCTGAAAGCAAAGGCAGATTATTTACCATTTATTGGTGGTTTTGGACAAGCGAGCAGTCTTTAGCAAGACAGTTAGCTAGCTCCAGTAGAGTGTCTTCTTGAGAGGAACCAAAGTATTGGTCACGTGACGCGTTGTTAACGCACGTTAATTTCTTATTTATTTGTTTGCTCGGTAATATGGAAGTCATATACAACGTGTTGGAGAGGTTCCAGTTGCAGAATAGCTATCAATTATTTTTATGTTTTAAAACGTTATAGTAGCATTTTACTGTCTGTACGGCGCGTTCGTGATTCGCAATGGTCTGTGGGACATGTAGTTTCAGGCACACAAAGAAGCCTGTCTGTGGTGTTTACTGAGGCGATGGCGGCAGGTGGGGGCAGTAACACTACAAAGAACAAGTGGTATACCGCACACTAATTATTTTTCTTGATGAAAGTGCGCTGCAATGTGTCGTCGTGAATAGTTTAAAACATTCCCGCACAGCAGCTGTGTTTAGTCTCCGGTACAGACGAGGGCAGCAGAAGACTGAAATTACCCCGCCAACTGTCAAACACGAGGAGCAAGAAGAGAAAGAACCGCAGCCGCGCGCGCGGTCGGGAACGCGCACAGACACTAAATCCGCTAGATTACCAAACCCGTCCCAGACCAAGAGAAAGATGACTGTTTTTACCGTTTTGACGAATGTTAGTGTACGGACCAGCTGCACCCATTCTCACCCTCAAGGAAACTAATGCATTATTCCGTGGAATACAACTATTTGGAAGGACGCCTCACTCATCTTTTCTTTGCTTTTGGTTGAGAAAAAGCCTCACAGGGTTGTCGGGCCAGTGGGTCGTCAGGAGTTGGAACAACGGCGAGCTTCCCGTACTACTTTACATTTAAATAAAGTCTTGTTTAGGCGGATTTCAGATGCTAGGACACGTCTAGGTTAACCGTTACTCATTATTTTAGGGGTTAACAATGACCCTGGACTGGCCAAAACAGTGTCAAAGGCTAAAGTAAGCTAGGTTTTGATCCTAACTATTATGAAAGCTACACACTGTGTTGACCAAGAGGATATTTATAGCTAATGGGACACATATGTCACTCCAAAGACTTATGCTAAAGTAAGCTGTAAGAAGGAAAACCGACACTTCTTTGTGGTTTTAAAGTTGAATTCCACTGTCAACTTTCTAGTTGAATGACCCAGGGTTCATTATGTCGTTTTTTAATTTCCGTAAAATATTTAAATTGGGTGCTGAGAAGAAGAAGAAACAGTACGAGCACGTCCGCAGAGATGAAAACCCAGAGGAAATATGGGACATAATCGGTGAATTGGGAGATGGAGCCTTTGGAAAAGTGTTCAAGGTAGGTGATGCCTCCTCCTGCTCTTTGTGGAGAATAGCCTTTCCTGTATTTGCAATGTTGTGGCAGACTTGGGTTTTCATAAAATGGGCCAGAACTTGAGTCTTTTGTAACCTCTCCATCCCCAACAATCCTCTTTGTGGAGTCAGACTCAACGTGCCAACAGTGTCACCTCAGCCTTGCATTGCTTTGACCCATCCACCATCTGAGACAGAGCTGGTGCCAAATATGACTCGCATAACTAAAAAGAAATGTAAAAAAAAAAAAAAGAAGAAAGACTTGTGCCAAAGGTCCCTCTCCAGTTACCCAACATGCCTGTCTTACCCCTCTCTCTATGAAGTTTGTTTACATGTGACAGGTATTCAAATGTCGTCAGATCCACTCATAGCTGGAAACTGACTTCCTCACCAACTGGTCTCATTGGCAAGCAAAGCGGAGAATTTACCAATCTTGGTCATATACATACAGATATAACAAAGACTAAGCAGGAGCAAACTGTACTTTTATGAAGCTGGTGGGTGATGTTTATATCCTGTCTGCTGTTTATCTGTCTCTAGAAGCTCCAACAGACCGGCCAGAAAGCTGACCCAGTGTCAAAGCGACCCCCTTGTTATCATTTTAATAGTGCCATTGTTTGGTTTGACCCTCATGCATAGATGGAGCCAGAAGCTTCATTTGCATGAGTGACAGTAAATGTTATCACACAGGAGGGCTCTACCAAGTCTAATACCAGGAAGTCTGTGGCTTATGAGCACTACATGTTCTGTTTTGTTCCTTGTTGCCAAATGCTATTTGTGGACACGTCGAAACGGTTGGACTTGTCCAAGATTTCATGCCGGAGTTACTTTGTATCATACTTAAATTAAGCCTTAATCTTCTTGCACAATGATTTAGTCACAGGTTGCCAGATCCCCAGCATTCCCACAGCATGGCTCACGTGAACTAGACCCACTGTTCAAGAAAGGAAAAAGTACCAAAACAGATCCTTAATCATCATTATGCTACGGAAACACTTCATGTTTGTCCTACTGGCAGTGGCCCTCCAGAGTCGAGCTGACGGAGATCTACAAATAGTAAATTGCAGTGTTATGTTTTTATATTATATGTCTGGGCTTTGTGGCATACCAGTTGTGATGCCCCACTGCAGTGATGCATCAGTGGAATAGTCCACACTCTATTGATTCACAGTGAAACACAAGCTGTCTGTTTTAGTGCTTTGGAGTAGATTATGGGGGTTTATGCATATATTTTTTTAAATGCTGTGCATGGCTGACCGCGGAACACTGGCAGGTCACGAGGAAGTGGCTGCATCCCATATCGCAGTGGCGGACTTCATTGAGCACATCCTGCCCGCAGAGAAGCCAAAACAAACAGCAGAAATTTCCACTTTAACAAGACATGTCTCATTTTCTGCTGACTTACTCAGACCTACAGCAAAGCAGAGAGGGTGTATTTGTTGTTTTTAGAGCCTCTTAATGGCCGTGTGAGGTGTTTATTGCACGTCTGAGGTCAAGAAAACTTTAAGTCCAACATAAACCAAATTTAAGCCTTCTGTGACTCTTTAAGATTCATCACAGAAATGTTCTGAACTAGATCAGAGTACAAGACAAGCTAAGACTTTAGACTGTGAACTGAATAAATGCACAAGTCCTTTGGCAATACAACAGTTTAATAACATTCTCCTCCTCCAGGCTCAAAACAAACAGACGGGCATCCTCGCTGCAGCCAAAGTTATTGACACAAAGACAGAGGAGGAGCTGGAGGACTACATGGTGGAGATTGACATCCTGGCCTCCTGCGACCACCAAAACATTGTCAAACTGCTCGACGCTTTCTATTATGAGAGCAAACTGTGGGTGAGTAGAGGGAGGAGCTCTCTGGAGTGACAGTGTCATCGGTGTTTCCTCCATATTACCACCCAAGTAGGGGGAAGTATGGACCTAATGCTGCAGTTTGAATTAGCAGAGCTTCCTCCGGACACATAAATTAGACCCATCTTAAAATTACGATGGAGTGTCCAATAAATGTTTTTAGCAGTGCACCTGGTGCCGGCTAAAACTAATACAAAATTAAGAGCGAATATGGTCATAAAAGTACATTTCCCCCCACTGTAAATCTGTTCTATAAAATCACAGAAGAAATACTGTTTCATTTAGTCTTTTTAGTAAGCTCTGTATTCCAGTTTTTATGATAATGGCAATATGGGCTCAGAGTGGGTCCTCACAATCGTATCCATGCCTTTAACCTGCAGTAGTGTTATTGCACGGCTTTTGCAGTACAATCAAGTTCCTTTCCTACTGTAGTATTCTTATCAAAATTTGAGGCCAAAGTTCACACGAGCAGCAGAAACAAGCAGCTTATAGAGCTGTTAATCATCATACCAGTTTATAATCCAGTTTGTTATCCTTTTGATATGAGCTCATTTTTAAATGGCTTTGTTTTTTTGTTTTTTTTACTTATTTTCAACAAAAACGTGTATTTGGTCATCGTTTATCTGTGAAGACTACAGCAAGTTTGTCTATTCCTTGCAACACAAAGTTTGTATTTTAGGTGTATTTCACACCATTGGAGCGTCAGTGTTGGGCTCCAGTGAATACTGATTAGTTGTGTAGGTATAGGGCCTTAGTGCATTTTACCTTGACCCTAGAGCAAACCTGTGTCAGTAGATATGGATTATACCAAAGGTCTGAACGCGAGGGAAGTGTTCATGAATAAATAATCAGTGTGTGTGAGGAACCCACTGACTGAGGTAGATTACAGGTTAGTCCAGCCCATTAATTCAGAGGCTTTTTCCTTCCTATCATTCACATGCTCTATAGAGTATCAAACCATGCTAAGAAAATAAGACATCTTTCCACTGCCTAAAAGCCTGAAATGTCTTAAAACAAAAATCAAGCGTCCAAAAACAGATAAAATACATAGTCAAAGGACATTTTTAGAAACGTGGCATGTACACATGAGTCAAGCCATAGTGCATGATAGGAAGTATCATGCCTCGACTGGTGTGAGTCAATACAGAAGCAAAAAGACAGTCAGGTCGTTCTAAACTCCCATGATTACCTGAGTATTTAATTTCAGTGCATTTCATTGAGCGCTCTGCCCTTTTCCTCGCCATTGTCCTCTGAACAATGGCCACAGCCCGATGGAGGTAGTCTGTTGATTTTTATCCTGGCCTGTGTAGCACCTAACCCTGTGTTAGTGCCAAGAGGAGAGAGTGTCCAGGACGTTTCCTCCTGGAGATGAAAGGCTTTATTCCACATAATCCCAGGAGGGTCGGGAGGTGACTTACTTTATAACTGCATACTAAATTGTGTCACCCGTTGACCTTTGTTTCCCTTCTTACCAGGTTACACAACAATTTCAGTTGCACAGCAACAGCTTCTAGGCTTTAGGCTGTGATGTTGCTGATATTTTCATCCTTTTCAGGCTTTAAAACATGTAGGTGAGATCATGTAGGTGAGATCATATACAGTCTCACATCCACCCTCTCTGTGCCACATGAATGGATTAGAAAATATGTGGGTGCGTACTTCTCCATGTATTTGTGTGTGTGTCAAATAAACAAGTGGGAGAGGAAGCCACAGCCCTGGCCCGTGGTTCCTCTCTGCCTGCTGCCACTCTGAAAAACCACTGTGGGGCCCATTGTACAACAGCAGAGCCACTAAAACAACAGCACGCCTACAGAGAAACATAGAATGGTGTGCGTGTTGAATAGCCAAGACTGTTCTGAGACTTGAGGCATTGTATGTCTTGTAAGGGCTTTGTTGTCGTAAGTAGAACAGTCTTGAAAAGCTCAGCTGAATAATGGAATGCCATTGAACCTTGGTGAAAAGTTAGAGTTAGTCTCTTTTAGAAAATAGGCTCCTGCCATTTAAAATGCGGGCTGACTCTGTAACTCTAGGGTCTTAACCAACCTATCAGCCACAATTGCTTTCTCTATGGTTACAAAATTGCAGAATTGTGACTTTACTTCCTCTTCCTTAGAGCTTGATATATAGCGAGAGGTTCCCCATATCTCAGTGTAGTGGAGGGAGTTAGCATCATGCTACAAGGCTAGCCATGTGTCCAAGCTTAATAAAGACGCTCTGCTCCAGATGCTGTACCTTCCTACTGCCATAATCACCCCTGCCTGAGGTGCTGTGTCCATAGAAACTTTAATCCTATTTACAGCCCTAAGGTCTGGCAATATAGCTAGCTAGCTACCTACCTAGCAGCTGTGTGAAACCTTTTCCACAATGTGGCCCCAACTGGGCCAATCCTCTTATGTCAACAGCCATACTGAGAGCTCCTAAATGCCTTTAAGGGCAGAGTGTTTCTTTCACGCAGGCTGGGGTGGAGGTTCATTCTCAAATTGCCTGGCCAAGTGAGTAGTTAGGGTACATGATGATGATGATGATGATAATGATGAGTGCCTTTTGAGTTTTGTGTTTACATTCCAGCAGACTAAATACACGGAGGCCAGCATTTCTCTTTAGAGCTTTAGAACCTTCCAGACCCTCACAATAGATTTGAGAGGTCACTGGGTTCAACCAGAGCATTACTGCCTCATGACTGGCCTGCACTCACCTCGGTTTGAAATGAATTTTTGTAGCACAGCTCATTGATAACCACTGAATAAAGAAAACTTTTTAATGTGATGCACGCTGTTTTACATTAACCAATACCTGTGTTGCAAATGTTGAAATACACTCCTTTTCCTTTTTCTCTTCGCTGGCAGATCCTCATTGAGTTCTGTGCAGGAGGGGCTGTGGATGCTGTCATGCTAGGTGAGTCAGCATATCCACTTTGCGTAACGTCAAAAAGGAAACTGTTCGGAAAGCAGCACCAAACAGGAAAGGGAAAGGGCAAATCAAGACACCAAAAGGCTTCTGCAGACCACCCGCATATCACATGCTCCACTCATCAATACACTGGATGTAGCTAAACCCTTATTGCCATCTGTGATTAGGTTGGATTAGTGTGTTCCACTGTCAGGAATGCTAAGCATGTGTTTGTGTGACCCTCGTCCCTCTGCAGAACTGGAGAGACCCCTTACAGAGCCTCAGATCAGGGTGGTTTGTAAGCAGACCCTGCAGGCCCTCGTCTACCTCCACGACAACAACATTATCCACAGAGACCTGAAGGCTGGTAACATCCTCCTCTCACTGAACGGTGACGTGAAGCTGGGTAAGGGCAAAGTCAAATCCAACTGTTAATTCAGAATGCATATCAGGGTAGCAGGGTATCTCCTCCAGACTTGACTACCCTGATAAAAGCATGGATGAACTTTTCTAAGGAAAGGAATGACCTGATCTGGGTTATATGTCTCATATGTGTCTTATGTTTTAGTCACCTGAGCATCTAGATTGCGGTCCTCTTTTTTTAACATGCTTAAATAAGACACCCAGACTAGAGGAGAGGTTGTTAATGGGGTAAATTCTAACTATTTCTATTTTTAATTTTTGGAGAACCAATTCTTAATTTCACAGAGGCAAGAGAGGTGTATTGTTATAGGATGTGGGGAGAAAACTGTAATCTGTGTAATACATACAGGGTAGAGGAGAAAGTTAAGAGCTAGGGTGAATTGTCTTGCCTTACAAGTACATTTTTCCTGGTTCAGTTATGTAATTATTTCTACTTTTCTCGGAGAAAATAAATGTGTTCACAGTCTCGCAATGTAGGCTGTGTGCCCTTAGCCGTAGTCTCCATGTTTTTATCTCATGTTTCGTCATGATTTAGCTCCTGGAAAAGGCACAAGAATGTACTGTAGGGTGATAGTGATACCATCCATTTATAGCCGCTTTCACACATGCAGCCCAAATCCATTGTTAGGTTCAGTTGTATAAGTAGGTCTCTGTAATAGAAAGAGTGTGTGTTAACCTCTTTGAAGTTTACCACACTCATTTCTTTACTCTTTTAATGCGATATGCTTACAAGTTCACATGATCCTTCTCATGACATTACACTCTATGCATGTAACATAAGAAAGAATGTTGTGACTTTTTGTGTGCTTTGCCCAGAGTTGTGCTGCTCTTGTGCCTACTACAGAAGATTTCCAGAGTGACACAGAAAATTGGGTTTTATTTTTGTAGTTTTGGCCATTATTCCTGTCAGCAATAATAAATAATCAAATATTAAATGAAAATTCAATGAATTATGTTTCAAAAAGTCATCAGGATTGACATTCTGAGCCTTATTTCTGTCAAAACAATACTGATGCAGCATGAAAAAGTTAATATTAATTGGTTTTGTCACTCCCATTATTGTTCTTTGTCTTACTATTATTTAGAGGATAAACACGCTCTAAGTTTTGGAACTACAGTCCCCATAATTTGGGGGCTTTGGGGATGTACGTGTGTTCAGATTTGAGTGAGTTATGACTCAGTGAAGGAGTACAGGTTTTTAACACAAATTGCAGCAATCGGTGGCTTAGAGTTTTAAAGTACCTTAATTGCCTCCATGAGTTGTGTCGCCCCCTCAGGGGGCAGGCCAAATCAGTGGGCCAAGCAACAACAACAACAACAACAACAACTAACTTCCTGTTGTTCTGAGAACACCGCCCCCCACAGCTCCCCCCTGAAAACCCCTCTGTTAGACCCTCCCTGCCTTGTGTGTCCACACTCCACGTTTGTAACACAAGCTTCCTGCTAAAAATGTGTAGTGTCCCAAGAAAATATCCCTAATGACATCATCAGGGTTATATATCTTCAGACTATGAAAAGCTCCTTTCAGAACCACGGAAGACAATGTACAACAGTTTTCACATGCTAAATAGATTTCTTTGTGACGAGTGTTCTGAACTTAATGTGTGAAATTGGAATACACCTTTAAAAAAGAGCCGCAAAAGATATGGTAGATATGGTAACATGAAATGGTGAACAGCAGATGCAGTAATGTAGCTTACTTCGCTAATAGCTTACTATGAGTCACTGCTGGTGGATAGAACAGGCTCAGCGAAATAACACACAACAAGCATTTTGTCCAATGACATAACACACACACACAGAGGTGCCTGTGCATCTGCCTGCTGGGACACTTATGAGCCATGACTCACACACACGATGCAAGCAAGGCATGATGTCATCATGCAAATATGAGAACACTGTCAAAACAGCATATGGTTTCCCGGGTTGTGTTATTTTGTGTTCATTTCATGCACTGACGAGATTAGCAATTGTGTCGCTCAAGGGTACAGTTTTTCATTCTGTGCTTAAGAAATGCTGACAGTGTTGTTCCTGGGGTTAATGCCTCTCTCAGTCCTCAATCATGTGTCTTTCAGCTGACTTTGGTGTATCTGCCAAAAACACCAAAACGCTGCAGAGGAGGGACTCTTTCATTGGAACGCCTTACTGGTGAGTTGAATATTGAACAAAAAATTTATTTATAGTCAATAAAAACCCTTTTTTTAAAAAATGTAAGAAAATGACATCAATGTCGCCTTTTTGCCTTTCTTGCACCAAATACAATAATGAACTCCACATCTCCTTTCAATGACTCCCCGTTCTTTCCTTCCAGGATGGCTCCGGAGGTGGTGATGTGCGAGACGTCCAAGGACCGTCCATATGACTACAAGGCTGATATCTGGTCCCTCGGGATCACCTTGATTGAGCTGGCACAGATTGAGCCGCCCAATCACGAGATGAACCCCATGAGAGTCCTGCTGAAAATAGCCAAGGCGGATCCTCCTACCCTGATGCAGCCGTCACGCTGGTGAGTCACAGCGTAGATCTGTCGTCCTGTCATGACACTTTTGCCACACAAAGATCCTTGAGGTAATATATATTTTTTTAAATCATATTCAATTATTTTATTTTATTTTTTACCACTTCCGCCCTCAAGGTCCCCAGAATTCAGCGATTTCTTGAAGAGGTGTCTGGACAAGCATGTGGACAACAGGTGGACTCTGACGCAGCTGCTCCAGGTACCTTTCTCTTGAACAGTCACACAACTTTTTCACTCAAGTCCTGAACCCCTATTTCACCATCTATCAGTTCCCCCAGCCCCACCCGCACCTGGCCACTTCAATCAAGTGATAATCCTCCTTCCCCATCCCATACCCATGTACCACCTGCTGCTCAGAGCGTAAGCAGCAGAGTCCCAGACGACATCTGTTTACCTGCTCGGTGTCAGGCCTGTGTCAGGTACTGAACCGTGTGTCCTGGCAAGACTTGGCACTCATCCCTTTGTGCCTGAGCTGACGTCAGCGGTGCAGGCTTTTCTTTTTCCATAAGGTTTAAGGTGCTTGCCAAGTCAGAGCCACTTACGTACAGAGAGGCAGTGAGGACACATTCGCACACACACACACACACACACACAGAGCAAACGCTGTACAACGCTGCAGCTGAAGGATCGTTCCGCGCAGAGGACGCAAATGGGCTTGAAAATACAAAACAGCGGTCTGCCACCAATGAAGGTTTTGATATCGAAGAAGCTGCATATTCTCAGGCCAGCGATAGAATATGTGCAGCATATTTCTAAGCCGAAGAAGGTGAGGTTGTCGAGAGATATTGATGCAGTGTGGGTTGTCTTACCTTGGTGGGCGTGTTTTAGCAGTTTACTGATCAATTTATTTATTATTTATATATTGCAGAAAACTTTCACAGGGAGACAGAATAACAGAAGGTTTATTTATTGTTGATTATTGTTTAATGTGTGTTTTCTGACGTTCTTTGTTGTTTCTCATATAGTCGCAGTCTGTTACACTGTGAGCAATTTATATCTCAAAATCTTTGGGATTAGTTGTTGGTGGGGCGTCCAGTCTTTGTTGCCAACTACATTGAAGTGCTTTTAATGAACATCATATGCTGTGCACTGGTTTTTAACATATAAATTAAATCTTGATCTTAACTTTTTTTTTTTGTCTTTTGCACAGCATTCATTTGTGTCCAATGTGACAGACAACCGGCCACTGAGGGAGCTCATAGCTGAAGCGAAGGCTGAGGTCACCGAGGAGATCGAAGAGCACAAAGAGGAAGAAGAGGAGGAAGAGACAGAAGCACATCTGGTGTGTAAACATTTAAAAATCAGTTTGCAGGAGAGCTTTTTCTGGTTTTCTTTTCATTGAACAGGGCATGCTGAAGTTGCAGATGCATCATATGCCTACACCTGCTCTGCTAACTGCCACAAATTGGCTTGTGCTCCATATTTACGACTTTTATTCATTGACGTAAAACTACTTTGATGATTGTTTAATAGTTTTAGTTATATCCACCTTTCAAATGGGAGCATTTGCTGTGTTTTATATCATATAAATTGAATATGTTTTAGTTTGGGACTGTTAAAAGTTAACAGATAAAACAAACAATTTCAATATGTCACCTTAGGCTCTGGGTAATTGTGAGTTTCATTTTCCGCAATTTTCTGACATTTTATAGTCATAATAATCAATCAATTAAGAAAATGATTGTCAGATTAATCAATAATTTAATTAGGTGCAGCCCTGCTGCATGCCTCATCCAGCAAAATAAACATTTTAGGATTTTATATGTTGTGATTGGGGCTACAACTATCAATTATTTTCATTAGTGATTAATCTGCTGACTATTCTGATGATTATGGTCTATACAATGGGTGCATTACAATTACCCACAATGCAAGTTGCCCCAAAGATATTCAGTATACCACATTAAAAACCAAGAAAAGCAAATCTGCATTTTTGCTTGGAAAATGCCTTATAAATAATCTTTGTAGTATTGGATTTATAGACAATGGCTTATTGTGATTGGTCATAACATCAGTGCCTGTT
Source organism: Enoplosus armatus (assembly GCF_043641665.1). Taxonomy (NCBI): domain Eukaryota; kingdom Metazoa; phylum Chordata; class Actinopteri; order Centrarchiformes; family Enoplosidae; genus Enoplosus; species Enoplosus armatus. Next base: position 7,430,604 of record NC_092181.1, on the reverse strand, counting down.
GTGTTGTGGCTTTTGGAGAAACCAACATTCTTCACTTCCGCCTCTTTTTCAGGGCCACAAACGCGCCCCCTCTGATGTCAGCGTTGCCAGCTCAGAGGATGAGAAGATCCCCCTCTCGCCCTCCATCTTGGAATCAGTCCCTGAGAAGGCTGAGCCAATTCTACCTGTGCCCACACCCGTTGAGCCCCCTGTGGCCAACCATGTGGTGGACACTAGCTTTGTGGAGGAGCCCGCTGCCCCTGCAGCAGGGGAGCACACAGAGGGGCCTGCAAACACTCCAGTTGAGGATGGAGCGGTAGAACAGAAACCAGTGGAGGAAAAGCTTCCAGCCTCCCCAGATCCAGAGACCGAGCCAGAGGCACCTGCTAAGGAAATGCAGCAGCTGGAGATTAGTGTTGAGGATGAAAAGGAAGTGGACACAGCCGAGGTTCCAGCCAGCACAGAGAGTTCAGAGGTCACTGAAGCTCCTCAGGAGGAAAAGATTACTGTTGTGGAGGAGTCAAACACACCAGCAGAGGAGGAGGTGGACCAGTACAAACATCTAAAGGTGACATTGACACTACCAGAGCAAGACAAAGTTCCTCCAAAAGAGGAGAGTGGCGAGACACCCACAGAAAAGGATCAAATAAGTGCAGAAGACGAGAAGACGGTTCCAGACAAAGCTAAGGACGACAAAGAGAGAGACTCAGACTCGGGGAGTGTCTCGACCGCAGATAACAGCAGCGTAGACCTCAATCTGTCTATCTCAAGCTTCCTGTCCAAAACAAAAGAGCGTGGATCCGTTTCCATACAGGTAACTCGCACAGTCCACATGCTCAAATATCAGAAACTTGAGTTACAGACTTGCACAGCTACAGACACATCTATAAACTCTTCTTCTCTGCTCTCCCAGGACACCAGGCGTCAGAAGAAGACGCTGAAAAAGACTCGCAAATTCATTGTGGACGGAGTGGAAGTTAGCGTGACTACATCAAAGATCATCACTGACAACGATACCAAGAACGAGGAGATGAGATTCCTGAGGTATTCACCTGCCGTCATTTGCATACACCCTGGGCATCGGTTTTATGCAAATATTATGTAAATATATTGCCCAGGAGCCTTAGTGTACAGCCTGACTAATCTCTTTACATCAGTATTTCAGACCTCTATTAGAGGTCATGTGTGTTTACCTCTGTGACCTGCTTTATGCTAAAAAAGAAATACGCATGATTAACATGATTTCTTTTTTTTTTTCTATCTCTCGTCTCTTCCTCCACCTCTCCAGGCGCCAGGAGCTGAGGGAGCTGCGTCTCCTACAGAAGGAGGAGCAGAGAGCCCAGCAGCAGCTCAGCAACAAACTGCAGCAGCAAAAAGAACAGATCTACCGGCGCTTTGAGCAGGAGACCACGGTGAGTCCCTCGACTCAAGAGACGTCAAGATCCAGACTGTCCACTCTGTTTTTAAAATCTGTGATTTATGGGCTCAAATACATCCAACAAAATTGCAGTTGTGGTTCTTTGTATCCTCCAGCGGACAACCTTGTGGGCCCAGCCTGCCCAGAAACGACAACAGACAACTATGACAACATAGAACACTCAGCAATTTCAAAATGACTGTGCACCTTGAGCATTCTGCACCCCTGCTTAAATGTTTTTATGACCCTCATTAACATAATGTGTCCCCTAACCATCACAACTGCAAGTGTAACCCCAGCCCACACCCACACACACATTCACCTAAACTTAATTCTAACCTAAAACCCTTAAAGTCTTAAAACCCCAAAACAGCCCTTTGAAGAACTGACTACTGACCTCTTAAGGTCTAAAACAGGTCTTCACAAAGAAAGTACAAGGGCACACACCCGGAGACACACACATGCCCTTTAAAGTAAAAAAGACACTGTAACTATCTCCTACCAACCTGTGATAACTATTTCATCAATTGTTTCATTGGTCCCTATTTCTGACTGCCTTGCGCCTGTTTTATCCTGACGACCTGCATCCACTTTGGGAACAACAGCTTTCAAAATTCACTTGAGACTTTGAGACCTACTGGTCTAGTAGGTGTAGGTGATTTGAACAAAAAATAGAGCAATTGGTGGAGAAAATAGGTGTCTGACAAGAAAGACAACCGCCCCTGGCTGTAGCAACACCTCGCTGAATTGCTTGCTGACTTTTCAGCGGGCAAAAAAATGGGAATAAATGTGGCACTCATGACCATTCAGTTATGTAATGTTTTTGGGAGGTGGGTCAGTGCTTTTCACTTAATGCTCCACAAAACTGCTCTTATAGTGCAACAGAACATTGTCACCCTCAGATTTGGGAACACGATGAAGAAATGCTAAAAGTGAGTGTGAGTGTGTTACTTTCTTCCACTGCACAGAGATCCAGATTTTCTGGTGGTTCTTAGAAATTCTTTGTGCGTTAACCTTGGGTGCAGGCGGGCAGTTTGTAACTGAAGGATGATTTTCTTTCATTTTTACGTCCCTGTTAGTGAACCTGTTCCATCTTTACTGATGCATTTTTGCACACGTGGTTGCTATTTTCCATCCATTGCATTACATGAAATCTACTTGCAGGGTTTATGACAGTGCTGGCGTTCATCAGCAATTCATGCAAAGCCTATTAGGCCTCTTTTGAACTCTGTTGGCTGCCTCATGTTCCTTTGAAAACTTGCATAATGTAGGTTATTGCTGGATCTCTTTTAAGAGTGACTCATACTGCTAATGGCCTCTCAGTTTTGTATGACTCTCCCACGTAGCTGCTTCTTTAATATTGATTTTTGTTATTTCAGAATGTGGCATTTTGTCTGGCTTCTGGAAACATGCATATTTCCTCCCTCACTTGTGAATTTCAAACATTTTTTAAAAATGATTCATTGTTATTCTTTGTTTGTTTGGCATCTACTCAACGTCTTTCACATCTACAGCTCCTTCAAAATGCCTCGAAGAACAGAATTGCTTCCTCCTTTCCTTTCGCAAAACAATTCATTTCACTGATCTGACGTGACCCCTCTGTGTCCTCCCCAGAGCAAGAAGCGTCAGTACGACCAGGAGGTGGAGAACCTGGAGCGGCAGCAGAAGCAGACCATCGAGAGGCTGGAGCAGGAGCACACCAACCGGCTCAGGGATGAGGCCAAGCGCATCAAGGCCGAGCAGGACAAAGAGCTCTCCAAGTACCAGAACATGCTGAAAAACCGCAAGAAAGAGGTTAGCTTGTGGACCACGTCATGTTTAATTTCCTTTCACTTCCCCTGCCCACATGTGGTCCCTAAGGAGGATGGGATATCTTGTAAAGTTCCTATTTATAGTAGTTTGTTTTGATACTTGGACACGTACACGCCTCTCTGATCTGTCTTAAATGTGTTTACATAACCACCGTTTAGCTGCACAGGGGCTAAATCGGTCCGCGCTGCCACCTCTCATTTATTTTCTCACGTAGTGCTAATCTACTCACAGCTGTTGTCTCATTTTCATGTCCATCTATTGCTCGTGGCCGCCCTGACACAGGGCAAACAGGGAGGGGGACTTTCTCCAAAGCATGCGCCAAACGCTATCATGAAACATATCAGAGAGGATATTATCCAACCCCCGTCAGAGGAGGTAATGAGGGCTCGGTTTGCCGTGAATTCTGAGCTTTACACACACTACCTGTTCCTCTCAGCTCTCCTCTACGTGTCTTTTGTCCGAACAGACTTCAAGCTGTGTGAGGGCGGCATGCACAACATTATCCAACTGCGTTTTTCATGACTTCCTTCACTGTTCCAAACTCTCCGCCTACCTGAGTTTGCAGTGTCCGCCTCAGGTTCAGAGTGTGTGTGTGTGTGTGCGTGTGCGTGTGCAGTGTTTAGTGTATTGTGTAGGAGGTTAATGCACTGTGATCCACAGGGAGTGGCCCATGTTACATTAGGTCCTTTCAGTTGTCCTCGTGCACCCTGTGCAACGCTCCCATGCAGGATGTAAGTGAAACCCGTGAATCTGGCCTCTCTCTTGTGTCTCTTCAAAGCGTGACTCATTACTCTTGAGACTACACACACTTTTCTGTACACCGGTACATGCAAAAGGGCCAACACCAAGCCTAAAGTAGTTCTGTGCTATCAACAAATCTCTAATGTGGTGACACAAAGGTGAAGATGAAATGAAAATGTCCTCAAGTCTTGTTCTCTAATGGATCAGGACAGTACTAGGAAGTGGTTAGTACTTAAAGTTTAGTACTTTAGGTTTTCTAGATGTTCCGCTTGTTCTTCCTTTCCCCCAAGAACATGCTAAGTTTAGAGTCTGTAGGGTCATGTTTAGACATTTAGAGACATGCAATAGTAGAAAGCCTGAAAATGTTACATGAAAGGCGACACGTTGTGCTGTGTATCATTGAGCACTACATGAGCGTGTAAAATGTCAGGTTCCTCTGTGTTAGGGGAGCCAAGTAGGCCAGATTAATGGGACTGAAGCAGGTGAAACGGTCTTGTGTTGGCAGGTGTACCTGTCTGGTTCATCAGCTCAAGCCATGCTTAGCCTGAGGTAACCTTAGCAGAAAACACACTCAAAACCTCCCACGCCTGGCCTCATAAAGCCTGTCCCGCTTCATGTATTGAAACAGGTTTTTGCTGCACTAGATGATGCTTTCTGCCTCACTAATCAGGCTATTATCATCGATTATTGTGGATGGGGGCTCGGGGATTCTCTGACTGTGCCTTTCTCACGCTCTTTGTGTGTCTCGGCCTCAGAGATTAACACCTGGACCTGTTTTCTCTCATGTCATTTATGATCTCGTGTTGCCCTTTGTCCAGGAACAAGAGTTTCTTCAGAAGCAGCAGCAGGACCTGGACAGCGCTCTGAAGAAGATCATCCAGCAACACAAACACGAGCTCGCCACCATCGAGAGAGACTGCCTCAACCACAAGCAGCAGCTTCTCCGAGGTAGAAATAATAATTGGCTCCCTTTACTGCCCGCTGTCAATCAGGGTAATTACAATTGACAACTGACATGAATGCTGCAGAGGCCATAAAGGCTTGATAAATGCGTCAAAATGATGCTAATGCAGTTCCTGTTCTCCCTGTCAAAACTGGGATGGCAGCTGTAGCTTTATTAATTTATCAAGTTATCAAATATCTGGTGAAAACAGTGCAACATTTAGCAGCTGATGAACCTGGTGTTTTGTCTCTGGAGTTGATGGAGACCAGAAAAAGGGGGCTAAAGGGAAAGACGATATTAAAGTCCCATTCATCAAGTGGTGGTGAGGAAAAAGGACTCAACATGAACACTAATGTTGCCCTGTGTCTGTTTGATGGGTACATGTTTTATAAACACATTTACCATAACAACTTCATGAGGTGATAGGTGATAGGTCAGATGTTGTGTTGAGTTCTTCTGCCCACAATAGAACAATATAAATTTAAGAGCGTTTGAAACACAGGAACCTGGGTTCTCCACTCCCTACTACCCCAAATGGCTTTATAGCATTTTCCTTAGTGTTGCATTTGTGGTTACATCCCAAAACAGTATCTATCACCTTTCACTGTATATCATTTTCTTATTTTGTGACTTGAATTTTAAACAAAAATAGTGAAATATGCGGTGTTAAGACTCAGATCCGGATCCCACAGCATCTGCAAATATTTCTTAGTGTTTGTTTAAACCTTGAAGTACTCGGTGGCTGGGTGTACTACATGAAGATACTGTGATGATAAGACTAGAATCATCAGGAATCATAGTAAAACAACTGGAACAGCTTGTCACTTAATACACTGCGTGCACAATTATTAGGCAAGTGAGTATCTTGACCATATCGTCATTTTCATGCATATTTTCCAGCTCCAAGCTATATAAACTTGAATGCTAATTGGATTTAAGCATTATCAGGTGATGTGTATTTGTGTAATGAGGGAGGGTGTGGCCTAAAGTGATCAACACCCTATATCAAGGTGTGCATAACTATTAGGCAGCTTCTTTACCTCAGACAAAATGGGCCAAAAAAGAGATTTAAGAGACTCTGAAAAGTCAAAAATTGTAAAATGCCTTCCAGAGGGATGCAGCACTATTGAAGTAGCTAAGCTATTGAGGCGTGATCACCGAACAATCAAACGTTTTTGATTTGAGTCAGACGCCAGCAAGGTGGAGGTGGGGTACTGGTATGGGCTGCTATTATTAAGGATGAGCTAGTTGGACCTTTTCGGGTTGAAGATGGACTTAAAATCAACTCCCAAACCTACTGCCAGTTTTTAGAAGGTACTTTCTTCAAGCAGTGGTACAGGAGAAAGTCTACATCATTCAAGAAGGCCATGATTTTTATGCAGGACAATGCTCCATCACAAGAATCCAAGTACTCCACTGCGTGGCTAGCCAGCAAAGGCCTTAAAGATGACAGAATAATGACATGGCCCCCTTCCTCACCTGACCTAAACCCGATTGAGAACTTGTGGGCCCTTCTTAGACGTGAGATTTACAGTGAGGGAAGACAATACACCTCTTTGAACAGCATTTGGGAGGCTGTGGTTGCTGCTGCACAAAAAGTTGATCATCAACAGATCAAGAAACTAACAGACTCCATGGATGGAAGGCTCATGACAGAAGGGTGGCTATACTGGTCGCTGAATATTTGTAAATTTCGAGTTGTTTGTTATTCTTACTCTAATAAATGAAAATAAACAAGTGAGATGGGAATTTTTTATTGTTTGTTCAAAAATAAAATGAATCCTCAGGAATACAACTTGCCTAATAATTGTGCACGCAGTGTAGTTCGACAGAAGTTTTTTTTTTTTATGCCAACTAACTATTTTATTCGTCGATTTATCTTTCGTGAAGTCGTTTTTCAAGCAAAAATGTCAGACATTCCTTAATCTCTTTGGGTTTCGGACAATACAAGCGATCGAGTCATTGAAAAGTAAGATTTGTTGATAATGAAAATAATCCTTGGTTGCTGCCCTAAAAACAGCTTCTGCTTGCTGCCACTGATTCCTCTCTCCGGGCAGGCTAACACAAACAGAGTTTCCAAATCGAAGGTTTTATTATGGCAGTCTTGTCGCGTCTCATTCAGCATGTTACAGCATTCAACACATCACGTACAATGAGTCAGGTCAGCAGCCCCTTCTGACGTGACTGCCCTGAGCAGCAGCCTGTTAGCAGTTAGCACCGCCCGAGACCTAATCCCATGCTCGGTGTGCCAGGAGCTGCACAAACAACACTTCGAAAAGCTCACTGAAACAAGTCACAGGAGGTTGTAAGTGTGCTGCAGGAGCTTGTGAAGAGCTTCCACTGGGAGAAGTAGACACGGTGAGAGAGTTCAAAGCTGAAACCTCGCTAGTAAAGCCGATGTTGGTTGACACAAGTATCTCAGGCATTCAGGCATTCAGCCATTCGCTTCTAATGAGGTAACCTCAGCCCACAGCTGTCGTTGTGTGTTGTTTCTCTGCACTGCAGACCATCTAGTGATAGAGAAGTCCCCTCCAATAAGCCTGTGAAATCATTTCATCAATCAAATCAACTTTTGTTCACTTGTGTGTCTGCGAACAGCACGGGAGGCTGCCATGTGGGAGCTGGAAGAGCGCCATCTGCAGGAGAAACACCAGCTGTTCAAACAGCAGCTCAAAGACCAGTACTTCATGCAGAGACACCAGCTGCTGAAGAGACACGAGAAGGTAATGGCCGGATGGTTGAATCTTCTTTGATCATTCTTCCAGCCTCAGAATTCCCCTCAGTTGCTTTAGTTTTTTCCTTCCAGAATTGGCTTCAAGAAATGTCTTCTGAAATGTCTCAGCATTAAAAAGTTTGAGAAAGTTGCCCTGGAAGCTCCCTCCATGTCCCGTGTCTGTGTCGTGTGCCCTGCGCAGGAGATGGAGCAGATGCAGCGCTACAACCAGCGTCTGATCGAGGAGATGAAGAACAAGCAGACGCAGGAGAGAACCAGGCTGCCCAAGATTCAGCGCAGCGAGGCCAAGACCCGCATGGCCATGTTCAAGAAGAGCCTCCGTATCACCGGGGCCGCCATCACCCCCGAGCAGGAGAGGGAGAAGGTCAAACAGGTGACGAGCGATATGGAACGCAGTGAGCCCAGATTTCTGAGAAGAATAACAGCCTATGAAGCCTAATCCCACCTCTGTCTTCCAGTTTGCAGCCCAGGAAGAGAAGAGACAGAAGAACGAGAGGCTCCACCAGCAGCAGAAACATGAAAACCAGATGAGAGACCTGCAGCTGCAGTGTGACGCCAACATCCGAGAGCTTCAGCAGCTGCAGGTAGAGAACACCAAACTTAACTTTAAACAGGTTTTCTGGACACTAATGTCAAAAACGCTAAAAAGGGCAATCTTAGATACAGCAACATGTAATAACCCTCCGTTTTCTAACGCAGAACGAGAAGTGCCACCTTCTGATCGAACACGAGACCCAGAAGCTGAAGGAATTAGACGAGGAGCACAGCCTGGAGCTGAAGGAGTGGAGGGAGAAACTACGACCCCGGAAGAAGGTACAGCATCTGTTAGCACCTGGAGGATAATATCCACCTGCAGCCTAATAGACACTTTTGTTGTTTGGTCCACATACTAGTAGCAGGTATAAAGGGAACCAGATGAAACCACGGTTTAAAGGCTCCTCACACATTATGATAAATGATCAGACCGACATGTCTCCGTGTGTAACCCCACAGGCCCTGGAGGAAGAGTTTGCCCGGAAGCTGCAGGAACAGGAAGTGTTCTTCAAGATGAGCGGAGAGTCGGAGTGCCTTAACCCCTCCACCCAGAGCCGCATCTCCAAGTTCTACCCGATCCCCAGCGTTCACTCCACCGGTTTCTAAGAGAACCCGACAGACACACGCACAGTGCACGTGGACGAGAGCGCACGTACACCGACGGCAAAGACCGAGCCTGTGCTGCCTTGCCCCCATCCTCTGAAAGCTGCCGGTGGCCGTAAGAAGCATTTCTGTTTCTGGACTTTGTCCCTCAGTCTGCAGCTCATGTGGTCACATTTCCACACTGTTACACTCATCTTGAATGATTATTTTCAGAGTCCGTGTTCTCCTCAAAACCACTAAAGTGAAGTAGCTCTCTGTCCAACCTTCTTCTTCCTGTGATTGAATTGTTTGTTTGTTTGTTTGTTTGTTTTTATAAAGAATCCAGTGCCTGTAGAATTAGATGTTTCTGATAATTATTTGCTGCTCAGTCTTTCTCTCATTTAGACATTTTGCACTAAAAGAAAGGAAAGCATTTTTTATACCACTTAAACATAATGTTGATGATTCAATTGGGTTAAACATTAAATAGCGATCTTATCATTTTATAATAATTGATCATACTAATAGAATGTATTTCTGATAAAGGAGACGGAGCACATTGTTAATATCACACTCTTGTTGAAGGAATGATGATACAGTATATATTTTATTAAATTACAGATGTCTGTTAGAAATTTAGCTTGTGATACATTAGAGGTTGAAAGAACCAGTCTAAAGCTTGCTTTAGGAACTTTTTCTCCTGCAGATATGATTCCTTCTTTCAGGGTTTTGCTTCAGAATGCCTTCCTGTCTCGAGCACAACTTGAGATTTCTTTTTAGCAACAGGCACTAGTTCCTTCGTTGCGTACATTAGAAGAGGTGTGGAGATGGTGTTTACATGCAGAGACAAAGGATCACTGTTAATTGGACACTAAGGACATCACTGTGGTGGCAGAAGCAAAGACTGCAGCAAGCGTTTATGCACCGGTTTGTTGGTCTGGTTTTTTATGTTTTAGGTAATACCACTTTATTCTTGTCAAGCAAAAGTTATGTACCTACGGGAGCGTTATTCAGGGATGAATAAGGGACGCAATTTTTGTCATTGCTGTCCATAAATTCTGGATAACATTTTGAAGAGCTTCCAAGGCCAGAGTGTCATGAAACTCACTAAGCTTTCAGTTCAGATAGTTTAAACACAAAAACAAAAAACACCTAATCTGCTGTTACAGATAATGATGCGTCCTTTGTATTTGCTTTGGTTTTCTCAATATGCCTCCATAAGGTATTTTGCCACCAGGTGTATCATGGGTAGGCCTGCATGGCTTTTCTTTCTTCTTTGTATTGAAATGATAATACTGTTTCCATTGTCATGATAGCTAATAGCCTTAATACTTCAGAAAAGCTGTATATATACATACTGTACCTGATATGACCGCCTTTAAAGATTTTGGTCGAACTCTAGGTTTTATGCCAGCTCGCCAACTTGACGTTCTGTTCCGACTGTATGAAGCATATTCACAAATTCAGAATTACAAAGGCAGAACATGAACTCTTAGCAGTTTCTTTTTTTTTTCTTTTTTTTTTAGGTTGATGTATTGATGCAGTTGAATAGAGTAAAAACGTGTTCAAAAAATGGACCTGACTGGTTTAGGCCATCTTGACTTCCGGATTGGTTCATTTTATCATCTCATTTTCTCTATGATTGGCTATTGAGAGTTACGGTTTGTCAAAGGTATTTAATAATTGAACTGTGATGTACAAAAACAAATGCAATGAAGGAGTGCTGTGCACCTTTTACAAAACTTTCTCAGTAGCTATTTATATGACAACGTGACCACCCACACTGCAACAGTCTGTGCTGTAGCTCACTCACTCATCGGAGGTGTGCAGCATACAGAAATATAATTACAAAGTCGATCCTTCTTGTTCTGTTGTTCAGTGAGATTCTACAAAAAATTGAGGAAATTCTGAATGTTGACTGAAAATTAAATCCATATCAAAAAAATCATTATGCATTTTTAGAAATTAAATGTATAGTTTTTAGAATACATGTGTACTGTAGATTTTCATTTTTGCTGTAAATAAACATTTTCCTGTATACTAAAGTTGTGTTTTGTCTTTGATGGGATTCCATCGAGTAACACACTTGTAATGTCTGGCAGTGATGAAAAGCTATGGAAAAAAAGCTTAATTCTATAATGCTATAAAAGAACGTTACAAAACATTGTTTTTGGAAAATGTCCACAAGTACGAAAATGTAAGAGAAAGTCAACTCTTCATTCAATCCCACAAAATCAAATATAGGACACCCCTTTAATACAGTGTATCAAACAAGCTAAATTAAAGCTATACACAATCCCTGATTTCAAGACAACTCGGCACAGTAGATATTCAGGCATAGAAAAATATAATCAAATCGTTAAACACAGATAAATTGTGAAAAACATCCATTGTGAGTTTCAGTACATTCACCACCTTTATACACACCAGACAAACACATAAAACAGGCTTTCACTTAATGGTCCACATGTTCAGTAACCTGGCTGTTAAACACCAGCATCCCTCCTCCTCCTTTTAGTCATCAGTGTGAATTCTGAAAAACAACACATGGAGTTGGATTAAAACGTTGCAGACATCAGAATCAGAATCAATACAAATGAACTCAGAGACAGGCTTACTAACGGACGCAAACAATTCCATGACTTATTATTATATACGTCTGAACATCCAGCTGATCTCGTTTAATGGATACATTTTTTTTTGAAAGTCTAGAAATTCCCACTGTGAGACTCAAGAGATACTAGATAAGCCTATTACCTTAGATGAAATAAAAAATGCTATTAAAAGTATGCAAAGTGTTTAGTGTCCAGGTCCAGAAGAAACATGATAACGTCATAATTAAATCTGAAGTATTGTCACCACCCTACATTTTCAGCTCGGTTTGAAGAATTGGAAAACCCAAGCCTGTCAAATAATCAGCCGTCAAATCAAGCTCACGACTGACCTCTGTCACCTTTTTGTCCCTTGTGTCTTTCTGGGCCAGGAAGGCCTCGGTCACCTGTGTCCACACAGACAGAGTAGATTCGTTTAAAATTTGAGGGGGCCAATATAGGAAAAGCCATGGAAGACATGAAAAATTATTCAAAAGAGTGGTTTCTTTACGTGGAACCTCGCATTTTCTCATCTGTTTCAAACTGTTGCTGTCTGATTTAACAGGGAAAAAAAAGTACACTAAAATATTGTATGGACAAAAAAAAGTTTCCTTTATGACAGAAACATGGTAACATCATTAAATCTGAAGTATTGTAACCACTATGAAAACAACTATTAACAGTACAATCCACTAGGTTTCTCATTCCAAACTCCACTTTTATCTTTAAGTATTTAAAGATCTACCTCTCTCTCCTTTTGGCCCTGGGAATCCCATGTCCCCTTTCTGTCCTGGTCTCCCAGGTGGTCCTACAATGGCTCCATGTGCTGTGGAGGACAAATTCAGTTCTTTATCCTTTCTCTGTTCAATTGTAACTTTTCTGAGGTAAATGCTTATTTACCTTTGATGTATTCCACTAAATCAGTGACGTTTGTGTGGGAACCAAACAATCGGCTGTATCCGGGGGGACCCGGAGGGCCAGATGGTCCCGGCGGCCCTTGGATGATGCGTTCATTGTGGTTTCGTTCGATGTCACGTAGCAGACCATGAGCTGGAAAATAAGAGCCAAGGAGAGGTATAATGTCAACAAGTACCTCAACCAGCTGTGATTTATTGATTTGCGATTTATAACGTCATAGTACAATTGCTCACATTTGATGTATTCCAACAGATCTGTGGCGTTTCCATGGGAACCAAACCATCGGCTGTATCCAGGGGGACCTGGGGGGCCTGGCGGTCCTGGAGGTCCTTGGAAGACACGACTGTTGTATTCCTTCACAATGTTGTGCAGCACACCACGGGCTGCAAATGAGAGACAGCTCTGTGATGCAAGTGAACACTTTTTTACCACTGGTTGCATTCAACCCCAAGAAAATCAAAATTCAAAAAAGAAAGTTATACTGTATCACGAGTTAAGACCTTTGGCATAAGAGTAAGTATAAGAGGCTAAGAAGTCATGTCTTGAAGACAACCAGCAGAAGACAACATGATGACTTTGTCTTTCAACATGGTTGCACAATTTTTTGGTTTCTTTCTATGTCCGGTAAGCTATACTTTGCCCCAACTAATAGCAGTAAGGGTTTCAAATTAAGCATTAATGACTGTGATTCTTCTTTGTGACAAATTTCAATACACATCTTACATCTTATGTATCAGATCTGTAACAGATGGTCGTAAAAGACCCTGGGCAGAAAATTACAGTTTGCATGGACAGAGATACAGCCTGTCATCATTGGGCTCTTCAACTTAATGGCAGACGTTCAATTATAAAAGCTCATAAAGCTCATATCGACTTACATTTGATGTATTCCACCACATCCACGACATTTTCACGGGAGGTAACCCATTGGCTGTGTCCAGGCATTCCTGGAAGTCCAGGAGGTCCTGGAGGTCCTTGGACAACACGTTTAGAGTCTCCCACAACATCATGGAGCAGACCATGGGCTGCATGTGGAGCACAGTCAGGTATGTAGTAGGCCATATAATAATGACAGCATGGTTCAGAGAGAGAAAACATTTGTGACATGGTTCCTAACAAAATCTCTGGAGATCACCTACATTTGATGTAATCAGTTACTTTGACAGCCATACTGGAGTAGTCTCCGGTATCCAGGTTCCAGTCTCTGGCACTGGGCACACCTGGCTCTCCTTTGTGTCCTGGGGGTCCAGGAGGGCCTGGCAGACCAGGAAGTCCGAACATAGCTCCTCTAGAACTGTCACCTGGAGACAATAGAACATAACATGACTTCAGAAGAAGCAACAGCTTAGTTGACATTGGGTCATATTTGACTATAATGCAGATCGATTATTGAAGTGACATTTTTGTGAGTCTATGTTAGGATTGTGCCTTAATTAAACCCTCAAAGTAATATTTTTGAATGTTGTTAATGGTAAACCTTGTGCATGTCAAGGCCTTTTGTCTACCTTGTATGCAGTAAAAGTTTCCCCAAAACCTATCATGCAATCATTGTTAAACCCTACTCATGCCCTTGAACAAGTCTAGGACTAGGAATTAGCTCTGGTTGAGTCACAAGTCATACAACTTTCTACAGTTTTAAATTGGTGAAGTATTCCTTGAAACTCACTCTTGATGTATTCTGTTTGTTCTGCTTTGAGCGTCTGTCTGTTGGCATGCTCAGCATAGGAAACCAGTCCATGGATTTGACCAGGAGGGCCCTCGGGTCCAGGGGGACCAGGGGGGCCTGGTGGGCCTCTAAAGGAAACACCTTTGGGAAGACAATGGAACAGAAAATGGTAAGTATATTTTCTCAGATGAATTCCTCATGAACTGATTAAGCTAACATTTTCAGTCAAACTCACTTTGCAGGTAGTCACGAATGTCTGAACTAATGTAGTTCCCAAATCCTGGTGGTCCAGGTGGACCTTGTGGACCAGGGATACCTGGGGGACCAGGAGGCCCCTGAGGGCCCACAAGTGCTTGATACCCAGCTAGTTGGACAATGAAAATTGATATCTGTAAGTTTAAATTTAATGCTACTAGATATAATTACTTTAGAATGCACACGCTACAGGAACATAAAGACTATGAGCTCTAAAACCTGATTTTACTCTAACACTGTGTTGTTATTGTATTTCTTACTTGACAACAAGTCTCCAGGAAGACCGGGAGGCCCAGGAGGTCCCGGGGGCCCAGGGACACCTACCACCCCCCTCTCTGGTGACATAAAGGATCCACAGTCAATCACCATCATCAACAGAACACCTTTTTGATAGGTAACCTGTAGGTCCATCTGTAGACCTGCATAGCCAGGCCTGTCTCCGTACCTTGGAGAAAGGTCTGGCTTGTTTGTATTTCTTTAAACCAATCACAATCATCTTGGGCGGTTCTAAACCCAGAATGCAGCGACATTGCCCTTGCAAAATGGTAACACGCAGATAGCGGGAGGAGAATTCTAAATGAAATTGTCAGCCAATGTCAGACTTATACCAACAGCCTATATCCTGTGAGCCAGACCAGTCCATCTGTAACACTCACCATTCATGAGGCTGAGGACACGTTCAGCCACCTCCTGGGTGTTGATTCTGTAACTGCCGACGCTTGGAGACCCAGGAGGTCCTGGTGGACCGGGAGCACCAGCAACATATCTCCTCACATCCTCTCCTGGACACAAATAATTGACACACTTTGGAAAAGAGTCTCACATGCTATGCTCTCTTTTACAATTCATATACAAACACTGCTGGCACCAATGTGTCAGAAATTTGTGGATTTTAATCACCCTCAGATGAGACTTACGTTGTAATAGGTTGATGATGTCATTGATAGAGATGGAGCCAGGTGGGCCTGGAGGACCAGGAGGGCCAGGAGTCCCATCATATCCTCTACCTGGACCTGAATAGGTAAAAGTTATAAGGGGGTTTTCACCACAGAAAAAGTGTAGATTTTCATATACAGACATCCTGTGTAATAATACATTTAACATTATTATGTAATTGGTCATACTCTGGATGTAGGCGATAACTCGGTTGGCCACATCGTCCACCAGCCCGTCCCCTGGGGCCCCTGGAGGACCAGGAGGCCCAGGAGGTCCAGCCAGATACTGTCTGATGCTACCACCTGCATGTCAAGACAATTTTATCTCAACCAGATTACTTGATTTAGCTCTTTGTTTCATTTGATCGTAGTATTACCTTAACCAAAGTAGATTAATACCGGTACATAACTTACTCTGAAGGTATTCTGTAATGTACTGGCCCACATCAGTTGATCCAGACCCACTTCCATCTCTTCCAGGTGGACCAGGTGGTCCAGGTGGGCCTGGGGGGCCAGGACTGAATGAGCCACCTAGTATGACAACACAAATTCATAAATAAAATGTCATGTACTGTACGTGTATAAAAGGTCATAGCAGCCTTGAATAGCAATTTTAAAGATTCTTTTCGAAGATTAAAAAACAACTTTTATTCCAACTGTGGAATTTTTGGGAAGTATGATTTCACCAAGCAGCAATGACCTTGGCTGAGTGGTGAAACCAGTGCAGAAGTGCTTTAAGTTGTAGTTCCTCTAATGGCCACTAGCTGCCCCCATTGTTTACTTAGCTTGTTCACCAAGTGACTATGGTCCCTTTTACAAGGTTCCCCTTTGAGATTATATTAAATCTCTAGTACGAAATATTTATGATATTAACCCTAAAATAATTGTAATATGTAAGCATAATAATTACTGGTCCCTCTGAGAATCGGCATTCCAGTTTTTGCATGATTGACAGGTGTCTTGTCTTTGTCAGTGTCATGTCTCGTCATTTACGTTAAGTTAAGTTACAGTTTTTGCCTCGTTTCGTCATGTTGTCTTGTCATTTTCCTGTTTTAGTTTGTAGTAACTGTGTTCCCTCTCGTTTCAGACCACTCGACTTCCTGCCCTCGTGTTTCCCGCCTTTGTGATTGTCAGCCCCGCCCTGATGGTTTCCACCTGTGCTCACTCACCTCATGTTTAAATAGTGTGCGTCTCCCTTTGTGTCGTGCTAGTTTGTCTTGGCCTCAGTGTCGTGATAACCAGCCGTAATTCCATGTCAAGATTTCCTGTTAGTCCCTGTGTGAGTTGTTTCAGTGTCCTTGTTATTTTGTTCCCTTTGCTGTCTTGGTGTTCCCAGTTTTGTTCCTCCACTTTTCAGGAGTGATTTTCTGTTGTTAACTTTGTTAATTTAGCTCCTTTTTGTTTTCTTGCATTTTCATGTTAGTGTTTTTCCTCCGTTCCTTAGTAGTGATTTTGATTTGTTACTTTGTAGATATCTCTTGCCTTGTCAAGCATCATATTTTGTTATAAATAAATACTCTACTACTTAATTTGTACTTTGTTTGAGTTGTGCGTGTGGGTTCATTTTTTGCCTTGCCCAGTCGTGACAGTCAGCCATAGTAGCTCGCTCACAACCTTGTAGGGCTTCTAAAAGCAAGGGGTTAGTGAAATTAAGATTACGACACTGTCTTAGTACATTATCTGATATGATACATAGGATGGTCTTACCAATGGGGACCCCAGGGACACCTGCATCACCTGCAAGGAACACGTAATTAGTATGAGACACAAACTCTGAGTTTTCCGACTTCTTAATGAAAGAAAATAAATTCAAGGAGATAGCGTTGACAGAAAGGGTTTGTGTGTAACCATTCAATAGGGCTAAATCTTGTGTAATAACACATGGACAAAAGATGAAGATTTGTAACTGAAAGAGAAAATTTCACACAAAACAGTCAACTGAGTTTACCTTTAGGTCCTTCTGGCCCCTCCGGCCCTCTAGGTCCAGGCTGACCTGGGAAACCTGACGTGAAAACCAAAACCCTGATTAAGCATCTGGTAAAAGAGCTCGGAGGTTCATTATTGACCCGCAAAAAAAAATAAGTTGATGTCTTGCTCCCAATTTTTTACTTTTTACTTGGTTCACTTTCTTTTCAACAAACCTGTTAAAGATAACGTATAGAAAAGTTGAAGCTCATTTAAGTTAGAATTTCCTCAAAGGTTTTGGGTAAACAGTCTGCCATGTATTTCCTCTGAAATCTAAACAAATGTTGTGCATGGAAGTGCACACAAATATCTATTCTTACACGGGTCAAGACTTCCATAGCAGATCCTCTTTATTTTATTTTGTAAAAATCCATCTCATCTTGTTGACATACCAACACCTGGTTCTCCTGGACTTCCTGGAAGACCTGGTTGACCTGGTTCACCTGAAACAATCATCAGTAAATTAAAACAGAGATTGTGTCTAGACTACAGCCTGTAGTTTCTAAACACTATGATGCATGCAATGGTTTACAATTTTGTCACCTTGGTACCCTTGGGGTCCTTGGCTACCTAAGGAGAATGAATGATAAGATGAAAAATATTTCTGTGAACAAGAGGTTGTATTCAATTTTAAAGAAATACCCTAATTCTTATCTTGAACTGAGATCTTCCACTTTCACTAATTAGTACCGTAGATTTTGAAATAGAGAGACACAGTTTCAGAGGCATCTAATTTGTCAAACTTACCTGCTGAACCCGGTGGGCCTGGGGGTCCTGGAGGTCCTGATGGTCCAGCAAAAAAGGTTTCTAAGTCAAAATGCAAAAATGCATCAAAATTCCCAGCAAATACAGTACAAGCTGATTATGATGTGTCCAGTTGTTGACCTACACTACATCTGAAATTAGATTACTTTGACCAACCTGACGTAGGCACAAAGCTGCCAGGTTCTCCTTTCTCTCCTGGAGGTCCAGGTGAACCAACACCTGTGAAGACAGCAATGCAGTTACAGATCGATTTAAAATGAGAGAGAGAATATTACTTTTTATCCTGACACAGCCTAAAATCATCCTGTATGCGGATGATGGTCTATCTATCTATCTATCTATGTATTGCGAGTTACTTGTTTACCTGGCTCTCCAGGAGGACCTCTGCGTCCTGGAGGACCTTGTTTAGTCTCACCTAAACAAGAGTGACAGCAATATTTGAATACTCATCAGTTTGATCGAAGCCACTGTCCCAATTGTTTGGAAATGCCCTTGGTATCTTACAAATAGCTTTGAACATACCAGGAGAACCTTGATGACCAGGTGCTCCAGGAGGCCCTGGAGGTCCTGGTGGGCCAGGAGGTCCAGCAACTGAAGATAGTTCAGTTAGAAATTAAAACACAGAGGATGTAGCAGTGTGTATTACTGTTTTTATTACAGTGCCATTACTTATATTACCACCGGATGGTGCCAAAGTAATGAATTAAAGAAAATAGAGAGGTACTCACTGTCTGTTTGGGTGGCACTGAAAGTTTCTGAACTCTTGACACTGATACCAGGCTCACCAGGTTTTCCTTGCTCTCCCTTCTCACCCTTTTCTCCATTCTCTCCTCTCTCTCCTCGTTCTCCCTTGGAACCTAAATAATTACGACAATGTACCATCACAGAAAAAACAATCTGTTCAATATGTATTAACAATCCTTACATCCATCTAACAGCTGACCCATGTCAGGATCCCCAGTTTTGTCTCCCTGTGTTTCTCCTTTCTCTCTCTCTCCCGTGTGTGTTTGTCTCCCCCTGTCTGTCTCTCTTGGAGAGTTGCCACCGAGCGGAGACAAGGAGGTTACTCCCCCTGTCCACACACCTGCTTCAGATTATCCAATCGAGCCATCTACACCGCTCAAGTATAAAAGACCGGCTCAGCTCTCCACTCGTCGCCAGATCGTCCGTTATCTTCCGTGGTAATTTGTGTGGCTCCTTGAACTCTAGATAACCTGTTCGTACTCTATGATTTATTCCTGTTCTGTCCACGTATCCCAGACCCCGGTTCACCTGAACCTGCCTGCCTGCTCCTCCTCGTCTCCGGCCCTCGCCTGCTCCAACCACCACGGCTTCCAGCCTCCTCCACGATTCCCCCCGGAACTTTCTCTCTCCCCCGTTTTACAATAAATCATTGTTTCAGAACTACCTGCTCCGCCAGTGTTCTTATGTCTGCATTTTGAGGTCCAGCCAGTTAGCATTCCTAACAATCCATCTCAGATGTTTGATATGGCTCAAGATGGATTTACCAGGTTGTCCTGGGATACCAGCAGGGCCAATGGGGCCAGACAGACCGGGGGATCCAGCAGGACCTGGAGGCCCAGCGGGCCCTGGTGGTCCGGGGATGGCAAAAGTATCGGAGCCAACTAGAAACAAAATGAGACAAACACCAATTACACTTTACAGATCCTTGTTTTATGGCTTTGAAACAGATGCAGAGTACACAACTACAAAGTGTTGCTGTTCTTACTTGGAGCGATGACTTTCCCAGGTAATCCTGGTTCACCTGAAAGACAATGTTATGTTAGATTGCATAATGAAACTACACATTATAGACATACTGTATATCAATTGTTATATTGGCCTAAAATTCTTTAGCATTTCCTTTATTGGAGACTTTTCAGCGTCAAATCATAACACTGTACTGTTTTAAAGCCTTAATTAAAGGGTAGCAGTAAACATTCAATTCTTAGTTTTGGAGAACTTTGGCAAAAAAAGATTTACTCCCGTTTACAGAAGTAGCATTAACGCTATTTATTCTAATGTAGCTCTCACGTGCACAAATGTTGAGAGGTAAAGCGTGTGTGCAAGCTAGCGATGGCTCAAGTGATAGCGATGTCAGTTGGTCAATCAGTTGCTCCACCACTTTGGTCCAGACTGAAACGTCTCAACGTTCTTAAATAGATTTTCATGAAATTTTGTACATTTATGGTCCTGAGAGAATAACTGGTGATTCCCTAACTTTCCATCTAGTGCCATCAAAAGGTCGACATTTCTATTTTTCCAAAACTTTGGTTTACTACCAAATACCTGCAAAAGTAATGACATTCCCATCAGCCTTAGCTGTACTTTGTGTTCAGTGCTGATGTTACCATGCAAACATGCAAAATGTGTTAACATTTTCATGGTAAACTTGTTAGCTGACCTTAGTGACACTGTGCCTAAGCAGACTTGCAGCATCTCTAGCATGCTGTACTCTTTGTCTTTTTGTGTGTCTGCATGGTTTTGTTTTGTTTTTGGCTTTCATTAGAGAGGAAATGAGGCATTACCTTTACCACCAGGCTGTCCTGGATTTCCAGCAATACCTGTGGCAATGGATCAGACAAATATTAAAATACACAAAATCTAATCTGTATGGAGAGTAAAATAATTAATTTTGGTATATATTCTCATACCAGGGGGTCCTTGAAGCCCAGGGGGACCTGGGGGAAAAAAAAAATCTTTGTGAGGCTTAGGAAAGATGGATTTCATTTCAATGCGATCAATTAAACATAAATCACCTGAAATTCCTCAGGCAATATTTGATGAACACAAGTGATGACATCACAATTGATTATATATTCTGCCATAATTGGAAAGTGTTGTGGTACCTTGGGGACCAACATCTCCAGGAAGTCCGGGTAGTCCTCTCACACCAGGAAGTCCCATTGAACCCGTGTCACCTGTAAGTTATACAGCAACTGTGATCAATCTTTTGTCGTCTCTCTTTGACGACGACTGCTGAGTCAGTCCTCATCATACCCCTCATCTTATTAATGGGATGTCATATTTTCTTTTACTGCTATTGTGAAGCCCTCTTCTCACCTGCGATTCCTTTAGAGCCCTTTGGTCCAGCAGGGCCTTGTGTTCCAGGTTGTCCTGCTTCGCCTTTAATTATGAAAACAGGAACCATCAAAATCGAATCAGATCAGATGTTTAAATGCAACTTAGTAACCCTAACCCACTCTTATTGTACATTTAACAGAATAAAATTACATAAAACAGTCTAAAGTTAGCTAACATTAGCCACCAAAAGCTACTGGTCATACCAGACCAAGTGAGACTGCAGCAGCAAAACTTTATTATTAAGTATTGCATTGAGCGAGGGATTTTTCTGCTTATGAACTGAACTCTTCATTTGTAAGAGAATGAATGTGCTCATTCTTCTTTCGAAAGTTACATAGACCTGCTTTAATACTGATGCCACCAGTCTTTGTTTATGCCAGTCAGCATCTAACCAGAGGCATCTATACCACTTTTAAATTCAATAGCTGCTGTGATAGGAACTGTGTTATTTTATTCATAAGTTATTCTGGGACGCACCTGCTGGTCCACGTGGTCCCCTCTCCCCCTGGTCTCCCTTGGTTCCTGGTAGCCCTGGTGTTCCTCGATCACCTGCATTAAAACGATAAAAGGTGTCAGCGGAGCGACCAGAAAGTTGGTCTAAATATGATAAAAGCTATTCTTACTTATATCATTGTCGTTAACTTATCAATAAGTGTTCTGCAAAGATATAGTAACCTAATCTGTTCTATGGACTTCGGTCTCTTTGTTACACATTGTCATGTCCTCTAAGCACTTTTTTATTTTTTTGCCAATTTCTACAAGACGGTGTATTCTAGTGTATATGTGGGTCATGAAAATGAAAATAAGATAAAACCTAAAAGGTACCTTTAGCTCCTGGAGCTCCTGCTTCACCCTGGAAACCCTTTGGACCCGGAGCACCTGCAGACAAATATAACTTAATTTAATACACGACTGCCAATCAAGACCAAATAACAGACAAAATGAAATGAAAGCCATGTGAAATGGAGTCTTTACCAGGGCTTCCCGAGGCACCGTGCTCTCCCATGGCACCTAAATCAAACGGGGAAGAAAACATAGTGGCTGTTGATCATTGATTCAGTATTGATAGATTACTAATTATAGTGTGTTTTCCCAACCTGACAATGGTTTTCATCAAAAATGTATTTTCTTGAGACACTTGCAATATGTTTTAAAAAGGAACATCTGTATTTATGTCACTCGTGAAGTGGTCTGTGAATATACTAAACATGCAAAACTCTTGCAAATGTTAAATGTTATCTGATCTGACCTATAATGCCGTCATGACCTTTGACCTTACCTTTTGGCCCCACAGATCCAGCAGCACCAGCAGGACCAGGACGTCCTGGTTCGCCTTGAGGTCCTGTCAAAACAGGGTTTCATTATCAAAGTCTGAACACCTCAACAAATACCTCCTCTTGATTCAACATGGGTGATGTAAAAACATTTTCTACCTTTGTCTCCTTTCGCTCCAAAACCTGATGGTCCAGCCTCTCCGCGGGGGCCCATCGGTCCCTCCCGGCCCCTCTGGCCTTGTGGCCCCTCAGGACCTGGTTCACCTGTTCAGAAAGGAGGAAAGACTCAGCCCATTGTTTTCTTTTTCCTAGTGTCTACTCATCCTCAAAGAACAATGAAAATGAACTTAACACTACCTGCACTTCCCTTTGGTCCCCTTGGTCCATCCAATCCTGCGTGACCCATCTGCCCAGGAGGACCTAAAGAAATAAGATATATGATTGGAGAAGGAGGAGGAAGTGCGTTTGTCACCTCTGCGGGATGGAAAAAGCTACAACACGTTTGCTCTCAGTCTTACCTGGCAAGCCAGGAAAGCCGCTGTCACCTGCAAGAGACCAGTTTATAACCGTTGGTCGCAGTTTATGGAGCTTGACTATATCACACACTGTTGAGGTTTCATACAATTGAATATGAAATGAATACATACAGACATGCAGGACAATCCCTCACCTTTTTGTCCAAGCTGCCCTGGATCACCTGTCAAGAAACAGCCAGTCTTATGATGGATATCAACAAACAAAATATCAATTTCCAAATCATTTTATGATATGTGCAAACATGCCTTTAGGTCCGGGATCTCCTCTCTCCCCTTTGAGTGAGTATGCAAGTGTTTCTAAAAGTAGAAGAAAAAAAAAAGGTTGTTTCACCGACAGATGGGTCGACTCACGGTAACTGATCAGTGTGTTACATTTCCGTACCTCTTACAGCATCCGTGCGGAGTTCGGCCCTGACCAGCTGCTGAACGGCTCTCTGCAGGTCAGCGCTGTCCTGTCTCGCTCCGCTCCCCGCGCCTCCCCCTGGCCCAGCGGCCCCCAGGTTGATCCCGTTGTCAGAGCGGGTCAAAATGGAACCGGAAGAACTCCTGTCGAGGTATGGCGAGTCCAAGGGGTCGATGATGTTGATGCCCGAGGAGGCCGACAGGCGGCTGGACCTGACTGCCGCAGTGCCGGTGATGGCTTCGAGAGCATCAACGCGGCTCTTGAGGCGTTTCACTTCTTCGCCTTTGAGGCCGGAGAGAAGATGATGGACATGCTCAGATCACCTTCAGTGACACCTGTGAAGGTAAATAACATGCTGCTGGAGAATTCATGGGTGGGGTTACTGCCTTACCCAAAGCGATGAGTCCAAAGAGGAGGCCGAGGAGGAGGAGCAGGCTGAGCAGGAGGCCGAGCAGCCACTTCCACCAGCTGCAGCAGGAGCAGAAGCCAAAGCCTGATTCATCTTCACGGATCTCTGGGAAACAAAAGTGTTGAGAGACACAGGTTTTTTCTCCCAAGACAGTAAGACAACTGGACTGGATGCATTATAGGAGCTTACTAAGGCTTTAGTACTTCAGAGTTGAGAATTAACATTTTTTCCTAACTTGCCACATTTTTCTTAAAAAGGGGGGAGGGTGGGGGGGGTTATGTGGGGTCATGTGCCGGACTATTTCTTGGCTGGTTGCAGTTACTTCCCAGAGTAAGCCCTGGTCACCTGGCAACTTCACTAAGGCTCGAGGAAGTCACCACACTGGGCCAAGAAATAGTCTGGCCCATAATCTCCCGTAAAACCACAAGTTGTTGTTTTGACACTTCCATAATTACATATTGATTATTGACTTTTAGAGGTGGTAGCTGGTAGGCAGATTTTATTGCACAATACAAAACAATGCAATGAAGAGCAAAAGGTGTTGCCCACTTTATCAGCAGGTTCAAATATATACCAAACAATATATTATTGTACATATTATTGTACATTAACATGCCAAAAGTGAAAAATGAAACTACAAATAACGATAACAAATGAAATTAAACTTCTTATGTAATCGTCTAAGACCTATTTTAGCAATTATGTTGTAAATCAAGGTTTTCGTGGGGGTCTGGCAGGATTTGACTGTAAACTTGGAAATACAACAGACTATATACAGTACCTGCATAGGTGGCTTTGTCTTTTGTGGAAACTTTCAGGGTTCCAGCTTTTTAAAAAAAATGAAACAGCAAATAATTACATGCCAAACAAGCAATATAATGCACGTGATGAATCTAAAAACCAGTAAGATTTGTGTTGCGTATCAATCTACATGTAGCATCTGTTCCTTCCTCCATTGTGCTGGACGATAGCTTCTGCTTCTCTCTCTTCAGCGAGTCCTCGGAGTAGGTCACTACAACACAGAACATTTATCACTGATCGCACATAGGAAACGGTTGACAAGAATGCATCTTTGGAGGGGATTTTAAAATGGCAGTAGCAATAAAAGTGGCTGAGGCAGTGGGGAAGCACAGCAGCGCTGTCAGCAGTAAAGCAGGTGCAGTATTGGAGCAGCAGTACTTTGTCGTGTTCAGTATTACCAGAAGTACTAGCCGGTGCAGCAGACATGAACTGCTTCCCTGTGTCTTTGGTCATCACCAGCCGCTCTGTCTCCTTCTTGACAGGCGCGTTCTCCTTCTCTATCAGCACAAACTTAAAGTCTTTGCCCGAGGCCTCGTCGCTGATGGGACTGCTGGGTCTCACTGCGAGAAGCAGACAACAAGACCTACTGATGTGTACTGTAAAATAATAAGCATCCAGTGATACGGCGGCAAAGTGAAAACTGATGTAACTGTAATGTCTTACGTGATTAAGACATTTTGAACTTCTGATTTATAGTTTCATTTCTTGAATGATGACACTGTCATATGTCTATGTGTCATTTCTATTCTTATTTTTATTTTATACCCTTCTAACCTTTAATTATTTATTTTTTACTTATCTTCATTTATCTGTACTTATTACTGTACTTATTAATGAATTTCCCCTCTGGGATCAATAAAGGCTTATCTTATATTATACTCTATGATGAATGTATATTGCATATTATATTGGGCTTGTATTGTCTAACAAAAGCACATATCCAGCCCCCCCACCTGTGGTTGTGCTGATTCCAGTGGAAGACACATTTTTCTGCACACCATAAACTGTGAAGAGACAAACGCGCACATTTAGACAGTGATTCGTGATTCCAAAACCTTTTCATACATACACACATTAAATTAAATGTTTCTTTATCACATCCTGGCATTCACCTTCAACTGTTTTTGGAGTGAAACTTTAACATGATATTTTAACAGGTTCAACATAGCTGTAAGATATTGTATTTTTTGTTTTTGTTCTTAATCTTGGCTGTACATCGCTGCTTTACCAAATTGTGTGTTCGTTCCAGTGGGAGAGAGGACGGTGGGGCTGGTACTGGCCAGGTTATTCTGAACACCATACACAGGAACTGAGACAGAGGAGGGGTGGGTGGGGGGACAACATGGCGATCTACTGTCAGTGCCAAACTATATATAAGGTCGTGAAAATCCCCCAGTGGGCTGTGACGCGATGCAGGAAGAGGCTCACCAGTGCTGCTGGCAGACAGGCCACTGTTCCCGGAGGGAGAGCTGAGTGTCAGGTTGTTCTGAACTCCTCCTGTCCATCACAGAACAGAGCAGAGAGTCTCATCTGTCCATTTATCACAGTTGGCAAAGAACATAAAAACTTGAGATTCAGAAATTCCTGCCCTGCCGAAGACATGTTTTCTCCAAGTGGTATGCAGCCATGCAGATCGTTTCATGAATTTTACGTGCAGAGGAAACCCCAAAACAATTGAGGCGAATTCAACTCAATATGCTCCACTTAAAGCATTAAAAAAAACTATATTCAAAAAACTCAATATCAACTTTTATTTTAAGAAGCGATGTCCCGTTTATTACCAACAGGCCACAGAATGAGGAGTTTTCATTGAAACGGCTTTCTGCTGTAGAAAACTGCAGTCTGGGAGTAAACAGGACGTTGTGTCTGGAAAGGCAAGTTGACACTGAGCTTTCTGAATGTCATTTTTAGTGCTTTGAGCAGCACAAACAAAATGTAATGTTTTTGTAAAACCAAAGGAAACACACACAGCCCCTTCCACGGTTAATTGAGAATGGTGCAATACAGCAGTTGCACATTTATTTCCTCTGGCAACAGGTTGCTGACGTTACTGGTTGTCATGTGTGACTGACCTGAGTGGTAAAGGGTGGAGGTCGTGGACAGGTTGTTGGGGTTGGTATTGTAACTGTAGCTGCTGCCTACGCCTCCAGACCAAATGCTGCCATAGTGGTCTTGTAGGGGAGACAGACAAGTGAAAAATAAAACAATGTACCGTAAACAATCGCACATTCTGGGATGTGAAGGAAACGACATTTAGAAACATAACATCATGGTCACTGCTGTGGTATAAGACAACCCAATTAGTGTTTGCAAAAATAAGGACCAAAAACTAAAAGTCAAACTTGCAATGATGTCTGGTATTAACAAGTCTTATTTCCTGTAGACTATCACCACATGAGTATAAATCTTGATGTCATCCTTTAAGATAGCAGCTGACATGACAGCTGATTGGTTGAACCTGTGCTGGAGCTCTCAGACATGGTCCTGGTCTCCACGCTGGCCTTCTTGGGGATGGGCAGCGTGTTGCTGGGGGACTGGGTGGGGCTGGTGCTGGTTGAGCGGTTCCCTCTCAGCAGGCGCTTCACGTCGTCCAGCTCCGTCCCTGCACAGCAGCGGCGACAGCGGGCATCAAACGGATGGCTCAGTCACCATTCACCTCAAATCCAAACTTGCTATATTTCATCGTAAATACATTCTTTGGGATCAGACATGTGGACATGTACGGCCATGAAGAGTCGTACTCACAGCTTGCTGGTGGAGAAGCACTCTGAAGCCTGGCTCTGATCTCACTCTCTAAAAAAAACAGAAAGAATGGTTCATTGAATATCGTTACTTTCACCTATGAGTAAAGGTCAAAATCCTACTTGGTGTGTAATTATATGTATTGTTTGTGCACTATCCCTTTAAGTGGACTGTGTCCCAGATGCCAGTGTACCTCTGCTCTGAGTTCTCCCTCTGGTGGCAGAGCTTGAAGTTGCACTTGAAGTGACTAAAAGACAAAAATAAAACAACAAATTCATTGACCTACAAATCTCAGCTCAATATTCACTCTCCTTTTAGCTTTGTTTGGGGCTCCATTTACTTCATAGAAAGATATTAGGCTCTTTAGCTGCTACATAGTCTCGCATAGCCAGACCTCCACCCTTCAGAGGGACTAGTTTAACCTATTATCATTCTGGGACAGGGGGGAAAAAATGCTCTGGCTTGTTTGTATTTCTTTAAACCAAAGGAAGGGGAGGAATATTCCGACTGAAAAAGTCGGCCAATGGCAGACTTATCTCAACAGCCTACATCCGGTGAGTCGGACTAGCTGCTAAATGATCTACTATGTTCACAGGTCAGCTGCTAGCTTCGTCTGTCCTTTGCTCGGTGCTGGCCGAGTAGCATGCGGTTGGTTTGTCGGAGGCAAAAACTTACCGTACTCCTTCCTGTTGTACTCTGGAGAAGAGTTTGTGCTTGAACTTTCTGAAACATGACGACAAAAATATTCATAATGTAATGATCATATGTACAGACAATGTGGAAAAAGACCAGACCAGTTCAGTAAAGAAGCATGAATTAATTGACCTTTGACCTATGACTAACCGTCAAAGACCTCCGAGAAAGCTGTTGCCATGGTGCTCGTGCTCTTCCTCTCTTTTGGAGACGGTGAATAAGTGATTGCTGAGGATGATCCTCTCTTCGCTTCCCCAGATCCTCCTGAACTGTAGCTGGTCTTGGTCACTGTTGAAACTGTCACAGCACCTAGACCGCCTTCCCTTTTTCCTTCTCTGCCCCCACTCGCAAAACTAGAGGACATGCTGTAGGACTCCCCTCCAGCGGCCCTAAACCCTGCCGCCGAGCCCCCCGAAGCCTCCGAACTCCCTCCACCTGAGGACACGGCAGAGGAAGCTCCTAGAGTAGTGAGGCTGATGCCTCCGGTGCCCTTGCTGGCTCTGGATCCACCAGAGGCGTGGGAGCTGCTGGATGTAATCAGAACTGAGCTGCTTGTGCTGCCGGAGCCTCCTGACGCAGCTCTCCCACCAGACCCTCCCGCACTCAGAAAAACATCACCTAGAGGAACAGAAAGGAGGAGAGGATTTGCCACCTCATAATGATGAGCGATGATTCATTACGTTTTATCTTGTCAAAGCCCGCTTGAAATACTCAGATGACGTTGCCCGCTGGGGCTGAGGATGGCTAAAATTTCATCGCCTAAATCCAGCTTCGACTGCAGGACTGAACTGGCAACGTTCATATTTGACCTACAACGTGAATACCCAGTTCAACTTTTTTGTTGTTGTTATCAAATGACATTCCAAGGCAGGCCCTTGCTCGCCTGGTAGTGTGCCTGAGCATGCCTTATTACTCTTTACCATTAACACGACACTGATTTATGGCACTCTCATATAATACAGTGGCCGCCGCTGGTGCTGCCCAGGGTAATGATCTTTTCTTGCCTACTAAAAATGATAAGCTGTCACCTGGAGGGTTGAGAGCCTTCTAGCTCCCTCTAGTGGCAAAATATGACGATAGCATATCACTATAATTCTTTGCCTAAAGCCACATACTTTAAAGGTGCATTCGTTGTTTGGGGGGCCACTTGGGGGCAGCAGAACGAATGGAACGAATTATGCATGCTAGGCGCACAGGTGACTAATGGCACAACTCACTTTGCGACGTCAGTCCGGTAGTCGTTACTGATTTTGTGACCACTGCAAAGAAAAATGTAATTGTTAAATACAAATACTCGTGCATACTGATGTTCTTGTACTATTTTCTACCATGTGCCTTTAAAGGGTTGGTCCACTGAGAGCAGTTTACATTGGAAAAAACCCATTTTCAACTGAAGAAAATAGTCCTTATAAAAACAGTTTACAGCGTGAGCTGGGAATTATTCTATTCTACTTCCACTGTATTGAGTTGGAAGCAGAAATCTCAGAGACAGATACCTCGAAACGTGAGCCATTGTTGTCTTTTTTTTTTCGTAATTTAGACGAACCGACCCTTTAAATTCTGTCATCAAGCTAGTGCCGTGTACTGCCGTCACCACAGCTTCTTTTAATTTGTTTGTAAGTAAGTTATGCATTTGTTGAAAATACAAAATATATAGATAAATGAATAAGCACTGCATTTCAGAACAGCCACAGTTACAGGCCAACACCTCTCAGATCTCACCGCTGCTACTTCCTCCCACACCTCCACCAGAACTGACAGTCCTGGCTGTGATGAGATTGTCCATCCAATGCTCGCTGTTGCAAAAAAAAACAGAGAATATACTTGTTTCTGCTGCAAAGGATCCATACAATTATACTGTGTGAAATATGAAAGGCTGTAGATTTTCATGACATTGGACGGGAATGTTATTGCACCCCGAGGCAGTCCTTTTGAAGAAGTCAAAGAGGTTTCATTTTGAGCGGTCATATTTCTTTCCTGTGTGACCCCTCTTTAGAATCCAACATGCCATTGATTTAAAGGGTTCAGCTGAATCTGTATAGAAAGGACGCTGCTCTTTGTTTACTTGATGAATGCGGCTTTCCTTTTAACACAAAGGACCTGCAGTATAAAGGCAAATCACTACTGAAACAGGTCTGAGGTTTCAGTTATAGCTGGAAACTATGTCACAGACACACACACGCACACACACACACACACACAGCCACCACAGCGTGGACACCTGCAAATCTCATAAACCCTGTGTTTTATTACTTAATATTACTTAAATAAAAACTTCTTCCGTTGGATTAATAAGGACATAATGTAGAGTTACAACTGGTCGCATTTTCCGTGTTGCTCCTCAGCTTTCAATATTTTACCATGAAAATACATTTTACAATACAGATAAATAGTCATTTGATTTTGACGTCTTTAGGGGGTCCCAAGTGATAATGAGACCACCACGTATTTCGCCCTCTAGTGGCTTTACATAGTCACATCATTGTTTGTTTTTTTTTGGCACAGATCGTTGTCTTCATCGAGAGTATGATAGATTTTCCATACTAACCTTGTAGGAATGAATCCTGTAACCACAAAAACAAACCCACAAAATACTGTAAAATCATCACTGTTGTAAAATAGGCTACCTCTCTCCAACAACTACCGTAATGTGTCACTCCCACACATGAATACACACTAAGATTAAAGCAATGCTACATCCTTCCTCTCACAAAGTAAATTAATAAATCAATTAATAAATCTCACCCTTCAAATAATAGCTCCTTGTAGCTGCTGTTATATGAAACAAAGTTACACGGTCTTGCTTTACAGACGCTAACATGGAATATGGAGACACTTTGTCAAGTTTCTGTCATATTTATGTAAAAATTATATGTTTTCCCTCCCAAATCATATTGCCATTAGTTATTAACATAAAAGGCCTCACTGTGTTGCTCTCCAGGCCAACCTGCACATGCATGCACAACTTGTTTCTCAACTATGTTACGGGCAAGTGACTGAGAAGATTATAGGTTTTAGGTTTTACAGTGTTTGTTTTTTTTTTTTAAATCTTTCACACGGCTTGTATTTTTGTTGCGCAGCATCCGTATTTCATGCTGCTAACGCAACAGACTCGAGACACTTTACCCACCTCCATCACCTGAAGCGCATGTTTTTGTTCAAGTGCTATTTTTTACATTTAATCATATATTCCAACTTCCTTATCTCCTCACAATATTTGTCTTAATATAATATACATATATACATAAGAGGCATATAATTATAGTACCCTTCATGTTTGTTTTTCATGCATCGTATTTGTATTTGTATTTGTACAGATTTTGAGTTTTTTAAGGTTACCTATCTTTACTGTCCTTGTATTTCCAATTCAAGTCATATTGACAATTACATTTTCCTGCATGGGATCAATAAAGTTGTTCTTATCTAATCTGCTCTTGATTAGATACTCAGCCATTTTCTCACAAAACCTCCAAGTTAGAAACTTGTTTTAAACACTCTTTATCATCTAGTAGCTTTTGCTTTATAGCTAGTGATTTTAAAAAGCATTTCCATCCTCAATAACAAATTGCACAGCGTTCTGCTTACCTTTCAGTTCATCTATGCAAAAATAATCCCTCCCCCACTTATGTCAGCCAGCAGTAAAAACTTAATCAGTCCTTCCTATCGCCGTGTACGACGTCCAGGTGCTGAAGGAATACGCTGTGCAGTGCCAGGGACTTGAATGCGCCTGGAGAGTTTATGTATTAGCTTTGTCTGACTCATAGCTTCACTCGACAAGTTCCAACAAAGTGGAAGGGGCCGTTAGTTCAGCCCGTGACAGGTTCACTGTGTAGACAGTACAGGAAGAATAGCCCTGGGCTGAGTAAAAGATTGCTATAAAGGTAGTGAAAGTGATTGAACAATGTGTTGCCCTACTGTATTACTAATTACGCTGGTTTGTTTCTATAATAAACACGCTTGTTGAAGGTATGAATACTGGGTGGACATGCTTTGTGAGTCAGAAATATAAAAGGAATGTGACATTGAATCTGAAGAGCACTGAAACATGACCGAAAAGTGAAAACCTTTCCTCTGAAACATGGACAACAACAACAGCTCAGTTTCTTCTACCTGTTTATTTTGACATAATGTGGCACAAGCTTCCTTTGCAAAAAAAAGAAGTTGTCATGTTGGGAATTTGATGACTTTGTTTGCATGCCTCGAGCATTTACAGTGGCACTGAGGCCTGACACTCCACTCCAACGGCAAACCATGACTGCACTTTGTCAGATTTAGATTCATTCTCTTTGGAGCTGAGCAAAGCGTTCTCAACAACATCACAGGTACACAACTTCAAGTGGGTGAAAAAAATCCCCTTATATTATAGTTTGGTTTTTTTTTGCATAGAGATTAAACAAAGAAGTAGTGCTGTGAAGGGGGATATTTTTATCAGTACACCTCGGGAGTTCAGCCAACACAATCATGTGAATTCATACCAGGTTAGTGAGTTAAAAATCAGAACAGCCACAGCAACAGCCTTCCGCTAGTTATTGTAGCGTAGCTTGAGATAAGCTAAATCACGGTTCGTGGGTGAATCGTAAATGTTCAACAGCGTGAGGCATGAGTCAGTGAACTCCGCGCCAAGTTATATTCTTTATATATACTTTCAACCACCGTCTCGTCACCACAGCGCTAATGTCAGTGCCAATTTACACAACACATCATTTGCAACCTACAGTGGCAAATAGACTAGCCAGTGCTACGGCTACAGTTGGAGCTCCACCCCGCCGCTCCGTTTGGTGCTGGGCAGGCAGCGTACAGGCGGTTCATTAGAGCTTCTTTGCTGAAAACGAGCTTGATGAGAGCGCTGAACCAAAAATCGTTTGGCATAAAAACCAAAACCAGCCTGCTGAAATATGTTTTGACCATCCATACAGCTGAGGAGAACTGCAGAGGTGATTATAATTCGCTGTGGGTTTGACACACATTTGAACCACTGGAGTGAAAATATCGATTTGTGCAGCTTTAACCTATTGTAGCTAGATTGGCATTCATGTGTTGGTTACATTCACATTTTAGGAGAGTACTGACACATTTTCCTCTTACACTTTTCTTTTTATTTGATCATGAGCAACGGTGTTGATATGCAGATTAGACTGACATTAACTTTTAGGGCCCATAGCCTACATATTGTATGTCGGTATACACGGAATCTGGATCCTGGATTATTGTGCAAATGTCACTAAACATGTAAAAATCTGTAACCTTTAAGAAACTATGCAAACTATATATGATGTGAACAAAAGACGAAAGAAAACAGAGGTCAGAAACTGTCTACTGGAGCTCCTTCTGATCCTGTGATGGATGTGTGATCTTTTGGCACAATTACATCTGTTGCTTGAAAATGTTGAATGAAACGCGGTGAGAATTCTTTAGTGACATGGACGCTTCTAATATGAGAAACGTCTGTTGATTCAACAGCAATCAAATAACAACATGGTATGACATGGTATCTTATGCCAACTCTCCGGTGTTATCCACTCATTCATTTGACTTTCACCTTCAGCCTAACAAGGCAGAGACTTTGTTTTGGTTTTGTCCAGGATAAGACAGTTAAGATGTCACTGCAAAAACCCCTGATGTGAAGTATTTGAGGTTTGTTTTGTCTTGTTTTCCATCCTCAGACTCCTGTAAAAAAGAAAACGCATAGTTCGGGGAGAACATGTAACATGAGTGACATGTAAAACCCCCACACCTAACAGCGAAACGCTATTAGTCAGGTATGTTACAGTGCTGGCAAGTGTGGATCTCCACCAACATGCTTCAGTGCCTGCAGGAGTTGGAGGATAAAAAATAATAGCTCCAAGTTCCAAATAAAACCTAACCTAGTCAAATATATATATGTGTATCTATAAAGAAAAATGTGGACATGCAACAGGTTTTCAGAAACTGATGAACAGTTAAATACACCCATGGAGGAAACTTTTTCTTATGGTGCCATCAGCAATCAACAGCATCATTCACCATCACTAACAAAGCAAAGGACACAAACCTTTGCTCCAGGCATTTTAACATCCCACCTGTGAACACGAAGCCCTTTTTAAATGTAAGAGGAAAGCCTAAACTTAGGCTGTTGTCATAACAAACCAAGTCCCAACAGTGTCCTGGTGTTACTGAAATCTTCCCGAGAAGTTACACAAACAGCCACACATCATTTTTGTATGAATCATATTTTCACCCTCTTGGACAGGCAACCAGCCAGCCACAGGTGTTTCATAGCATCCGTGGAGCTGAAACATATTTTGTACGAAACGTTTTTAGAGAGGATTGGGTGTGACTCACTGTTGTGCAGTGCTATAAATCCCCCCACATGAGTTACAGTGGTGTGTCATATCCCCCGGGTCACACAAATGTCCCAAAAATGACCTTTTCCAGAGCTGTTTTTAAAGGATGGTATTCCGTATTTTTCTTATTGTCAATGAATCCCGTGAAAAGGCCAAAACCAACGATTCATTGGAGCTCCATTTTTTTCCAAAAACTGTTAAAAACACATAAATAAGCCCAGCTGTTACGCTGGGTGACATGTTCCTTCATTACCATGAACGTACACTGCAGTTTATTTGGAGTCAATCCCACGTACACAGTCCTACTGCCAGAAATTCTCATTAGAGCATCAAATGTGTATCAATCCACGGCTGAAAATAGTCCCCAATAAATGTACAGTGTACTCCTGTTTGAGTAACACTTGCAAAAAGCTGCAGTGCCTAGCTGTTAAAGGAAGCGATATACTCATTTTTTTTAAAACGGAAAGATATTTTATATTCTCCACATAAACATGTATTCAACTTCAGTGTAAATGAAAAATACAGAATATTGCCAGCCTTTTCAAAGTTTATCAAGTCTGAGTCGAGTTTCAAGCGATGTTAAAGTGAGGCTCAGCTCAAGTCGAAAGTCTTCATGAGCAGTTTGCGAGTCAATTGCGAATTTGTGACTGCTGACCACAAAAATCCTTTCCTTCCTTGCTGTGTTAGTGTTTTTTTACAGAGTCCTTTTCAGCACATAGCATTTATAATTAAATATTCACGCCGTGTGGCTATGGAAATGTATTTGATATTGTTTCATTCATCTTCATTCATCACTTTTTGTTTGAAGCTGTATGTCCCAGAGTACCCTTTATGGCGGTCTTGAAGCAGTTTACCAAGAGTGTTGTATTTAAACATTTGTATATTCTTTATTTCTGTTTGTCTGAAAATGGGGCAATTTATCGGCACTGAGCTAAAAAAGAAAACCTTTGCATTATAAAACGTTAACTGCACTTCAGGTCCCCCAAATTCTCTGACAAACGAAATATTAACATTGAAGACCTCTGTGTCTTCAACATAACCCTGTTTCTCAAGTCTTAAGTAAGTCAAACTTCACTTTAGTCCACGTCTAAGTCTACAGCTCTCCCCTTTGCAGGACAAATCAAATCCATGATTTGTGTCGTCGGATTGGTATGTGGGAACCGTCTGGTGTCTGCTGCAATTCTTGCATGTCGTGGTTCAGAGGCAACATGTGCGTGCAGCATTTCAGAGGAGCCACAAGGCATGTCAGGTGACAGCTTTGACCTTCATCCCACGTATCGTGAGCTCTCCATAATAAATCAGAGAAATAAGTGTGCTGTGACTCACATCTAATACATGAAACAGCTGATGGGCAGGTGCTCCAGCAAAGTCAAGGAAATCTCTTCAGCTCCTTTCCCCTTCACACGTAGCTTTCATTTCATTTGTTTTATTTTATTTATTTGTATTTAACATAGCAGAACACAACAAAACTGGGATATAACTAGTGAGTATTAACACAAAAAAAATCAAGAACACATAAACAAACAATTGTTTTTGCATATATGTATTTACAAAAATATTATAGTTTTTTTCACGTATCTAATTGTGGTGTCATATTCAAATACTTCTTGGCAAGTATGTTGGTTTTAATATATGTGGAATGTTCCCATTAACCTACTCACAGATCTTTACATGTGAGGAAGTCAGTGCTTTGTCATGTTTTGTGTTTCTTTGTTGAAAGGTTTTTAAACGTTTACATGTGACATATATCATTGAAAAATGAAAAATACTTATTTTTCCATTTCTTGACAATGATTGGCAGTATTTGATATTGCCATAAACCAGAAACAGAATTGATATTGATGTAATTTCAACATCAACATGCAACATTTCAATACTGTTAATCTGGTGATTATATTGGGTAAATATCATATACATAAAGGCATTACTCCCTCATCGTATCCACCTATTTCTCTGTCCTTGCTCTTTTGTACTCTAAGTCTGTTGACCCAGATGTTTCTCTTTTTTGCTGT
This sequence comes from Enoplosus armatus, assembly GCF_043641665.1. NCBI lineage: Eukaryota > Metazoa > Chordata > Actinopteri > Centrarchiformes > Enoplosidae > Enoplosus > Enoplosus armatus. Next base: position 7,394,490 of record NC_092181.1, on the reverse strand, counting down.
TATGTTTAAAACAAAAAATACAAAAATACTCTCTTGTTTTTCAGTATATGGCATTTGTTTTTGTTTGCCGTTTGTGTTCGACTGGGCTGGAATTCATCATCAAGTCTCTTGGGGAAAACAGCAGGCAAGATTTACAATGACACCCTTCAGTTTCTTAATGTAACTGGTTTAGTTCAAAGAATTTAGAGGGTTTTTTTTTAAATGTATTTATTTATTTTTGTTTGTTTTATTTTCTGCATAATCTCGTGTTCCACACTCCAGTCCAGTTAGTGGCGGTAATGCGCCTTTAAGCTAACAACCGCCAATAAACTCCGAAGAAGAAGAAGAAGAAGAAGAAGAAGAAGAAGAAAGAACACTCCGGTCCAGTGGGTGGCGACATGCACCTTTAACGTTGGTTTGTAGAAGAAGAAGAAGAAGAAGAAGAAGAAGGGTTGACTGTCATGGCGGCACCCTTGATGCTCTAGGTAACCACAGATCAAAAACACCTTTTGCATCAAGAGAGAAAAGCAGCCCTTTCAGCAGAGCAGACCGCAAACATGAAGTTTAAAGATCTGATGAAGTGGAACACGAGAATGTCTGCAGTGTACGCTGCTGGCATCTGGACCATGATAGGCTCATACGCGTACTTCAGATACACAGGGCGCTACGCGGCGGGTGAGTGAGCGTGAACGGTAACCGTAACTGACGCACGGTGGCGTTCACGGCGGACAAGCAGACATGGCAACACACAGACGTCTAAACAAGTGTCTATTCTGCTAGCCAGGAGAGCAAACTAGTGTTGGCTAACTTGGTGTAATACGTGTGCCCGTATAACTCTCTATATTATATATTATGTAGTCGCTTTCTGCTAATAGTGTTGTGCCCAGTGCTGTAAAGTAACCAATTACATCAATTTCTGTACAATTTTTTAAAATTAAGTTCACTCTACATTTATCAGGCATCTGTGGAGGCTACTATTTTCAAAACAATGAACCTATAAAAGGTCATGACCTGTTGTGTACAGTTTACTGTCGTACAGTACACACTTATAGCATACAGTGCAAGCTACAACCTTAAGATGCTTACATGTTAATGCATCAGTAATAATAACTCAATGATATATAAAACCTGACAATAGCAATAATAAGAAGAAGTAGAACTGGGAGGGACCTTTCTGTGTAATGAGAGGTTTTACTTTGGATACCTGAAGTAGAATCAGCTGATAATACATACAAGTAAAAGTATGAATGCAGGACTTTTACTTGTAATGGAATATATATATATATATCAGTAGTAACTTATAACTGAATTTTTTTTTTTACTCTGCCTCTCCACCCCAGTGCAAACAGGAGAGGTGCAAGAGCCAGCAGATCCAAATAAAGTTGTCTACCAGACTGCTCACACCAAAACCATCATTGTCTACAAGGAGGGCTTTGTCCCGTACACCACAAGGATCTTCAGTTTCTTCAAATCCCTCCGAGGCGACCCCGGGAGCGGAGACAGTGGGAAGTAGCTGCATCGGTGCAAAAGACAATGGACATAAAGATTTGCTCGTGTGGACTTGTGGCAGATCTTTATGATGCACTATGAATTTATGCTTTTGTGTGATTTGCAAAGGTAAAGTCCAGGGCGGTATCACCTGTTCAGGTCTGTGGGAGCTGCCAGTGTGTTTGAACGCTGGTGGACTAAAGAAATATATATATATATATATAAATGTTTGAAACTGTCAACGATGTTCAGTGATATTCCTGTCAGCTTCACCCACGCCACTGTCCAAAATACGCCACAGCCACTAATGAAGTTTAAAGATTTCCTGACTCTGTGAGCAGGTATCATACCATAATACTGTGGCTAGCAGGTCCTCCAGTGTTAACATAGAACTATATTTTGTCATTATCCAGAGTGAGGACAGTCTTGAAATAAGCGCTACTGAAAGTGGAATTCACTTTTCACAATTATTTTTTTATTTTTTTTTTATTTACGTCTGTGCTTTTTCCTACTGTGACATGCCAAAATGTCTCCCATAAATACGGCCTATGAGGTGAAAGATATATTAGAAGCAGACTTTCAATATAATGCTGTCCAACACTCCCACAAAGTGCAGCTTCAAAATGTGCATCAGAATTGAATCTACATAAAGTCAACAATAAAAGCAAACTTGGAACACTTTAAGTAAGCTGGTATGTATTACATGGCTATTGTATGAAGATATTGTGATTTTCTGATGACCCAGTGTAAGCAATATCCATTCTTGCAACACCTGATACCTCAACTCTGCGCTATATTGTAATATAGTTGGTGTTCATCTTACAAATTCAAATTGTTTATGGCGTTGTTGCAGAAACATGCCACACAGTTGGGTTGTTACATCAATTTAAACGTTTAGTTGTGCAGGGGAAATGAGCACGGTCATTCCCTGCACTCTAATGTACATGTCATTTACAAACATTCTACTATTACAGCCACTACCTTAGCATTCGGAGTCGGCATTCAAAGTGAAGAAATGCCACACTGTAAAAACACTCGAGTTAAAGTCCTCCCCATGTACACAAGTATTGTGAGAAAAATGTACTTAAAAGGATAAAAGTGAAAGTACATGCTTTGTTGGCAAAATTCCTTTGTCAAAGTTAATATTACATATTGTACTATTAATTATTACAGCAGCATTTTTATATTGTAGTTGCCCGAGGTGGAGCTGAGCTATTTTATATACTGTGGGGTGCTCATTATAGGTTTTTAAAATCTTAATCTGTAAAGTAACTATCGCTGAGTTTTCCCTCTGAAATCTAGTGGAGCAGCCTATAGGTAGCATTAAATTAAGATATTAGTAATTAGTACCTCCGAATTTTACAACAATTCAGTAAATATACTTTTGCCTCAGCAAACCTCCGTGCAGAAACAGCAGAGGGTGTGTGTACTGCGCGTTTCGGCCGCTAGAGGGCGACAGCGTTCCGTCCACGCCGCGAGTCCTCGGAAGTTGAGAGCGTGCTCCCCCAACACTACCAAAACAATGAAAGCTATCATTCAGAGGGTCACCAAGGCGACCGTGACAGGTAAGCGTCTGTTGTGGACTGAGCGAAGCTGCCGTGCTTTGACGCCTTTGATAGCGTCAATAAACCACGTTAAGCCGCGGCTCATAGCTTTCCTTTATTAACGTCGCTGGCCACGAACGTTAGCTAACCTAGCATGGTTAGCATCAGCACTCCCAGCGAAACCGAATGAGGCTCCAGAGACAGCCAGGCGTGCCTCTGACTCGGGAGTCCAGACAGAGCACTTGCTGGCTGCCCGGGTGTTCATGCTCGGAGGAAACCAGCAAAGGTTACGTTATTTCAACCGCGCCGAATGACGAACGTGTCCCCCGGATGTCGGCGGCTGACAGCTTGAATGACAAGTCCTGACTGCTGGCTCCTTTCCTCCGCGCACCAGCGATGTCACTCAGCCTGTCACCTGTCAGCCTTGGCTGCTCGTCACTGAGCGGCCACAGCACCAGCTCGCTCGCTCATCGACCTTTTCTGTTTGTCTCTTTTCCTGCAGTGGGAGAAGAACAGATCAGCTCAATAGGAAGAGGACTGTGTGTACTGCTGGGTATATCAGTGGAGGACACCCAGAGGGATGCTGACTACATGTGAGTGTGTGTGTGTGAGGGACCCTCCAACACCAGAAACCCTGACTGGATTTGAAATCACTGTTTGAACATCTCTGTCGTTATCATCTCTGCATTAGCTGACAAATGGTATAACTACCAGCAATTTTCCAAATTGTGCTGGAATTGTGTTCCTGCCAGGTGAAAAGATGTGTCCATACAGAAATACTAAAGATGTGTCTGAGGTAACTCATAAACAGTGTGTCTCCATCCCAGAGACTGTCCACCAGAGAACACTGATTATTTTTATTGGTTTATTTTTCTTCTTCAACTTTAAAATGTCCCATTAAGTACATATCTTGGGCTCAGTTCTTTATAGCACATATTTAAATTGAGTTAACTTCAATTTTTTTTTTTACATTTATGTGGAAAAATGAAAATTGGTAGATATACCTATTGTCATCAGATTTTTTTTAAAATCCTGTATTGGTTGGGTTATAGTTTTAACATTTAAAAGGCCATAACACCATATACGGTAAGGAGTTTTAGCATGTTTTAAACCAACATTTTAACCCATAAGAACCCATGGTGACACCAGTGTAACACACACTTCAAAGGCCCCAGAATCTTCCTTATACAGCTTTGTGCTTGATCTTAACTCATTAAGTCCCTAAGCGACATATACGTAACATCCTGGTGTGGTGGTCATGACTGTGACAGGTCGGGACCTTTTCAAAATGGTGGTGTGACATGTAAACACAAGTGAAGGAAGCAACTCATTTCAAAAAGCCTGTATTTTGATACTGAAGGTAAGTTAAAACCCATTTAACGATTCTAATGCTTTAATAGTGTGTCCTGTATACAGTCAACCTGTTTTGACCATGTTTCTTGAACAAATTAATATAAAACAATAAAACAAGTAAATTTACCATAAATGCCCAATGTAACGTATATGTAACATCACAGAACTTTGACATTAAGGGGTAGTATAAAAAACCCCCATCAGAAATGTCTTCAATGTGGTCCACTTGGTCTGTGGTGTACTCCCCATAATTTTCCTTTGAGGGGAAATTGGTCTGGGTTCTTATGGGTTAAACTGTATGTTTTACATTCAGGGGTTAGGGTTAGGGTTAACCACGGAAGGCCCTAAGGTTTTGTATTTTTATTTTATTTTTTAGCGAATAATTAATAATTCAATAAATAATTATGCTTTTTGTGAATTTGGGCTCTTTACGTGCACACAGTTTACATTCTACAATTAAAAAGAGACAGTTTTAGAGTTTTAGACCTTCATGCTGGGAAATATGATTTACAGAAGGTGTAAACAGTTAACGGAATAAATAAGATGTGAAAAAAAAATCTAAATGATAATAATTCATTTTATTATGGTCAAAATGTCCTGAGCGTATACATACATGTAACATATTTGAGTGTATTTTTGTTTTATTATTTTGTGCAGCATTAATGAGATAAAACATGCAAAAGCCCAGTGCGGCTCCTTTAAATACAGCCAACAGGTTCTCGGCCAGTATTGACCAAACTGATCGGAGTGACTGACAGGCGGATGTCTTGATCCCTCGCTGCTTTTCCTCATGTGCTTTCAGAGTGCGCAAGATCCTGAACCTGCGGCTGTTCGAGGACGAGAACGGGCGAGCGTGGAGCAAAAGTGTCATGGACAGGGACTTTGAGGTGCTGTGTGTGAGCCAGTTCACACTGCAGTGTATACTGAAAGGCAACAAGCCAGACTTCCACTCGGCCATGCCCGCAGAGTTGGCCCAGCCCTTCTACAACAGCATCATGGAGAACATGAGGAGTTCATACAAGCCAGAGCTCATTAAGGGTGGGTGAACCGATGACTGGGCAGTCTTCATGGTCCTGCTGATGTTGGATAATAAAACACTAAATTCTTGCTTTTTTTTCCCCCAGATTTTGTAAAGTCAGTTGAATTATTTTCACATGTTCTCAGTTATTTCTAAACATTTTGAATGACAGCAATCGTTTATTGAAAGAGTTGAAAAACTTTAAGAATATAAAGGGTCATTGTGTGTCATCAGTTTGGATCAACGCCCTGTTCATCTGCTATTTAACTGCCTGTATTCCCATCTCAGTGTAAGGTTATGGCTTTTTTTTGGGAGGGAGGGGGGGGGGTGAGGATTGAGGATTATTGGTGCTGTGACGGTGGCAGTGATTTGGGTCAGCCCACCAGGGAGCAGGTGCAGAGAACACCTTGTCCCAGCAAGGGAGGCATAAGGCTTCCTAATTAGTCCCCCCCCCCCCCCCCAAGAGGGGGAATATGATGATGCAGCATTTTTCCTCCGCAGCCCACGGTTTCATTGTGCAGATGGTGTCATTAATCTCATGGACCCAGTGGAAGAAAGGAGAACATTTAAGTTGAAACTTCCTGTCCTCCTACAGCCCCTTTGTCTTTTGTCCCCAATGTCTCAAGGCGCCACCTTCTCCTACATTCTCATGAAACATCGACTGCCAACCCCTCACAAATTCCACTTTACTGCCTTAATTAAATATTAGGATGTGGTGTCATTTGGATTTAGTAAACCGTAGGCTAACTGTGGCCGTGACGCTAACAGATGAAACCTGGCTTTGTCTTCTATCTTTGATTTCTTTTTTTTTTTTTTTTTGACATCCAGGTCCCATCTTTTATGGCTTGTAAAATGTGTCCCTCTTTCGTCTTGTGTTTCTAGACGGGACGTTTGGGGCCTACATGCAGGTCCACATTCAAAACGACGGACCTGTTACCATCGAACTGACGTCACCTACTGGTCCCACAGACCCCAAACAGGTACGTCATTGAGCATGAAGGTTTGGACAAAAAAAAAAAGCCTAACTCAACTCATCAGCTCGTTCAACTGTATTTCACAGTTGCCATGGCAACCAGGCTTTGTTTCCACATGCAATTAAAGGCTCAGAGGAAAAGCTAGTAAATTGACACTAAATGAAGATGGCTTTGTCTAAGGTACATTTTTGACTGAGAGTAACAAGTTATTTACATATTGACAGTGAATATGTAAAATGTTTGCTCTGCCTCTGTACTACAACCAAAAGGAAATAGCTGCAGCTCTCTACCCAACTTGAAGTGTCATTGTAGTTCTCATTTTAAACCACTAGGTGGGGATATTTACTCTTCTGTTGCGTGCAGTCGCTCTTGCTTCTCATGTAGGTTTTTTTTTTTTTAAAGACTAGTGATTTGAGTAAGACACATGGATTGTCCAAAGACAGGTTTCTTTTTAGGGTTTATTTTCACCTACCACTGACCTCATCTCTGTGTTATTGTTATGTAGGTGTAAATTGTACATCAGATTTGAGGCCTACACTGAAAAACCTACATAAACACATAACACATATACATTTTGAATAGGAATTCCTTCAATTAGGTTATTAAAGATGTTTAAGATGAAGTTGTGCTTGAGTTGTGTACTAAGCAGGACATTTTGCAGTTGAAACATAAGCCTAATATATAACTTGAAATACAACTGTAGATTTTAAACTGTAAACTTAACTGGAAATGAAATTAACAACTATAAACAACAACACAAATACATTCGAAATGTATTTAAGTCTTGCTTTCAGTTTTGCGTTATGCAGCTTTAATTACATTCTTGACAGCTGAAAATGTTTGGAATTGTTCCTTCATTTGGTAGTACTCTGTTGTTTGTCTCTATGTGGTGCGAGCTGCAAGACATTTTTCCAACCGTTACCCAAGTCAACACATCATTTCTCTCTGGCAGATTTATTGGACGGGCTCTACATTTGATGAGTGCACATGTCTGACATTCCCTGGATTTACTTGGCCGCATGAGATTTGAAATTAGTTTACTGGGAAGGCGTTTGGGTGGAGCGATGTTGTGGCGTTCCGTGCTTGTTTATTAATTAATTTACTTATGGACTCAATACTGTAGAAGTAATCCTTCGTAGGAGCGCAAGCTGCCCCTTGGTGTACTTGCCCCTGAGAGCATTGACGTACTGAAATACTACAAGCCAAATACTGAAAAGATAATGCGTGTTGTTTTTGGAAATTTCGACCAAAAAGAGAGCGCGTCCCAGACAGTAACAATCATGTCCTTGCCAAGATCGACGTCTGCCTTTGCCACCTCTTCCATAGCCTTGTGGAGTGAGACTGATTCACTGTGTTCTCACTCAGTCACCCCCATGGCGAAGCTGAAAGCCCCCCCCCCCCTCATTTGGTTTGGTTAGGTGTACTTCTGTGTGTGTGTGTGTGTGTGTGTGACCGGACATTATGTGTGGGCTTCAGATGATTGGCTGCACAAGCCTTCATGCTCACCCTCTGCAGTACCTGTCCTTGTGGGAACCAACCAGGCATGCTTCCCAGCACGCTCATCCGGTTCTCTGGTCTTCCTTTTTAAATTCACTTTTTTTACATTCTGAAACTGTGCGTCGACATCAGAAAGGGTTAATATCTTATTGTTTGTAGTACATACTGTGAGGCAGGTCTTGTGCTCTGCTCTTTGGGGGGAAAGGACGTCTGTAGTGCTGGAATTAATAGTCGATTAATAGGTGAGTTGATTGATGTCATCTTAGGTTCTGGGGTCTTGTGATGTTTTTTTTAGTACCGACCAAAATATGTCCAGAGCTCCAACTAGCCAGGAATGTCGAGACTGAAAGTTTGTTTGTTTGTTCTGTACTTTGATGTGAAATGCTAACATGCTCACTGTGACAATGCCAACTTGTGTTTAGCAGGTAATTTTTATTTTATTATGTTTACCATCTTAGTTTAGCGTGTCAGTGTGCCACTGTTTGCTTATTAGCATGATGGGAGGGTCATTAGTTTGCAGGTACTTGGTCATAAACCAAAGTAACGGGCAAATTGGGATTTTGTCCTGATGAGGGCACCTTCTTATTGAGGGATCACCAAAACCAGTAAAGTGTATCTTCTGTGGACCCTAGATTATCTGTAGGAAATGTCATGGCCATCCATCCAATAGTTGTTGAGACATTTCACTCGAAACCCACAAATGTCAACCTCATGATGGCGCTTGAGGAAAAGTCAGGGGATCACCAAAGTAAGTAGGGTTCGTCATCTGGTCATCATGAACGTCTGCATCAGATTTCACGGTAATCAATTGAATAGTTTTTGGGATATTTCAGTTTTCACTAAAGTGGTGGATGGACTGACTTTGCTTCATCTTTAGAGCCACGCTGCTGGTTAAAACACTGTTCTGGTATCAGTGCCAACATATTTTTTTTTTTTATACATTTTATAAATTTAGACTCAACAGATGGAGTTACCCCATGGTAAGATGGGCTCCTTCCTATTTTAGGTTTAGACTGAGCTGTTTGCGTGATCAGCATCACTGTTGTTTTTCCCTCCCAGTCAATCTTCACCGGTCATCTGGCTTTCTTGATAGCCTTCCTAGCATCTTTATCGTTCCCTAATTAATCAAGACATTTTGTGTTGTCAATAATAAGTCATGTGTATATTGTTTCATGAATAAAACCAAACTACAATAATGGTTAGCTGCAGCTCTAGATATCTTTCTAAGTAAACCTCCATTTGTATACAGCCATTTACTAAATAGCTAGATTTCTGTTGCATTGAACAAAGCAGTACAAACCAGAAGCCAAATAATGATAATAATAATATTAAACCATGGAAACAAATAGACAAATACTTCCTAGCCCCTCAGTAACAGGGATACACCTCTCTCTTACTCCAGCCATTTGAAAGAGGTTCATATATTCGTCCTCCTGAATCAATTCTAGTCACTTCCCTGGAGCCCGGCCAAGGTCCTTATGCTTTGGCTTCGGGCCGTCTTTGGCTGCTCTCCCCTCGGTGGGCTCGGCTCGCCAGCCCAAAGGGAGGGATATTAAGCAGTCCTCAGAATTTTAATCTTGTCTGTTTGGGATGTTTTGCTGTGGGGGCCGAGGAGCCAAAGCCAAGGCTGAACATGAGGGATAAAAGGCCAGCCAATAGGCTAAGCTTGGCACAGGAGGGGAAATGAAGCAACGGCCAACAGACACTGTCCCTTTCTTTCCATGAATCAGGGATTTAGTCCACTGCAGGGTCAAGCGACCAGCAAACAATGGTGTTATCCAGAGCAATGAAAATCATTCTGTTGGGATGTTCTCTTTGGGACGCCGAGTGGCCGGGGTCGAGAGCAGAGGGGTCCTGAGTTTGTTCACCTGACTGTTTGTGCATTTTGTTTTGGGCTGTGGGCCGAAACCTAACACACACAGAAATTATGTAACGTTTGATCATGTTAGGTCAGGTTTTCATGAGGTTGGGATTCGGAGTTTGGGGTTTGGATTAAACATTAGAATTTGAAACGCGTGTCGGTTCACTGTCCAGTTTGTATTCAGATGTTGAATGTAAGTGTCTCTCCTGGTTTTTGTGTACAGACAGTAGGCCTGGTTTGATACTGCAGCATGTTAATGGGTTCAAATGGGAATAACAGACATTTTTCTTTCGTGCTCTTTGAATAATGTAATGTGTTATGCAATGCTTTGGATTTTTAAGATGACATTTAGTTCATAAATATTTCCCTGGCAGCCATGAAAGTTTTAGCATCTGTGTTTACAGGCCTTTTTCAGATGACGGGTAACGTACCTACTTCATCATTAACTGTTATGGAGTTTTATGGACCGTGAAGAATACATTGAGAAAAGGAGGAGGAGCGGGTTTGATTGGAGTGGAGACTAGTCGCGCTGACTGGCACTGGAAGGGGCTATTTTGGAGTGTGTGAGAAGCCAGTGCATGCAGTCACAACAATAGACTCATTGAAGTGATCATATGACAACCCAGAATAGCTCTAAATGAGGAGAGAATAGAAGTGGAAGTGTATCCACACAAACAAGTCAGATGCGAAGTGCTGGTCTGTGGCGCTGACGTGTTTCTCTGTCTTTGTTTCACTAATTATACTAATTCTCATGTGCGTTGGGACCTTTTGGGTGAATACTGAACATACTGCAAAGGTCATGATCTGCAAGTCACGATGCGGCACGTTCGCGCTGTGTGCCTCGGCCCACTGAGCCACCAGGAACCCCAGAGTGATAAGCTTTCAGTTACAGTTCAGCCAAAGTTCAGCCCAAAAAATGTATTTTTAATTCATATATGTTTACTGTCTTAAAGAAAAAGCGTGCACACTAAAAACATGAATGTCACGCACTTTCAAGCCTTAAATATTTTTCAAAAACATCAAATATTCATGAATAGATAGGCAACTATTAAAGCTCACGTTTGGGAAAAACATTAACGCTTATTTATTCTTATTTATTAAACACTCAAAAACTCTGATTCAGCAGGACTGTGTGGGTGTGGCTTGCACAGAAGTTTGTGACATCACCTTTCACCAACTGGATGGATGAACCCACTCGCGATAGCCGTGAAGATTAAGCCTATACTCGTAGAATCCGGAGTTACGGCACGTACCTAACGTTCGCGGCTATTCATTTTGAAAGACCAACTTAAAATGGGGGAACTCCACCTCAAAAGGCAGAATATAATTCATGGCATGTGTCCCATAGAAAAGTCTTTTTTTTATGAACCAAGCTTTCCTGTTTCTTGTGTTTCCTCAGCTGTCAAAGCAGGAGAAGCAGCAGCAGAGGAAAGAGAAGACGCGCTCCAAGGGCCCCTCAGAGTCGAGCAGGGAGAAAGGCGCCCAACGTTCCCGACAGGACCACAATGCCAGCAGTGGAGCCGAGGGGGATGTGTCGTCAGAGAGGGAGCCCTAGGTCAGCAGGGTGAGGGGACCGAGGACACAAAAATACAAACGCAAAAAAACGCATGCAGTCACATATAGTACATGCTCATACACACACCAGGTGTCTGCAGGTCCTTCAAACACCTTTTATTTTCTTTATTTCTTCTCATGTTACAAAGGCTAATCTTCTTAGATAAATTTTTCTGCAACTGTGAATTTAGTTTTATTCATTATATTTGATGATATTTAGGTTCAATAAAATAAATACCAGGTAGGTTTTTTTCCCCCCCATTACTTCTGCTTATGTCTCTTTGGCCCCCAGCTGCTCTTCATTACCTTTAATATGTTGTTGGCAATTTAAAATGTCGGCCTCATCTTCGAATAAGTGCCAAAGTCACTGTTCCATAAAGGTAACAACAGCAGTTTCAGTAGGTCAGACCAAGTAACATTTCACTTGCAGCCAGAGTCTTAATTACATGTCTCACCCTCAATGAAGAGCTTTCAGTGCACACAAGGTTTATACGCAGAGAGAGATGAGAGATGTGCATATTTTTTCCCCTTAAGCATTTTGTAATAAATCTGCCACCTTATCAACATGTTAGCAAACAGTTGCCTATTTACACATCTAGTAGACACAGAACCACATTACCATTCATTTGAATTATGTTTGTGTCCACCTGATGAATTTAAGTCCTATATTCACTCTCCTTTTTAGCTCTGTTCTCCAGCGACTCCCCAGAAAACTATCCGGCTCTTAAGCTGCTAAATGCCTCAATATGTTCACCAGCTAGTCGCTTACGTTTGTCTGTCTGCTGCTCTTCTGTTCTCCTTCTTCTTATAGCTCTCATCTATAAATGTAAAGAGTTACATCCAATGAAAAAGTTGTCTGTATGAAACTCAGAAACCCTGATAGACCTGAGAAGCTGTGCCTTTTTGCCCGAGATTGCACAGTTGTTGTTTTTGGGTTTTTTTGTCTTTTGCACTGTCAACAAATACAGTTGCCTCCAAAAATAGTCCTCTCCCATTTATTATATTAGTGTATTGTGCCAAGTACAATATGGCAGCTTTAAATGTGCAGTGAGGGGGGGGGGGGGGGGGGTGTCGTTCACATTCACCTCAGCATCTCTTGTTTTCCACTTCTCCTCTCCCTGCCCGTGCCTGCTGTCTTTTGTTATTGTTGACATTGTGGTGAAACTCGGCAACGCTCATGTGAGACAGACCTGTTTGTTTCCCGCTCTGCGGTCCATATTGCTGGGCTGCGGAGGAGGCAGAGAGCGAGGGGGTTGGGGTTGCTCTTATTTGCCTTCAGTATTTGTTTACTAGTGCAAAAACAGAGGAGTTCTGGGAGAGTAGAGACGGGGGAGGCATTGAGTCAGCTCCCTCCGTGTCCCTTCTGCTCTCCCTGCTGAGGCTGCTGCCGCTGCTGGCTCCTGTGGCACAGCTCCTCGCACTGTGTGAACTCTCTGGCAGACACGCACATGAACGGATGCGCCGTCAAACTGGCACTATACTGTAGTCCCCAAGTGCATGTTTAGTAAATATGTGCCCCAAGACATAGAGGCTTCAGCGTGTCGTTACATAAGGCCTTTATGTCTGACGGAGAGCCAGAGAGAGGGAGGTGGGAGAAAGAGGGGGGAAATGAGAAAGCAGAAGAAGCCATAAAAAAAAAAAAAAAAGTCTGAGAAGACGAGAGAGTTATTTGGTTTTTCATCTCGGGGTGTGCAGCAGGGGAGTGCACACACAGCACTTCTGGAAACGTGCGCGCTGTGGTGAGAGGAGAGGGGAATTTGGATGTAAGAGAGATGTCAGACAAGGGGCTTGCTTGCTTGGCTCTGTCGCTGCATATTTTAAAGAGGGAATTGGTGTTCCCGAGGTTTGCTTTGCATGACTTAAACATGAGCAGTGTGCGCTCTCCTCCGAATGAGTAATTTGCGACAGTCCTGCGTTATCTTCTCTGGTCATCGTTCCTTCGTGTCTGCAGTGTTCTGATTTTCATATAAGCTGGTTATAAGAGCGGCGTCTGCTGCTCGTCAGGCTGCTGCGAGCCATCTCCAGCCCACAACTGCTGTTCTAATTGTTTGCAAATCACCTTTTACAGACCTGATATATTCTGCGATGTAACTGCTTTCACAATGGTGTGCCTTTTTTATATTAAATATTCAATAAACTCTGCCAATAAAATACTAATACCAATTTCCCGTTTGAGCACTTTTTAGTATATTTATCATTGAATTTGTATCTGTTGTAAATAAAATAGCTCTGGATAAGGGCACTCTGTCTTTAAAGCTGCACTAATCAATGTTTTTAATATTTAGCAATGGCTTAAATGACTGACAGAATCATCACATCAACTCTGCGGTTCTCCTCAGCTATTTGGACTGTTTTAGTGTCGTTCAGCCCATTGTTTTGGTTATACCAACTGCAACTTTGCTCACAGAAACGGAGAAAGGAGAGTGAATATTGGACTTGCATTCGTAAGGTGGCCAAAAACGTGCTCCAAATGGAGCCTTACTTGGTCTGGTCTGACCACTTACTTAAAATAGCTAATGTTAGCTATTTTAAACTTTAAATATAGACTACTATGTAACCGAATTGGGGAAAGTTTGAATGAAGTAAAGTCAATGTGCATTGTCCTGTAACTGCCACTTGTGGCCCCAGTGACTGCTGTCCAGAAAAAGTTGCATAGTTCCACTTTAAACTTTTTAATACTTTTACCTAGGCAGTTATCGATTCATAATAATACAAATGAGAAGAGGCAGAGACCAAAATGATTTTGTTCTGTTTTCTCTTGTGCAGATGTCATACCGGGGACATGACGGTCAGCCAAGTTTCCTCAGGAAGGCCTTAATTCTTGGTGACTCTTACACCTGATCGTGGACTGTCCTTCCTGTTCTAGAAATCAGCAGGATTCTCTCAGCCCGTCGCAGAACATCGTCCCCTTGCTGGTGTCCTTGGCTTCTCTCCTCCAGAGTCGGACAAGACAGTGCCCAGTTTTCTAAGATTGTTGAAGGGAGTGCGAACAGGGGTGCACAGAAAGGAAATATGGGTGATGTGGGATGGAACAGACGTCAGCAGCACTACACTGTGTGGCCCAGTAGCAGTTTGTGCTCTCTTACTCTGTCTTTTCCCCACTGCCCATCTTTCCATGTTCCCACCTCCGTCTGGCTCTGGCTCTGTCCGTGTTTCTCTCTCAGATTCTCCCTGCTCGTCTCGCTCTCAGCCCGCTGTTCCCCCTTAATCATGACACCGACCCTGTAGCATAACTCCTCTCCAAGTCCTTGGCTCATAGTACAGGCACAAGAACATCAGGACAGTGATAACGTAACAGCCTTACCATATTTATTGCACCAGTAACACCTCAGGATTGCTATAGAGGTAGTTACATGTGTAAGGTCTATTTTAAAAGGTTGTTGTACCTGTATGAATAGACGGTATTACAGTACACAGGTCTGCTCTGTAAATAACATGCCCTGTGCTTTCTTTTGAGAAAAAATCAAATAGGCAAACTCGGCATAGCTAGGCAGCAACTGCAACAAAACACACACAAAAACCCAACAATTATGTCAGCTTTCCAGCTAATGTCTCCTTTTCCTCCGACAAGCATGGACACGTGTCTTGTGTTGCACCGTAGCTTGCTAAATGATCTAATAAACAAACATCCACCACGGGAAAGGTGCCCTGCTAACGTCAGGCTAGATAGCTAATTAGCTAGTTAGCTGAACAGCGTATAAAAGTACATGCAAGTGTCAACAATGGATGGTTTAGATGCTAAATGGTGTGGTCCTTACTCTTAAATACAGTTGCTAACAAAACGCTATATGTCCTTAGCTTGTAAACTACAGTTCAGTTTGTTAACATTGTCTCGCTGTGGTTGACAATGTCAACACCTACACCAACCCTCCCACTAAAAGGCTAGGAGGCTAAAGGCACATTCTGATATATCTCTAAAATATTTTTTCCCCTTTCAATGTTAAAAAGAATATTAGCAATACAGACCCACGAAGAGGAAATTATTGTTTTGACGGCAGGGAGGGAGGGAGCCATACTGCTCGCTCCAGCTGTAGTCACTTTTACGTCTCGGCTCGAGTAGCGTCGGCTTACTGAATACTTACTCATTTACACTGGAACCAGTGTGGTTGGGCAGACCACTTTTTATTAATGTTTTTGATTATTACGCTGTCCTGCTGTCACTTGACAGATCTGATTGTACTTTTTTTTTTTTTTTGCCATTTTATAAAGATGTCAATAAAAAAAGTGATCTCTGCTGTGTTTCGTGTGTCTTTTTCCGTTGTTTTATTCTGCTTGTTTTATGTGACGCAAAAGCAGGGATGCTTGTCCTTATTTCTCCTTTCAGCATCCCCACCTGGCCCGTCTATACTGACCCAACTTTATCTCTTTAGCTTTTTTTTTTTTTTTTTTTTTTAGTTCAGCAAGTTATTCCTGGCCAACCATACCATATCCCCCACCCCCTTTCTCTCTCTCTCCCTCCAATGATGCTGAGCTGAGGTTTCTCCACGTTGTGGTGGAGAGCAGCAGGAGCCCGGACTTGGGAGTTCTCGGAGAGGGAAGATGTGACCCAAATATGTCTGCTAGCTAGCTAGCTAGCCTTAATACTGCTTCTAGAACTGCAGCGCTCCTCTGCAATGACTGCATTGTGATCCCAATGCCAGCCAGGCTTTACAGTAAGAGAGGAGGAGGTAGACTGTGGGGCCTTGGATTATTGATGTACTGTACCAAACATCTGACAGGGCTGCAATTGATCAGAGCTGTAACGGGGGCGAGAACAGGGAGTGTTGAGTAGGACAAATGTTCAAGGTTTGTCTATCGATGGAGTCACCTGTGCATTTCAAACCATCGTGGCTGTTTGTGTGTCGGTGTGTGGACACCCTGAGCTGCGGGGCAGGGCAGTGGGAGTGGGCGTGGTGTCAGTCTGACATGGGAAAGTGGGTTAAATTCCAAGCATTCTCTTACATCTGAAGCCGCACTGTTTCTGGTTTGTCTTCTCTACAACTTATCTTACATCTTGTGTGTGTTTGTGAGAGTCCTTTGCCAAGCCCACTGGCTATGGAAAAACAATTTAACTGGATTTAATTTGTTGCCCCCCCCTCCTCCTCCTTCCTCTTCTCTCCTTCCCCTTGTGTGTGTGTGTGTGTGTGTGTGGGTTTTTTTTCTCTTTTCTTTTGTGTGCCTCTGAGAGGTAGGGAATTTGTCTCGTTTGGTAACTCCATGCCCAGTCTGAGCTGGGTTTGCAAGTTAGACCTAGGCTTGGTTTCATGGTAGCGTAAAGGTCTCCTGTCGTGTGTGGATTGTCACTAGAGTTTTCTTGCCATGTGTGATGCTAAAAGGAGGTAGTGTCTTTATCTTAATTGGATAACAATTGCTTTTGGACACATAAATGTGGATTCTTTTTCTTCAAAATATGTCACGGTCACATCTCTCATCTTATTTCTTGTATTTTATTTCATCAGTCCAAGCTCCATGCTCCAAAGGGTTAAAAAAAACACAATGAAACCAGTTGCCTAGAGCCCTGACCACTTTTTCCATTCTTGCTGGAAAGTTTCCAGTGCTATTTATATGAAACCTCAGGCCCGACAATCAAGAAACCCACTTGGCCGGGATAAAGTATTATCCATTACCCTAAAGTTCTGTTTCACTCACTCAAATCGTTACATAGAAAACATCAGAAATGGCAGACACACAGTGAAATCCGTGGCTGGTCCGTGTTTTGCAGACACAAGATATGCCCGGAGTGAGTAGACGACATGTACAAGCAGGCCCACGTGAAATCAATCCATACGACCTAACTTACTATTGTGTAACCAAAGAAAATACTACATCTGATCTGTCCTGGACTTGGCAAATGATTTCCTGCAGAGAGAGTTCCAACTCTTATTTTAGACCAAATGTCTGAAGAGAAACGCTTTGTTTTATCCATGTTCAGAGGGAATGGCGCTCACTTTTTTTTGGCGGAGATATTGACATATTTTGAATGATACCATTATTATCATTGTTATTATTTGTGGAAGATTAAGTTGGCCTGGGAGGTATCGCTGTAGTGTTTGGCTGCTGGCCACAGGATTAGCGTTTGTTTGGGTGAGTGGTATTAGTCCAAACCAACTAGTAAGGTTATTAGAAAGCCAATGCAACTTCACAAATAAAACTTTCCATCATTCAGCAATACACCATGTCATTTCCTCCAAGTGCAGGCAGCTGCACTGTATATGAATAAAATACATTCCCAGAAGAGGGCAGTGGAAAGCACACATCTTTTTTTCACCTTAACCAAACAACAAACAATTTCCACTTTTGATCTCTCCCTGACTTTCATTTTTATTGTGCTTTCATGTCAAATACATAATATTGTCAAAATTTAGTTGAACTAAATTACAAACTAACCATATGCATTAGTGAATGTCTTTTCCCAAGTCATGAAAAGGACAGTGGACTATATTTTTGTGCTCAGGACATGCTTTAATCTATGGAAATTGTTTATCATGTATTATTGGCTACCAAAATATTACTCAGTTTTGTAGATGTACTTGAAGTATGACAAGTGTGGTTTTGTACCTGAACTTAAAGTACATAATGCCTATATATGAAAGTAAATAACGACATATGGTAAAGAATTGTACCTGCACGTTAAGTATACTGGCATAGTAATTTGAACACATATACATTGGTTCAAGCTTATTTTATTCAAGGAAGAGGCATTCGCTCAGCATTGTTGGACACACGTATAGGTGCACACATTCGTCTTACTTGGAAGACCAAGTTTTCCTGCTTTCTGTGGCAGAAATCCTCATAACCTGACCAGTCTGTGCGTTTTCCCATTCAGCAACCAACCACTGGACAATCACTGCCGTGTGGCCTACCAGTGCGTCCAAGTGCACTGTATGCACTTTTACAGTGTTCTTATTTGATAAATGTTTCATAACTGGCACATTGACACACAGACGTCTACTTTTTAAAATGCACTTACTGAATACTTCCGATATATGTTAAAGCTGCACTAATTAATATTTGTTTATTAACAAAGGGGAAATGGCTAGCATGTGATGTGAAAGGTGTTGCTCGGGGTAACAAATACACAGAAAGTTATCACTTGACTACAGTTCCCCTCAGCTCTACAGAGCATTTTTAGCATCTTCCAGCTCATTGTTGTCATTTTCCAGCCCACAACTGAACTCTTAAGCAGCTTCAGCTCAGATAAACCCACTGCTCACACTACCTGGCCACTACCAAACAGCAGTCCCATTAAAAAATAAATAAATGGCTGTATGTATGGTTGGTGAACACAGTGGAGCGCTAGCTGCTAAACAGCTCGAGCTAAATATTGAGAGTAACTGGGCCTGGTGGGTATTCGTTGGGGGGCCGGTAACACATCTCCAAATGAATGCTAACGTTGCAACTGTTTGCTAACATGTTCACAATATCAACTTTATGAGATGATAAAACGTCATTGTTGTGTTCATAGCTTCCAAATGTGGCCAATATTGCAGCTGTGATGGCAGTCGGCCTTAACTTTGACAGTACGTTAAAATACATAACAAGTTTAGCATCATATGGATAGAAATGTACTCGAACGCACATATTAAAACCGTTTTCTCACTATCAGAAAATATGCAGATTTTTGACCTGGGTTTCACTTCAGTCAGTGTGTGTGTGGTACATGCCCACGCGCACCCCATCTCTCTCTCTCTCTCTCTCTCGCTGTGTCTCTCTCCCTCTCTCTCTCTCTCTCGCTGTGTCTCTCTCCCTCTGTGTCTCTCCCTCTCTCTCTCTCCCCCCCCCCCCTCTCTCTCTCTCGCTGTGTCTCTCTCTCTCTCGCTGTGTCTCTCTCTCCCCCCCCCTCTCTCGCTGTGTCTCTCTCCCTCAGCACTCAGCAGACGGACGCATCCATGGAGGGCTCGCGCAGCAGTCCTCCGCCTCACTACTTCCAAAACCACATTTCAACATGACATAAGAAGCTCAAACCCGGCTTTTCCAGCCAGAAACTCGCCCTTCTTGCCAAACAGTCCTCGCAGCATCCCAGCAGTACCAATTTCCAACTTTTTTTTTTCTTTTTTTTTTTAAACACCCCGTCCCCACCACCCACCACCCACCCCTACACCCCCCCGCTCCACTGACATCCCTCCCCCTGTACCTTTTCATCCATTCCCGGGAGATAAGTCAATTTCCTGGGGATCAGAGGAGGCTTTTTCTTTTTTTCTTGTTTACTTCGGGGGTCCGCATGGATGTGGCAGCGGTAGAGGGGATGTCTCTGCCGGGTATCCGACTCCGGAATCGGCCGACGCAAGTGATGCCGAGCCAGAAGAAAGTCAAAGCGAGGCGGAAAAGACGAAAGGAGTTGGTTTTAATCCAAATATGCCTGTTCGGCGGCTTGCTTCTGGTCGTGACGGGGCTCTCCTACTTGGCGGAAAATTCAGGTGAGGGGTTTAGCCGTTTGTTCGGGCTCCTGTTTGAGGCGCCGGGACACCGGAGAAGTGGGGGAACTGGATTCCCCACAGCAGTTAGCTTGTGTGTTTCGTTACTGTAACGTTACATGTTCGCCTCTGTAACATTTCTCAAGTTAACTGTCTTCATTTTGTCACCCAACACACACACAGCTGTAACATGACTGCGCTCGTAAAGGGACATTAGCATTAGTGTTGGCGGCTGCATTGTGAAAACCATCGTACTTAAGTATCACTGTCACCACTTGTGCTAAATGTTACTCTTTATCTGACGGTGTGGCTCATTGACCAACAGCAGCACCTGTATGGTTAAGGTTTCTTTGTGGCGGTGTCTTTGTTCATTTCGGGACTGAAAGTTTTGCGGTGTAACAATCTTCCAAAATCTTCCTTTATTTTTATTTTTTTTAACTTATGCTAATAAACATTAGCATAACCTACAAAAGTGCGTGTTCCATATCACTTGCAGGGTAAGGCGTCCACTGGCTTTTTGTTAAAACATGTCCAAAACCCAAATAGTTAAAGAGAGTTAGATCCTCTTAACCATTAGCCCCAGTTTGACCTGGAAAACTCCTCATGTGCCTGTACTGTCTTACAGGTACACAGTAGGCTATAATGGGAATTCATCTGAGCTTTTAACTATGGGAAACAGTTCTGGGCTGAGGGATGCAGAGGCTCCTGCATGTTCAGGTGTTTTAGCTGCAGAGCAGTGAAATCAGGGCAATGAGCCCCAGGGTATAGGCCCACACCTCTGCAGGTTACTGCAAATGGTTGCACGTTGTCTCTCTCCAACTTTATTTCAGCGCTGCACTGGCATGTTTGTTGATCGATTAGTATTGCCAAAGCATCCAATTGCAATCAGATGAAACCCTAATAATAAATAAGCTGCGGTGCTTCCTGGCAGAAAACATCTGCACCACTTGATGTGACGTCTGCATGTTCCTCTCTCTCTCCTCCTGTCTATCTTTGACTGTGCCCCCAACACTCCACTTAATTACTGAGTCAGCGTCAGCTAAAGTGAGATGCATTTATCACTTTCCATGGACAGAAGGCCTGTATGAATATTCATACAGTCATGATTTGTGCATCATTTGTTTTTTGTTTTTTCCTCCTTCTTTCCTCCCCACCGCGTATCCTGGTTACATGGAAATGCAACAGTGCTGCTCTCTGCATGTGCTCAAAATTAGAGGTGAACAAGAGGCGACGCCGGGGCGTTTAATGCATTTCCCTTGTCCCCATTGTGTTCTTGTTAACTCTTAATCAGCTTGCCGGAATATCAATTAAAGTTGATTATTTATGATGCGCTTAATGAAGTTCTGCTAAATTGAGCTTGATGTTGTGGAGCTGGAAGCGGGGCACTCACCGCCTCCTTACAGTGGCACATTAATCATTCCCACACTCCTCTTCTTCTCTCCGTGTGCAAGATAGCGAAAGATAGAAGGAGGTAGGGAACAGTACAGCGCCGGCACGCAAACCTGCTGCTGTAACTGCCGTGTGAGGTGTAGTGAAGGTGAGGGCAGGTGAGAAGTTCAACCATGCCCTAAGGTCTATTGAATAACTGGGCTTTTTAATTCTATCTGAATCCCTCTCTTAGGCCAGACTTGTGGTTGGCAGGGTGGAAAGGGCAGAGTGCTCCTGCTGGGCTCTCTGGAGTATGAAATGAATTCATTGGTCTTGCTGCTTTCTTGAAGAATGTGCAGATGTAGCCACAGTGGGAGCCCCACTTTGTGCGCTGCGCTGTTGCTCCACCCCCCCAAGAGGATTTTGTTTTGGAAAATCATGAAATTCCCCTTCAATGTATGAATCGGGGGTGAAGGAGGGAGGGGGGGAGATACCGATCTGACACATCTGTGGTGCACTCTTCCAGCTGTAACTATTACATAAAGAATCAAGCTTTAATGTGACAGCGAAGACAACCCTGGCCATTAAAAATACAACAAATTGCTTGACTACTACCTGCAACATCCCAGCAACATAAACATGTAACTTATACATACTATACTTACTATACTACCATACTTATTATCATACTTTCCCCATTTCCCTTGTTGTCTTCCCACCACCCATCCTCTAACCCTTGACATGATGAACCAAGGTAGTGCACATAGATGAAAGCACAAAAACAACAAACATTAGCAAAACTACCAGTACAACTCACCCATTCCTCCCAACCCCATCCCCCTGCTACTACCCAGGAACCCCATGACCATTATAGATGTAAACCAACAGCATTCAGACTCAGAAGAATTGCATACATAGAATATATGTATATACATGATGCAACCAAAGAATGTACTGTTCCAGTTTCCCCCCTTGGCCATACCCCTAGTTTTTGGAGTGCCCTTGACTGGATTGTGGCCCTTCAGAACGGAGCTACAAGGGATAGGGGATTGAAATCTTTATCTAAGAAATAGGACGCCACTCGTGACGTCATGAGCAGCCGAAGATGGCACATTCATAACACACCAGTGATGAGGCTGTAAGCGTTCCACAATGCCGGCACCAGGTGTGCTGTTACAGATGAGCGGGGAAGTGCAGAGAATTTTTCTGCTGGATTGTTTTTCAAGCTTCATACACGGGACATGGAAATCACTGTCACTGTCACTCACAATTTGCCGTTCACATGAAGTTCTGTTGACACCGTGAACAGCCATTTTCCTGAAATGCTTGTTTGAAAAGCATCAGAACACAGTGCGAGCCAGACTACCTCCAGATGTGGCCAGGCAGACCCGATCATGTTCCGATAACGACGCATTTTCACCTCGCATTAACATGCGTTTGTCCTTATCTGGGTAATGTGTCCGGTGCAATTTAATAGCAAGTGTAAATGGGGTGCTTGTTGCCCTTCAATGTCAAGGAGAGTATGAACACCTTTGTCACCCCACCGTCAGTTGGAGGCTTGTCTTTCTTTAGCAAAAAGAGAAATACAGCAAAAACAAAAAAAACAGCAATATCTGAGCTAGTGGAAAAGGAATGATGAAAATCATAAGCATATTTAACAGCAGAGGGCCAAGCTGGGGCCAAAAGGAAATAAATAATTCTGCAGGTATTCCATCCATGGCCGCAGATCTGCCTTTATTCATTGATTTGATGGCTTTTCTTTTTTCTTTTTTTTTTGCTCTTCTAGAGTGATAGGCACCTCAAATGAACGCACGGCCTCCAGGGGCAGCTTAGGTAAATGTAATGATTCTAAAAATTCAGCACGGACTTTTTCATCATGAACAACCTCCGACTTATACAACTTATACAGCACGAAGTGCTATTAATCTTTATGGGATCAGAGGTTAAATTCCTCTCTTTGGTCCTAATTGCTGAGGTGTTTGCTAAATGATCATTCGTCCTCACCTTAAGAGCAAGATGGCAGCTGGTTCGATTACTGTTCATGCAGTGGTTCTGCCCTGTGCAATGAATAATGAATTCCGCTTTCTGTCTTGACAGGCCACTAAGTTCATCCAATAAATTCTGTCGCTTGCGAATGTTTTCAGGCGAAACGTGATTTAGCATGCTTTGTGCTAGCGTCGCAATTTCATGTTCCAGAAACTCAATGTGTCCTAACTTTATTAAGATTTGATGCAAAGAATATTGTTTTGTTCTGATGCCACCTTTGACTGCGTCCCGTAACACTCGAGGGTCGTCAACTGACAGACTATTTGTGTTAATGAATGAATTCAGTTCAGCCTCAAGTTCTTGAAATTGGAATCATATCGACGCTACGGATGCCACTGAAAAGAGTTTTGGAGACAAACATATGATCAAGTCTTGAAAAGGTCTCTTGTCGAGCAGAATAAAAGGAAAATTCCCAAGTAGAAGGATTCATCAAACGCCAGATGTCAATTCTCCTTGATCATTAGCTAATTTCTGTAGTGCAAGGCCAAATTCATGACAGTAAAAGTAGCTAATATGGTGTATGTGCTGAAATATTAGCCTGACATCAGGCAGAATTGTCAGCTCGTTTAACTTCATTTCCATCTTCAGTCTGACACTCCCTCCACAACCGATTTCCGTTGCGGAGGGGGAATTGACTTTCCCTACCCAATCACTTGAGACTAACATATCCGCCTGAATCTTGACGACAGTGTTAGTCCCGCACCATGGCGCTGAGTGGCTAAGTGTTAGTCCGCCCCGCGGCGCTCATTAGATCGATCACTTTTCAACCGAGAAACCGCTGTTTCATGTCACAATGCCAGATAATGAAGCAATAATGAAAATATACCATCAAACAAAATATGATGTATGTGCTAACCTTCGTCTTTCCCTGAGAAGTTTGTCCAGAGCAACATGACTGAGAAGTCATTGGCCTTCATTAGCGTAATTAGCTGGCGCAGCCGACTGCTGCACATAAAAAGTCACTTTGCATTAGGACTGGGCATCAAGCCTCTTTGGTCGGTGCTTTTGTGGGACTGTGAATGTTTGGTTTTCTATGACAGTAAACTGAATATCTGTCAAGACATTCGAAGACATAACCTTGGAATCTGAAAAGCAGAGATTGATTGATTCTGCTGAACAATGAATCAAAAAACTCAATCAGCAGATTCATTGATAATAAAAACGATAATGGCGGCCGATGTAGAGCTGCGGCGTTAAAATTGTGACAATGTCAGAATTGCCACGATATGACTGCTGCTATGACCCTGGTTTGCAAACCAATCAGTCAGAATTGAGGTGGCGAGCTAACATAATGGTCCTGCGAAAACAGGTTTACCTCAAACAGTCAATCAATTGGCAAAATCAGCATTCCACGTTACCCTCCTTTCCCTGGCCGTGCCTGGCTTTACAATCTCCTCCTCCTCTTTTTGCATTTTCAAAAACATGAAAATGGCACAGATGGATGGCGTGACTTGATGACATGTCTCTCTTGCAGTTGTTGGTGTTTTTTTCTTTATTTACAGCTCTGTGGGTTCACCAGGCATTCATCGCACCATCTGATGTGCCTCAAAACTGATATTGCACAGTCTGACACAGATTGGTACCAAGACCTTTTTTAGAGTCATTGCGCGGTGTGACATGCGATGAACTTGTAAGATTGCTGTCGTCGCACCTTTGATTATTATTTGATCAGACAATTTTTTTTTTCCCCAAAGTGATCGAAAAAATATGGTTTTTGTATCAGTACTGAAACTCAGGTTTCATATTTCAGACTCAAGTTTTTATGTATAAAAATGCCCCATGTAGATGCTGTAGCTACACTGCAATGTCCTTGAATCTATTTTGAAAGTTGACTTTAAACTGTGACAAACACCTTCCAGGTTTCGACATCTCCGGCCACAGCAGCGCAGACCAGGAGAGGTGGGGAGGGAGGAGGCTACTGCAGGAAATGGACAACAACAGCCTAGAGGAAATGCAGAGTGAAGGATCTAAAAACTGCACTCCTCCAGGTAAGACAGAGACCGGATGAAAGAAAGAGGACAAGTGCCCCCCCCCCCCCCCCCACCCCCCCCAGAACAGAGAGAGCTAGATGGAAAAAAACAAGCAAAAGTGGGAAACAAATGATCACCCCACACCCCACATATTCTGTATTTTCTACCCTCTCTGGTCCCCCCCTATTTCTCTCTTCCTGATGTGGGGTAACCCAGATTGTGAGGTCAGATGATTTCCCATGAGCACAGGCTACAGCAGGCGGTGACATTCTGGCTGCCTCAGCTGTTTTCACTCTTGTTCTCCGTCATACCTTTTTATTTTAGGATCCTGCAGGTTTCATCCTCACTCCCTCCACCTAGCTTTCCCTCTCCGTCTCGCACCAGCTCTCTCTTCATCTTTTTCTTCATCTCTCCCATTCCCTTCCTCTGTGTTTCCCTCACGTTTTCTCCCCATGGTGGCCGCATCTCAGAGAAAGAAAAAAAAATCCCTGTTTCCATGGCAACCTTTTTATCTTATCATCAACCAGCAACTTCTGTTTGAGGCACTCAAGGATAGTGTGTGAGGATGCTGAAGGAGTTCTGTGTGGCTTCCTGTTTGTAAAGTTTGAGATCACTCAATCCATTCAAATCAACCCGCTGTAGGTGACCTTAAAACTTAAAAATGCCTTCACGACACCTGAAACCGTGTCTTATGGCGTAATCCAGCCTGTTTCTCATTGGACCAGTCCTTACGCATGCATGGACTCTCACCATCACCCATATCTGCAGCTATTTTTAGAAGTAGATGGAAGGAGATTTGATGCTCACTCCCGTTATAATTGATGTTTACGAGGCAGGATGGAGAGAGGTGACTTCGCTGCAGATCACATTGGTTTTTTGTTTTTTTACCTTGAACGGGAGACTGTTGGCCTCCCCTCAGAGGGAGGGGGGGTTCACTCGTGAGCTCATTAAGCAAAATGGCTGTCATCAATCTCCTTTCTCACCCTCCCAAGGTCGCCGCTGTCATCTATAAAGGGAGCCAAGGTCAAAGTTCAGCTTATTCTCTCATCCTGCTTATTATACAGTAGCTGCTCTTTCCTCCTCTCATGCTAAATTTAAAGCACCTGCCCCAGTGTGCTTCAGCCCCTGCCACCCTCCTGAGGACTGCAAGGTTCTTTTGCTAAAAAACCTCTATGTTCTGAAAGTCTTGGCCCACTCTGGTGATTTCTGCTCCTGCCCCTGGTATGAGATACATAAAACATACCCTAGTTAGTGAGTCATTCTTCCTTCTGACCTTTGAGAGTGAAGAATCTGCATTTTTTACCAAGGTGGTGGATGTATGAAGGGAAGGAGCTGGGAGCAGGTGCATTTTGTAGGTTATGTTTAGCTCTGCAACTAATGTTTTTCATTATCAAAAAACTGTCAGTCTGTAAAATATGAGAGAATCGTAAAAAAAATTTCCAGAGCCCGAGGTTGAACCGTCTAAAGGTCTTCTAATTGAAACAGCCTGGTATCCAGAGGTATTACGTTCATTCAGTGCCAATGCAGGATGAAGTGTGCCCTTTATGTTGGGCTTTATGTGAGGCAGAGAGTGAGGGTGTAGAGGGGTAACATGTCCGACTTTCATGCGGGGGACCGCAGTTTGCGTCCTGTCACAGTTCTTTGTCATTTTT
Organism: Enoplosus armatus; assembly: GCF_043641665.1. Lineage (NCBI taxonomy): Eukaryota > Metazoa > Chordata > Actinopteri > Centrarchiformes > Enoplosidae > Enoplosus > Enoplosus armatus. The sequence goes on along the minus strand of NC_092181.1, from coordinate 7,367,793 downwards.
TTTAACCATAACCATGATGTTTCTCTAACCTGAAAGAATCAAAGTCCACCTATTATACACATCAAAGTCTGTTTACAGGTGTTGTGGAGTACTACTGCAAATGTGAAAAAAGTTATATAAAGCCTGAGCTGTGTGAAGTCTGCTAAATGTCCTCCTTCAGTCAGCATGGGTTGGGGCTGAAGACTACAAGTCTCAAAAAATACAAAACAAATCAGGGGGTGTGGAGTTAGAAAGAGGTGAGCCTAACAGACCTCTGTAGTCCACTCCTCATCTGTGCTTGAGGCCAGCAGCTGAAGGCTACATTAGCCGTTACGAGCATAACACACCCAAGTCTCTGGCCAAACTGTTGTGGTTGAGCTGCATTTTGGGTAGCGTAGGCACCAGGTTTTGAAGAAGGAAGAAGAGTGCGAGGAATACAAAAGACGATATCTCTGGGGGGGGGGTTCACTCTGTTTAGCCAGACGCCAGTCGTTCCCACAACACCAACAAAGTGATACTTCTTCTCGTATAAAACGATCAGCTGATCGCGTGTAAATTTCAGGAGTCCCATTCTCCAGTTAAACTTTCATTCATATCACGGATCAAGCTGGTGAAAACTGTGTCCCAAATCCAGTAGGCTGCAGCTGTTATTTCAGTGTGCCACAGATAGCCTGCATATTTAATCAATATATGCCAAAAGAAATACAAAAAAATACATTTCTTTGTATTACTTATTTAAAAATCCAATCATGTTTTCTCCCTGTAAAACAAAATATGACGTGTGCTTACGTAAGCTTGAAGCCAACCAACTTCAACTATTAATATCATGACAACTACCCAGTCAATCAATCTTCAACTTATAGTGGCAGAGAGCTATCATTCATTAGTTAGCTAGCTAACAGCAAGGTACGTCGGTGTGTCTCCTGGTGTCCAAATCGAATTCCTCCCAGTGGTATGTCCCGCCTGTCTGTCCTGTCGGAAATACATCGCAGTTTCATCTCGACTTTGAGCTTCTCAACGTGTTGACTAGTTTTCTATGTGATCATGTAGTATTTGTGCACAACAGATGTGTGTGTGTGTGTGTGTGTGTGTATTTCCACAGCTTGCCAGCCACAGTGTGGAGCAAAAGCCTGGCTGATGAGGAAGTATCCCAACATGAGCTCTGCGTTGGGAGGATGCAGCACGGCGGCACTGATTGTTGCCCTGAAATTAGAGGCCTGCTGATCAAGTGCTCGAAAGATGAGACGGGAGAGAGACAGTCAGAAAGACAGAGAGAGAGAGAGAGAGAGAGAGAGAGAGGGAGAAAAGGGCCCTTGTTTGCTTATTTTTCCCCTCCCAGCCACACATGAAACAAGCCATCATACCCGTCATTACGTCTCCCTCCTTGATTTTAATTGTGAGGATCCTGCCGCTCCTATTGATTCAGATAAGCGTTTAGTCCCCCCACCCCCTCTCCATCACTGTCATTTTTCAGTTAAGGGAAAAAGATGGGGGGGCACAGGCAGTGGCTGGTCGTAATGGTTGAGCACGGTTACATCTTTGTTGCCTATTTTCTCTCTGCCTCTGCCCCCTTGAGGTTCACAAATTACCGAAAATGTCAAATAGAGTTTCCTGGCTAGAAAAGAGGTGGTGAGTTTGCATAGAGTATGTGTGGTTGTGAGTGGCGATTTGTGTGTGTGTGTGTGTGTGTGTGTGTGTGTGTGTGTGTGTGTGTGTGTGTGTGTGTGTGTATTTGGGGAGGTGAATACAAGCAAAAAGAGCTCTGTCCTGCTCTTGACCTTCCTTTTATCATGGAAAACAAGACTTGTTCATTTTAATGACTTTGCTGCACTAATTCAGGGCACTCGGCCGCATTGTACTTTGATGCCCTGCGTTTATGGTGGAAAATAAGAAAAATCCATTACTTTTGAAGATGTCTGAGCAGTGGGGAGATTAGTCATACCGTAGTTTTCAGCTGCAGTAAAGCTGATGAAATTGTACTTTTTAGCACACGTCCATGCACGTACACATACTCCTGTCTTCCTCCTCCATCAGCTTCATACACATACACACACCACCGCAGTCCAGATGCTTCTATTTTCTTACGGTCATTCTACCAAACACAGGGGGTTAATGTAACCCCCCGTGCAGCTCTGTGTGCAGTAGCATTGGCTGTGTGTTTAGACAGCTAGTGGTCTGGGTATCCTGTACATGTGACTGCTCTCTCTCCAGGGGTCTTTCCCCGGAGACTGCCCTCCTCCGTTATTAAAGATCCTCTCCTCTCCGCTCGGCTCAGCTCCGATTCAACACATTTTAAGAAAGGAGGCTGCTATGACTTAATCAGGGCTTCCCTGTGAGAAATGTGGTGTGTGCGCGCGCATGCGTGTGGCTGCAAGTTGAGCCTCGTTCAGAGTAGTATTGATTAATGCGAGGGTTGCTCGCCACGCTTTCTGCAGCGAGTAGGAGTGTGTGTGTGTGTGTGTGTGTGTGTGTGTGTGTGTGTGTGTGTGTGTGTGTGTGTGTGTGTGCTTTTGCTCATGCTTGACTCACTTCACGTGGGTAACCTCCTGGCTCCTCCCCACGTGCCAGATGCAAGCAAGTAAGCGTGGCCATACACTAATACAGCTGATGAATTAATCAAATCAGAAAAAAGGAAGATGACTGCCTAATACCTCGACAATAGACCTCCACTAATCAAATGCAACATTGACCCGGAGAGCTCCTAGAATGATTTCCTCTGAGAAATCAATCCTGCCATATTACAATATTAGCTCTGAGTGGGCTGCTGCTGCCTTCCCCAACACAATGACAACAACTGTATTAACAGTTGCAGATGGTGGCAAAGTTCTTTCATAACTGCCTAACGTGCAGATTGGCAAAGTCATCCTGTTGTGTTATTGCAGGAGCAGGAGCTCCATGCTCAGGGGAATAAGGCCGATCCATCACAGCAATTAGCTCAGCGAGTCAGAGTCCCCTCTACATCAGCTCCCGCTGATCCTCTGCCTGTTTTTCCCTCACTCTCTCTTACTCTTCAGTGTATCTAGCATTGTTTTCTGTTTGTCTCTCGCTGCTGCTGTCCTTTATCTCCTTGCTCGTTGACTGTCATGTTTCTCCTCTGTCGTTCTCCTATCTCTACGGAGGACATGCTTCCCAGTTCCCCCCTGCTGAATTATAGAGCTCAGGTTGTTTGCCAGCAGCAAAAGTGGCTTGACACACCTTTAAAGATTCATCCTGCTGGTGTGACTGTGAGCGATGTTGAGGCTGTTTCCTGAGGGCCTGGAACATCCTCTTTCCAAAGAGCTTTAGAGGACATAAAGGCTCCCACGCAAAATATTTTTCTAAACAGCATGCTGAGTATACAGTTAAAATACTTAGTGAGTTGCAGGCTCCTTGACATGTCTCAGTTGTTTCCATGTGGGCATTTTTGGCATTTCCTAACTTTATTAGAGTAAAAAGGCGCTGACAGAATATGAGGGGGAAAGAGACAAAGGTTCCTGGCCAGACCCGAACAGAGGATGTTGTGATTATGTTGTCATCATCTTTTCTTACCATTATTGACCTGCTTCTTCTCCGTCACTCTTTGCATTTACTGTTCCGTTTTGAACTGGATAAATGTTCTGCATTGTTTTTCTGCAATTTACATGCTCCTCTTCACTCATTGGCCAGCTGGGGGGAAATCTTTATTTAATGGTAGGGCATTGTCTTCACGGCTTCTTCAGGTTTTATATAGTGGTGCAGCAAGAGAGGCAGTTTAGTTTAGTTTATTAGGACCAAGTGGGTGGTAAAAGCAAAAAAAAACAAAACATAGCCCATAGTAATAACTTATAACTTATATAACAAATAGTAGTAATTTACACTTTATCCCAATACTTTGCTTTTCACAAGAAGATAAAAAAAGAAAGAAAATTAGTAGTTATAGCAATAACAGTAGTATATAAAACAAACGTAAACACACACATTAACTAAGCGCATTAACTATGGCACAGGTGTTTTTTCATGTTAGACGTAAACACTGGCAGTGATGGACATGTTTTGATGGTGAGGGGACTGGTATTCCAAAGTGTCCTCAGTATTTCATGGCATATTGTCGGGAAGATGAATATCCTTTGCTTGTCTGGTTGGGTATGAGTGGATGTCAGAGTTCATTAAAAAAGAAGTTGTGAAATACATTACATTACATAAAGATACACGTTTGATAGATATTAACGTTGTAAATGGATAACAGATTGAATTTCTTGAACAGGGGAGCCGATGGGGTTTGATAGCGTGAGGAAAGAATGAATGTATGATGTGTTCTGTGAAGGCAATTACTTGCTCTGCCTTTGCATGACTCGGCCAGGCGGCACACATGTGGCACATAAAAGGTTAAAGTGCAGGGAGTACGCGATGAGGTGTTTGATGTGCTTTACGAACGCGAATATTTCAATCTGTCAGATTGCCTTATCTGAGGATAAGCTCTTCACACGGAGAAGTTGAGCAGCCGGGAGGCTTTGATGAGGATTGACAGATCCACAGATCCCAAATGGTAAAGCAGGCCGTTTGAGATCTACCACGGAATAGGCATGTGAACAGCTAAACGGAACTGTTGTCCTAATCGGAGTGAGATGCATCATTTGATTCGATGTAAACATAACTGACTCATGTACCGCTGATTACCAAAATCTGTCCATGACCGCTACCGCTGGCTGCCGACTTATTGCCATGGAAATGTCAGCGAATGAAAAACACACAACACAACAAGTAGGGATGTCTCGTTTCTTTCCTGAAACATTTGTGAAAGCGATGGTCAGTGCCGGCTAAAAAGGAGACGCTGTTAGCTGAACGCTTTGTTCACAGGTCTTGGAGACTTTTGTGCTGTTAGACAAAACATGTTCACACTAAGCACTGGCATGATTTGTTTTCTGTACCTCCGGTCTCCAAAGTGAAACCAAAGGGATGGTGTTGACTGGTGCCCTCCATACATGGTGCATTACATTACAGCTCAAGAGCTCAACTGGCTCTTGTCTTTGCACCAAGATCTCCAACATACTCTGTAATTGTGTCCGAGGGGTTCTTGGGTCTTGGTCCTGTCCCTGAGCAATGCCCTTTTTGTTTGATTGCTCACTTTGGGAAGACGTCTAGGAAGAGGAAGAGTCTGACTTGTTGCTAAAGCTGAAGTCTACAGTTCTTATGTAAACTCCACACACTAAGAAAATAAGTTCAAGTCTCTTTTCTGGATTTAAGCCTTATTTAAGCTTTCAAATTAGATCTCTAAATTGTAAAAGTGTTTTCAGTCAGAAAACAAAGCAAATTTCCACCTCACGTCATTCATGTGAATTTGACTGCTGGACCGTTTGTGTTTATTTGCCCCAAGCAGCCAAAGTACTGTGCCAACTGTACAGACGTTAGCTGTAAACTAGCTAGCAACAGACGCACCCACTGTGTGTGTGGGAGTGTGTCTGTGTGTTTCTTTGTGCAGATCACAGAATAGACCAGGATCTCTGTTATTTTCCTCCAGTCTTTCTCCTTTTCCCTCTCATCTCTGTCTCTTGTGGATACAGTATTATACGCACATACATTCATGCGAGTTATAGTGGCATCTCAAGGTGATACCACTATAGTATTAAGTACAGTAGCTTCTTAGCCAAAAAAACAGCAACAACAACTTTGATAACAGGCTGCGACACCACAGAAGAAGGAAAACGTTTAAAGAATGTCTGAGAGTGTCAAGAAAATGAATTCTAACATAGTCAGCGTATCATTGCACCAGCTGAATTACCACTTTCAAACAATGTCAGTCCCAGCTAACATGTCCAAGAAACCTGTCAAATTAAATGAGTGGAGTTTGTAACAAATATCCAGATCCAGATCAAGTGATTTGAAGATACCCTGTGGAGGTTTTAACCGCTGGTAGTGCTTCAAAGCAGTTTTTTCACCCTGTTTGTCCATTTGAACTAATAAGTTTAATATATAATTTATTACACTTTTCAATACCTGGAACCATGAGTAAGTGGGTAAAGTAGCTTTAGCTAAGGCCATCTCACCAGCTAACCTTAACTAGCCAGAGTGCAATCCCTGCAGTTTGGTCTTTACCTCTGTTTTCTAGTCCTCTGTTTTCTATGATATTATCATTTATATGGTATGATATCAAAAGTCTGATTCTGTTCTTAACTCAATTTGGACAGTTGGTTGGCGTTAATGTGCAAAGATATGTAGCAATGCGCAGGAAGAAGACTGCTAGCTAGCAAACCGGGGTGTCAATTCTTCCGAAAATCGGCTTTGCAAGTGTTTTATGTGGAAATAAATGCATTGAACACGTTGATTATATCCTCAGGGATACACACAGTGTGTTTTGGTGAGAAACACTGAATGTAAACATGACTTTGTTTACAAAAAACCCCCCCGCCACTTAGTACCTGTTAAATATGAGATAAGATAAAGTTGATCTCCGTTAGGAAATTAGGTTGTTGCAGTGGCACGCAACTACAATATAAAACAAGCAATGACTTAAAATAATCTACAACAAACAAGAGCATAATTTGGTTGATTGTAGGATTATGTAAAAATATGCTGCTTTCAGCACACTATTATAGACAGTAAGTGTGGAGATTTGAGGAAAATGTGTGATCTCTCAAAAAAAAAACACTAAATCAAAAACATTAATACAAACCACTGTAAGAATGAAAACTATCATTGTTGCTTAGAGGCTGTAGAGATTGAGCTGCAGACGGTGTAAATATGTAAGTTAATAGTCTTATCAGTGCCTTTTGATGCAGTACTGTGTCACCACACTGCAGATGTGAAAAGATTTTCTATCCACGAAGCTGGCCTCATGCTGAGGTAATGGGAATGTGGGTGCATTCTATTGCTTCAGTCACTCATGTCAAAATGTCAGCGCAAGACTAAAATTCATTCATTATTGATATTCAAATAATGTTTTGTAAGATACCTGCTACTTCTTGGAAGCAATATTTTATAGCCAGAGAGGGCAAGTGTCCCAGAAATGCTACAAACACGTATCTCTTCTATAATAAATCACTGTTGCCCTTCATACTACCAGTTACGTAGAACTCTTTCTCCTTGCAGTTGTTTCAATGCGTTTTCTCACTCATCTGACCTGAATGCAGCAGTGATGCCATTTTTCCACACAGATGAATCATGAGGGGTTGAGCTCTCTACATGGATTCAATAGACTGATCTTAACCTGCTCCAGAGTAAGCCCATGTTACCATGGTGATGTACACTGCTTAAAAGTGAGTCACCGGCGGTACAGTGAAAGGCCAGGGTTATGCCCAAGCTTAGACCCCCGTGAGTTTTGTCACACTGGCCCTGCTGATGTGCTGGTGGATGTGACATGCAGTATGACACTGGATGGGGTTTGTTTTTCTAACATATTGTTGACCAGAAAGGCTTTCTGACGTGACCACCTGTTATTGAATAAATGTCAGTATCCACTTTTATCAGGCGGAGAGATCTTCTAGGTACTTGGTGAGTCAAAAGTGATTATTCAAATGACACACTAGTGTGTTTTAGAGAGAGATTCCCTGAATTGTTCCCTGAAAAAAATGCTTATTTTGATTTGGCAACATATGTGTCTCAGTCATGGTACATGTTCAGACCTCATGTATGGGAACATCAGTCTTTTTTTTTCAGCTTTGTTCATTCAGTTCTGGTTAAATGAGAGTGCACTTTCTTTCTTTTTTTCTTTTTTTTTAGCAGAATCCAGCTTAATACATACAGTACATAATCACCCAATCACACCTGCATTACCATAGGCTTGTACAGAAGGCCACTGAGCTGCTACAGGGAAGTAATCCACCCTGAAACACTAGCTGCTGATAATGTATCTTGCATTTCTGGGTCATTTATTAATGTATGTTCAGGCCCATTCTCAGTGTGCTGTTGAAATTCATTCTGGGAAATGTAGGACCTTACTTACCGATGATGCACATAAGGGTATGTTGAGGGAATGGTAACTGACCTTTTCCCTCAGCTTTACGGAACTTTAAAGCGAGTTTCGGCTCATTTTTTAGCTGTTACGGCCCACAACTTTACTATTTCACTCTCACTGCTCTCACAGCGTCGTTTTCTGCTGCAGCAGGCAACCACCTTCAGCAGAAAGCTCTAAAAACCCACTGTACACTGCCCGCTCATCACTAAACGGCACTTATTTGGGAGTGAAAACAAAGGTGGACGCTGAAATTATACCCAAATTATCCATTGTCAACATCCATCATAGTTTACTGACTGACTTTCTGGTTTGACTTTAACTTACTGGACTTGTCGTGACGGTCACAACGTTTTGCTGCGCACTGGTGGCTTTGTTTTGGTTTTACCTCCAAATAAAGAGGTTTTCATTATTTGGCTAAACTGTTGGCTTGCGTCAAACCTGTGTGATTATCTGAGTGCTCATGTTTCTTGCACCTTGCAACTTTTGTTGTAGGGAATATGGCAAAAATATGACCCAAGTTGTGAAAAAAACTGGAATTATCCAACAGTGAAGTTTGACTTCCAACAGCTTGTTTCATTATTCCTGTCCACGGTTTCCTCAGTCCACTGTTCAATCACGGCCCATCTTCTGTAACCTCTAACTGCGACTGTGCATTCATGAATAATGATTCTGTTCTTATGTAAGTGTTCATACACAGCTCATGTAAGAATATGTGATTTCTGTCGTAGCAGTATAACACTACAAAGGGCGAAAAGAAGATACATGTAGTAGAATAAACACAGAGTCATGAACTAGTGAGTGATGTGTCCTACTCAAACCATGCAGAAATGATGTCTTCTCAGCTGAAGGCAGCTAGACTCATGATACATGTGTGTTTGTGTGTGTGTGTGCATGCAAGCACATCTGTGTATGTATAGATGTTTGTTCGGGCACAGTGTGTGAGCGTGCCACAAACTGTGCAAGGAAGGGGAAAAGAAAAAAAAAAAAAGCGGGAGTCCTTAAATGTCACATTACTCAGCACGGTAACAACGCTCACGACATGCGATGTGTCAGCCCGCATCATCATCGCCCACTGAGCATGTGCAGAACAGGCCCCCAGCCCTCCACGTGCGCTCAGAATATGCACGAGATGTACACGGGGATGAGCTTCTACAGATCCCCCGAGGGTGGGAAATGCAACTTTAATCACCTTTTTTTTTTTTCTTTCTTTTTTTTTGTTATTCCGAGCGCCATCATCCCCCTGGTTGTTTTTGTTATTGTCCTTAATGTTTGCTCTGTGTTGTCCCAGCACCATTAAAGCATCGACAGCTTCACGTGACTGCTGCGCTTCCAAGGGGCAGCCATGACTCCTTGTGACATCGGCTCGATTGCAACCTCTTCATCACCCGCGTGAGAGAGCGTGTCGATGTTAAAGTTAACAGCGCTCTCTTTGCTCTACCTCGCAAAAAAAAACCCAAAAACAAAGTCGAGTCAAACTCCCAGGACGCTTTGCTTCTAGCCATATCTATCATTTCTATGTTTTATAGTTCTGAGCCGTATGGACTTTAGAGCTACAAAATGGGCTGGCCGTTCATAGGCAAGTTTGTTTGCCCTAAAGCTGAGTGGCTGTTCATCTCACAGCTTTAGGAAAGCACATATTATTCTGTTTTCTAAATCAGGAGGAAAGTCCGTTTTTTGTTTTTTTTTCAGGGCAATTGCGCTGTGCTTCAGTGAACTTATTCCCTTTGACTAGATAAAGAATAAGTGTACATGCCAGCTGTGGCATATCTTTTTTTTCCCCCCAGTTAGTGATCCTTCAAAGAACAGTAAGTTAAATAAAGTTGATCAGATGGTATTTGGAGTTTACCTTTCTGATCAATCCCTGGAAGATCCGTCTTTCTCTTTCCCCTGTAAGTCCAAATATCTCAAGCCAACTCAGTCTATCTTTCAAAGCAATCTCCTACCACACCACCAAACCATGTGTACGCTATGGGGGAAGTGGCTTTCGCATCATTCAGGAGATATGTTCACAGGGGGAAAGCACACAGTGATTGCACACACACACACACACATAGAAAAAGGATCATTTCCCATTGTGCATAATTAGCCAGGAGAAGCGTGCGATGCAAAATCATTGGATTCATAAATGGCTGGAGTAGCTTCCAGTTGATGGCAGTTTGACGAGACAAAGCAGAGGGAGATGTATTGCAAATCCATAGTGCTTCACAGCCCTGTGAATTCATTAACGGCATATTTAGCTGTTATTCATCACCACCGCGGCAGCCACTGATCTGCTAATGCAGTTCCACTGTGGCAATTTACCACATAAAACTGTCCCTTTGTTAATTCTATCAACTTATTGTGGGATCTGATAACTGTGAATAAGCCATAATGACTACTAGGCAACCACACACGACTTTTTTACAACCATCATTTCTATTGGTAATAGTAATATTGAACTCACTAAGTTTATTACTTAGTTCAGTCAGAGACACATAAAGGAAATTACCATTTATAGCAAATGGTTGTAAAATTCGATTTGGTGGCTCTGCTCTTTAAGGGAGCAACAAGGATTCTGCTGGAATAACTTATGAACACACACATGAACTAGGGATGTTGATCCGAGTCCTTTAATATTTAGTATCTGCCGATCCTGATTATTAAAGGACAATATATAATTTTTAGTATTTTTGGAAAGTCTTGTTGGCAACACTAAAGACACCACTTACATTGATGATAATGTAATAATAATACAAATATATATATTATATATATTATATTATATATATATATATATATATATATTTGACATCCTTATATCCACAGAGGGGATGCAACTCAATTTAACTATGCAATTTAACCCCTCGTTCAACATTTGCATCTCAGCAAATCATGGATTCATAACCAGATCTTTATTTAATAAACATATTACACTCAATCTTGAACCATGTGTTGCTATTGAGGAAAAAAATATTTAAAATTGAAGCACTTAGGGAAAAAGCTATGCTTATTATCTTAATGTCAGAAGTATTAGTCTAACTAATCAGCTCATAGCTAGATAGCTAGCTCGATCACAAAGACGCATCAAACTAAAGAGTACTAGCCAATCACAGCACAATAGGGTGGGACTTACCTCAAAATGGGTGGGGGGAAAAATAACATGGTGATGCATGGATTAAACAGCTGATGCCAATCAGCCAAGCAAGCGCAGCTTCAGAGCTGATGTCTGGGAATGCGGAAACGTCCATCACAGTTTATAGGTAACAGTAACTTCCTGGTTTAACTTTGACATACTGCAGTTGTGTATGCACACAGTTTTCTTGAGCAATGAGGAATTAGAGGACATTTGTGGTTTTGTCTCCAGATATTTGCCCCATCAGACTTCATTGTAGCGATGTTGCTGTGTTTTCAGATCTTAGCGACTAACTTAACAAAATTATTATTTAAGGTGGCTGCCTTTTACTTAGGAAAACATCAGGAGTATTGATACCAGGTTGACCCAGGATCTGATTTCCAGCTAGTGTGTAAGTCTGTAAAGTAAGTCCAATTTGTATTAGAGCCAAACTGTCTTCATAGACTCACCTATAGACCCACTAGAATGGCAATAGAGTTTCATCAAACAGTCACATAGATCGCAGTGTGTTTGTGCTGCGCTGTCTCTCACTCGCTGTCTGTCTGTTTATCTATCACACACACACGCACACAATAAAATCCTCTCTTGAGCCTTTACTCCAGAGGTCGGGTCTGGTCTGTACCAAATTGTAATCTAATATGCTTAGTCATCAGAACAGCAAAACAGCAACAGCCACAGCATCTGCGTGCACACACACACACACACACATACAGTGCAATCCAAATAAGAGCCTGCCATCCAAATCTCCAAATGCAGTTAGACAGCCCCCTCCCCTCGTCATCTTACCCCCCAATGCCAAATCTAGCCTGTGGTGCCTGTTCGTTTCCATGACAACGGCCTGAAAGTATTATATCATCAGTGAGAAGGGAGCAGGGCAGAATTTTGCGCACACACACTTGCATTCCCTCACTGTGTGTCTTTTGCTCTCGCTCTGTCACACACATCCCTAAGTGCCCTCTACCAAACGTACCCATCCCCCCCACCCTTCAGAGCATACGGAGCCTTGCCCCGCGTTACGTAAGACTCCGAGGCTCTTGCTCGGGAGAGGTGACATCATCACCAGCAAGAAAGAGGGTGATGTTTTTTTTGGGGGGGGGGCACCGTTACTGCTCATTGGTACAAATTTAAACCTTACATGCTCTTCCACTGCGTTCACAATGAGGGGCCTGTCAATTTTAAATTACCTTCGGGATGAACAGAAAACAAACATTGACAGCGGCAGCTCGCATTAGCAGTTTCAGCTGGCAGGACAACCCACTCAAGACATTGAATAATTCACTACATTCACTACATAAGCTTATCACCACCACCATTTTGCCCCCTAATGAAACCATTAACATCCATGTAGCTGGTTGTGTGCGTGACCTGTAAGAGAGGGATACCATACTGATGGTTCCTCTGCTGTTCGCTTGTTTTGACAGCTTCATTGAAGTGGGTGAATGGGCCTGCGTTGTGGTTTGCTCCCATCCGCTGGGATATGAAGCGAGCATCCAGATATTACTCGTGATATTTTCCGTTGTACAACTAAAATATGCAGCAGCCAGTGGTTTTAGCCTTCCTGCTCTTCATGGCAAGAGATCAGCAATGCGGAAGCACTGGGTGTGTGGGGGGTGGGTGTGGGGGGGGCAAGGGGGCTTCCTGGTTCTATTTTTTATAATTAAACAGCAGAGATTTGCAGGGAATCCCGAAAGGCTCGCAAGCATTACTCCACCTTTTCACCCCCATCTCTGTGATGGTTATAAATAAACGTGAAAGATGGAGGGAGTGAGGGAACGTTAGGTAAAAATGACGAGAGTGGTTACCTGCTGGGATTTGTACGGTAGATGTGTGAGGGAGAGTTCCAGGCCAAGAGCAAACGTAACACCACCATATGCATGAGCACAGTCCTCCCACCTCTATCCTCTTCTCCATTTCCCTCTCTATGAATAAATAACACTCGCCTACATACATAGTGCATTACTTGATGTGATGACATGATGATCTGTAACCTCACTAGTGCTGAAACAACGAAAGAGAATCAACCAGCACATTTGATTGTTTTGATGACTTGCATGTCATACGCAAGTTACTGGAATAATTCCCCTGACCCGAGGACCAACAATGAAAGTTTACACATGTTAACACGGTTGAATGGAAGTGAACCTGGACGCATTCATAATTCACAATGTGTACAATTGTGCTCAGAAAAGTGTGAAATGCCACAGAAGTTGTCAAACTTGCCAAGAGAAGGCAAAAAAAAAAAAAAAAAAAAAGTAGTAGCCTTTTTGTTTAGATGTCCTGAGCCGTCCCAGACACCACATCGGATGTCTCTGGGATAAACCGAGACGCCCCGGCATCTTTCTGCACGGGCCATTATCGGCCAAAACAAGCAAGCAAACCCCCCCCCCCCCGTGCACATCATTATGGAAGAGACAACTGTAAAACACTGATTACATTTTTCTGAGCGCTGAAGTGACTCTTTGTGCTATGAAAATTTGATCCGTTGGGTCCGATGAAATAAAAACCAATAAAGAAAGGTGTGTGTGTGGGGAGCCAGAAGGAAGTCAGCCAACTCGGCTACAAAAAAAGTGTCTGTAATGCAGGGTGTGCATTCATCCATAGGCCCAAAAAGGCAGAAGACCTTCTTCAGTGTATGCGCCGAGTGAGCAACTTATCTTGGAATTATTGGTACACCATCTTGGAACACAGTATCCAGTTTCCTTAATCCACGGCACATAGGCCAAAAAGGCGTTCTCCTATCCTGGGCTGTTTCAGTGTTGTGCGTCCAACTGCACACTGAGATGTCGTCATGCACATAGAATTAGCTCTTTTTGGTGTTTGGGAAAGTTTGTTGTTGTTGTTGTTGTTGTTGTTGTTGTTAAACCTTGCATGCAATAATAATGTGCATTTTTTTGTCATTCATGGTGTCCTGGGTAAAATGCTTTTTGGGCCACAGGCCACAGCTCTTTGAATACATCCATACACTCTCCATAGTGTTAGTAAGCCAAGTGGGGGGGTGGCCTAGGACAGAGCCACACCTCCTGATACCCCCCTGCCCCACTCACCTTCCTTTGGTTGATTTAGACATGTGTGTCAGAGGGAGGGGTAGGCTCACAGGCAGTGTTAACTTACCATTGTTAGTTGCAGCCTCACCTATTGTATCTGCTGACCTTGACACCTGTAATAAAACTAGAGGTAACGTGACACAATTCTTTTGTTAGTGAGAAGACTCCAATGAAGTAGCCTGGCACACTATACTGCCATTAGAAATCATTTCAAAGGAAAGCCAAACAAGAGCAAATAAGAGTCGGAGGAGGGTGAAGATGGGAAGCAAAAGGGATTTGGCAGAAATGCTACAACACTGCAGCTAGCGTGACACGCGCGTGCATCTGAACATGTTCAGCGGATCACAAAGGGAAAAGCCAAGGTGCCGCAGAGCACCGGCACGAGGAAAACAAGCCAAATAGAAGTCATGCCACATCTCGACTCCGAGCCCCTCGGTGGCTCACAGTGGCTCCTTCCAATTTGCCTGGTAAATTAGGGAGGCATGGGATGGTGCGGGCGGGCGGGCGGTCGGGCGTGCGTGTGTGCGAGCAGGCGGGCAGTCGGCTCCGACAGGAGAATGAAGCAGGCCGAGGCAGAATGTGTCCCCCAGCAAGCCTGAAGCCTGATTGCTGATTGATCCATTGACTGCCGCTGATTGTGCATAGTAAAGAAGAGCGGGGAGACCGGGATGATTGCAGAAAGGGAAACAATGGGGAAACTCACTGGCCTTATGGTGTGTTTTGTGTGGATTTGTGTCTCTCTCCATCTGCGTGTTCAGTGTTAGTGTGTTTATGTGTTTATATGTGTGTGTGTGTGTGTGTGTGTGTGTGTGTGTGTACGTGTGTACTACAGCCAGCAGGGGTAGATGGGGCCAGAGCACCATCAGCAGCTGTTAAGGGTTCATCCCAGTGACCTCACTTACAACTGCACTAATTACCAGGCCAACTACATCACTTTTTCTTTCTTTCGCCAATGTGCACTCAGTACAAATCAATTTCCCCATATTCTGCTTCATCAACATGACTGTTAAAGAAATATTATTGCCTGAGCTGTCAGGTTCAGGTAACATCTTTCACACTGAACGTTTCGCCCTCAGCCCTTTTCCCTTTCCATCCCTCCTTCTCGTTTCCATCATACACCAGGGCACATGTATATATGTATATTTTTTCCCCGATCCCCAAACTTCATGCATAATGCACCGCGTCTCTGCCCGCACTCTGCATGTAGTACATCAAACGTCATCACTAATGGCAAGTGTACCGCGGAGCCGAGGAGTGACTCCCCTCAGGTTAAGGCTAGCAGTCTATTATTTGTGCCCACCTCTCCCCTTCTTTGCTACTTAAACACACTCTGCCTCAAGGAGACTCACTCTGTTGCTATGGAGTTTGTGTTCAGACGGATACAGTCGAGCACACTTTACAGGCACCCAGGCAGGAGCGCTGATATTGATGAGACGGATCAAGTCGGACTGACGGGTGTGCATACATTTGTCCGTGCTGTTTGCACGATTTCATCTGACTCCCTTGACAATTTCGTTAATTAACTTTATACAGATTATCCAAACCCCGAAACTGGCATTGTGGATCTAATATTTATCAGATTACAGTATTTGAAAATAGTTTCCTATTAAGTATCAGGGATTCCTACTCAAACAGACTAACTGAGCCAGAATCAGCAGCGTTACATCCGCTGCATCTTTTCATCCACTCTCTGTCGTCAGCCACAATATGCGTCCTTGACAGTTTTCACTTGACGTAAGATATCTTCTGGCAGTGTGCATCTTTTTGTTGAAAGTTGAAAGTGCCCTCCCTTTACTTGGTTGTCTTATATGGTTGTATGAATATGTGTTTGATGGGGTGAGTCACTCCTTCAAATGCAGCAGTTGCGTAAGAAGTAACCTGTTAGCTATAGTTGAAAGAGACCTTTTGTGCTTTTGGATGGATACTCGTATGTTGGTGATCATATGGCCTTGTGTTAATGAATGGCTTTGCTGTAAGACATTCAGCGTGTGGTGTGTGACAGCTCAGCCTCTGACTGATTTCATAACTTACCAGAAATTCCTGTTCTTTCTGATATCTCCGTGTCTCTGTCCATATGTTTATGAATTGGAGTCACTTTCTAAAGTTTGCTTTGCAGTCTGAACATACCCGTAAAAACATGGGATGAAATAGATGTGACCATCTTATGTCATCAGACCGTAAGAGAAGACTCTATGCTATGTGTGTGAGGAAGGCTCTGCCCTCCCTCAGTAACTGCTGTCATTGCGTCTGAACTGTTTAACCCGCATCCAGGAACAGTGTAGCTGCTCAGTGACCAGCGGTAGACCACGAATGGGCAGCTCCCAAGACTCAGTGTGTGTAAAGTGAGACAAGTGTGCTCAGTCAACTGTCACCTACATGACTGAACATGAAAGAAGAGTAAGAGTCGAGGGGTTGGAGTGTGTGGGGTGAGTGGGAATGTGTGACAATCTCAGTTCAGTTAATTAAAGCTGGGGTAGGCAGTTTTATTTTGGCATCATTGGGCAAAAAGCACATAATAAGCTTTCAGTATATTGTAATTCAAGTGGTCTGAGAGGAAACTAGACTTCTGCACCTCCTCATTGCTCTGTTTCCAGGCTTCAGAAAGTCTAGCCTGTGATGGGAGATTTGGGCCAATCACAGGTCGTTTCAGAGAGAGAGTGTTCCTGTTGGCTGTTAACCCTAACCTCTACGAATGCAGATGCGTGTGCACAGACGTGCAGAAGGAGATAATACAGCAGGAAAAGTTGGCATGGCAATTGAAGGTAACTTTATAGCCATGTAAAAAGCAGCCGGTTGACGAAGCGATGGACTCCTGGGTCGGCTCGCTGGTTGCCTGTGGTCAAGATCAAGCTGAAGCGCGTGCACGTGTCCGTGCTCGCCCGATGGGCAACAGAGAGGGGGGGAGCTGTATTTTCACATTCTGCCTTCCATTTTGCCTTTTCCAGAAAACTGCCTATGCCTGGGATTTCAATTCCCAAACTAGAAATCTATATAAAAACCTGCATGCATGTGTAATGAAAATTATTAGAGTTTGAGACTCAGTGAACCGAGTGACTTTGAGTCCACCTCGACACATGGCAGCATATGGAGTCAGTGAGGCAGGTGCTTGGTGTGCGTCTGTGTGCCCTCGTTGGCACAAACCAGACGAGGCAATGGCGACGAGTGCATCTGCTGCCTGTATCTCCCCCTGGTACAGCGAGCGCGGTACAGTCTGGGCGCGGTGAATGCCGGCTGTTCTGTCAGCGCGTCCTCTCGTCTCCATCGCCACGTCCACTAGACAGGACTCGGCTGCTGACCCCTTTGCCTCACCTGCTCACGCAGAGCGCCATTCACCTCAATCTGGCCGCCCTCCGGCTGTCCACTGCTTCCTGGGTTGATGTAAGGTTTCCATTTCAGGTTGATTGTAGTTGTTCTGGTTATTAACATTGTGTTATGAGACCACACATCTGCCCACATTCCTTCTGCTGCTCTGATCAGGGCACACAGCAATAGACTAGTGGGTGTGTTAAGTTACTGTACAGAGATACCCCTCTCGCTGTGCTTTTTCAGCTGTATGTGAGGACATCATGTTACTTTTTTACTCAAGGTAAAAGTTTACCATTTAACGCCACATCAGCAATTGATCATTCGCTAAGCCCGGCCCCCCCTTAGTTACTGTTGCTTTCCATTCTCACATGGCACAAATGCAATTTACAATGATAACATGGCAGACTTACCACTAGAAATGTATAGTAATTTTTGAAACAATCAGCCCTTGTTTTCAGATAAAAGCAGGCTCCTCATTTCTAGCCGACGACCGTTGATTTTGCCGAGGTTACAACTGTCCCTGGCAGATGTCATCTGCTTTAGCTCGCTAATGAAGCTAAAGTTAGCTCCATGAGCTGTAAAACGTGAGTCTTGTAAAGGGGTTCTAAAAAATGAACCCCTTGATGGATACGTATTGTGCTAAAGACTGAGGCTAAAGCTAACAAGTCCCAGGCACACAGTCAGCATCCTCACCAGTTAATGATCATGTAGCAAGTTAGTCCCAGTATTATAAGGATGAAAAGTGTGATGATAAGTATGATATGGAAAAATGTGAGATCGGACTGTTATTTGATTAGTGCCGCTGTAGCTTACATACGTGGAGAGGAAGGTTTATGCTTTATTGTTCATACTTTCGAACAGTGCGTGTCACTTTTAAAGTTACAACAGAAAGGGATTTTAGGACTATCCTGGATAAGGAGTTTGGCTGGAGTTGCTGAAGTATCCAAATCCAATAAAGAGCAGGAGAGATCTGCTGAAGCCTCAACTCTGATAACATTCAGGTTTCAGTGGTGAAATACGACACAGTGGACGGGCTATCGTAACCTGTAACCCCATAAAATGTAGTTAGCTAATGAAATGCTCCTTTGCCTTGAAAGTACTGCTAGGTTACTACTGTAGGTGGTAAGCTAGTTAGCCGGACATGCTAACATTTGCAGCTACATTTACATTTGTGGCGCCTATAATCAGAATGTTTAACCTATTCCTAAAAAAAAAAGACACCACCCTCCCTACCAGAGTCCCATGCACACCACTTCAACATGTTGTGAAATCCAAAGCTTGACTGGCCTGCTGTGCCTAGGTATGACTGCTAATCTATGATGACAGTCGCAGTTTGAGGGAGGGGTTTAGTAAACGGTCAGTTACTTTGGTCATAACTAATGGCTAAAACTACCCAAACAAGTAGTAAACTGGACTATGCAAAGGTGCTGACCTGACCATCTGGAGCAATTCGGGGGTTCAGTGTCCTGGAGGAGCAGGGGATCGGACCGCCTACCCCGTGATCAGCGGGTGACCCGCTCTACCTCCCGAGCCGCAGCCGCCCCTAAATACCAGCATGTGTTTCTGATTCAGATTTAGAGAGAGTTAGGCGCTGTGAAGTGGAACTGTTCAGTGTTGATGTGTATAAAACACCTTGTTTACATGAAGGTTCAGTGGGTTTCTTGTGGGAGTTTGCGGTTCTGCATCACATCCGCACATGTACTTACTATCTCTCATGGGAAATTGGGCTTCATGCTTCTTGGAACAGTAATTAGCAGCATGGGTTTTTTATCTACTGTCTCTTTGAAGACTTCAGAGGAGCATTCTGCTGATTTTGTTTCAGGTTTTTCAGTCTTTCTTTTTCAGTCTTGTCATTCACCCTTATAATGCATCACTATTTCTGGTGATTCTGGTGGTCACTAATTCCTGTCATGAGAGCTGCTTGTTCTCTCCCTTCACACACTAGCCTGGCATTTTGGCTGGATTGAGTTTGAGCTAGCCAACACCGGCTTGTAACAGTAAATATTAAACACATCCAGCTGTCGCTGCGAGATGGCCGTCTGTTCTGCTGCTTTGTACCCTCTGTGGCTTTTTACAAGCTGCTCTGCATTGTGTTAGGCTTAAGAAGTTATAGCTGTCGAACATAGCGCAGAGGAGGACTGCAGCCACTCAAACGCAGCGAGATGCTGTAGATGCAAATAGGTCAACAGAGTACAAAACGGGGGGAGAGTAGTAGAAAACAGTGGGAAAGTGGTGAACTATTCTTTCTGCTCTCATTTTCCCTCTGCGACATGTTGTGAAGGAGTTGAGACTGAAATAAGACTAAACGTAAGTGGAATGATCCACAGCTGAACTTCTCCTAACTCACTTAGTTTATTCATTTGTTCGTTCACTCTCTTGTGGTTAGCCTACCTGCCTCTTGAGCATCCTATGCTCTGTAAAATGCATACCATGTAACCTTGATGTTCCTGATTCAAACCTTTGCCTCATGTCATCATCCCCTCTCTGCCCCTGTGTTACGGGAACTTTCTAGCCATGCTAGCTAGCGTACAGCTTTAGGGATGGCAATGTCCAACACTCGCTCAGTTGGTTCGTCGATCCACCACGTTAGTCCAGGCAGAAATATCTCTATAAATCAACTATTGGATGTATTGCTATGAGATTTGGTGCAGACATTCGTGCCAATTGCAATAACTTTGGTGATCCTTAGATTTTTCATCTAGCGCCATCATCAGGTCACTTTGTCCAGGATTAGTATTGACGTTCGTTTTTAGTGCTAGTTAGTCAATGTGCTATTATATGCTAAACATGCTAAACTATAAGGATAAACATGGTAAACTTTCTGCACATCAGCATGTTAGCATTTTCATTGTGAGTGTGTTAGCATTTAGCTCAAAGCACCACTGCGCTTTGCTTCATTAAAATCAACTTTCCTTTCATCCCTTCAGACTTCCTGCTCTTGTTACACAGTTGAATCATCTCATATTAACCTCATGTTGTCTGAAGGAGATGACCTGGCATTTTTACCAATTTGTTTTAATTTATCTGCCCTTTATTTTAAAGTGTCCTGGCTAAAATGGCATCACAGTCATGTTGCACAAACAGACACAGAACCAACATTCGCGTTCACGCAATATTCAACATTCACACCCAACCATGTTGCAACATGTTGTAGATCCTGTGCTGTCTGTGCGATCAGAGTACTCCTCTGTATGATCAACATCTCTGGTCGGATGTCTTCCGCAGTCTGTAACTTAAACTTATTTTTATATTAAATGCATATTGTTGTCATTCTTGCACGCCCTTAAGTACTATAAACCTTCTGGTTCTCTGTTGTTACTTCACGAGGATCTGCAAGACAATTCCTCTCTGCTTACTGCGCCGGTCAATATTTTGATTTTGCCGTTTGTCACACCACATGCTAGCTATCATTAGCATTAGCCCAACTTGCTCCGCCTGGTGTCGGGCTGGCCTTTCCCAGGGAATAGTGTGGGTGCTGAAATATGTAACAGATGTTAGCAGTGGCCTGTGAATGGGCTCCTGATTTGTGTGGGAGGGAACGATGACAGGGGTGACTTGATGCTTGAGGGGCGAGAAGCAAAGGTTCCTCAACACTCCCCGGCAGCCAAGCGTCTGTCACTGGTCTTGGCAGTCAAGGAAGGGACTGTGGGGCTGGGAGAGGGGAGGAAGTCAAGAAGCCATGGAGAGGGGGTAGAATAACTCAGGCCACCATTTAAAACCAAAAACCTCCTTTTCACCTCTTTCTGTTTTCCTTCACACTCTCTCCATCTGCCAACTTTCCACCATTCCCTCAGTCTTTTGCTCACACACAGTTGCTCTCTCTCTCTCTCTCTCTCTCTCTCTCTCTCGCTCAATTGTACTGGAAGTGAAGTTTGCAAATTGCAGTTAAACACCCACCACCCTTTCTCTCTCCTTTGCTCTCCATCCCACTTGCCTTACCCTAAATATCCCTTGCCCTATTTCTACAATGCTCTCTCTCCTCTTTGCCCTCGCTTTGTCCTCCTCGTGCTCACTTTTTCCATTTCCCTATTCTTGTCGCTCTCGGAGGAAGCATGCTCATACACAGTCCTTGGCAGGGCACAGTTAGACTGTCACACACACACACTTGGGCAAGGTACTCTGTGGGCAAGGCTCCTTGTCAGTACACATGAGTTCAATGGGTTTCTGTGCTCACAGGGTTGACCTCTCTGCTGGACATTGGAAGTATGTTCCCTGCACCACGATCTGCGGAAATACACACACACTCTATGTGAACAGATCTAACCGTATGTGTCTGTCTCTTCCAGCTCTGCACGAGTTCCCTACAGACCTGTTCACACACAAAGAGAGAACCGAAGGAGCTGTGGCCCTGCATGTCCTGTGTGTAAGTTTACCTTCACTTATACACGTGTGTGTGTGTGTGTGTGTGTGTGTGTGTGTGTGTGTGTGTGTGTGTGTGTGTGTCGACATCTGTGACCGTGGGACTGTGAGAAGGGACCTTTTACAGTGCATTTTCAAGGATAAGGCTGAATGGTATGAAAATACCAAACCAACCAACAATAAATTAAGGTTTATTAATAAAGTATTTTGTGTGTATCCAAAGCCTGGTACAGTATAGCTTATTCCTCTATGCCTGCCGGCAAAAATACTCACTAAAGCGTCAAATGTGTATTCATTCGCAACTGAAAATAGTCCCCAACAAATGCACCGTTTACCCCATGTTTGAGTAATGTTAGAGAGCTAGAGAGCCCTGTTGCTCGAGGACATTACTGAACCTATATAATTGTGACCCTTTTGTAGGGGTTTCACTATTTCGACCTTCGAAATCAAAGGCAGGCAGCACCGATTCTCCCTACCGGTAGCCTGCAGCTGCACTTTTGAGACACCCAGGGACACACACAGGGAAGTGGTCAGACAGTCCGAGTGACAATAAACACTGTGAGGAACATAAATGTTACAATCAAAAATCAAATCGATCGAAAAGATTTACATATTCAGTAGGAGCCAGTGGGCTTGGGGCTGAGTGCCACAGTAAGGATGGGGAAACGCGGGAGCATATAAAGATGCGCTAACACATTGTTTGTATCATATTGTTGACAATATGACACAAATATAGAAAAACGCTAGCCATATTCTTTAAAAGAGCATTCCAACGATTTGGCATTGTCGGACTCACAATGGACAGCAAGGATCAAAATCGTCAAATATCATCTTTTTCATTCCACTCATTCCTCCTTGTCAAAACAGTTCGGTCGGAAGTTCGGGTGTATTATGCAAGTAGCTGCCAATGTCGCCTCAAGCCGCTAGCCTCCGGCAGAGATGAGGGGCGGGCTACCTCTCCCCTTCTCTCCACTCCCTCTCGGGCAGTATCTCATTGGTTCAGCACATGCATGGCCAGCCCCACTGGCCTCTCCAGCATGGCCCGGCAGGGGTCAACATGCGAGGTCAAGGCCACGTTGGAGCCCCTCTGCCGTCACTCTCGTATGACTGGCACAAGGCGGGCGGGAATGTTCCAGCACATGATGACCCATGTTGTGTCGGGCTGTTGCTGTTAGTCTCATGCCAGCAGAGCAGTGTCTCCAGGGAACTTTGCTGTGCATAAACAGAGCACTGAGACCTATGGAATGGATAATTTTGCCAGTACATGTCGGACATTATAGTCAATGTCACTACTTAGAGTGCACCCACCCTCTGAGTTAGCCTAGAGACGGGCAAATGAAAGTAACCTTTTCTAGGATGCTTGGATATTAAAAAAAAGAAAGCCCAAAATACAGTATATCATCACAAGCTATTTCCCTATGATGTCTAACCTTTAAAATAATGTACTCATTTCAG
Source organism: Enoplosus armatus (assembly GCF_043641665.1). NCBI lineage: Eukaryota > Metazoa > Chordata > Actinopteri > Centrarchiformes > Enoplosidae > Enoplosus > Enoplosus armatus. Next base: position 7,344,629 of record NC_092181.1, on the reverse strand, counting down.
AGCAAGTGTTACTGTACTTGGCTTTCTGTAAATTTCAGGAAAGGACAATCATGGCTAATACCTTCAGAGAATACTGTATATTTGTAATGCTTTGTACTTTTCCACCATTCCGTTTTTGGAAAATATGTTTCTGTGACATGCAATATATATCATTGATTTAAATTACAATTATGATTTATTTGTGCTATAAACAAACCTGTCTTTACACAAGGCGTTAAACTCGGGCTGCATCTAATGACTGTGGAAATGATTCATAGAATAAGTTAAGTGGAAGTTCATTCTTTACCTTGTGAAAAGTAATTACTCTTACTGTGAGGTCCACTTACCTGCCTTTTCCGGAGCTTTCGACCGCATCTCACAGTCTTTATTAGCAATCAGAATGGTCTTCATTCGCTGATAAAGATGATTTTTATTACATTATTTTTATTGGATTCTTTGCACTTTCTTGACAGATGTACTGTGAATCAGTCCAACAGCATGAGATAATGGTGCGTGAGCAGGAAGGAAAGGTGCATTTAGCAGTTCAAAACCAGCAGAGAGACATAGCATACATTATTTCTGAATGACATTATATTTGGTAAAGGGCGCGTGTTTTCTTGTTTAGGACCCGAAAGACAACGTTTAGGACTTTGCTTAGGTGTTGCTGGGACTTGACTTGGGACTTAATAGCAGGAGATTTGCAAAACAATAGCTTTGTCCCACCTCTGCTTTGTACTGAGCAGCCAGAACACACAGTATAAATATTAGTAGAAGTGTGCTGGCAGTCCTCTCTCCTCCTGAGGCTTGATTATCTTCCTGCTACTGTACAGGTTAAGCTAAAAAAAAAAAATCTATTCAAAAATAACTAAACAAATCACTGAACAGATGCCATGTCACCATGTGGCTTATATTGCCTGCATTATGCTGCACATATGGTCTTGGTTCAGGGATGTTGATGTAAACACTGGAGTAGATCCTGCAGTCTTTTTCTTGTATCATCCTATGATTTGGCCACAGGTGAGGCTGCTGCGAACTGATTCAACTGTCAGTCGGAGATTGTCATTGATCATGTATGTTTCTGGTATTGGATTCAGCTTGAAGACAGAAACCTGTAAACATTTTGTGTCAGAGAAATGCAATATCACGGTATCTTACTTCCAACTGCTGTTCTCTTGGCAGCTGTACCTGCATGCAACATTAAACATGCGCACAAATGTACATTCGGCATGCACACGTGTTCCCTCACAGCTACAGCAGAGAGAGCGATGAAGGCTGTTGTTTTCCCCCTCCACCTCAACCTTAAACCCGAATCAAGATTAAACGCAGCGATCTGGATTTGACGTTTTGCTTGCACACTGAAAGTCATTCAGTGTGTGGGCTCAGGCGTTGGGTGGTTCAGCTCACTCTCACCTGCTTTCAGAAACGGGAAATAGAAGAACCGCCGCAAAGGAAAATGTGACTCAGTACTGAGCACAAAAGAAAAAAGGAATATTCAGTCTCCGTGCCATTCTTGCTGTGAGCAGGTCTTTGAAAGGCTTCGATATTACAAGGTGTGAGGATATTCACGCCTTCCCTTTGTTCACACATTCCCCGTCAGTCTGTCGTCACTACCTGACATTTTCTCTCTTGATCATCGCTGTCTGTCTTTCATCTCCACCCCGGCTCTGCTGCTCTCCGTGCTCTCCGGTGTACGAATTATGTGATGCCAAGGCTGGCTTGCGTGCGGTGGGTGTTTATGCAATAATACACCAGGAAAAAAAACCACACCAGTCAAATACATTAAAAGCATTTCATACAGTGGGTTATTTGCAGTCATAATTGTAAGACTGTTAAGGAGACATTTGGAAGGACAGCATTTATTGAAGGTTACTTGTGGAGTCCCCCAAGGGTCAGTGTTGGGACCATTATTGTTGTTTTGTATGTGTTTGATATTTGTTTCCAAGGTTTCCAAAACATGAACATTTAGTTTATTTGCAGATGGTACACATTTTATTTTGCTGTGGTAAGAATTTGAAAAGTAATTGAGAATTGTAAAGAGTTGGTTTGATTTTGATAAACAATCATTTAGTTTAAGTCAGACTAAATTTACAATCTGTGGCAATCACTTCACAAAGTCACAGAGCAAACCTATGGTTAATGTTTCAACTGAGAGTGTGAGATAGAATTTTTTGGAGTGATGATAAGTGAATCTGAGTATATTTTCAAATATGCCCATAAATGTGGCCTCTGCATATTTTTTATTCTTTTTATTTATTATAGGACTGATGTAAAGTATCATTATATTTCAGTAAAAAGGGTGAATTTATGGAACAGCTGTTGTATGTCAGATATCGTTCTTTAACTTGGGCCCATAGTGTCATTCCAGGTCTTTTCTTTCCCATCCGTTCAGACAGTTTATTTCAGTGGGGGAATAAGCTAAAAACACATATACATAACCTCCCCTCCCCGGGCTTTTTTAATGCAGTATGTTTAAAAAAGTGAAAACTGTCTCCCTTATTTAAAAATGTAAATAGTGTGGTCCCACAGTCATGTTATTCATGCATATTTGATGTCTGATCCGTTAATGTACTGCACTGCATTTCCATGGGATCAGACCTCTGAATTTTGTGCCTTCAATTACTCGACTCACTGTTTCATTTTTCATGGTAATTTACATCTAAATTTAATGTAGCAGTTAGAGCAGCAAGGTATTCTTCACTATATCATTCAGGGTACATACAGAGATGTGTTCAAAATAGAATGAAAAGCTGGAGAAAACATGGAAGGTGGTAAACAACATCACTTTTTTTCTCGCCTAGTTTGAAATATCAACGGATATATCCCAGCTGGCTGCACTTTATGACAGGTGACGGTGCAGCCAGACCTTTCACTCCGGTATCATATGTATAAATCGCATCAAGCAACATGTTCATACTTCACTGATCCCTGTAATATTTACCTCTCTCTCTCTCTCTTCACAGACCATTTACATGTTCTGTGCTCTGGCCCTTGTCTGTGACGACTACTTCGTCCCCTCCCTGGAGAAGCTGTGTGAGGTACGAACGGTGCTGAAAATGTGGCTTCAAATCGCAAATATTTCTTCACAACATTGAATATTAATGACTAAATAAGCAACAATAAAAGTTAAATTGGGGGAAAAAAAGACACTCAACACTCAAACTCTAAGCTAATCTACTTCATCAGAGCTGCATGGGTGGGCATCATGACATCATCTGGCCCACCTCACATGGGATTGCAATACACCGGTGTATATCAAACATCCAAAATACAGCAAGACATCTTCTGGTAACACTTGGTACACAAATCCAAAAGAAGGCCATTTATCATAATATATGTAGTACAGTATATGTTTATGTACAAAATGTCAAATATATTTTGAACTGCATAGCAGAAGACAGAAAGAAGCTAATTATGCCACAAGCCACATTTTTAAATTTTTATCCCCACAAAGTGTTTTTTTCCACATCTCCAAAGCTTTCTGTATATTTAGTAACTGAATATTCAAATGTTACCTGTTTGAAAAGCCTCTGTATATGTACTTTACTTACTAAACAAGGTGTTGCTGGTTCACAGTATAAAGGAGAGTAGAGAAGAATAGAAATCCTTTTTATTGGACAAATCCACTTTTCTTCTTCTAGACTGACATAGTGTTTATACACGGAGTGGTAAAATACTAGATATACAATCTGTTTACACAATCGCACAAACGCAAGCTTTAGTGGATCTGTATGATCAGGTTCAGGGTCAAGGGTCAGGCTGGGACTGATCTTGGTCTGGATTTTCTAATTGATGAACTTTTTATGTGTCTCTTGCTGCTTTCCTGGCAGCGTCTCCATCTCAGTGAGGACGTAGCGGGTGCCACCTTCATGGCCGCTGGCAGCTCGGCTCCTGAGCTCTTCACGTCCATCATAGGTACTCGCCACAACCACCCCTCCACCTCTGTACCCCCTCTGCTCTAACTGAAACACGTGCCGCAATGCTGTGGCTGCATTAGGGAGGAAGCATGCATGCCTTTTAACGGATGCTTTACAGTGATGCTTTTATCCCCAGACACTTGCAGTAAACAAACATGGCTTTCAATGCACTGAATCAGAATCACATTAAAGTCATCTTATGTAATAACTAGAGAATTGCTGGTGAGGAGTAAAGGCCATATGTTTTTTCTTTGATCGTGGTTGTGTTCGGTGTGGTATATCTGAACCAGCAATATGAAGAACACAGCGTTACATTACTGTATTGTTTATATACAAATCTAATTATACACACAGACTGGGTTTAAGAGATTCAAATCTTCTGATTTGCATAGACTGAATGCAACTTCAGGTTCTATAGGCCTCTTCCCAGTGTGTTTGTGTGCGATTGAGAGAGAGATCCATGACCAATATGGCTGAGTTATTTACATATGTTTTGACAGCTGTGTCTGTTTGTCAGCACTGCAGATGCTGTGCTGCAACTGGAAATGTCAAGTAGTGTACAGCACATCATCCATGCTCTCTATGGAGTCATAATGTGTATGTGTGTGTATGTGCGTGCGTGCCGGCTCATTCTCTCCCCAGGGGTGTTCATCACCAAAGGTGACGTGGGTGTGGGGACCATCGTGGGTTCAGCTGTCTTCAACATCCTCTGCATCATCGGCGTGTGTGGCTTCTTCGCTGGCCAGGTATGATGTCATAGCAACGTTAGACCGCCGCAGCTGGAACCCGCCGCTGACCTGGTGGCATTTTCAACAGAGTGCAACCAGCAGCCTAATGTCACCTTTAAATATTCAGCCACATAAACACAAAGTGGGAGAACGCACTCATGCATGCATGCACATGTTTATGCAGAAGGGATGCAGGACACACAAACACACTGTGGATGTATGCGTGCATGACTGCACCAAAATACAGCTTCAGAGGAAACCAGATCATGTAAGACATGTCGATGTTATGATGTGTTACATGCAATTTTTGAGTCTTTGCTGTCCAACATATTCCTGTATTCTCTGCCTCTGCAATTTTCACCTTTTCACGAGTGTCAATACAGTCGCATTTGTCTCATTTTTCTTGTCTCAAATTAAAAATAGCACATTTCAGGATAAAACCTTTTTATTTCACACCACAGTTCTGAAAACAAAGTGCACAAAAAGATGAAACTTCTGGTGCCAGCACACGTTGGAAACGTTTTTACGTGTTTTTGTTTGTGTGACACTTTTTATGTTCTCCTCTGTGCTTGATCTGCATAACCAGGCACATGGACAACATCCCATCAGTCTGAACACGTTAGATAGTTTTGTATCTCTTTTCTTTTCTTTTTGCACCCTCGGTGCTGTGTGTTGCATGAGATACAGAGAGATCATAATATGGTACCACCTCGCGCTGATGCTATCTGACATGCCAGGGACATGGAAATGAGCGGAGTACAAGGATAAGCTCTCTGCTCTGAAAAATATATGCGCTGGAGTCCAAACAGTGACGCAATCCCAGATTGTGTATTACGTAATCGTAGCGAGATAATGAGGGAGAAGGGCAGGCGGTGTAACAGGGCTTGGAGGGATGGGGTGCAGTAAAATCAAGTCCGGCCGTTGCACCTCACTACTGTTTGTTACCCTTGGCTGGCTCTTTCGTAGCAGGCTCCCTCTACAAAGCACCGTTTCACAGTGAAGCAGAGTACAAGCAAACATTTGAAAGCTTTCTTATGCTCTAACTCCACCATCTGCCTCGCAGCGGCAAGCGATTCCACAGCCGGGAGTGGCACATTCAAGATGCGACTTCTGACCCTCTCACTTGCATATACAGCGTGAGCGCTGTGTGGGAGAGTGTTACAGCGTTAGTCACCGCATTGTGGGCTCCTGTGTTGTATCTGGTTACATTAAGTTGATAAACACACCGGCACCTTTCCTGCGTAGGACGGTACCTCGCGGTGTCAGTGACTGTGATTCAGGAGGTCAACTCCTGTGTTTACATCAGTATGGTAATGATGTCAGGGGTGTTTCTGTGTCACAGCGCTGCGTAGACTCCTGCCAGGATAAGTGTTACTATAAGAGTGTATGAATTGGATTTTTTTGTAAGTGTACTTTCCTTTTTTCTTCGCAGGCAGTGAAGCTCTCTCATTGGGCTCTGCTCCGAGATTCCATTTATTACACATTTTCTATCACGGCCCTCATTGCGGTAAGAGGTTATAGACTCGCATGCAAATGCACTGGTCACAAGATCAAGCGTGTGGTGACTGCAGAAACATGCAGAAACACTTAAACTGTCACAAACTATAAAGCATATAAGGCCAACTTGAAAGGGCAGTTTATGGTTCTCAGCTTTGGTATCAATACCCAATTTGCACGTCCTGCCTCAGCAGTATTGCCTTGATAGTAGAAAGTCAATAAACACAAAAAGGTACTGTACATCCACTACAGCAATCCTCCCTGTGGTAAAGTGTGTTTTCTTTGTATAAAACATGTTGTACATATGGAGTATCATGAGAGACTGACGTTGTCTATAATCTAGAATACATTCTAATGGCAGCAGGTTGAGGATGCAGTGCATACTCAGTCAAAATCAAATCAAAAATCAAAATCATGTATACTCAAAAATGCCAGTATGCATTCTAAAGACACTTGATTGTAGAGTTTGCTGATGGACAGTGCACAAAGGAAATGGAGCAGTGGTAGGAAAGAACTTAGTACATTTACTCAAGTATTGTACTGAAGTACAGTTTTGAGCGACATATTTCCATTTTAATAAGAACAATAAAATTATTTATTTATAAGATTATTTGTTATAGACTAAACTGCTCAACAGTATATAAAGGAGCTACAGTTAGCTCCACCTTGACCAACTACAGCAGCAAAATGCCACTTACATGTTAATGCACCTGTAATAATAATCCAATAATGTGATGCACTTTTACATTTGATACCTTATGTATATTTTGCAGACAATACTTATGTACTTTTACTTAAATAGAATGGTATATAAGGTATGTGTATTTCTTGTGTACTAACTGCAAAAACAGCGTACTATAAAGATTACAGTTAGTGTGCAGGAGGGGCTTGTCTGTGTGAGAGATAGAGCACGGCTCACTCCCTTCGTGAGCCTAACATGCAATGGGCCAGCCAACGTGTTCTTTAATATCACGCACACAGGGGGAAAAAAAACAGATCAATCAGCAGCACAATCACGCCGTTGAGATATGACAGTGTGTCACAGCATAATCCATGATTTCACATATTCAGTGTGCGGCATGCTACAGAGGAAAGCTCACGAGTGATTTCAAAATAAAAAAAAGGTCAGTGCCTTCCTGTCTGCAGATTAGGTGTAATGAACCAAAAGGTCATGCTTTGACCTTTCGCTGGCTGTCTGAGCTGTGGATTGGTCGTGCCCTCTAGTGGTGTAGATGTTGAAATGCAGAATTAATTTGACTTTCAATTACTGCCTCCATCTAATGTCCTTTTGTGCCCTCTTTGTCTTTGCCCTTGTAGTTCATCTACGACGAGAAGGTGTGCTGGTGCGTAACGATATTTCCTCTGGCAGCCTCATATATTTATGTTTGTGTTGTTGTTCTGAGTCACTGTGTATACATTCCACTGACCTTGTCTCTGTGCGCAGGTGGGAGTCTCTCGTCCTGATCCTCATGTATGCAGTCTACATCCTCATCATGAAGTGAGTGTCATCGTCAGAATACTAATGCCTTCAGATAATTCATTAGTTGCATTTTAGTTGCAACTAATGCATTTTGGCCCCTTCTCATTCATTTGTCATTGCCAGGTTTAACGGCAGGGCACATCGCTACTTTGACCGTCGAAAGAAGAGCTCCATGAATCTGGCCAACGGGCTGACAGGAAGCACTGATCTGGAGGATAACGTCACGTGTGATGCTACTGCAGTCCTGCTCAAGAAAGGTAACGTAATGTGCTCCATTTTACACAGGCTTTGCCCTCTAACAGCACTCCGTAGGTTTTAGCTGCTCATCTCTGCGCACTGAAATTTACATAAATATAAAGTCAGCTGGGGCCGCGCTCCTCTTCTATTTTTGTTTAGCTCCAGGATAAGACAGTCAAGGATGACTTTATCAGTTTTTGTCCTGGGATGATTGCCAACATAGGTCCTCGATGCTAAAGCTGCACCATGCTGTCTGTTTCTGGGCTGCGTATATGGTGAGGTGATGGCCACAGACGAATCCCCAAACCCCTTTCCCTCCCTTGATGAAGCCCAGTGCTAACATGCTGAGCACTGAGCCTCCCCCTCCTGGCCCTCCATACAGAAACTCTATAAGGAAAGCTACAAATCATCTGCAGACCAATCCAGTGTCTTCCCTAAACTTGACAAACTCTTAAGAGTGTGTAGATGGGCCAGAGTGGTGTGGCTGCCCACCTTGCATCCGGTTCTGCTAACTGGTCTTCCCAGCAAACCAAGGACAAGGAGACTCTACCAAGTAACACACAGTAATCTTCCTGTTGGTCCAATCCTGGCATTGCTAATGTTGGTGCTGCAAGTGTTCCAGCCATTGATAAGCAGGAAAAAATGTATGGGTGACAAGGAAGGGGACCTGTTGACCAATGTCTGTGGTAGAGTGGTAGGCACTCTAGATCTTCATACATCATAGTTCAGTCCTGGATAAATGCTGAGATCACATCCAACAGTGCAACCCTGTGGATGAATTGAAACTGTGTCCTGACATTTCAAGCCAGAGATGTTTGAGAAGGTGGAAACGAGGCACTTTGTTTGCTTATAGCAAACACCAAGAACAGCTAAAAAACTTAACTGCCACTGCTAAGCAGTGTGGACCTGAGCTTTTAAGCTGTCGATCAAACAAGCGCATCGGCCCACCCACTCTGAGGCCTGGAGAGTAAAGGTGCCATTGTATCTCCAAAGACACATTTTCTTACTTTCAATAATAAGAAAATGTTAGCAATATATTTCAAAATCACTTTCACATGAGTGACTAATTGTGATTTCAGTTGGACTAAAAAGTAAACAATCAGCATTGCAGTCAGATGAACATTTGTGTGTTGTTTCTCTCTAGCTAACTTCCACTGTAAGCCGTCGGTGCTGATGGTGGATGAGCTGCTGTCTGCATACCCCCACCAGCTGTCTTTCTCTGAGGCCGGCATGAGGATCATGATCACCAGTCATTTCTCCCCCAGAACCCGCCTCACCATGGCCTCTCGCATGCTCATCAATGAGGTACATATACACGAAACTATACACGGACTCACACAAGTTCGACCCTGTGTTGAGCTGTGTAGTTTTACATGCTACAAGTCATTTCAAATTGGGAAAAGTTGAAACGCAGCGAAGCTGCCCTCAAGAGAAATATAATTAAGTTACTTTGAAAAATCCCTGCCAAACTGGAGTCTTAGCATAAATACAAACCAAATAACCCTGTCTGTGTTCAACAGAAGATGGAGTGGAATGAATGTTCATTTTCTTTTGGATATTCCCGCCAACACTCTCCCTCAGACACCTGTCTGCTGCAGACTACAGTCTGGATGTAAACCCAAACCAAACAAGCAAATTTGGGCTTTTGACAGAAAGAAAAGAAAAGAACATTAACTTCTGCTCCTCACAAATATAAGGGACCTTTTCTGATGTCTGTAATATGAGTAAAAAATCAAAACAAAATAGAGTAGTTAACTGGGACTCACTACCATTCATGCTACACAACAGCAACACAAAATGTCCACGTGGGTTAATGGAAGTGTTATGTTGTTTATAATAATGTTCGATAATCACTTCCAGAGGCAAAGACTGATCAACACCACTGAGACTCGAGTCAACCGCATCACTAACGGCGACTCTGACTCAGCCGCCAGGGCTCAGGGGAGGCGGGGCTTAGAGAATGGGATGGGCGGATCCGACCAGGGTCTGAACGGGAGATGCAGACTTCAGCGACTGGAGTCTGGGAACGAGACGGAGAACGAAAACGAGGATAATGAGAACAATGAGAACGACGAGGAGGGAGAGGGAGAAGGCGATGGCAATGGTCCCCTGGTGCCTTTCAAAGTTCCAGGTACAGCACAGATGAAGTAAAATGAGGACTGTGAATAAGTGTGTGTTATTAGCGCCATCACTAATGCCGTCGTCACGTCTATCGTCCCCAGCTGGGGCGTGCAACAAGCTGAAGTGGCTGGCCATGTGGCCGCTGTCCCTGCTTCTGTTCTTCACCGTGCCCAACTGTGCCAAGCGACGCTGGGAGAGATGGTTCATGGTCTCCTTCTTCACCGCCACCATCTGGATCGCCGGCCTCTCCTACATCATGGTCTGGATGGTCAGTCCAGTCTCACTCACAACTTATTCTACTACGCTGTACTATGAATTTAAATTCATACAAATGCTTATTATTTGGACAACCGCCCCAGAGGTGCCTCCTGAGGTTATTTCACTCTTTAAGTAATAGAGTAACAACTGTTCATTTAACAGCGAATGGCTGGAATGTTCAGGATGCACCATTTTATTATGTTTGCAATCATTTTGGCAATTGCAAATTCCACTTTAGTGGAGGTGAAAAATGGAAATTGTGGTTCCATTAACATATTAAGATTTAAATAGGAGTTTTCTTTATGCACTTTGGCAAAACAAATTGGACTAATTCCATTCGGTATTGTACCGTTGTTTTATTTTAGGTTATTACGAGAGAGTGTAGCTGTTTTTTCAAGGGTAGGGTGTAATGAAAATATTAATAAGACTGGAGAGGCTCGTGACAACATAATGTTCAGGGCCCCCCCCCCTCCTCCCCCAGCCCAGTCCTTTTTGTGCAATCCGTTAACAGGACTAGTGCAATGTAAGAAACATGCTTTCTCTACAAGGAGTGGCAGAATCCCAGAGAAAGTGTATAAAACTCTGTTAGTGCTGTCGCCGTGCTGTAGTTGAGTTCCAGATGGGAACTTGTGTCAGCCGTGGTCTTGATTTGGCGTACTGTGCTGCTGAACTAGCTATACCAAAGAGTATATTGAGAAACAAATGTTTGGTTTCAGGTGACTGTGATCGGCTTCACTCTCGGCATTCCTGATGTCATCATGGGCATCACCTTCCTAGCAGCAGGCACCAGCGTCCCAGACTGCATGGCTAGTGTTATAGTCGCACGGCAAGGTACACACACACACACACACACACACACACACACACAGACAAATAAACTGTTGAAATCAATATTTCTGTCGTGTTGAGTGAAACAAAGCACAAAATGCTGTTAAGAGAAGGGGAGGTGTTACACAGCGGAACATTGCTTGTCATAACTGGCTCGTCTCCCGACTGCATACAGACCTTGACAACGTTGCTCTCCTTGCCTCAGGTCTGGGAGACATGGCCATCTCCAACTCCATAGGCAGTAATGTGTTTGACATCCTGGTGGGCCTGGGCCTGCCCTGGACCCTACAAACCCTCTGCATCGACTACGGCTCCAACGTGAGTGCTTTCTCGGCTCAGCCAGGGGAGTCTCTGCCGGACTCGGACCGGAATAGAACGGAGCTGGGCTCATGAAGGACGGGGGAACGATAGTCTGTAATATTCAGCGCAGAGCAGCGATGGAGTTTAAGATCAGTCTTTCACGCAAACACACCCACACAGTATTCATGGGCCACTGCAGTTTATCACCTTACAGTGAGAGGGTCTGAAGTGTTAATGGGCCGGCTGATCACTCTCCACACGGGGAAAGAACTTTTGGAATAGGTGTAATACAAGTCTTTTGTTTTGACCTGCTGTTTTAAAAAGCTACATTTTAAGGCCTGACAGTATATGTCCATGTTTGTCTCCGCAGATCTATCTTAACAGCAGAGGACTCATATTCTCCGTTGGACTCCTGCTAGCCTCAGTATTCTTCACAGTGAGTACCACACTTTCAGAACTTACTGAATCAGGAAACACTAAGCTTAGCAAAGCAGGGAGTTGGGGGGGGGGTAACTCAGTAACGAAGTCTCAGAGCCGACAGGTGGATGCTGGGGTTGGGGTGGGGTTTATGTAACGCAGCAGCATAGCTTTCAGCGCTGTGGCAGCAGGCGTGGCACACTGGCACCTTAAAGGCGCCCTGTGGAGGTTTTCTTGTAAACAAACAAAGGTTATGTTTACATCCAGTGTTGCTCGGCAAAGCTCATTATGTGTGTCTTGTCTGTTGAGGTCGAACAAACATGTTGAGTGCATTTCCTCCGATTTTTGAAGTATTTTGAATGCAGCATTGTTTTCCTTCACGTTTACTAGCTTGTAGTCTCACAAGTTACCTTTAAGTACACGGCCATTATGAAAGGGGTGTGTTTGGATATATGCTGCAGAGGAGAGGAGTACGTCATGTCGAGCTACCTCTCAGTCTTTGCTTCATTAGTGTCTTTTGAATAGAGCTACCGCCGTTATTTCGTGCATTTTTGCGGTAAAGAGATGACCATGTTAGATAGAAATTTTTGATTTTCTTTTACTTTTAGCAGTTATCAGCAAACCAACGCACCAAATGATCCATACTATATCCTCTCATGTACCTGCCCCCTTTTCCATAATCCACCCCGTCCTTGTGTCCCTACCAACTCCCTACCAAACCTACACCCTCGAGTCCAACCATGACCTCGGTGGCCTCCCTCCACTTCAAAAGTGGTTCAAATACAATTTTGCTAATCTCTCAATATTTCACTACAACCCCCATGTGCTACCCTCCTCCCCTGTTTGTTTTGCACTGCAGTGGCGAGTTCTCTGATCCCTTCTCTCCTGCCTGCAGGTTCTCGGTGTCCATTTGAACAAGTGGACTCTGGACTGGCGACTGGGCTTGGCCTGCCTTGTCTTGTATGCCATCTTTCTGTGCATCTCCATCCTCATCGAGTTCAACGTCTTCATCTTCGTCAACCTTCCTATGTGCAGAGACATCCACTGACCTCCCTCCTCTTCCTCCTCTCCTTTTTCTTCCTCTGGTCAGTGGAGGAAAGCTCATCTGGCTTCCACTTTCTCCGCGCCTTGGAACCAAGTCCTACCTTTTATTTTTTCAACTAGGAAAATAGAGCTCTCTATGATTTATCTTTGGTGCAATACACACAAGACAGAAGACACCGGACGTTTTAGGGGGGGGGGGGGGTGGGGGGGGGGGGGGGTTTGGGACCGGACAGGAGGCGTGAAGAGAGCGTCCCAGCAGCAGAGATTGCTGCCAATCGTCCAATGAACCGAAAGGTTGGCTGGAGTGAACTTAACTGTATTAACACCAACAGTTAGGCTACTGTTGGTGAAGACGCTGCTACTGTAACTGACTGACTGACTGGCCGGAAGAGAGAAATCCTGCGCTAACAGCGATTTTGAGCTGGATTGTTTGTTACTCTTTGTACAAGTTTGGATATAAGCACACGATTAAGGTATTTTTAAGTAAAAAAAAAACAAAAAAACTGGCTTTTTCTGTATATATTTGAGGATTATATAAGTTCTAATATTAGCTGATATATGGGATTCTCTTATGCACAACTGGATCAGCCCTGCAAAACTGAATGATCCGATGACAGTGACACTGTTCTGCCAGTAATGCGCTCAAAAAGCTTCAACGTGTCTCCCGTGCTGAGTACCAGCCAACATAGCATGCTGTACTAGCCACCAGTCAACTCTAGCTTTGCACTGAGAGTCTACATATTTAACACTTTTCACGTAGAGGCTACTCTTGTTCGTTCCTCCGCCTCTCTACAGGCACATCCGTGTAGATGTGGCCTTTATTTTCCTTTCATTAAAGCCACATAGGGAAGGGATCTCCCTGGAACTGACATCCAGCACTGTCACTTTATTGATTAGAGATGTTATACTGTCATTGCAAAGCCTCTGCAGGTACTCTAAACATGTAACTACTGAATTTAAAGTTCCCTCTAGACAGTAGACCTCTTGTATGATATTAAAGAATTAGTTTTTAGTCTCCGAGTCGAGTATAACATTGTTACTTCTTAAAGCCGAAAGTATTTTTAGAATAGGAGTAAGGTCGTAGATTTGGACTTAGGAGTCAGCTCGAGTGCACAGTGTGTGTGTGTGTGTGTGTGCGTGTGTGCGTGTGTGTGCGTGTGTGTATGTCACAGTCTGGAGGGGAACCAAGGACACCACTGTTACTGGGAAGACATAATCATGATTTATTTATGAATTAATTTATTCAAAGATCATGTCTAACCACCAGTTTCGGCCCTTTGGATCATGTACAGTGTATTAAATGGAACGCCCTCCGCTCTCTGACGACGGAGCTGTACAATGTACTATACCTAATATATAATCTAAGTACTGGAAACTGACTTGATGTTGTTTATATTTAAGAATAGAACTTTATAATTTATAAGTTTTGTATAGTTTGGAAAGACGTTGCAACATTTGTATATTGGTACAAACACAGTGTGGGGTTGTTGTTTTTTTGACGAGTTGCCGTGGAGATGATTCGGTGAGATGGACTGACTGAACACGCGATCTCGATCACTGGTCCTAACATGGGTGGAGGCTGTTGGCGGACCCCCTTGCATGTTGAATTAGTGTATTGAGTCGTGGACGTAACAAAATTCACTTTCAGATTTAAAAAAAACAAAAAGAAAAAAGGAATAGCGTACTGACGGCACACACCCTCCTACGAACTTTCACAACATATTGTTTCTTAAACACAGTGCTCGGACTCTCGTGCCATCCCCCTTGTATTTGAAGCTTCAAAACCAACGCTTGTGGCCATTCTCCTGCTTGCACTTGAGCCAAAGAAACACCTTCGTCAACAGTATTGCCACTCTGTCTCAGCATGTGTTCAAACGAAACGTAGAAGATGTGTATTTTTATTTCATTTTTTTACCCTGAAGGATTCCTACTGAGAATTCTCTGGTTAATAATAGAGTTGCTGATAAATTAAAAGCATCCTCTGTAGGTGTTGACGCTCCTCCTGCAGCCACAAGAGGGCGCTGTGGAGCTGCGTTACATCTTCCAAGATGGCTGTTATTTTACGCTTATTTTAGGAAGTGATGTGGGTATATTTTCAGGTAGGCTACATAGAGACAAATACTGGTCGGTTTGCATGCCTCTTTCATAATTCAGATTATTTTGTGTGTAATTTTAATGTATTTCCAAGATCTAAAAGGCACTGTCTTGATTATGCTGTACATATCAGAGGGATATGCTATTATAAATGATGTTGGAGTAACTTCCGATGAGCAGTTATATTTGAGATATATACAGTATTTAGAATGTAGGCCTACAACAGTTAGTTTTCAGCTAATCAATGTGGTTTGATGCTCATGTCTTTTGAATTGTTTGTAAAT
Organism: Enoplosus armatus; assembly: GCF_043641665.1. Classification (NCBI taxonomy): domain Eukaryota; kingdom Metazoa; phylum Chordata; class Actinopteri; order Centrarchiformes; family Enoplosidae; genus Enoplosus; species Enoplosus armatus. The sequence continues at coordinate 7,329,448 of NC_092181.1, read as the reverse complement.
CCTCATTTTTGTTGACGAGGACCTCTGGCCAGAGCTCAGAGCCAGAGAGGGGTGAGGGTGTCGGGCTTGTTCCCAGTGGTCTTCTTGCAATAAACTGATTTACATACACAAATCTTTGTTTTCCCATGTCTGCTGTTTACTCTGACAACAATAAAGTGAGACACGTGCACTCTAATCAGCATATTTCCCTTTGCTTTTGAAGAGACTGGAAAATCCTGTTATCCACACACTTTTTATTATTTGTTTACAGTATATGGTCCCATTCATGACTTGTTGATTTAACCTCTAATAACCATAATATCAGAATCACTTTCTAATAAAGGCATCGTTCATTCTAATGCTCTTCCTGATGAGCTTAAAAAGACAAACCAAATGCCATGCAAGAGATTTGGATAAATATTTTGTCACAATATGACCCCAAAATCACCCAAACATTGTTAAAGCTGCTCCACCATACCAAGCAGTGTCTGTATTATATACATGAACAATGTGTAACCTGGTCAGCTGCCTATCACAAGTGGAATTGGGGGGAAAATGGTTTGGGTTCATTGTAATGGAGTCGATCAGCTGACTTTTGTGGTAACAGAAAGGAAAACTGGATCTCAGGCAGGACTATGACAACTTTTGTTTCATCTTTGAGCACGTACTGTTCTGTTCCTTAAATCGCAAATAACTGAAATGAACGCCGTCCTTTACTTTGAAATCCGACAGTAATATCCGGGAATGTTTAAGGTGTAACACCTGTCCCATATCTGTGTGAGCCGGGGAACGGTAGGTGAGTTTTAGTCAAATCACAAATCATTGATATGTTTGAGATGAGACTGAGATGTTTCATTTGTCCTTCAGGGAGAATGTGACGCGTTGGTCCAGGATCTCATGCTGGTTTTGATGCTGGTACACATGTTCACTGGTCCAGATAAGACAAAGATGAGGCGGTCTCCTGGTTTAGCTGATGACACAGGAATAGTACATACACATTGATGGACCATAGCTTTTAATGAAAGAACATGTAAGTTAAGTCTCACATCTCCCCAGAGTGCAGATGTGTCCGCTAGCCCCCCTCTTCTGTGTGACCCCCCCCCCCCTCTCTTTTCAGAGATAAGGAACCAACATGTTTTGATTTTAGTTTACTGGTTTTATTTGCTATACCCATATATAGATACACATATACATGTAGAGATCTGTGTGCATGGAGTGAGTTTATGTGTCATTTGTTGTTGTAACACAACTGAACTAAACTAAGCAATCGTTGATGATTCCCCTCAGGGGGAGACCGAGAGAGTAAAGACACATTCCTGAGGTACAAGAAATACTGACATGTACAGGGTTTATTTTATTGTATATGTGCCCATAGGCATATATACAGACATAACTGGTAAATATGTTTATGAATCAAATGTATAAATAGCTATTTATAGGGTTAACCTGGATTAACACTGTCTATGACTGTCTTTATACAAGGTGTTTGGTTCCTTTTAACAACTGAGTAAGCCAACGTTTAAAATGGAAGCATTAGACATGTGATGAACTTAATTACTTACATTTATTCTCAATTAAAGAAACTGAAACAACTAAAATCATTAAGAAAGTATAGATCTTGGGTAGGTGGAGGGAAGTGTCGCGCCGTTCACCCTGGACATCGCCGCAATTTTACAGAAGACTACAAACCAAGAAGATCCCAAAGATCGCTCTCCTCCCTCTTGTTCTTCCCTCTGTTGCGCTTCTTACCCCGACAACCTTACAGCTCTTACTCTGACCTCTTACTCTTGGCTCTTATGCTGACTCACTAAACCGTGATCCGCCTCGCCACAGGCCCGCTCACCTGGAGACCTGCTCTTGGCCTTGCCTTTCGTGCCTGAGCATAGAACTATGAAAGCTTGAGTCTCAACTGTATCCTGAACCGCACTGAACTTTTGAAAGTAAACATTCTGAGAGAAGTCTACTCAACGCCTGGGTTCTTACACAACAACAGTTAGAACTGAAGAAACTCTGAATCACATCCAACCAAGTGGGGGTGTCTGAAGATGTTATCATCATAACCTCTCAGGTTACTGGGAAGCGTACCAGGACCACGATCCACCGGAACCTGCGAGACGACAAAGCACAAAGAAACTCCAGGGGAAGATATAAAGTTAGTAACATGCATTGGAGGGACATGAATGTGTACAGTTGTTGTGATCATGTAGTTTGTGTGTATGAAGTATTACGGTCACTGTACAAGAGTCAAGAACTCCATAGCAACCTTTTAGACTGAGACTGAATGAATTAATTTGCTATCATTTTCCCTTTGTAGGGTGGTGCCCCGTATTAAACTATAAATATTGATAGCCAAATTGAGGGTCATTCCTCCACTTCATTTTGTACGAATTTGTATTTAGGCCATACTTTTGATGTTGCCTTAAATAGAAAACCTATTATTGCTACAATATGTTTTCTGAAGAGTTCTTGTGTTCTGCTAAATGTTGTTTCCTGAAAAGTTGTTTTGTGAAATGTTTTGTGAAACATCGTGTTTTGTGAAATGTTTTGTGAAACGTCGTGTTTTGTGAAACGTCTTGTTTTGTGAAATGTTTTGTGAAACGTGTTTTGTGAAACGTCGTGTTTTGTGAAATGTTTTGTGAAACGCTGTGTTTTGTGAAACGTCGTGTTTTGTGAAATGTTTTGTGAAACGTTGTGTTTTGTGAAATGTTTTGTGAAATGTCATGTTTTGTGAAACATCGTGTTTTATGAAATGTCGTGTTTTGTGAAATGTTTTGTGAAACGTCGTGTTTTGTGAAATGTCGTGTTTTGTGAAATGTCGTGTTTTGTGAAATGTTTTGTGAAACGTCGTGTTTTATGAAACGTGTTTTGTGAAATGTTTTGTGAAACGTGTTTTGTGAAACGTGTTTTGTGAAATGTTTTGTGAAATGTGTTTTGTGAAATGTTTTGTGAAACGTGTTTTGTGAAATGTTTTGTGAAACATCGTGTTTTGTGAAACATCGTGTTTTATGAAACGTCGTGTTTTGTGAAATGTTTTGTGAAACGTCGTGTTTTGTGAAATGTCGTGTTTTGTGAAACGTCGTGTTTTGTGAAATGTCGTGTTTTGTAAAACGTTTTGTGAAACGTCGTGTTTTGTGAAATGTCGTGTTTTGTGAAACATTTTGTGAAACGTCGTGTTTTGTGAAATGTTTTGTGAAATGTGTTTTGGGAAATGTTTTGTGAAACGTGTTTTGTGAAATGTTTTGTGAAATGTCGTGTTTTGTGAAACGTTTTGTGAAACGTCGTGTTTTGTGAAATGTGTTATGTGAAATGTTTTATGAAACGTCGTGTTTTGTGAAATGTTTTGTGAAACGTCATGTTTTGTGAAACGTCGTGTTTTGTGAAATGTTTTGTGAAACGTCGTGTTTTATGAAACGTTGTGTTTTGTGAAATGTTTTGTGAAACGTGTTTTGTGAAATGTGTTTTGTGAAATGTTTTGTGAAACGTGTTTTGTGAAATGTTTTGTGAAACGTCGTGTTTTGTGAAACATCGTGTTTTATGAAACGTCGTGTTTTGTGAAATGTTTTGTGAAACGTCATGTTTTGTGAAACGTCGTGTTTTGTGAAATGTCGTGTTTTGTAAAACGTTTTGTGAAACGTCGTGTTTTGTGAAATGTCGTGTTTTGTGAAATGTCGTGTTTTGTGAAACGTTTTGTGAAACGTCGTGTTTTGTGAAATGTTTTGTGAAACGTCGTGTTTTGTGAAATGTCGTGTTTTGTGAAACGTTTTGTGAAACGTCGTGTTTTGTGAAATGTTTTGTGAAATGTTTTGTGAAATGTGTTTTGGGAAATGTTTTGTGAAATGTGTTTTGTGAAATGTTTTGTGAAACGTGTTTTGTGAAATGTTTTGTGAAACATCGTGTTTTGTGAAACATCGTGTTTTATGAAACGTCGTGTTTTGTGAAATGTTTTGTGAAACGTCGTGTTTTGTGAAATGTCGTGTTTTGTGAAATGTCGTGTTTTGTGAAACATTTTGTGAAACGTCGTGTTTTGTGAAATGTTTTGTGAAATGTTTTGTGAAATGTGTTTTGTGAAATGTTTTGTGAAACGTGTTTTGTGAAATGTTTTGTGAAATGTCGTGTTTTGTGAAACGTTTTGTGAAACGTCGTGTTTTGTGAAATGTCGTGTTATGTGAAATGTTTTATGAAACGTCGTGTTTTGTGAAATGTTTTGTGAAACGTCATGTTTTGTGAAACGTCGTGTTTTGTGAAATGTTTTGTGAAACGTCGTGTTTTATGAAACGTTGTGTTTTGTGAAATGTTTTGTGAAACGTGTTTTGTGAAACGTTTTGTGAAATGTGTTTTGTGAAATGTTTTGTGAAATGTTTTGTGAAACGTCGTGTTTTGTGAAACATCGTGTTTTATGAAATGTCGTGTTTTGTGAAATGTTTTGTGAAACGTCGTGTTTTGTGAAACGTCGTGTTTTGTGAAATGTCGTGTTTTGTAAAACGTTTTGTGAAACGTCGTGTTTTGTGAAATGTCGTGTTTTGTGAAATGTCGTGTTTTCTGAAATGTTTTGTGAAATGTTTTGTGAAATGTGTTTTGGGAAATGTTTTGTGAAATGCCGTGTTTTGTGAAACGTCGTGTTTTGTGAAACGTTTTGTGAAACGTCGTGTTTTGTGAAATGTCGTGTTATGTGAAATGTTTTGTGAAACGTCGTGTTATGTGAAATGTTTTGTGAAACGTCGTGTTTTGTGAAACATCGTGCTTTATGAAACGTCGTGTTTTGTGAAATGTTTTGTGAAACGTTGTGTTTTGTGAAATGTCGTGTTTTGTGAAACATCGTGTTTTGTGAAACGTTTTGTGAAACGTTGTGTTTTGTGAAATGTCGTGTTTTGTGAAACGTCGTGTTATGTGAAACGTCGTGTTATGTGAAATGTTTTGTGAAACGTCATGTTTTATGAAACGTTGTGTTTTGTGAAATGTTTTGTGAAACGTGTTTTGTAAACGTCGTGTTTTGTGAAACATCGTGTTTTGTGAAACGTCGTGTTATGTGAAATGTTTTGTGAAACGTCGTGTTTTGTGAAATGTTTTGTGAAACGTCGTGTTTTGTTAAATGTTTTGTGAAACGTTGTGTTTTGTGAAACGTGTTTCGTGAAATGTGTTTTGCTAAAGTTTGTGTCTCTGAAATGTTTTTTGAAATATGTTTTGTGAAATCTGTGTATTTTGTGAAATGCCATTGTTTTGTGAAATGTTGATTTGCTAAAGTTTGTGTCTCTGAAATGTGTTTTATTAAATGTTTTGTGAAATGTCATGTTTTGGGTAATGTGTTTTGGAAACTGTCGTTTTATGAAATGTTCTTTTGTTATTGTGAAATGCTGTTATGTTTAGTGAAATGTTGATGTGTTTGAGAAATCTTGTTGTGTTTCTGAAATGTTGTTTTTTGAAATGTGTTTGTGTAATGTCGTTTTGTGAAACATTGTTGTGTTTTGTGAAATGTCGTTTTGTGAAATATTGTTTTCTTTAGTGAAATACTGATGTTTTTTTTAAATGTTTTCTTTTTGTGAAGTGGTGTTTTGTTTAGTGTTTATTGCTGATGTGTTTTGTGAAATGTCATGTTTTGCTAAATGTTTAGTGAATTGTGTTTTGTGAATTGTTGTGTTTTAGGTAATGTATGTGTAGTGTGTAGTGTTGTGTTTTCTGAAATGTTGTTTTCTGTGAAATGTCTTTTTTTGAATGGTTGTTTTGTTGACCCTTGCTAACCCTTCCCCTAGTCTTAATTGTATGGGACTTGTAGCTCACAAGCAAGTGTACAAGATTAAGCTAAGCAGGATTGAGCCAAATAACATAATAAAGAGGAGAGGCTGGGATCCTTGTTTGTGACATTTAAAAAAAAAAATTCCTAAACTAATAGGCAGACTTACAAAACAATAGCATACCGACAGATACATATAGGTTTCCTGTCAAATAAATTCTACTGAGAGATAAAAACTCTCAAAATCAATATGTCATGCTACACAATGAATAATGAATGCAAAACTTTCACACTGGTTCTGGAAGTGAAATGACTGGTTTTGGAAGTTAGCATGAAAGTCCTGGAAATGTGACTTCCACATTCATAGTCAGTATTACTTATATACTTATATATGCAAACTTCCAAAAGCAATAGTGTACTGCCTCTCCTGCACGCGACGTTTCCTTTCAAGGATGTTACACCACGGTGGCCCTCCAGTGGAGACCGAAACAGAGCTAAAGGAAGAGCGAATGTTGGACTTAACATTTCTTAGGTGACTAGTAGACATGACTCCGAATGACTGCTGATGTTGTTCTGTGTCTGGTGGGAACGTAAAAAGGCAACTTTTTGCGACGCGGGCTTGAGAGGGAATAAAGTCCCAAAAACATCAGTTATGCTAAGCCGCTACACTCCTACTCCATCCCCGCGAACGCCACTCTCTCGACCAGCTGCCTGAACAGCGCCGCCTAGTTCAAAATACCTGCCTCTGGAACACCGACGTAACATATGACTGCCAACACTAACTTTGTGTACACAAGCTGAGGGCAATTCTCCGAGAATATACCAAATGTATGTTTGCGCAAATATGTTTAAACCCGCGTTCACACAGTCTCACTCTTACACTGATGTCAGTGTGTTCCAGCTTGTTCTGCTGACCCCAAGGGGCCAAACACTTCACTTTAAGGTAACCTATTTTTGCCTTTGGTTTATCAACCCACATCAATTCACATATTATACCGGTAATTAATATGAATTTAATATTTAACAATAGCATTGTTTGTATATTTCATATTTTATATTATAATGGATATCATATATTATGCTGTATTTATCCAATTCAAAACTTATCTATTTAAGAGTAAAGGGGAAAGTCGCCATTTTCTCCTCAGCCAATCAGAAACAGGCGTCACATTACACCCCCCCCCCCCCCCCCCCCCCCCCGGCTCTCTCACACCTCAGCAGTATTACCCAAACCTCTGTCCGACATCAAGCCATGTAACCGGCCGAGTTCGGGGGACATTGAGGCTCCTCGGTGTCACCCGAAGACCAAACACGACACGGCAACGAAGCGACGCGGCGGCCATGACTTCTCCCCATGGAGGAGCCCGGGCGGAGTGAAACACCGAGTTAGCGGAGTGAAACACCGAGTTAGCGGAGTCGCTGGAAACGATTTGAAGGTGAGTGGGGGGTGTCCCTCTCTCTGCAGCAGGAGACCGGCCCACTCTAGATCCAGTCTCTCTTGTTTCGAACCAGCAGTTCTCCAACTTTAATGGCAGGAAAAGTCTAAGTCGTTTTTAGACGAACTGACTCCCAACTTTGGTGGAAGTCTTCCCTCTGGGGAGCCGTCCGTCTGTGGCGCAGACCCGGCGGAGGACGTGCCTCCAGAGGGATCCGTGAAAAAGGTGTCCTGTCCTGCTGTAAGCTTTGGGTATTTTTCTGCATGTTGAACTGCACAGACTGAAGGCTAAAACTGAGTGAAAGCCCCCCCCCCCCATCCCTTTTTTCTTTTTTATGTGTGTGTATTCATTTAGTGGTGATTGATTCGAGTTTAGGGCTTTAGGGCCCATTAGGGCCCCCTGTGTCTCCTGCAGGAGCATTGTTGGACTTGCGCTTGGCTTGAGTTTGTCACAGCAGCAGCATTTTGTAAAGTCCAGTAAGGTCAAGTGAGACTGTGCTACTTATTTGGCACGAACACCACAAACATTTCGCTTCTAGTGAGAGTAAATACATGTGCAGGGCTGTACATCACACACCTTATTGTTGGATTACCCTTTGACATACGACTTCCACGTGATTATACGACCCCGAGGCCGTATACTGTAGTTTCACATCATTTTAGGGACTGTGCTGTACAAATGTTATCCGGGTGGGGAGGGGGGCTAAATGTTTCACTTTCAAATATAACACAACCCTCCCAGATGTTATTAGTATTTTCTTTTGACTTTTTTGAAAATACTGTAACAATTTTCATTAGTAATAAGTAAAAGCGGCAAGAAGATGTACCCCAACTTAAAGGGCCCCATATTGTAGAAAGTTTGTTTGATTATAAAGCAGGTCTGGGTGCTGTATAAATACTGTGAAAGTATCAAAGCGCTCAGTCCACAGAGAAATGAAAAAACAACCCGTATTCAGACACTGTGCCTTTAAACGAGCCGTCAGGACTTCCTGTAAGGTTGTGATGTCACAACTATACAGCCACCACCATCAGCCACGCCCCCCAGCAGGTCATCTGCTCCAGGTACGTCGTGTTTGGAACTCATCCACCCGCTCAGTCTGTCTTTAGTTATTGGAGCACTCCGCTCAGGATGACTCTTCAGGTTTTTGGAGGTTGTTCAGTTTGTCTAAAACGGCTTGTTTCAGACAGGGGGGGGGGACTGAGGGGCTGCATGAAGGGCCAGTAGAAGAGAAATAACTGTGAATCATGCAAAGCTACTCTAGTGGAGTCCCAAAATAAGTATATAGAGCTGAAATGAGCATAAAATGGCAGCTTCTAAGTAAACTGTTATAAATGAATAGAAATAGAATATGATCCCCCGCTCTCCCTTCAACAAAAAGAAAAAAAATTCATAGACCTCCCCCAATTTTGCACCCAGTCATTTTCATGCAGTCCCTTACTTGTTTATTGCTCAGGGTTTATTCCACCACCAAAGCGCCGAAGTTATAAGAATGTATGGAAGTATGCAGTGGTAGCATGTTTCAGCTTCTCCCCCTCACCTTTCACTACTCCTGTAAGACCTGTCTGAACCTGACTGAACACAACACCCATCGTCAGCTCAGCTCTTGATTCGTATTCTTCTAAACGATGTTTATCAGGGTAATGAAGGAGCCTATTTCCTTATTTTAAGCTTCTTTGCAATCTGTTGAAGAGATTAGCTTCACTGCAAAACCAAGGGTTTTTGGCACAAAGAGCCCTAGTTACACACTGCCATGGGGAAATGAATCAGCAGAGAGGTATTTTAATGAAAAATATCTTTCAGCTTGTCAGTACTTCATTAGGGCGATCGAGCTGATGTTGTTTTTTGTCCACAGTGACTTTAAGGAGACGGTTGCTGTTGCCATCTGCTGACTTTCAGAGAGGTGATTTCTCTGCTTTACCTGCTTTTAGAGTTCAAAGTGGACTCCTGTCAGCAAGACAGAACTGAGAGCTCCACGGGTTTATGAAAAGTGATGTCATTGTAACTGGACAAGGAAGCAGCCACTCAAGTTACCGTAGTGAGAATAAAGGGGGGGGGGCACACTGAATGTCCGCTTTCTGCATGGATTCAGATTATGTTGGTGAGCTATGTATCTGCCAAAAACCTTTTATCAAGGTTTATCATATTTAGTCCAGAGTGCCAGAAACCAACTGCGATACTACTCCACCCCAGGTTTGGAGTATTTAGAAATATGCTGTCCTTGCTCAATCTGTTCAACCATAACTTGAATCTAAAGTTTTACTGACGGTGGTCCTGGATGTTTTGGCAGGGAAACTCTGGTCATGGACATCTTAAATAAAACATCAAGGTTTTATGCTATTAACAGTTGTTTGAGTGTTTTGCCTGTGTTCTGTCAAAAATAGTGTAAAATGAAAATAGCTGATATTCATGAATTATGCTACTCCTATTGTTTTTACTAATATTTGGGATGAAAACGTCCTAAGTACTGGAACTACAATTTCCTTTATGCTTTGGGGGATGCAAGCAAGCACGTATAATGTTGCCATGGAGTCAGTGAGTTAGCTCAAGGTGGCTACCGTTTTATTTTAGCCAGTATTTGTTTACAGTTTGGCTTTTGGACCATGCTGCGTTAGCTCCTTGCAGCTTGCTCTGTAACCGTGGAAACAGACGACAATATCCAAAGTGGTGCATCGCTTACAAAATTTACAATAAATCAAAATACCGCAAATCTATTTACCGTCGTATGTTTACCCTTTGCATCTCCTCCATGTCTCCTCCATGACTCAACCCTAACAAGCTCTGGTATAATCATGGTAATTATTCTGTTCATTTGGGAGCTCCCACCCTGTCTGCTCCATCTTCTGCCTCCTTCTCTCCCTTTTAAATCTCAGGAAGCAGACTTTCTGCAGAGACATCTCCCACCTCCTTGCACTGGGCTCGATCCTTGTCTTGATCCAGCGTTCCTGGTACTAATTTAAAGGGGAGTAGCCCAGAGAAAACAGGCCAGGCTTTTCTCGGCTGACCTTTTAGTGTGGAAAGTTGTGCGCTGGTTTCTCACCATGGTTTAGTCCAGTGGCACTCTTATTACTTACTGTATATGTGAAGTTGGATTTGTTGGATGGTGATTTTGAGTGTTTGCATATTGCTACTCCTAAAGCAGTGATTAGAGGTTAGGCTCTTGGTCAGATTGGTGTTTGACTGACAGAAGGTGCATAAACATTTCATGGAAAAAAAAATGGAAGTGATCCTAACCGCCTATCCTCGAGTAAAAAAGCTGCGAGTTATCAGATTTCTGCGTGGTATAAAAAACCCAGAAGTATTTCCTCTCTAACCAGCACAACATGGGCCTGTCGGTTCAGCTGAACTTACAGGAACCACTGACCCAAATACTGCTCTGCCGCCGCGCACACACACACACACACACACACACACACACACATTTGTGGAGCTGTTGACACTCTTTCATCACTCAAGTCGAAACTTTTGAAAGGATGACTCTTCTTTTTTGAGTAAATAGTCAATGTAGAGTTCATATTAGATACGCTCTATTTCCATCTTTCTAACACTGCTGACACACACACACACCATCTTCTGGTTTGTCTCAGGGCAATAACATGACCCACGTGTGGGAGTAGTTCTCTGCAGTGGGTTTATGCAGCTGCCTGCAGCCCCCACCTCGAGCTCTGCTGCTCTGACAGCAGCAGGGAGCCCTGGCAGCCTGACACATGAAGCAGCACTTGTCCTGACAGTTTAAACAAATAGAAGTTAAGCTTGTTGGATGTGTTTTTACAAGGTGGGACAAAGACACCCACCTCTGAACGGACAGGTGTTTGTTGCTACTCCCCAACAGTGTCTCTAAGCTCCTTTTTAAAAGGCAATTTTTCTCCGTCTAAGAAGTTTTAAGAACAGTGTATGATACAAGCTTACAGTATATTTACACCACAAGAGTCCCTGATGGGGTCGACGTTAAAGTGACTGATCCAGGCCATTGTTGTCGGCAAAAGAAAAGTACAATTGCGTTGACTTTTTGATGGTTCTAAGGAGAACGTGAAGCCTGGTCTCAGCCTGTTAGCCATTACTCTATTTTTGACTTTCAAGGCGACAAATTAAAAACCAAGAATAAAAAGCAAATGGAAAAAAAAAAAACGAAACTGACATGACTCTCATCACTACAGTTATTATGTTTAGTCGTAGTTCTGTTGCTATTAAAGCTGTTATTGCTATTATTAATCTCAGCTATTATTACAGCTGTAACTACTATTATCAGTCATATTTCCATTATTATTATAATTATAGCTGCTATTTCTACTGCTAGTGCTGCCATACATCTCTGCCTGTCTGCCTGCCTGCCTGTCTGTCTGTCTGTGTCTCTACGTCTATCTCTCTCTCTGTCTCTCCCCCTCTCTCTTTCCCCCTCCCTCTCTATGTCTCTCTCTCTCTCTCTCTCTCTCTCTCTCTCTCTCTCACCTAGAGTCTGGTTCTGCTCGAGGTTTCTGCCTCTTAAAAGGAAGTTTTTCCCAGCCACAGTCTCCAAAGTGCTTGCTCATGGTGGGAACTGTTGGGTCGCTGTAATAACATTATAAAGAGTCGGTCTAGACCTGCTCTATTTGTAAAGTGTCATGAGATGACTTTTGTTGTGATTTGGCGCTATATAAATAAAATGGAATTGAATTAATGGAAAGAGGGAGTACTTCTCTATTTTAAAGGTTGCTACTAGGTTACATGCTGATACATAGTGCTCGAAACTGTGTGCAGTGATGTGAAGATTGAGGCCAGTCTCATGTCTGACAGAGCTGGAGCCAGGAGGCAGTTAGCTTAGCTTATTATTCGGTCTAGTTGGCCTAATTTTCCAAGCTTCAGAAATAAAACTCATTTTCATCAAACCAAAATAATTCATGATTTTTGTTCTGCATCCTTACAAAGGTGCACGCAGGTTATCATACATACCCTCCATCGTGGAAAGCTCACGGCCACTGCTATGTCCTGCAAAAACCACGGCCATCCAGGTGAAATACCACGTTTTTAGGGAGACCCTCCTGCCAACACCTCTGAAGCTCACTAATTATTACCTGATGGTGACCTTTACTAAGTCTTGGTGAGTCATAAGCCATTGAAAAGACAAATAAATCACGGAGAATGATCATTAACCAAAGGATCGCTTCCACATCAAATATAATTTTTGTTAGCATCAAATGAGACTGAAGAATTGCCGCTAACACCGCACATGTCTGCATTCATGACCATCAAACACTGGAGCTATTCATTAGCACTGATACAGGACAGCCTCCCAGCTAGCATGACACCCACAGGGGGGAAAAAAACAAAAAAACAAAGAGCTTAATGAAGTCCTGCTGTTGGGGGAGGGGGGGGGGGGGGGCGGGGGTCCACCTCTCTTTTTGTCTGTTTCTCTTTATGAACTGTAGAATTTATGTACATGTTTAAATACATGTGCTTAGTTTATGCCATGCCGTGTATTAACGTATGTGTGTGTGTTTACTTTATGAACAGTGTGTCTCTGTGCTGCAGTGCCAGGGGGCTGGTCTGTGGTTCTACAAGGGAGGGGTGCACGCTCAGATGTGTCTTTGTTTACTTGCAGCTGATGCTCTTATACACACACACACACACACACACACACACACTGACTGAGGAAGACATAGTTATATTAGTTGAGCGTTAGGTGTGATTTGAGTGTTTTTGTAAGGGGTGGGTGAAGAAGAGCTGCAAATAGGAGCTGCCCTGGTGGGAGTTCATCTTGTTTCCTACAATACCCAGCATGCTCTCTGATTCATGTGAGGATCATAGGTGTATGGATGTGGAAACATTGTTTACCTTACTGTCGGAGTTGTTATTGGCACTGTCACTATATCAGATCTAGTATCAGAGAATCAACAGCAGAAGAACACAAAGAATCATCGCTAACTGATTTCTGGGAACTACTTTGTAAAGCTCATCTTTTAATTGTCCCCTCAATCTCTCAGGCCCACTGTGTCTCTGTTCAACCCATTTCGGTCCGTTTGTGGAAATGAAACCATTGTGCCAGACTATCAGTTCTACTTTGACACAGGAAACGTCTCTGTGCAGGTCGCCAGATATGTACTGTGTACTGTAAAGTCAGCATTCATTGGACTGCAGTGACTTCTTCGACTAACTCTCTCCTTTTGGTTCTGTTTTGGCCTCCAGCAACTCTTGAGAAAAGTATGTCTCTTTAGCTGCTAATTGTTCCACTTTTCTTCTCTAGCTGGTGCTAACTCTGTCTGCTGTGTGGTGCTGGGCAGGTAGTGTACAGTACATTTATCAGAGCTTTTTTTTTTTTACTGAAAACAGTAAAAACTGCTGCTGCCGTATACAGGTTGATGTAAATGAGCTAAAAGAGTCTAAAGCTCTGTAGATAATCTCTGTGGGTTCGTTGCTACCTGCGACCCCCTTCTCACATTACTTGTAGTCATTTGAGAAATTGTTTATGTGAACATTTTGATTAGCGTGTCTTTTCTGTTGAGAATAAACTGCAGTAATGTCACCCAGACACATGTTGCCTGTTGTTTCGGGAACCAATGTGTCAGGATTTATAGCTGAAATTAAAATTTCACAATAGTACAGCTTTTATGCAGTGACAATGGCACCATTGTAAATGTAGCAGACATGACCCACTTATGTTCCTTACTGTGCCTTGTTAAACACCTACCACGGTGGGCAGTTTGGAGTTCTTACTGATCCTGATTCCATTTAGCTAAACGCCTAACCCTTAGTGTTTAGAAATAGTTAGTTTCACATTCGATTGTCTGAAAGTGTGCTACACTGGCCCGACCCTGCGGACTCTCAGCCATATTTGTTAGCGTTCTTTTAGTTTCTTTCCTCCCCCTCGGCCTGCAATGGTGGGGTGGGGGGTGATGGCCTCCTTCCTGTGTGAGATGAAAGTGCTTGTGTGGACTGACAGACGAACGGAGCATCTCCCCGGTTTGCGAGGACTCTCTGACAGGAAAGGAAGGGCTGGCCTAGTAGTTGTGGCCTGGCTAGAGGGAAAGGGGGAAGAGAGACAGAAAAGAGGAGGGGGAAGGGACAAAGACAAATCATCCACCGATGGAGAAAAAGAAAAAGAAACTGACTCCGAGTAAGGAGGGACAGAAACAAAAAAGCTCATTATGGGTTCATCTAATTTGAGAAAAAATGTTAGATTGTTCAAGTGAGGCGTAGTCCAAAGCACCAAAGCCCTAAAACTTTCTGTTATGGTGGGAAAGAAGGGCAGCTGTGCTGGAACCAAGGCTCTCCAAGATGGAAAATGAATTGGATGTGTGACGACATGGGAACAAAATACAGGAAAAAAGGAGAGTGTAAATGTGAGAGAGGGAGAAAACAGGAGAGACGGATAATGAGAGACAGCGGTTCAGGCCAAAAATAAGCTGAGGATTGAAATTAAATAAAAAGATTGAGGCAATTATCTGAGGTGAATGGGCAGGAGGGAAAGGGGAACAAAAGGAGAGGAGGCAGGAAAGTGAAAGGAGAAGAAGAGGTGAATGTGCAGAAAGGGAGAAGAGACAGACAGCGAGTCACAATGAAAGCATTCCAGCAGACCAGCACCTTCTTAATACTGGCTGTGGCCAAAGCAGGAATTTCCTCTGGTTGCACCACAGCCGAAATGTCTGGACTGAAGTGTGTTTTTGACCCACAGAGCTCCAGCCCCTGCAGACGCCGTCCCAGACGTAAACACACCCCCCAGAAGTGTTGTGGATAGGGAGACAACATGGCCTCCAGCACGCTGCCCGGGAATCCCCCCAGCGGCCTCACGGACAGGACCGGTAGCTTCTTTAAGGTATGCCACTGACTGACTTTCCGAAGATCACTGAGAAATGTAAAACACATCACTTCCTGTGCACCAGATGTTTTTTTTCCAGGGTAAGGCCAGACTCAACACTTGTTTAGAACAGGAAAAAAAAACTCACAAACAATATGGTGAGTCACTAGCATGAATAAAAAAATAAATACTATGAACGATATGAAAAAAAAAGATAATAAATGAGTAGTAAAAAAAAAAAAGCATGCAAAAAAAAGATGAAATTCAAAAGTTAAAAACAAATAGATAAGTAGACTACATATAACATGGGGTCAGTAGCTCAAAACTTTTGACCATTTGAAACCATTTTTCTATATATTTCTGAGCACGCACAATTTCTCCTTCCATTTAAAGCTGGGGTTGGCAGTTTTCCGGAAAAGGCAAAACGAGTGGCAGAATGTGAAAATACAGCTCTCCCCTTTCTGTCGTACACCCCCGCCCATCAGACGAGCACGGACACGTCCCCGCGCTTCATACAAGCGCGCCGGCCCCGGAGTCCATTGGGTCAACCGGTTGCTTTTTACGTGGCTATAAAGTTACCTTCAATTGCCATGCCATGCCATGCCATGCTTCAATTTTTATATATTATATTTTCCGCCCTCTGTATCAGCCTATCTCCTTCTGCATTCATAGAGGTTAGGGTTAACAGCCAATAGAAAACACTCTCTCTCTGAAACGACCTGTGATTGGCCCAAATCTCCCGTCACGGGTTAGACTTTCTGAAGCCTGGAAACAGGGCAATGAGGAGGTGCAGAAGTCTAGTTTCGTCTCAGACCACTTGAATTACAATATACTGAAAGCTTTTTATGTGTTTCCCAGTGATGCCAAAATAGAACTGCCTACCCCAGCTTTAAGCCGAATCTGATTTTCTAACATGTTTTATCATATTAAAATCACGAGCCATGATCAGCAAGTCAAACTTCAATTTAAGATAGCCACACCTAGCTTTGGCTAAAGTTACATTTATTTACTTTCCCCCTAGCTGTTTCCTGTAGTTAAGTGAAAATTATAAACTAGCCTGTCTTTGCAGATGAGCAGTAACTGCAATGGGAGACTCTCGAGGGACTGCCACGGTGAGGGTCACGTGACAGAGGGAGACAGCCGAAGGCGTTAGCGGGCTAGCTTTTGGTAGCCATGCTAGCTTGTCTGCTTGGACTGTAGAAGAAGGTTAACAAGAAGCGCATAACAGCAACTGTCCTTTGGAAGTCATTAGCAAAACTCTCAACAGCAAATGGTGAAGTTTGTCTATCAACCTGCTGTGTGTCTTTATCCTCTCACCTCTTTTTAGTTTTGGTCTAATCTCTTAGGTAACATTGTAATACCTCGGGCAGCCAGTAGTGGTCAGCCAGCAGTTAGCATGCTAGCAGATTAGCCCGCTAGCGGTAGTGCTAGCTCGGCTACCCCGTCTTTCATGTGAACCTGCCCATGCTGGTTGTAGTGGTCCGCCGAGAGCCTCCCAGCTGTAATCCTAGCCTCTGACTCTAGAGATATTAACATTACTTAGTGTTGGTTAAGCTAGCTAGATATGACCAAACATCAGCTCCTGCACACTGTCAACACTTGTGGTAAATGTATTGATTAGCTACATTCCCATCCAGTGACCATCATGTATAGGTGTGCAATGATCACTTTTCCAATATGAATATTAACAAATGGTAGGTAGACACATAACACCTTCATTTTTCTCAGTGTTTCAGTAGTTGCTCTCTGCCTTTGCCTTTGTCGTAGTTGAGCAAACATTATTCATATTAAAATGTTTCTGGTTACACTGTTCAGTATCTTTAAATCACAAAGCTGACAATCTGAGCTCTGTCTCTCTTGGGAACTTTTTCCTCATGCATTTCTTAGAGAATTTACGGATCTGTGCACTCGGGGACTATTTTTCCCTGTCAAGTTTTTATCCTTGCTTCAAATTGTTACGTTTCCTGAAAATCTTAAGAAAAGTGCTCAGTCAGAACTAATAATGTATTGACTGATGAGACACGAAAGTGGAGTTGTCTTTCGAAAGCTTTCCGTCTCTTTCTGCCAAATATTGAAGGAGTGCTGGAAGTGAATAATGCCAGCTGCGAGCCTGACAAACTACTAAATCTCCCTCTCCTCTCTCTCTCTCTCTCTCTCTCTGTCTCAGTGTCTCTCTTACCCCTCTCTCTCTCCCTTTCATCTCTGCCTTTTTTTTTTTTCAAGCACTCTCAGATGTCGTATTCTTGTTTTATTAAAACCTTTCCTATTTTTTCTGGAGAAATAATGAGCTAATTCTGTTTCCTCTCTGCTGTCTGGATCAGCCTTTCCTTATCATTCCTGCCAGTAGGTTGAATATGTACTTTTCATAAGATTCTGTCTTTTATCAAAGCTTCTCGAGAGGCTTTCATTTGTGTCATGTAGAGGCAGATAAACAGAAACCACCTCAGCCTCCCGTGGGGTTTAATAATCATGCCAGTTACTTTGAGGATGATACAGTATTTGTAGAAGCAGGTAGTGTTTGTTCTGCTACATGCCTCACGTCCCGGAAGTCAGAGGGTCTCATTGTTTTCACAAATAATACCTGATGTTGAGCTGCAACTGAACTGTCACAGTCTGTCTCTCTGTCTCTCCTCTCTAGCTACATTCCTAATTCCCCAGGCCCCTTCATTGCCATTTTCAATCCATTCACCAGATGCCCTTAGACCTTCCCTCCTTTCCCCATCACCTGACTACCCCGCCCATCTTCACACCTATCTATCTGCTATCCTGTCTTGTCTTTTTGATTTTGAGTTTCTGTCACCCGAACCTGGACCTGAAGCTGTCTACCTGCCTGCCTTCCTGTACCTGCCTGTAAGCTCATTTTCATCATTAAACTACTGAAATCATCCTGCCGTCCTACCTGTCTGGATTTGGGTCCTGCCCCTGTTGCCACACTCCCGCATCCTCGTGACAGTACGAACTGACCATTAACATGGACCCAGCGGACGAACATGGTGAGGTGAATCGCACCATTCGGTGCCTTCTGAAATTCTTTCAGGCCCTGGCTAGCAGAGTTGCCATCTGGAATTGCAGAGGACTTTATCATCGCTCTATCCTCCTTGTCTGTATATAGCACTTTACCTTAACGGTTCTCAAAGAACTTTACAGATTAGGTCGCATTCACACACACATTCACACACCGATGGCGACCGAGCTGCCATGTAAGGTGCTGGCCTCCATTGGGGTAACTAAGGGTTCAGTGTCTTCCTCAAGGACACTTCGACATGTGGACGGGGGGAGCCAGGGGAGCCCTGCTCTACCTCCCGTGCAATCTCATCTCAGCCTGCTAGCGACCGTCCTGCTAAAGACCTGCATGTTCAGAGCCAGCTAGCCCACCACCTACCTCCCCAAACCCTTCAAGTCTTCAATGGAGGAGCCACACTGACGTCCTTCCTGAAGGAACTCGCTTGGTTAATTTCATGGGGTACCTTGGAGTCCCCAGAAGAAGGGGGGGGGGGGGGGGGAGCTCCATGGCTGTTGACACCTTTGGTTGTCTCAGCTGTCCAGCGCCACGGAACCCCAGTCGGCTACCCCTGCCAAACCTGCTTGAACCCCTGTCGGTTTGATGAATAAATTAACCCACTTTCAAAGCTAAAAAACATTTAGACCAGGATCAACACGGAGCTAAGAAACAAACACTGAAAGTTGTCTCACTTTTAATTTCCTTTGCAGTTTTTTTCCATCCTCACTCACCCTGTGAAAGTGCTCTCTGTATGTGTCTGTGTGTCAAAACCCAAACACATAGTTTCCTATTGACTCCATCCATGGCTTTAACAGCAGTCCATGCAGAGAATCACTTACCTCTACACACGCACGTGCTCACGCACACACAAGGAGCCGAATAAATGAACCCTATTGTGTGTGTGTGTGTGTCTGCATGACATCTGCCTCTCTGCTTTAGTCTGTCTAGTTCTGCATCCGTGCGTTGTGCAGAGTGAATAAAATCAATGAAGAGTGGAAACGAACCAGATGAATGAAGTCGGGGAGGTTCATAAAAGTCACTGAAACACAGACGTTTTGTTGTTGAGTTCATGTGTTCATTATTTATTATTAATTGTTATTGTAATAACTTCAAAATGAAGTTACTATCGTAACCTTGGTTGAATGAAGTTCATGAGTAGCCTCCGTTTCCTGTCCCGTCTCTCAAAGAACTGTTCCATAGTAATTTGATTAAACACAACATTCACTTGTCAGCAGAAAACTAAAAACAAAAGATAATGAAGGTCTTAAACTAGATTTTGACACAAGGACACTGAAAGACGGGGTCTAAAGATTAGGTAATAAAGCAGTTGATACTGTGCAATTAATCAAATTATTACACACATGTTGACACACACATGTTAACCTGAGGCTGGCGGGGGCAGCTGCCAGTCTCACCTGCTTGGTAGTGCAGCCTTGGCTCTGTCCCTAAACTGACTCGTGAAAGTCCAACTGCTTGATTTTCAGTAACTACGTGAGCACTGTAAAAAGTTTTGTTCAAAATGGCTCCAAAACTATTCTCCTGTTAACAGCATGTAGGATCCTTCTGTTGCTTTTGAGGGCTGAGAGGAGAGACTCCCCCAAATGTTTCCCTCTTTGGGATGCACTGTAGTCTGGCAGTACTAATTCAGGAGTTTAAACTGACACTTTTGTAGCATCTGGTTTTAGGATTCTCACTGCTTTTGACAGGAAAAGTGACACCTTGCCGTGTGAGAGCGCTGGCTGTCTCTCCAGTGCTGGTTAGTTGTCGAGACTCTTAATAGCTACCCCCGTCTCCACTAGGGTTCAAATTGAGCATCCCCAGTCTGGGTTTGAACTGTACAGTTTTCAGTGCTCTGGTAACACTGTAGCGGCTGGTGTTGTATAATAGAGTTTTGACCTGACACAAAGCCGGGGGAGTCTGAGGTTTTAACAGAGCTGGCTCCACTTAGTCCTGCGAGGGGGGGTAATTAGAGGGGCCTGCGGTGACTGTGGTCTGGCCTGGAGCCCAGCTGGTGGAGGTAAGTTTGGAAACGATGCCTCCTACTGGTTGAAAGGTACACTGGAGGCAGAAACTCTTCATCAACAGTAGTATTTCTGTATAATTCTTTGTGTCTGCACCAAATGGGTGGAGTCCACCGCATCAAAACAGTCAGCTTACACATCTGACATGTTACGACATAGATTTTCCATGTATATTTGAAATTGACATCCTCCATTGCTTCAAATTTCTGGTCTTCATTAAATTGTGCTTTGTGGCCAGATGCAACAATAAAATACGTAAATAGGCCTCAGGAAGCCATCTTGTTTGCACTGTTTGACCCAGATGATCCATTGTAAAGCGTCCAAATTTCAACATCTGCTCAGATATGTCAGATGAGGCTCTGAATCCCTGGGAGTGCTCTAAAATGTGGAATGAGGGAATGTGGAAGAGGCTGGAAAAAAAAAACCAGACCAACATGAAAGCAATTAGTTGCCGTCTTTATATATCTGAGACGTTTTTAAGATTTTTAAGGAGTGCTTTTTGGTGGGAATTGCATACAACTGTATGGATTTAGGAATAAATGCCAGAATGTATTCTCTGGGCAGCCAACCACATGCGGTTTCTTTCGGTCCGCTTTGTGAGGCTGGTATCATGGATCGTAAAACACATTCCATATCTGTGTCATCACTATCCGAATCCCAAAATAGTTGTGGGCAAAAGCAGCACAAAGACGCAGCCCAGCACTGTCATTATCAGATGTACTGTCATTTCAGCCATTCACTCTGTCACGCCCTCCTGCCCAGGTTTATCCAGAGGTTTTCCCGCAGCGGTGCTGTTTATTGTAGACATTGGGCAAAGAGTCATGTGTGCGTCTCTGGGGAAAATGTTTCGGCTGACACTGGATGTAGATGTGGGCCGTTTTTTTTTGACGGCGCTTTGTCTCCATGCTTCCTGCCTATAGGAAGTGAGGTCCACGCACAGGAAAAATGACTAACTGTTTCCCTGCCCTTTGTTCTAGATGTGCACCAGTGCAGTCCCTCCGTCCCCCGGTCTCAGTTTCTTGCTTTCTAATTCCCGTTTGAGCAATGCTGTCGGTTTCGTTTACTGCCGATCCCCCTCCTCTTCTCCCTCACATGTTCCCTCATCAGTCAAAGCCTCTCATTCCGTCCTCTTCCAGCTGATTGACACATTTGCGTTGGAGATTGGGGAGCTGAAGAAGGAGATGGTCCAGACCTCTCCAACAGTTGACAAGGAACCCATGGACCTACAAGGGTAAGACTGTTTTCTCACACATCTTCTTAATCAGAACTCAGACTAGTCAACCTGACAAGTCTTGTTTTCTATTCCTGATATTATCTGGGAAAGTTGTCTTGATGAGGCAGGTCATGCATTACCACAATCAGCTTGTTCTGCAGTGTTTTGCGTTCTGCAAAATCTGATTTCCTTCAACAGTAATTGTAAATGCCACAATACACTGATACTCATTTTCACCAGCAGATGGCAAAAGTGTTTCCCTCTCTGTCTCTCTGCCAGGCTGGAGAGTGAAGTGAGTGGTGTTTACCTGCAGTCCCCTCACTGTGGCGGGCTGGGGGGTGAAAGGGATTCTGGCTACGACTCCTTGCGGAGGAGGATGAGTGTGTTGGACAGGCTGACCCAAACCCACCCGGTGTGGCTGCTGCTGGTGGTCAGTGAGGAGGAGGCCAGTCGCATATTGCTCAAACAGCCGCCAGGGGTGAGGGGGTTACCATCCTGGGGTACCCATGTTAATGCGTCTTTGTTTGAATATTATCTAAGATTGTATCATATTTCATGACTTCTTACTCTACGGTGCAGGTTTTCCTGGTCAGGAGGTCAGCCGCTCTTCAGAGGAAGGTTCTGTCTGTGCGCCTGAAGGAGGATCAGTCAGGAACTCCCATCAGCCACTTCCCTGTCAGAGAGAGCCAGTACAGTAAGTGACATGTTTGTTTGAACTGACTGTACCTGGAGTGCCGGCTTGTGTGTGTGTGTGTGTGTGTGTGTGTGTGTGTCAGCATGCCACTGTGGGCCTCAAAAGCATGTTGACTACGAATCCTACTATCAATTAGCTTATGTTTTAATGCAGCTGTCCCACTAAATTGCTGGTGTAAAGTGATAAAGCGCTGATCTGCACACGATGTGGCTGCAGTAACACAACTCGACTCTTTCAGTAGCTTTTTACTTTTATCTTCAGTAGACGTCTGTAGCCGACCGTGACTTGCACAACATTCGGTCACATGTTTGTTTGCACTGCCTCAAGAGTGACATTGAACAGGTAACACGCTGCAGCTAGCCGTGTGTATGTGTGACTTCACATGTGCATTTCACTGAAAATGAAGTGCACATGTTTAATGGTTAACAACCGTGTTCTTATTACACTAAAACAAATATTTTCATCTGATCCGTGCGTACAATATTTATTCCTACATTGAAGTGCTGTGCTTCAGTACTGGGAGTTAGTCATGGGGCAGTGACAGTGCCAAAGTGTGATGACATACCAGCTGTGGATTTTCCCTGCTGAAATGACAGCACCCACGGGGGGAGGGGAGTGCCTTTGGCTTGGTTTGGCCTTTTAGATGTGGGTCAGCCGCTCTCCAGTTGGCTTCTTAAACTGCACAGAAATGCCGTATTAAGTTAACCTTGTGCATAACTTTTAAACTATTTTTATTTAAAAGAAATACAAATCACAAATCCCCTTTAAGTTACATTGCTCATTAACAAGCCTAAATATTAAATTTGGAAGGGTAAATGGTATCTTGCCTCTATGAATTGTATTTCAATCTGTGTGTATTTATTTCTTTGCAGCCTTTTCTCTTGAGGGATCTGGGATCAGCTTTGCAGATCTGTTTCGCCTGGTGGCTTTCTACTGTATTAGCAGGTAAACAGCCAACATATGTTGTCCATCCATCACACCCCCAGCTCCTCCGTGTTTTTTGCTCTGTGATGAGAGGGTGATTCGAGGATGGGAACTCCACAGATGAATATAATGTTTGTTGAGTAAGCAGCCAGCTCCGAGTGCCCAAGGCTCTCACTTCTTGTTTTAGCTCGTGCCAGCTCGGGAGACCCAGACAGACGCTGGACTTAAAACAGCAGACACCGGAAATAGAGGGAAATTGTGCTGCAATACAACACTTGACATCAAACAGGCATCTGAAATTTTACAGATGTAGATTATGTATTTTGAGCTGAATGTTAACTGACATTCTCAATCCAAGCATGTACGTATTGTGTATCTCCGGAGCTTCATATCTACAGCTTTGGAACGGAAACAAAGGGTGTGTCAGCATGTTTATATTAGTGATGATTGAAAGTGTTTTCACTTCTCTGTATGCCAGTGTTCGGGTTTGTTTTGCCAACCAGACTTATAGCATCATCACTTTTGTTAGCTGTCAAATGAGGACAATGTGCATTATAACCCTGACCATAAAGCACAGAACATTGAACAGTATTGATGAGACCGAATCACGAGTACATTCAAGCATTTGACAGGCAGTTTAATTTGATTACTGCAGCACCTTCCTTGTTTTAATCTTTTCTTATATTGTGTTTTTGTATGTATTTTCTGTCACATTATGTGCCTTTTCATTCATTCAGAGATATCCTGCCTTCCACACTCAAACTCCCAGAGGCCATCGCATCCGCTAAGACCCAGAAAGACCTGG
Organism: Enoplosus armatus; assembly: GCF_043641665.1. Taxonomy (NCBI): domain Eukaryota; kingdom Metazoa; phylum Chordata; class Actinopteri; order Centrarchiformes; family Enoplosidae; genus Enoplosus; species Enoplosus armatus. The sequence goes on along the minus strand of NC_092181.1, from coordinate 7,305,879 downwards.
AGGAGGTGGCTCAGCTTGGCGCAGGTAGCCTCATTTATTGCTTTGTTCGTTTGAAAATCTGTACTAACACACATCTTAAGTGACCATAGTGGTGGTTTTGCAAGTTTTAGCATTTTTCAAAACATTCTACAGTTTTTCGATAGATTTCCTATCGTTCAGCCAGCCAGTAGTTTATAATAATGTCACACTGATAAAGAACTGCAGAGACTTGAAATGTGTTTGAGAAAGGTACTCAATCATAGTGAACATTTTGTCTGTGCTTTCCTTTGTGAAACTTCAAGGAATGGGTCAATATTTTGGAAATTTAGATGAGAAGCTTGATGGCACTTGTGACTGTGCCTTAAAGGGACGGTTCACTCAGAAATCTTACCTGTAGTGCTATTTATCCATCTGGATTGTTTCGGTGTGAGTTTCGGAGTTTTGGCGATCTTGGTCGTAGAGATGTCTGTCCACTCTTGAATATAATGAAACTAGGTGGCACTCAGCTTGTGGTACTCAAAGCGGCAAAAAAAAAATACATTTGAAAAAAACTCAACAGCAATGTTTCATTCCTGAAATATTATGACCCGGTCACTCAAGATAATGCACAGACCCTGTGGTGAGCAGTTTCATGTAGGAACTATTTTCTTTCTACTGAACTACATCCGCCAACTGTATCACCTGAGCTAGCGAAGAATGTAAAAGCATTCAATATGCTTTGTATATAAAGTATACAAGATTGTACCACAAAAGTTAAAACACCAGTATTGTACACATTCTCTTCAACCCTAGTGGTGCCAGGGTGCATGTTATAGTAGGTGTAGCACTCACAGGCAGGCAAACAGTCAGTCAACTAAGCAAGCAATTGGAGATAAAACAGCCGGCATTTGTATGCACCGCTTTCATTTATTTTTATTTGTCAATTCACGCTGACCGCTCAGGTCTCTGGTTTCACAGCAGATCTAGCCACTTCATCTCTGTCGAGTTATTCTAGGCTCAGCGGCTATGAAACTGCGGTGAGTCAGCTTCCTACAGTAGAAGCCTACGACATAGCTCAGTGCTTAGTGTGGGTGAGAAGGGAGTGGCGAGTGGAAAGCTACAGTAGGCCGTGTAGTGTCTAAACACACACACACACACATACCGTCACACCACATTCAGACATGTACGGCACACAAGGCTCACAAGTATGAGTGCTAACGTAGCGCGTGCACTAAACTGTGTCACAGCTACTTACAAACATGGTATTGTGCTAAAAGCTGCTATTGTATTAGCTTGCTGGCATTCCTGTGAGTGGACGTGGGTGTAGGCCTGCACTGTAATGCCTTTTGCATTGCTGTTCTTACATTTGATGTGAAGACGTTAAGTGTGAGCCTGCCTGTGAGCCTTTTCTCAGCTAACTCATACAGTCATTAAGGGAAACTCCCTTTCTCCACTGGAAAGCTTCTATTTAAAGACAAAAAGCAGACTGCCTCATTCTGTGTTGTGGAATGTGGGCACACACATGTGAAGCACAAACACATGTTACAAACAGCTTCAGACCTTTGAATATGGCGACGACTTTGAAACCGATTGGCCTTCCCAGAGGCCACGGAGGATGTTGTTATGTTAGAAAGGCACGTTTTTTAATGTTTTTAGGCTCGCTTTACTGATTAGCTTTTGTTGTTGATCATTAAAACTTGTGTCAGTTATGGATACCTCTCATGAACATAGCAATCAACTTGTTTTGTTTAGCCAAGCTAGCAATGTCAGCTGGCTGGAGACTGACATATCTCAGGAGTACTGGATGGAATGCTATGTCATTTTATACAGATGTTCATGTCCCCCTCAGGATGAATCACAACTTTGGTGATTCCTTATCCTTTCTAGCGCCATCATCAGGTCAACAATTGAATTTGTCCTATCCTGTACCCGCAAAACTAATGACATTCCCATCAGCTTACTATACTTAGATATACTTCACTGTACTTTTACTGCTAATTAGCAAATGTTGGCATGCTAACACGCTACAATGAGATGGTAAACATTACACCTGCGTAACGTCAGCAATTAAGCATTGTCATTGCGAGCATGTTAGCGCTCTAATGTTAGCATTTCGCTCAAAGCAAAACAACTTCTCTGAAGCAGCACTAAAAAGTACAGTGTAGCCTCACAGCGCTGCTAGCATGACTGTAGACTCAGCAGTCAAAAACCGGCGTCCTGCGTCTTTTCCTGCGCACCCAAGAATTCGTAAGGACTTAGGAAAAGACAACTGCGGTGCTAAGAGAATCTGACTGTACTTACAACAGCCTACGTTATAATGCAGATGTTACTGACGTGTGTCTGCGCTTTAAATGTTGCTGCTGCAAGGCATTGTGGGATGGCATTATCTCCTTTCCTTTCGTAAGGATGGTTCAGTGTACCCTCTGCCAAAGGAGATAAGAAAGGAAGAGAATTCGACCAGCTCTTAACATGGCTGCCACTTCCATACTTTCAGGTCATTTCACTCAGTTAGGAACCTTCCTAAGCAAAATAGGCTGCAGCCTTAGTCTTGCTATTTACTGGAATCATAAATGTCTCTGTCAGAATTTGTCAGTGGACGTCCATGATACTACTATATGTTCTCGAATAGTGACCTGGATGCCAGGTATTTAATTGAAAAAGGCTTACATAGAGACATGCCTTTATTTCTGCCTTAATGCCTTATCATGTTTTAGTAAGGAGCCTCCCTGTTTTCTGATCTACTCTCATTTTAATTTGCTGTTGATGCTGTTTGCTTTTAATCCATGTGGATGAGGTCAGCTTAATGTACCTACATCTGAGTCATGTGATACTTGATCGGAACGTTTCTTCTCAAACAGAAATACTGTTTTTTATTCACTAATTATTTCTATTGCTTCCATTTTGCTGTTTTTTTTTTTTTTTTAAACTTAATACTTCCTGCACAGATGTTTCACATTAAAAGACCCCCAGCATCTCAAAGTGCACAATTGCTCCTGTTCCTGGTAGGCTTTCAGTTTAAAAACGAAATTGGTATGCTCCATTGACAGTAACTCGTGAAAAGAACAAATTAGAAGCGCTAGAAATTAATAAGTGGAGGAAAGCAGTATTTGTGTGAAATAAAAGAAACCCAGAGCAGCAGAATGTCAAGCATGACATGACTGTTGTTGTACAGATGGAATTAGTGCTAAATTTACCACGTGAGCTATTACAGTACAGGTAATTCCACCCCTCCTCAATGTTTCTTACCCTGCCTATAAGTGACCAGCCTTCATTTGTTGGTGCTGGTCACAGACAAACTGTATTATTTGAGACTCTGAGAATTTGCAGTGTGTTCTTTTTCAGTCAAATATCACAGATAAATATTAAGATAGATCAAAGAGAACAGCACTCATCTCAGTGGAATCAGAGTATCCTATAGGTCAGTCAGTATTGTAAGTGCTATTTGGAGTGAGTTGCCTGCTGCAGTCTTGCTTTGCAGGCAGACTCCACAGTGTCAGGTGGTCATTGCTCACATGGACCAGTGAGAATACCACAGGCAGATTTCAGTCTCCAGACGCCGAGGACATATGAAACTGCTCTGTCTGCTCGACCCCGCTTCTTTAATGCCCCAGGAATGTAAGAGTTAACGTTTCCATTTTTAGCCTGCAGGAACAGTAATCTCTTCATCTATGCTGCAATCACTGCATGGATATTTTGAAAGTGGCATGATTTGTCGCCTGTTCTTTTCAGTTTGGATAAATCATTATGTTGTAACTACATATTTGTGCTTGGATACAGTAGAATCTTTCTTTTCAAGTGGCTATTAAAGCTGAGTGTGTTAGCATGAGAGCTCCCTTGCCAAATAGCTGAAAACAATAGAATGATTCAGTGGAAAAGCACACAAGAACATCAAAGTGGGAGCACATGTCCTCCACTATTATGGGACACTTACACTGTGAATTAAAAAAAAAAGAAACGTAGAGAAATCATATAAATAAGGTTTGCAGATAGCAAAAGATTCGTTTGACAACAGAAAATGGTCCTTAAACTGCTGGGGGAGCTACAGGGAAATACAGCACAATGTAGAAGTATGAGAGAGGAAAACAGAGCAGGAAGGAGTGGAAATACTGGAACTGTGTGCCGTGTTGTGTGTTTAGTTCCCTCCCACTCTGTGATTTGCATGGGCGACTCCCTCTTTGTGTCTCTGGTTGTGTGTCGGCACCCAGTGAATCAGCCAAGAGACACGGGGCTGAACTCACTGCGCTTCTGCTAACAGCAAGACAAAAGACACAACCAAGCAGGCAGACCGGCAAAGAGAAAACTTTGGAAATAGCTGAGGAAATATCCGAACTGTGTGGTGAGAAATACTTGAGAATTCTGTTTTTGTTCATTTTACAACTTTTCTTTAACTGATCTTTTAATTTTAAGACGCCTGATCCCAGTTGCTGTCTGAGGGTATTCCCTTTCTGGGCATCTTGAATTGTCCAGGGAGAAGTATGTGTCTAGCTGAAAGTTAGTTAATGTTTGCCTCTCTGTGTCTGTGTATTACAGGCTTCTGGGACTCTGCCCTGTGCAGTCAACGTCGCTCCTCTCCCCGTCCCTGTCGCCCTCTGAGCCGTACCCTCAGCCCCCAGCGGACAAACAGGAACAGGGAGGTCGAGGGGTCACCGCAGAGACACATCGGGGCTCACTGCGACAGTGCGCCCCCGACCTTACGGTCTCACGCTCCTCCACCTTCCTTTCGTCTGGAGAAAAGACATTCCAGCGGTCCTTTGTGCTTCGTCAACCCCCTGTTTCTCCAGACTCATCACCACCGCCACCGCTGCAAGGACGATCGGCCTTCAAGTGGTGTCAAGTCTGATGACAGCGAAAACAATGCGGGGAAAGCGTCCGTTAAGCCATTAAGCAGCAGTCAAGGTAGCGAGCAGCACGTGGACAACATCAAACTGAACTGCAAATCGCGGCCCCCTCCCCCTCGCCCCCCTCCCCCACGCTCAATGCCACGCCGGCGCCCTGCCCCACCTCCACCTGGTCCTCCAGCAGTTACCACCAGACCCAAGAGCATGCCAGAGGCTGTTGCTGTGTCTGTAAGGCAACAACAATCCCCCAGCAGGCGCCCAGCACCCGCTCGACCACCAATGGGTGCCAAGCATAGCAGTCCGTCCAAAACTGCCAGCTCACCGATCCCAGTGCCTTCAAACCCACCACCTCCAAGGCCTAAGAAGCCCGATCTGGAAGCTCACCGCTGCCACATTGCCCTGGATGATGAGACCATCGCCAAGGCTCTTTCCCGTGCCAAGCTTCCATCCTGCAGGCCTTCACCCGCTGTCCCTGCCGATGTACTACTGGAGAAAAATGCTGGGAGTCCATCCACTCCTAATGAGAGGGGACGCCAGCGGCTCAGTGACATGAGCATGTCTACTTCTTCCTCTGACTCACTGGAATACTCACAGTCTCCTGGATTCTCCCTGGGCCTGGCCCCTAGCCCATCGCGACACCTTAATCATCAAGACCCAGTGGAAGACAGCAGTGAAGATGATGAGGAAGAAGAAGAGGAGGAAGATTATGGGGTCGGCCTGGAGACGGACCTAGAAATGCGCCTTCGTCCGTCCTTCAAAGCGCGACGGCGAAGGGTCGGCGTGAGCCTGAGCGGGGGCTCTTTTATCCTCCCCAGGGCCCTGAAGGGACGCTTCCGCAAGGTGAGCGGCATGCTCAGCTCCCTCATGACCCCGGAGAGACGGGCGGTGAAAAGGATCGCTGAGCTGTCCAGGGACAAAAGCTCATATTTTGGCTCCCTGGTCCAGGACTACATCAGCTTTGTTCAGGAGAACCGAGGCTGTCACACATCAGGGATGGATTTTCTGCAGACTCTCAGGCAGTTTATGACACAGATGAAGGCTTACCTACGCCAGAGCTCTGAGCTGGACCCCCCTATAGAGTCGCTCATACCTGAGGACCAGATCGGTAAGTTGGCCAAGAAGATTGCAAATCTTCTTGAAACCACAAAGTTGAAGATTTGTTGAGATTTGTTGGTTGCGTGGTGGGATCGCGTGGCCTGACTTTGTGAAACATATGTTGTGTTTGAGTCATGTCCCATCTCTGACAGCATTCAGTTCTCCACATGATTTCCTTCCAGCATAATTTGAGAAGTAAAACCTTTTTAGCGCTGCTTCAGAAAGGGATTTCAAAATGACTTTGTTGATTGACAATGTTCAGTGAGTGCCCAGGCTTGCCATTGTCTTGGGAATCAGACATACGAGTTGAAGTTTTCCATATTAGTCTGCCTCATTACTGGTGTTGAGTTACAGAAATGCCAGTGTGCAGTGCCCCAGTGAGTTATTCTTGGCTTCTGTTCATCGGTATAAACTCACAGTGCAGTTGAGGCTGAGTTTGAAAGGCGGAACTTTCATTTAACTGTATTTTTATTAGACCTGAATTGTGTTTAACCTCAGTTCGGTACCTACCAAAATGTGTCTGTAGCACCAATCCAATGTTTGGTCAGATAAGTACTCTATTTGACTTTTAATTGACGCACTATTTCTGTACGGCTGCTTGTGTTTAGACATATAACATTCGAGAACTTTGGCTTCTTTAGTTACATTTTTAAGGATTTGGTAAAAAAACATGGTATCAAAAAAAGCATTGTTGTGATATTAGCACTGAAACTCATAATAATCGAGGTCATGATGATTGTAGAAATAAAGTTTGCAGGCGTGAGCAGCTCTATCAAAGGGATGTTTCATTCCGATCAGATTAGTCTGGACTTGAGGATTTACATGAATATGAAAGTATGCCTTTGCACTCATCTCACATCCCTTGTTCATTGTAAACAATAACAGCAAAGCCTTGTTCCCGAGACAGAGCAGTGATCCACTGGGGTTGTGCTAACAGATGCACATGAAGCATTTCACGCTCACAAATGCTCCCTTTGGAGAAGAATTGTTAAGGTTTTTTAAAAAGCGACCATGGAAGTAAGCAAACCATCATGAGAGAAATCTACTGCATATGCACGAGTGAAATTGTCGTTTTTTTTTACGGTTAGAAGTGTGTCAAAATTACAGCTATTCATTTTCACTTCACATCGAAACAAAACTACGAGCAGGAGCGTGCAGTCTGGCTGACGTCATGCTACAATCCCACAGAATATGTTTAAAAGAAAGGAGAAGTAGGGTTTAGCTGACGCCTGCGCTCCCATCCAGACTGTTTACAGAAAGATTGAGAAGATTACGTTATGTTACGGTTACGTTATGGCTGACATCTTGGGAAAGAAATGCTGAAGTTTGACTCGAAATCCTTTTGTGTTTGTAGTGAAAGGGGAGCTAGAGGTCCATAGTCTTGAGTATTTGTTGGGACTATAATACTTCAGATTTTGTTTGTGAGGTCAACCATCGGGTGTTTTTAAAGGGAGGGTGTACGGCTGTTAACACACGCCCTAACTTATGGCCATGACTGGATAAGGACAAACGGGGAGGATGTGAATGAAAAGGAAAGGCTGTCATCTCTGGGTTGTAAATCTGAAAACTATACATATTTGAAGTTTCATGTGCATTACTTTGAGTTTTTAGTGTATGTGCTTGCTGGAGAGTATGTTGTGTGTGTGTAAACACTGTGTATCACAGACTCTTCTACAGTTGAGGGAAGCCTTTGAACAGGTTGTAGTCTAGATAAAGCCCAATAACAAACATTGCTCAATATACAAAGGAAATGAGCCTTTCTGGAGGGAATCAGGAAGTCCGTAGTCAGAAAGTATGCGGGGGTGTGTGTGTGTGTGTGCACTTGTTCGCCTTTGCACCCATCATTGTATACACATGAGGATCTGATGGATTTATCCAGCCTCTGTAAACACCTCAGGCCTCCCCTTGTTCATGACTTCAGATTTATTTGTCTTAGCAGTGGACTGCCAAACCCTTACCTCAAGCGACCCACAGCACTTGGCTGTTAGACACAGTGTGGAGGATTGTGCTGTAGTGTAAGTGGTACACGTTCACCCCCCCCGTGCCTCCTCTGGTGTTCCTCTGACTCACCATAAAGGCAAACATTTCTCCAAGAACAAGAATCAGGATTCTTGTGTGTGCATGCTCACTTGTGTACGCTGTTGCTTGATATGCGTTTGGTTCGGCGTAGCTCTTTGCATAACCACTGCCTGGAGGCTGGGGATGCTTATGCGTGAATAGTTCAGTGTCAGTACTGGCAGTGGATAATAAGATGCAATTGTTTAAATGTGACATGCTGCACATAGCTGAGGAAGGCAGGACATTATTTGAAGTGTATGTACGTAGGTCTGAGGTACAGATGGAGCCATTGTAGAGGCCCGAGTGCCACCTTTAACTGCATGTTAGCTGAATGAATGGTAAACTTATGGACAGGGTTGAGTTCCATGTGTGGTCCAGTTCCGAGTTGGATTTGTCAAGGTCAGACTCAAGCTGAGACTCTTATACTCTCCGAAGAGCTAAAGGTGGCTAAACGTTCAGGTTGCCCTTCAGCTAAGAAGCAAATATGTAATCTCTCCGGTGAAACCTGACTTTTAGTTCTTTGAATGTCAAACTTCGAGGTTAGTTAGTTATAACTTCTGCTGCTTGATGTTGTTGAAAACCAGGAATTAGAAAGGATTCACGTTCGATTCACTTATTATAAATGCTGTTTTAAAACGTACAAATGCGGCCCTTACTGTATGTATACCAGTCAAGAAACGGATGCGCAGGAGAAATGCACGCAGGAAACCGCCAGCGGCTGCTGCTGTTGAGCTTGTGCAGGAGTGGTGGCTTGGTTTGCTCCTGTTTGAGTAACGTTTGCTAAAGAAATGGCCTTTTTGAATGAAATGGAACTTCAGCAGGAATGAATGAGCCTGAGAGACACACAGGCAGGGTAGGGGAGTCAGAAAATATGACCTGATGGACTTGTTGTTTTTGGTGTTTTTCGTGGGATTTGTTGACAATAAGATAAATATCAAAGAAAGCACCATGATCACCCTGCAACTATATCTTCAGTGGAATATTAAGGACATGTTTGGGATTGTTATGATAATAACCCTTGACCCCAGCTAAATCCTATATCATTGGCCGATGAGGTTTAGCTTCTGAGGTTGATCTCATTTTAGTGTTTATGACAATATTATGGTTTGTGATGTGTGTGTGTTACTGTCATCCTTTACAGACCAGGTGCTAGAGAAGGCCATGCACAAGTGTGTCCTAAAGCCTCTGAGGAGTGTGATCGAGGTGGCTTTACACGATTTCCAGGTAAGAGATTAGTGGAATCTTGTTATCCGGCAAGGTTGCTGATGTGGATGTTAGAGATGTTTCTGTGTCTCTGCTGTCCTATTTCACAAATATCATAAGAAACGGATATTTTCTAGATAAGAATCACTTTATTCAAAGGCATTGTGAACAGAATCCTTACACACAGGCTTACTTATCAACAATATCTGAATAAAAGATAGACACTGGGACACTGGTCGACTGGGTAAATGAACCTTGCCATTAACTCGCCCTGTTGTTCTCGACAGGTGAGCAGCGGAGCTTTGCAGCAGCTGAGGGAGAACCTGGCCCTGGCCAAGACCAAGAAGCCCCAAGAGCTGGGGGTAGACGGAGCCGTGCCCCCTGACCCCCTGGCTATTGAGAAGATCCGCCACAAGTTCCTAAACATGAGGAAGATGTACTCCCCTGAGAAAAAGGTGTCACTGCTGCTGCGCGTGTGCAAACTCATCTACACCATAATGCAGGATAACTCAGGTATGGAGAAGCCTTTCACAAAGTCGTCTTTTTGCAATATGAAAGGTTTTGTGAGGCAGCTTCAGTTTCCGTCTTAGTTTCAGATTCTGCTCACGGCGATGTCCTCTGCTCCCTCTGTCTGACCACCACACCTACCTGCCTCTCTGCTCTCTTGTCTGCTTCCTTCCAGGGAGGATGTACGGTGCAGATGACTTCCTGCCCATGCTGACTTATGTCGTGGCTCAGTGTGACATGCCTCAGCTGGACACAGAGATCCAGTACATGATGGAGCTGCTGGACCCATCTCTGCTGCAAGGAGAGGGTAGGTCCTCTTGGTTCGCTCCATTTTAGTGATCGGGGACTTTCATGTTATAAACAGGGTCTGTACAAGGTCTTGAAAGTTTGGAAAATGCTTAATTTTAACCGTCATGCTTTCAAGGTTAGGAATATGCTCGCTTGATTTTCAACAAAATCTGGTGTTTCATCACTCATGAAAACCAAAAACCATTTCATATTTGAAATGACGAGATCCCATCGTCTTATCTGTTTGTCCTGATCAAAACAAACAATCAAACTTAATATGAACAGCTGGTAAAATAAACAAAGTGACAATATACATTGATTGCTGTGGGTATAAAGGAAACTTTATTTTTTGCAATTGCATTTCTAGTAACAATTTAGATGTGGTGATAAAGGCGTAGAGAGTCTGGACATTTTTGGTTGGCTTTGTACCCCTCTCCTGTATGTACATTAAGTACGGAGCAGGTGTCTTTAGCTTAGCTTAGCATAGAGCCTGGAAGCAGGGGAAAACAGCTTGCCTGGCTCTCTTTTCATAAGTCACTAAATAACAAGCTGTATCCTTTGTTTAATCTGTACATTAAAAGCTATGCAAAAGTGACAAATTGTGATTTCATAGTGAGATACATGCTGTAACTATTATTTGATAGTATGACAGGGAATCATGTAGAGTGCTGAAATTGTTTCAGCATGTAGCTCCCCTGAAAACAATATTTTTTTTTTACATTTCTGTTTGTGTGCGCATTAAACACATGAGATTCAGCATGTTTTAGATTAGATTTAGATGTGTTTTTGAACTTTGGACAGAGCCAGGCTATCTGTTTCCGGTCTCTATGCAAGGCTAGGCTAACCACATGCTAACTTCAGCTCGGTACTTCATTGATCTTCTCATCTCACTCTCAGAAAGACAGCGAAGAAGTGCATTTCCCTAAATGTACCATAAAGTACCATGGGCTCCTGAGCTGTTTCAATGTTTCAGAAGGCATTTACCTCCGCTTCAAGTTATATAATGTTGGATATTTCCTTCATGAGGTCATGCAGTGTGGCGTGAGGTTAATGTGCCTTCCAGCCTGTTGTATAACCTGGTCAACGGAAGGTCTGTCCAGGAGGAAGCACTCAACCGTGTGTCAACAGAAGGCGTACCTCCAGTTGAATGGTTGGAAATGGCTGATATCATTAGAGGTCAAGGCTGGGGGTCACATATTAGAAGTCTTCGCCATCAAGAGGCTTTTTTTTTTTCAAAGGCACAGGCAATTTTCACAGCAGGTTCGATTCACTCTCATTCACCAAGTGGACACAAACACGACTCCCAATGAATGTTGCTCCATGTCTGCGCAATGTGTAAATAAGTCACTGTTTGCTAACACGTTGGCTATATTAACTTTATAAGGTGATGATATGTCAATGGTAAATGGACTGCCTATATATAGCGCTTTTCTACCTTAACTGACAAAGCGCTTTACAATTTTGACTCTCATTCACCCGTTCATACATGCACACACACACACACACACTCACACAGCGATGGCGGCTGAGCTGCAGGGAAATGTTGTGTGGAAACAGCTTGCGGTGCTGCCGCCAACTGATTTCTAAAGCTAAAGCCACAAAGATGAAATACAGGTTCATTTTCATGTTTGTATGCGTATTTGAGATCTAATGAACAAGTGAAGAAAAGTTTGCCATCCCTTTAATTTCTTTTAGTGCAAGGGATCAAAATGACTATTTCATCATTTGTTGTTCTTGCTTAAATGTTGCAACTCTGTCGTCTTAGTTCTGTCGTAGAAACAAACATGGCAGGTTATTTTACACTGGTTACGTATTAGTTTTGAGTTTTGAGCCACTATAAGCTTCTAGTCACAACAGAGTAGGAAAGGCTGTAGCAGAAAAACCTGTGAGTGTATTGAGTTGACTAAGGGTGCATTTTCTGCTCTGACATGTCTCGCTTTGAATTTACTGGGCTTTTACAGTACGGTAAAACACACAAACTACTGTGTGATGAAGAAGCTACGTCACAGAAGACATGAGTCAAAATTCAGCTTAAAGCTCTTTGGAATGTTCCTAATCACTGCAGTATGGGCAGTATCATGGTCAGCACCATCAACGTCCACTGTGAAGAAGAACAGCTGTGGTTGGAGGCGTTATGTTTTCTTGTCCATGCACGCGATATCTCAGGAAAGCCGTGAGGGAATTTCTTCAACTTTGGCACAAACGTCCACTTGGACTCAAGGATGAACTGATTAGAATTTGGTGGTCAAAGATCAAGGTCCTCAGGTGAGGACCTCACAAAAAACGTTTTTTGGCCATAAGCCATAAAGTGATGACCATATTACAGAGTTGGTCATAGGTGACTCTTTTGACTTAAAGGTCAAAGGTCACTGTGACCTCCAAATAGGTTTTTAGCCATAATCTAAGAATGAATTGGACGATTCCAGATTTCACACACATGTTGACTGGGACGACACAATGATTACACAATAAACTAGCACAGGGCGGGCTTTCCTCCATCTGGTCCATCCTGCCTTTCACTTCCTGCCTCATTCTGAATTTCGAGCGTCATCGGAATCACATGACTGCAAACAATGTACTGGAGCGCGCCGAGCTAATCGTGACCCTGTGAGTTTCACCTGCAGCTCATAGAGAGGCTTTGAATCTAAAAATGCCCGGAGAAAACAAAAGCACCACATTTTCTGTAGCTGTATTCTATAAGAATCCATCTTTACATAGTAATCAAGTACATGTGTACCTGTTTAGCCAGTACACCTATGATAATCCTTCATTAATCAGTTCAACAATGTATAACCACTGGAATCATGTATATGTATCATCAACATAGTGATAACTTTTATTTAGCCAAAAATTACACTTTGTTCAAGTATTCACTACATATAATATATGAATCTGGAACAAACATGGATGTAAACTGCAACTTACTGGTTGGCGGAGGCATACAACTGCGGGGCGGTAATTCTAGTTTCGGAAGAGTTTTCTTGTGGGAGATGAAGTCATTGTCATTAGTTTTTTACGTGTTTGTTTAGCTTATTCTAACACAGGTCTTTTACCAGGACCATCTAAGCTGAGTTGAGTTTACCAGGAAGGTTCGTCAAGAGTAATTAAGTCAAGTAATTTGAGAAATGTAGGCATAGGAAGTCCAGCCAGTGTTTGATTTGAATGGTCAGGAACAGGTTGAGAGGAAAAAGGAAGCCGTATCCTCCCAGAATCAAATATTTTCCGATCAGCGTCAACCTATCTGGCACGTGAGGTCATTGTAGAATTGTTCAAGTGTGATGTGTTTGAAAAGTGCAATTTCTTGTTCTAAGTCAATTCTGTTACAAAGTAGGAAGTTTGTCACCTCTCTTGATAACTTTTTACATGAGTCTATGTAACGTCAGCTGGTTTCATTTCTAGATAACTGACCCTGACATGTTTCACTGTCAGTTCTGTTTGGTTTCTTTTTCTCCATCAAGCCTCAAACATCTTTCTCTCCTTTCTTTCTCTCCCCCCCAGGAGGCTACTACCTGACCAGCGCGTACGGAGCCATGGCCCTCATCAAGAACTTCCAGGAGGAGCAGGCAGCCCGGGTGCTGAGCTCCGAGGCCAGGAACACTCTGCACCAGTGGCACCGCCGGCGCACCACCCCGCGTTCAGTGCCGTCTGTGGACGACTTTCAGGTATCACGCCTGACCTGAACCCAACTTGAACATCCAGGCAGTGAGTCTAAGTTGTACCAATTCCAAATAAATCCAAACATCGTGTTCAGCGTTGGAAAGGTGCATGAAAGGTGCTATGTTTTGGCCCTCATCAGTGACAAGAAATATATCTACATTTCGACTAACATCCACTTGTGGATCTGTGGTTCAGTTTTTTTGGTGGAAATCGCCATCTAGTGGAAGATTTAAAAACTGCATGTGATTTATTTTTACTGCTATAACTGCATGTGTTATTTCTGCCTGCTTGCTTGACTAATGAGTAATTCTTCTTGTATTCATTGATTAATGTTTGTACCGCCAAATGTTAACACAGGACTTTTTGTTTCTCTCTGTAGAACTTTCTCCGTGTAGCCCTGCAGGAAGTGGACACCGGCTGCACGGCCAAAACCCTGGTCGTCCAACCTTACACAACCACAGAGGAGGTCTGCTCGCTCTGCGCTTACAAGTTCAAGATCCCTGACCCTGAGAACTACGCACTGTTTCTGGTCACCGAGGACACCAGCCAGCAGCTCGCCCCGGACACACACCCTCAACGAATCAAAGCCGAGCTCCTCAGCCGGCCCTGTGCACAGATCTTCCACTTCCTCTACAGGAGGGTGCCTAACCTTAACCTCTGTATTCCTGCCATCATGCACAATGGAAACTGCCTTCACGTTGAATAGTGGAGGAGAATGTAACAGCTTGCTGCACTTGATCCTAAACAATAGTTAGCGGTATTCTTGTGGTGCTTGTAGATGTTTGTTCTGTAGATAGATTTGAGGACGTCTGACTGGAAACAGAAACCAAGCTGTATATTGGCATATTGATGCAGATATAACATGTCTTTGATCAAATATGACGCCATGCAAACGATAAGGTGATTTATTGTTATGAGGAACTATGGGTAGGATGGAATCTGGAAAGTGGGTCAGGAAAGCAAAGAATGGTAAGTTTGTTGCAAGTTTAGTTCAAGTTATCAACAAGTCAACGATTTAGACCAGTGGTTCCCAACCTTTTTCTTAATGACCCCTATTTTACCATTGTATATACACTGACACCCCCCACGGCCCCCCCACCCACATACTTTTACACAAAAAGTAGCCTACTTCTTTTGAAATATCTTTATGTATATTTCATTATCTTCATTGCATCCAAACCAATCACAGCACAGAACAATTAACTTAATACCTGCAGGATGTTTGTGTAAAACTAGCAATTTGTATACAGTTCTGAACGGACTATTTCCTATGGATATTGCAAAGTATCAGACGATTTTTCCTTATATTTTTCGGAACACAATTCTATGTGCATATTATGATTTTCTTTTCATTTCACTATCATACATACATTAATAGTCAAAGCAGCCTTCCTGGCTTCATAATAAATAAATAAATAAATAAAGATATGAACTTCTAAAATAACGCGTAAATGTAGTTGCTGTCTTACCAGAAATTAATTAAATGCATGTATATTATGTGCTTTGGTGACCCCTGATGGGGGTCAGCACCCCCAGGTTGGGAACCACTTATTTAGAGTCCATTTGGCCCTTATCTGGTTTGATTAGGCTGTATGCTGAGTGTAAATTGTTGGATTGTGTGTAGGTTTGCAGGATTTTTAGTGTGTGAAGTGTTAGAGGTGAAAGTCCTTCATATTGTTGGACATCATCAAAGACCTCAAAGCAGAGGTCGTACAGTTTAATACTGCATTGTATGTAACCAATGTTTGCCTTAACTGCTGTTACCCCAGGTGCCTTAGAGAGGAATGGAACATTCTGAATGCTACTGAAAGCTTTCAGCTGTCATCCAGTGATAAGTCAGCTTTCATCAAAATGACCCGGATAAAAACATCATGCTAAAACATTGATTTAATAAGTAAAATGGTATGACGGTTTTTTATTGCTCTTATGTTTATTGTCTGCAATTGCTGGTCAATTGTAGCTTGTATGTCTGTGTAGAAATATTTTTATATTCAAATGTTTCCTTTTTTCATCACTAAAGGGACAAAGATTTGTACTCTGATTTAATATTTCTGTACTGGACTCAATAGTGGACTTGGATTTATGCCAGTTATTTCTCAAAATTCAATAAAAAAAACACAGTTTCTACTGTTTGTTATGGACATTTTGCTGCATTATTTTTGACAGGAAGTGTCAATTATTGGGCATAACATACTTTCTCTGTGGATCAGTATTACCCTGAGAGTAATGACATACAACATCCTATAAAATGTCACACGGATTTCGATCCACAAACTGTATACATATACAATAAAAATGAAACCTACTACAGGGGTCTAAACGCACGGTGGTATGATAGGAGCATTTTTGTTGGTTTGATATATATAATCAAATGAACTATTCCTGAGGGAGCTTTCTCCAAGAGTTGTCACACAGTGAAATATGAATCAGCCTCAGGAATTTTAAACATTGACCCTCCAATGCCTTTGATCGCAGCCATTTGAAACTGGTCCAAACACATAAGTTACATATTCACAATAAGGTATTGTGTAGCTTACTAGGTCCCAACTAACTGAATAGCTTCCTGGAACTGTTTGTGAGTTATTAACCATCAAATTAGCCCTCCCACAGTCCCTTTGATAAGGAGTAATATATTGTTAGTCTCACTCTTTTAACACAGCCTTGTCGTAGCTCTCTAGTGTTGAACCCTTACTGACCCCAGTTCACTTTTACTCCTGACTTGGGTTCATTTAAAGAATGGCTTCTTTACCGAACACATGAAGTGTTCAGTGTTTGTGCACAGAGGCAGAGTTTGTCTCACTCGACAAACTCTGAGCCTAGTCTTAAAACAGAGATCACTTGTGATAAGGGGGGGGGGGGGGGGGGGGGGGCGATAACAAACTAGAACAAAGACGGACTGAGCCTTATCTATTGGTCTTGTTCTGCTCAGTGAGAACTAAAGGTAATGATGGTGGTGAGGGATCAAATACAGGTCAGTGGGTGAAGGCAGGCGGTCAGAAGCACCACTGAATATCTACTCTCTAACTATTGCAGTACAGTTCATTATTGTGTAGCTTCAAGTCATTTGGCGATGATGAAAACATGGCGAGTGTTTACAGTTCAAAAATGTTGCAAATTGTGAAAATAATGACCATTATAGGAGGAGAATCCTCTGAACCACAACATACTGGTGTGCAATCACACTGAAAACCTATGATCTGTAATGTAAATGGACTGGGTTTTTTTTTTGCATGTTCATATTAACAGGCTTTAGAGGCTGAATGGAAGTTTTTCCCCAGCCTTCTAACTTTGGTTAAGATTGGTCATGTTAGGTCTTATTTGACAGTACAAATACATCAGGTGTGCATACACCACTCACCATTCCTTTCCTTTTTCTTTTTTTTTTAATCATATGTGTCAAACTCAAGGCCCGCGGGTACAAATGTGGCCCGCCACGTCATTTTATGTGGCCCGCGAGAGCTTAAAAGGTCTGAGTGTCTAAAAATAAATAGGTCAAAAGAGTGCTTTGACCAAAAACTACATTTCCCACAATGCCTGTCGACTATGATACCCGCGAAGTGACGGCTCACCGCCACTACACGGCAGTGTTTCCACATCAATGCTAATGAGTGGAATTCAGAAATAAATAATGATCCCAAAATGTCCAGGAAGAGAAAAGTTGATGCAGACGGAAGACTGTTTCAAGAAAGATGGGAAGATTTTTCAGAGTTATTTATTATGTTATTTTTCTTCATTCACTTGGATAGTTTGATCCATGATTGATGGGGTTATGTGGGTTTCATAAGCTGACAAATTAAAAGGATTTATGTTATAACAGAGCAACAAACAAACATATTTTTTCTATGCAACTGCAATGTTTGTGACTTGAATAAGTAATAAATTCAGAGTTATTTAACATTAAGGAGTAGTTACATTTATTTTACATTACATTCGATTACATTTAGTTACATTTATAAGTTACATCTGGCCCTTTGAGGACAGTCATTACGCTGATGTGGCCCTCGGTGAAAATGAGTTCGACACCCCTAGACTAGAGTCTAGACTCTAGGGGCTGTTTTTGTGTGCGAGAGAGAGAAGTAAAGTCTGTGCGGTGGTGGGCACACCCATCCACGTTCCTGAGTGGTCACCTATAGGTGCATCCGCGCTCAACCCACCCCGATTCGGGTGCCAAACTCAATGATGTAGTTTTGGACTTTGCACCTTCGTGAACTGAAAGCGTCGCACGTATTTTTTTTTTTTTTGTTTTGTTTGTTTGACGTTTGTCTAACGTTAGAGCGCAAGTGAGCGTCACTGCCTCGCCTCCGTGTCTGTACGGGAAGGGTGATGTCCTCGTGCTTCTCGGTAAGTATGTTTTGACGTCTTTAGCAGCTACAACAACGTCACTAGCTAACGCTTAACGTTAGCCAAACTGTTTTAGCACGAGTAATTAGGCTAGCCAGTTGGGTCTCGCTTTTTACGTGAACTAACAACTCAGCACAGCAGTTCAGGAAACGGCGTAACGTGAACTTGTCACTATGGTTACTTTCGTTTTCAAAGAATTAGCCACAGTCTCAGTATATAGCTAAACATCTGTAAGTGACTAAGTGGTTAGCGTTAAACTACTGTATTTTACAAGTGCTTCGGCTCAACAGAGTTTCAATTAGCTCTCCTAATTTTGAATTTGGAAATTAAAAGGAAAGCGTCCGTATCAAATGAGGTAACAAGTGACGCAGGAAGTTTATCAGAGCGTCACAACACTGTGCAACTTGTGTTGATCCCTGATTGTAAATCGTCGTTGAAGTTAATGGCCATGATCAAATAATGCTGTCAATCGGAATACTCATTATAACAGTGTGCACTGGCCGTTTGCTCAAGATTATACGAGTATATACGGAAGTGAGAATTTGGAAATGCTGTAGAGTAAGAGTGGCTTTTGAAAACATTCATCTGTCTATCTAGTTATATTTCTTATAAATACTGATAAGGCTAGAACCTGACTTCACTCTACAGTAAATCCTACGTCTATACATTTGGGATTGTGCTTCACTGCATCAGTTTACTGTTTCTGTTAGATACATGTAATCAGCTGTAATGATACAGTAAGATGAACAACCCTGAACCACAGTTCACACTACTGTAACAGACAGTCATCAAAAGAAAAAGAATACATATTTTTCTCTCCGCCTTTGCCGTGAATTTGAAATGCATTGCAGGGTTGATGCGGACCAGGTTAATGATTCAGGGAAGGATGCGTGCTTGCGAATACATGTTGCATGGACTCAGTAATCTGTGCGCTCAGTGATCAGCTGTGACCTTGATGCTAAGATGAAGTTTCTGTATTCTGTATCCATGTCTGTATTTAGCAAGTCAGTTTGGCTGAATTGAGAGTTTTGCACATTGAAATGTCGCTGCGGAAACTGAGCCAAAGCAATCGTAAAATAATGTAATACCTTTTTATGGACCAAAGCAAACATGTCATGATTGTGCAGGAATCCATCCCATCCTCAAAATCTCCGGCTATTGTGTTTATAGGTTGATAAATGATGTAGCAACATGTAGGCTAATCTTGTTGTTTACACTCTGTACCTGTCAATGGAAGTGTATCTATATATCCTGGGAGTTGAGTTCCTCTGCCAAAACACACTATAGATACAGAAATAAGACCCTAGCAAACAAGACAACTGTTGTTGTATTTTGTGTAGCTGAACAGTAAGTTATAGCTTTTTTTATTTTATTTTACGCTCTCCATCTTCACATCTTTTCAGGAACCACCGCCTCTGCGATGGATCCCCAAACATATCTCAAAACCGCACTGAAGAACAAATATCAGAAACTGAACGAAGCGTACTCTGAAAATGCATTACTTCCTCCAAGACTTTGCTATCGGGAGCTCAAGCACGAACACGCGTTATCTAATTTGCACCAGCATGATTTTAGATATGTTGACAAGTCTGACAAAACTCTTATTCTTGTTTTTGATGCCGTCCCGCTCGCAGATATTTTATCATGTGACTGCCAACATAGCAGCAGCAAAAGAACAGTTATCACTTTGGGAGTGTGTGGAGTTGGGAAAACCACAACAGTGCAGAGTTGTGCTCTCGAGTGGGCCGAAGGGAAAGGGTACCACGACATCCGCTTCCTCTTTCCCCTGACTTTCTGGGAGCTAAATTTGCTAAAACACGAATTGAGCTTAATTGATCTCCTCCAGACATTTTACCCTGATTTGAAGAAGCTCAGTGCTTCCACCTTAAATGGAAACAACGTGTGGTTTGTCCTTGACGGACTGGATGAGTATCATCTCCAGCTAAACTTCAGCTGTCCAACTGTGAGTGGTGTTTCTGAGGTATCCACAGTGGACGTTCTAGTGACCAATCTGATCAGGGGGAATTTGCTTCCCAGTGCTCATATATGGATAACGTCCCAATATGCAGCATCAACACAAATCCCTGATTGCTATTTACTTAAAGAGACCGAGGTTCAAGGGTTCAGTGATGAACAGAAGGAGCAGCACTTTAGGACAGTTATCGGTAATGATGATCTGGCCAACAAAGCCATTGACCACGTGAAAATATCGAGGAGTCTGGACTTCCTTTGTCAGATACCGCCAATCTGCACCATCATGGCAAAAGTTTTGAAGAATCATCTAAAAGCAGATGATGGGTTTAAAATCAATCCTTTGAATCTAACCCAGATTTACATAAATCTGGTCAAAGCATCAAACTCGGATATTATCGCCAAGTTGAAAAAGCTGGCACTGCTTCGGATGGGAGAGGGTAATGTAATGTATGAGTATGATCTTACAGGGAGTGACATAAGTGTTGGGGAAGCGTCAACTTTGTCCAAAGAGTGTCCACTTGTGTTGAGAGAAGAGAAGGGGCTGCATAACACCGCAGTGTTTCGCTTTGGCCACTTGAGCATTCAGGAGTTCTTGGCTGCGTCTGCTAAATTGGACGCCATTGAAGCGATTCTTGTCCAGTCTGTTTGTTGTCAGTATCTGGTGGACGTGGCTCTGCAGCATACTGAGGGAAAATGGGATGTCTTCCTTCGCTTCATCTTTGGCCTCATTAAGGAACGTGGTATGTTGGATCCCACCGATCCGCTGTTTAACTACACCAAGAAGAAGATCCTTGAGAGCATTTTGTCTCACAGCGCTGTGGGTCTGTTCCACTGTCTGAGGGAATACGACAGCCAGGCTTTACTGAGCGAAGTGAAGTTCTTTCTGGAGTTTGGCTTCTCCCCAATCTGTGAATTCACGGCAATGCATTGGACATTCATGGTCCAAAGGGTCAGAGCTTTTGAAGGGATGCAAGAGAATTTTGAGATGCAAGTGTCCACGAGATGTGATGAAAGACTCCTCAGGCATCTACCAGCTGTTTTGAAGTCCAAGAAAGCCATGTAAGTTTGTACTACTTGGATTCATTTATATACATACATTCCATGAATATTTGGACATTTGCACATTTTTTTGTAGTCTTGGCCTTCTGTTCCAGCAGAATTAGTTTAAAAAAAGTGCTTGAACGGGTCACCTCACCCAAATCACAAAAAAAGAATTCATGCACCGATTGTGGTATAGATATAAGTTGAATTTTTAAAAGGGCCAGAACGCCCTTTTTAAAGTATTGTCTCTCAATACTTCCCTACCCTGTCTGGGGCTCTCAGGCCCTAGCCGGCTCATTCCTCCTGAAGATGAAACATTTTTGGGTTCATAAATACATAGGTTTCTTTTTTGAAAAAGACTCAAACGTTACTCAAACTGGAGTAAATAGTGCATTTGTTGAGGAGAATTTTCTGATGTGGATTAATACACATATGGTGCACAAGTGAATATTTACTGCAACAGGTCAGTGTATGTGGGATTGACTCCAAATAAACCACAGTGTGTACAGTACATGCCACCCAGTGTAACGGTGTGGCTCACTGATGTGTTTTTGATTAGTACAACAATGAGGCTCTATGGCACAGGGGAATAAGATATTTGAGTTTGGATACACAGACACTACATCTTAGACAGGGTTATCATTTATGTGGCCCATAATTTGTCATGTGTCCTCGACTCCCATCTCCTTGCAGGCTGCGATTCTCAAACCTGACAGATAAGTGTTGTCCAGCCTTAGCGGCAGTCCTGAGCACAAAAGTGTCCTACCTGAGAGAGCTGGACCTGGGATACAACAGCATCAGTGACAGTGGAGTCAGGAAACTTGTGGAGGGGCTGAGCGACCAAAACTGCAGACTGAAAACACTCAGGTTGCAAGGCTGTGACGTGACCTCGCACGCCTGTGAACACCTGGCCACAGCCCTGATACTGTCCCTTAAACTGCAAGAGCTGGATCTCAGCATGAACCAAATCGGAGACGATGGACTGCGACATCTTGCAAATGGTTTGAGATCCCCTGAATGCCGGTTAGAAACACTGAAGTAAGTGTTGGGAAGTACAGATATTGATATCAAACAATGATAATAAAATGACACAGGTAAGATGCGTTTATGTAATGTTGCTATGTCATTTTTTTTCCATCGTAGACTATCACAGTGCAACATTGAGCAACAGGGCTGCTATTATCTGGCCTCCGCTCTGCAGGAGAACTCCAGCCACCTGAAAGTTTTGGATCTGAGCATCAATATGGTCGGAGACAAGGGGGCCAATGAGCTCTTTAAGAAATGTGATATATCGCAGCTGACAAAGCTGGAGTGAGTATGAGTTCATATAAATGCATGCCGCTTGGCGACATAAGTGAATGGACATTAATGATCCAGTAACGTTTTGTATGTCTTTATATCTCTTTGGCAGGATGTACCACTGCGGCCTCACTGCGTTAAGCTGCCGAAGTATCGGGGAAGCTTTGAAGTTTGAAACCAGCACTCTGGTAGAACTCAATTTGAGCAACAACAACTTGAAAGATGAAGGGTTTGCGAACATCTGCGAAGGAATGTACGCATGGTGTAGTCTGGAAAAACTCAAGTAAGGACGCCTCGCTCTTATATTTCTCCTTTGATTACTTACTGACAGAAATGGGCAAAAAAAACTGGGATGGTGGAATTATTTTTCCCTAACTTCAGCAAGTTTGAGTGTTAGAATGTTTTCTGCAGTCTAAAATGCTCACGTGCTGATAACATCCCTACATCATTGATTAATTACATTTTCTCTTATTTCCCTGCAGTGTTTCAAGATGTGGAATCACTGGTAGGGGTTGCATGTATTTGGCCAAGGTCCTGTGTTCAGTCTCGCAGCTCTACAGTGGGTGGATGAGAAAAACAGACTGGCAGGCAGTCGAGCTGAAAGTCCTTGACCTCAGCAGGAACTGCCTCAGAGACAAGGGCGTCAAAGAAGTGTCAGCTGGACTGAAGAATCCGTACAGCCATCTGAAAACGCTCAAGTAAGTTATTTTCAAAACATCGTCTTCATTACACACATGTGGTTATGTTAGAAGAACAGCTGTGCTATGATATGATTTTGGTCCGTTTCAGCCTGAGTCACTGCAGCCTGACTAATGACTGTTGTGCTGAGCTTGCATCAGGATTGGCGTCAAAGGAGAGCGTCATCAGCGAGCTGGACCTGTCTGGCAATAACCTTCAGGATAAGGGAGTGAAGAAACTCTGCGTTGGACTCAGAAGCCCTCAATGTCAACTTGAGAAATTATCGTACGTTTTAAAAAAAAAAAAAAGAATTATTATTACTTCTTAAAGAATTCCTACAAACGAAATGAACAGATTATTTGTTGTCAGTCAAAACTTGGGTCCAGATAACTCATAGCCATAACTCATGGGATTTTACTAAATGTATTGTTGTTCTATGCTGATTTCTACCTCTGTTGCCATATGGAATTTATGGAGTCATACATTATATGCTGTGTGGCCTCTGTGGGGTTTTATTCAGAATATTCAAAACAAGCTGAATGTGGAAGAGGGGCAGGGCTGTGGAGAAATACCGTATTCTGTAGGCTTCTGTATGGACAATCTGGAGTGCACGGAGAGGCCGGCCAGTCTATTTACTGGTGCATTCATGTTTGATATTATCTCATGTCTGATATTAGTTTGAATGGACCTCCATCAGGAGCTATCTGATCAAAGCGTCAATATACAAGACTACATATCTGACCAGACATTCTGTGCCAGCTTTCTGTGCTGTGTCTGTTATTAATACTTGGCGCTACAGACACATTTCACATTGTATCCCAGCCCTATGGAACAGGCACTGAAATCAGAGTCAATGTTCTGATCCTTATTGTCTCACTAATTGAACACTGATTAATTATACAATAACCACATAATACAGTCACTACAATTTCGTAAGGACATCTCAAAATATTTATTTGCAGCCTCAGTTCTGCACACTTTGTAGGGCTCCAGTGAGCTGGTATCAACTCAAGTACGTCTTGTTTGTCTCCAGACTGAGGAGCTGTGGCCTGGGCTCGAGGAGCATTCAGTCCCTGACCACTGCCCTGAAGTCAAACAGGCAACATCTGGCAGAGCTGCATCTGATGGGCAACAGTCTTGAAGACTCGGGAATCAGGATGCTTATGGAACTAACAAAGAACAATAAGTACTCCTTACATACCATAGAGTGAGTACTGATATTGATGATGCCATATCCACTCTAAAATGACTACATGTCTGACCGCAAATGAGGTGTTATTCACATCCAGAAGCATTCACGTGCCCCGTCTTTATTTTCTTATCTTTCAGTGTCTCGGCAGATTGAGGGGACTGCAGACACAAGGACACAGACTGCCCAAGCTGTTTCTTCGACCACATATTTGCCAGTATTTCAGTGCATATTGTAGCTACGATATGAAGTTCTGTTGAGTCCACCTTTGCTTCATACATTTGGCTTATCTACTCTGTTTAAAGATTGTTATCAGAAAATATGAGAATATACCCAAAACATATCTTAGAGCAAAAGCCTGTCAGGAATTTAGAATATTTGTTGTGATCTATTTTTTTTATTGCTACTTTGTTACTGCTGATATATTTATGTTTTTATACAGTACCTTCGTTCTAAACCACTTGTGTTTTCTTAGGTTGCAGTGCACGGCATTTGAAAGCAAGAGAAGTGAGAGAGACATGTTTGATGAATGTGTGTGTGTGTGTGTGAGAGAGAGAGAGAATCTATTGAAGAAACTGAAATAAGATGTAATCTCTGTGACCAAAAAATAAACTCTTTACTTGTTGTTCTGTGAGGTCCTCGTTGATCTATTTGTTGTAGCAGTACTCCATCTTGTGGCCAAACCTCGTCATTTCAGTAAATGACGCGTTTGACGCCAGTTGACACAGCGGTACCTTGGCTGCGTCTGTGTCAGCCCAGCACAGCAGACAGCATCTCCCGTGCCATCGCAGTGAACCCGTGAACGCACCTCTGAAAGCGGGAAGCAGGTATGATATGGGACATTTTCCAATGTAACGCACTTAACAACTAACATGCAGCATCTTGTCAACATCCTAAAACAGGCATGTTGCAAAGGGCTGGCAGTTCCAGGGACGTTTGTAATAGCTGTTATCTAAGTACTAGAAATTGATAGTTGAATGCTGTTTGGCTTTGATGCCATTGTAATTTGATCAAGGCGAGCGGTGCCAAAAAGTGCAGAGGGTGGTGTGGATTGGCACCATAACTGGGTGTTTGCTGGCTAGGCCTGTATGGCGCAGTTTCAGCGGAGAAATATTCCACTTCACAGTCATGCGGGACTCTCCTCTGTCGATCATAATCCTGCTGCCACAGTGAAATAAACAGCGCCGTGTGTCCGTCTGCGAGGTGGGTGCTGAGACGTGCAGACGTTTCTTAATCGCCCTCGACTCCGCAGTGTAACGGTCACTGCCTGTACGTTGCGGCCATCAGTGTCTTTTACTGACCTTTTTCCTAGACGCAAACTCACCAAAATCATAAGATTAGCAGGTGTGAGGGCTGTTACTGTGCGTAGTATGGTTGTGTTTGGGCTTTTTTTTGTTTGTTTGTTTGTTGACATATCTCGTGATATGAACAGAGCAGCAAACAGACCATGATAACTGTGTGTTTTCTCAATTTCCCCTCGAGACCAAAAATATATTCCAACAAGAAGCAGTGTGATGTAGATAAAGTTCAGCCGGCGCAGTCAGAGCTCGTGCTTACCGAGCCGAGTGTGCATTGTGCGCGTGGCACTGTGGGGGAGTGACGCAACAGTCAACCGACTTCGCTAGCCTTATCGACTAGCTAACGCACTCGCTTAATTACCTACACAAAGCAGAAAGCGGTAAGAGGTATAGATAGGGTTAGAACCGATGTATTATTTTGTGGTATGCCTCTGTATTCAGTATTATAATTTTGAATATATGTATTTCTGAGAAGGGAGTCACCAAATGATTCCATGTGCCAATTTTGCTTTACCTTAATTTTAAGCGTTGGCGCGAAACGCAGCCAACATAGCTAAGGCTAGCTAGTTTGTTGAAAATGTGGCTCAGGCTCTAACTATAGCTACTAGTTCAAGTAACCGCAGATGAAGAATGTTAATGTTACACTTTTGCAAGTAGATTTAACATTAGTTCATTCTTCAATTTGTTCATTAGAGGCTTAACGTTAAATTTGGAACACAACGTCTTTTGGAACTATCTTAAACACCAGAAAGTTAGATAGTCGGCAGCATTATTGGGCTGGTAGTCTGTTTGCTACTGAATGTAGAAGGTAAAGTTATCAACCAAATTTATTGTTATCATTAATTAAGTATGCAGGAACTGCCACGCTAGCTCAGTATGGTTGTAATGTGAGCGAACTAAAATGGTTGCTAGCGAAATACTATATGATCTTGGACCATTATAGTATGTTTTAAGTGAATGTTCTCCCTTGTGTGATTATATTGGGCTGAAGCATGATATTGCTCACCAACTTTGTGCTTGAATTCCACTGTGAGCATGATTACAGAGGTTTTTCTACTCAATATCTGCCCCAGACAAGTATCTTTGCCGACTGGGAGATTGGATGAATACAGTATGGAATTCTGTAATACAATATTTCTCAATATTAAGACAGGGATGTCCCATTGATTTTATCAGAGCCAACCTTTTTTTAAATTGAGATTACCTTTGATCAGTTACAGAAACTCAACCACCTGTGGCTGCAGGTCATCACCATTGCTCCCTATAGTTACGCCACTGCAGAACATGCTCAATAGGGGGTGACGTGTCTGACTGACACGGCATTAGCTTTTGAACAACAAATACCTTCTCTCCACAGGTTAATTACTGTGCTGTTACTCATTATGTACGATGGAAGTATGTTTGTCTTCCCTCTACACTCTGGCAACAGTAGCCTTAACATCCAACGCTGCAAGTACAATCCCGGTGTAAGTGTCTGTGAAGGAGTTATGGTTCTACACAGGTATGGGTTATTTGTCTCATTTAGCCTGCTGCATGTTGTTAATTCGTGTTCGCTGAGATCTCACCATATCTTCCAGGGTGAGCTGCCATGGGGAAGGAGAAGCTCCATATAAACATTGTGGTAATAGGACATGTCGACTCAGGCAAGTCCACCACCACCGGCCACCTCATCTACAAATGTGGGGGCATTGACAAGAGAACAATCGAGAAGTTTGAGAAGGAAGCTGCTGAGGTATGATTCATATTGTTCTCACTTGAGTTTAAAATATGATCTTTGTTATGCCTTTCTACTGTGTATGAGATGTTGCACTTCGCACAGGTGCTCTAGTGCAATAGCATCCTGTTTTGTGTAAGTGTCATGTCTATTTCTGTGTCTTGTTACTATATTGTTAGGTGGTTATGCAATAACTTTGTCAGCAAAAACTTTTTTGCTTTTTTGCATTGCTTAGTCATTTGGGCAAAGTGGTGGTTGTAAATTTAGTTTCATCTGTAGCCCAGATAGCCTGTAGCTACTTTCTCCAAATTACAAGCAAAGCAGAGTGGTAGACCAATTGTCAGGATGACTTTCAGTGACATTTTGGTCATTATGACTACAAAACAGAATTAATGAATTGCACAAGTTTATTAATCAGTTCACTGGTGGGTGTCTAAGGAATTTATAATCGACATGTGGAATCCCAAGTGTGTATCTTGTCACTGTTTTTTAATTACATGAGGTGAACTCCTTTTTCCTAATTTTGACTCATTGCCACCTGACCTAGAGCACACATGAAAAGTTGAAAATACATCAAAAAAAGTTGGAATTTAGTCAGTAGAATTAAGTCATTGTAATCAACATAACAAGCTCTCACAAATATTTATGTTTAGGTAAAGTTATTTATTACTTTGAAAATATCCATCATGTGTAATTTATGAATTTTTTCTAAAACATTTCCAATATTGAAATTAACAAACTGATACTGACTGCCAGAGCTTTTATATACTCATATTCTATGAGGTAAATGTAATACAATCTAAAGTACTGAGTTTTATGACTACCATCAGTAGGGACTCAGGATTTCTTAGACAAGAAAATATTATGGAAGTGTCCTGTAGAGCGTAATGAAGATGCCACGATGCACACGTGCAAGTTTATTTAGAGTTTGATTGCATCTGGCACCGTACATGCTTTTTTTCGCAGCTATGGCACTAGTAGAAGCTTTGGACAAAAGCATATATCAAAGATATTGTGATGTTAAGTCTTTATCTTACTTTCCACATCCCGTAGATGGGAAAGGGTTCCTTCAAATACGCCTGGGTTTTGGACAAGCTGAAGGCCGAGCGTGAGCGCGGCATCACCATTGACATCTCTCTCTGGAAGTTTGAGACCAGCAAGTACTACGTCACCATCATTGATGCTCCAGGACACAGGGACTTCATCAAGAACATGATCACCGGGACTTCCCAGGTAGAGCGAGAATGGATAGAAAAGTAGAAAATGAAGAAATGCATGATAGAGAGAGAAAATGAGGAAAGACCTTTTCACATCTCTCTCTCTCCCCACTCCTTTCAGGCCGACTGTGCTGTGCTGATCGTGGCTGCAGGAGTGGGCGAGTTTGAAGCTGGCATCTCAAAGAATGGGCAAACTCGTGAACATGCCCTCCTTGCCTACACCTTAGGAGTGAAGCAGCTCATTGTGGGAATCAACAAGATGGATTCCACTGAGCCCAACTACAGCCAGAAGCGCTATGAGGAGATTGTGAAAGAAGTCAGCACTTACATCAAGAAGATTGGCTACAACCCTGACACTGTGGCCTTTGTGCCCATCTCTGGCTGGAACGGAGACAACATGTTGGAACCCAGCCCTAATGTGAGTCTGCTGAGACCCAAAGTGAAATGATATGTTGATGGTATTTACAGATACGTTGGAATAAGGATAGTATGTCTTCATATGAACCACATATGTTGGGAGCTATATCTTAAGTGAGCGATACATATTTAGATATAAAATGGTGCATCTTCACTGAGACTTCAGTCTTCCTCTGCTTTTGGGCTTCTAATTAGTTTGAAATGAACAGTTGCCGCCACCACCTTCTGGCTGCTAAGGTTGGCCGTAGCGGCAAGAAGAGGGAGGGCAGCTGTTGCTCTCGTGAATGTACACAACTCTTTGCCGCTGCAAATAATTTTGAGCTACAGCCCACTCTATTTAGCTGTGTAATGAGCTCACACTAAGTGGACAGCAGCAGCCTGTGGTGTACAGGCTGGTTGGAACGGAGGTAGGTGGGAGCCGTGGCAGTGGAGTTGCACCCTGCTGCTGCCCATACCAAATACAGAAAATCCATTGAAGTCGCCTCACTGCAAGCAGTCACAGTAAACCTGCCTCTCCACAGATGACCTGGTTCAAGGGCTGGAAGATCAACCGTAAAGATGGTAATGCCTCAGGCACCACATTGCTGGAGGCTCTGGATGCCATCCAGCCTCCCACACGCCCTACTGACAAGCCCCTTCGCCTGCCTCTGCAGGATGTCTACAAGATTGGAGGTGAGGGCGTTGTTGGTGTGAGTGGCTGTAAGGCTGATAGTTGTGCGATTTGTAGGTGGTAGAACAAACTGCTGAAATGTTAGTGCTCCCATTATCAAGTTCTTCTAAAGTGCCAGTGGTACCAGATTATATGTTGAAAGTATTTTTGGAATGAGAGCACCTTGTGATAAAAAGAGCAGAACTGAATGAGGACTGGAAAGAATTCCCATAGGGTTTTTATTTCCTAAAGTGAGTGTCCTTTTTCCAGAGCGCTGTGTTATAGAAATCATCATGCAGGCCGTTGAAGCTGGAATTATCTGTTTAAGTCGTGCAGTTTTTTTACTGGCACTTGTCTCTATAGAAGTCAATAATCTTCCTCTCTGCCAGGCATTGGGACTGTACCAGTGGGCCGAGTAGAGACAGGAATCCTAAAACCGGGCATGGTGGTGACCTTTGCTCCTGTCAACGTGACCACTGAGGTCAAGTCTGTGGAGATGCACCACGAGGCCCTGAATGAGGCGCTGCCTGGTGACAATGTGGGCTTTAACGTCAAGAACGTGTCTGTCAAGGACATTCGCCGTGGCAACGTGGCTGGAGACAGCAGGAACGACCCACCACAGGAGGCAGCCGGCTTCACCTCTCAGGTCTGCATACAGGAGTTAGCTTTGAAAAGGATACTGAGTTAAACGTCACTGCTGCGAAATGACAACATGCTAATGAGTCTCTGCTTCTGCACATGCCTTTATCTGCCTCTGCTGTTGTTCAGGTGATTATCCTGAACCACCCTGGTCAGATCAGTGCTGGCTACGCCCCCGTGCTGGATTGCCACACTGCGCATATCGCGTGCAAGTTTGCAGAGCTGAAGGAAAAGATTGACCGTCGCTCTGGTAAGAAGCTCGAAGACAACCCCAAGTCCCTGAAGTCTGGAGATGCTGCCATTGTGGACATGGTCCCCGGCAAGCCCATGTGTGTGGAGAGCTTCTCTGAGTACCCACCACTGGGTAAGTTACGTGCAGCAGGATTTATGCTTCGGGGTCATGCTGCAACTCTAACATAATTTGTTGTTTCACTCACAGTGATTGTGAAATTACATAAATTTTATTCAGAGATAACAAATGTTCTTTCCATCATCCCTCGTCAGGGAGGTTCGCAGTCCGTGACATGCGTCAGACTGTGGCAGTGGGAGTGATTAAAGGCGTGGAAAAGAAAGCCCCCACAAGCGGTAAGATCACAAAGTCCGCACAGAAGGCGCAGAAGGCCAAATGAACGTTGTACTGGGCTGCTGCCCCAAACGCTCACCATGGCCGAAGACACACTAGCACCTCGCACCTTCTGCACACCATAGTCAGCGTCTGGTCTATTATCACAATGCATCGCAAAAGCAGACGAAGGAAAAAAAATAACTACCATGCTGTTCGTGATTAACATGTTACCACACTGTTATATGTAGGTTTTATTGTCACTCCGTTCGTGGCAGAACAACACAACAGATTTGCATCACGCCTCCCTGGTTGTGTACCGTTGTAGTTAGAATTAAGCTGCTTATCGATCTAGCCAACAAACTTACCTGCTTAGCTACAATAGTATGGCAAGGATGTTCTTTTGCCAGATGTTTGTTGGAGAAATGCTCTGTGTTCTAGCTTTAAAAGAGATATGCTAAAAAGCCAGCGGTAGATTGGCTGCTTGCATGTTCCCTGTTTTTGCACCTTATGAAACAAGCTTCAGAAATTTGAGCTCCCTTGCGGTAGCACCGTTAAATGTTACGTGTTGCTGTTTAACTCATGCACCTTAATCACTGTTATTTGTGAGCACATGTTCAGAAAAGTAAAGATGTTTAAACAGTTTGTCTTTGTTCCTGGTATCATTGCCAAGTCTGAACCCGAACCTCTGAAGAACCAAACCAAACTCTTCATACAATTTCCTTTATTGATGAATGAGAATAAAAGTTCACTTGCATTTTCATTACATTACAGGCTTCATAAATCTTAACTGAGATTATTACTAGTGTGTAAATATGTGCACATAATTTAAATAAATTAAAAGGAACGAGACAGAATGTTAACATGTCAAAGGCCCGTTTTATGCCCAGTAGCAAAATGATCTCTGAATTAAAAAAAATACGTAAAATGCCTCAAGTCAGAACATTTACAAGGAGAGAAAATGAAGACAGTGCAACCATTTCTGTTTGGCGGAACCTAATGCACTTTTCAGGAAATTGTAGATATGGAGGTGAATATGTACCACAAAAGCAAGGCACCAATATAATGCATGTACTGCACATTTTGTAGACTTCATATCAGAGCTGGGGTCTTTTTTTTTTTTTTTTTTTTTTACTTCCAATGCAATCAGTTTGAACCATAAATAATGATTCGTCTTAATGACACGGCATTCATTCTCAGTTATAGACAGGTTTGGATATGACAACCTCTTCATGCAAAATATATTTAAATATCTTAAGGAAAGTAAGATCCACACTTTTGAAAGCAAACTGACCCCAAGCCTCCTTCACAGATATTGTAGTCTTTGATATTGGTCTTCAGAATTCCTTGAGGGTACTGCTAGCTAAGGGGGATTATTCACCACTGAGGCTTTGGATGCTTTATGGGTAGTATCTACCTGTGTCTTGTGGTGCTATAATTATTTTCCTACAACTTGGAGAAAACCACTTAGTCTCACCTGATGCACCTGATTCTGTACCATGCAACAGGAAGAGGAAGTTGGTCATCAGTCATCTCCATGTCACTGCTCAGCAGTTCAAGCAATAGATGTTCTGCTCATATTAATATTAAAATAAGCAATACATTCTGCAGCGAGCCCACTTCAAGGAAGCAAAAATAATCCCACATTACACTGTATGAAAAAAAAGTAGACATTAACCGTGATTTAAATATCTTCCTTTCGTGTAAAAACAGGATGGCAAAAGGCCTAATGCAATACAAAGTTAGATTTCTGAACATTTCTTCAGTGTATCTGTTCCCGAACCAAAACAAAGCTCACAAAGACACGCATTCTGACAAAATATCAAACTGTTTTTTTTAAAACCAAGAAATGACATTCAAGATGTGTTTCAATCCATGGCTGTCATCAGCTGGAAAAACCAGCCGACCGGTGCATAATTGATCTGAAAATAAACTGCTCCTTGTTCCTCTCCTCTGGAGTACTTAAGATCCTCCACAGCATAATGGACATATAGCGCCACAGCTGGCTGTGTGTGTAAATGGGCATTCTCATCTGTACTTGTGCGTTTACAGGTGTGTCCATGCATGTATTGAGCTGGCAGAGTTGGCAGAAGTGACATTGGTAAGCGTCTTTGTGTTTGGCAGTTACAGCAACACGGACATTTCCCTTCTCTGTCTGGGCTTTCTTGCCGTACTCCTCAGTAACAGGTTATGGTTGTCAAAGAGTTCCAAAATAAGATACCTGACAATTCAAAGTTTAACTAAAGGAAAAGAATGAAAGGACCAATCCTGTCGTTTTGCACGTTTAAGCCTATTCACTACAAATCACTTCATGCTGTGTTTCACATATTTGGACGTATTTTGTCTAATGCTGGCAGTATGATATGCAAATCAGTTACCAGACTTTTCAAACTTGCTCGTTTCAAGTGATTCAAGTAATTTCTGTGACAGTGACTTTGTTGTGAGGAGGTAATGCAATGCAGACTTTTCAAAGCTAAACTGCATAACCGCACAATGATCATGTAACATTGACAAAAAAAAAAAAGACCTGTTGTTCACTGTGATGGATTACATAACTCAAGCACGTTTCAGGAGTCTGCTAATTGATTTACTGGATGGCAAATGATTGCAAACTAATGGATGTCTGAAACTGTAGAAAGAATACATTAAAAAAAATCAGCAAAAATGTTACGTATGCAAGACCTGTAGTTTAGGAGCCAAAACTTGCATATACACTGTAATTCATATAATTTAAAGATATAAACTTCAGGAGGTTATCGGGTTTACTGAAATGGACAGAATGCTATGGAAATAAAAGAAATAGTGACAAGACCGGAGAATGAAAAGTTTGGCAATGGTGAGGTAACATTCACTTCAATGTGGAAGCCTGTCATGCGATTGGAGAAATTGAATTGGAAATAGATCTTGTATACGTGGGCACATTTAATTATTAAGGCCCATTTTTTTCCCCGTTCATTACAACAGTTGTGAGTGGTATTCTGGTAAGGTGGT
The DNA here is from genome assembly GCF_043641665.1 of Enoplosus armatus. Lineage (NCBI taxonomy): Eukaryota > Metazoa > Chordata > Actinopteri > Centrarchiformes > Enoplosidae > Enoplosus > Enoplosus armatus. The sequence continues at coordinate 7,272,266 of NC_092181.1, read as the reverse complement.
CATGCCTTTGTTAAGTGTAAACTGTAGCTTGCTAATCTCAGTACCTTTGACTGAAAACATGCTCATGCTGTGTCTCAAGGTCACATATATTCCAGCCGTCTTTCAGGACCAAGTTTAGTTGGTTGTGATTAGTCTCAGGTTTTGGGCGTCTGTGTTCCCATTATACAAGCCTTCATCTTTTGTCTCAGATTTGTCGATCATCCTTTAAAACAAAGAGTAACTCATGCAATGATATGTCGTGTCATCAGCCTGTATGAAAATACTGTGATTCTTATCAAATGGATCAACATGAAAAGAAACAAAAAAGGACCCATTGTTATATCCCCGCCCTCCCACACCCCTCCAAAAAGGATAAAAACCGTCTCTGTGAGGTGAGATTTGCGTGCCCTCTGAACATGTGAGGCGACTTTATTTTAGCCGTACGTGCGGCATGTTCAGCAATTCGTTGCTGCCAGCTGAGGGCGAGGATGCCTGACCGCTGGCCAGGCTGCGGTTAGAGCCCTGGGACCCTGCCCCTGCTCTGCTCCCTGTCCTCAGGAGCTCTGAGGAGTAGGTGTGGGCCTCAGTAGTCCCTAGTGACAGGAAGTCAAATCCCTGTGCCTCTATGTCCCTGTCGCTGATAAAGAGGTCTTCCTCACCCCATCCACCTCCACTGCTCCTGCCTATACCACCGCCACCCCCTCCTCCCCCAGGATCTTGGCTACAGCTGTGGAAGCCAATGGGGGAGTCACTGCTTGTACTGGGGCTTGGAGATGACAGGCTGTGGCTGAGGTGGGCGTCCTGGACAGTCCCTGGGGCATGCATCAGGTCCTGCACTGACATGGATTTGCCCAAGCCTCGGTCCATCTGGCTGGGGCCAGAGCAGCAGCCCAGGGCAGGTGGCACCAGGGGCTGCAGCTCCAGGCTCATATGTCTCCTCCAGGAGCCCTCCTCCTTAGGGTTTAACCTGCCATTGCTGTAGTTGCCCTGCAGCTGCTGCCCCAGTCTGCCCAGCCCCAACCCAAGGCCAAGGTCCTCCCCAACACTGCTGTCCTCCATCTGCATCCCTAACCCTCCACAAAAGTCCTCCATGTCAGTCGGCGCTTCTGTGGAGGTCGCATGTGGCAAGTTTTTCGGACCCCCACTTCGGCTGGGAGGGGGTGGTGGTGGAAGCCTTGCCAGAAGAGGAAACACTCCATCTCCGACTCCACCGCCCCCGCCGCTGCTGATACTATTTGGGGTGAGGATGGGTGGAGAGCTCCCCACAGCTTCATCAGTGCCACTTTCAGGTGTGGTGGCCTGAGCCTGGGGATGATGATGGTGGGGATGATGAGGGTGATGATGGTGGTGGTGGTGGTGGTGGTGATGATGATGAGGCAGTGGCGACGGGCTAAAAGAGGAGGACGCGAGGCCGGAGGGAGGTGTGGAAGAGGAGGCGTTAAGATTCAGCTCGTTGGGCGGCGCCAGGATGAGATGGAGCCCTCCCTGGGAGAGGTGGGAATTGGTGGAAGAGCGTGTGATGCAGCCTCCAGGGGGAGGCGCTCCGCTGCTGCTGACCTGGGTGGAGCAGGACAGGTCCTTGCTGAAGACGGAGGAGTGGTAGTCAGAGGTCTGTTCCAGCTCGAACAGGGGCAGAGAGGAGAGCGTGAGGGCCGAAGACGAGCCTTTGCGCAAAACCTGACGATAGATGTCGAGCAGGGAGTCGAGCTTTGACTCAATCGACTGGACCTGTGAGGAGAGGAAGGGGGGACAGGAGTGAGGAGATAAGAAGGCATGGAAAGGAAACTAGTGGGGAAGGAAGGCATTTCAAAGCCACAATCTGTAGAGGTTTTGTATTATTTGTATGATGGTGCATATTTTCAGACAGTCCCTCCTGGAAGTGTTGCACTTGGTTTTACATACAAAAAGTACTGCAAATAGTTGTGCAACAAATGAAAAGGCAGAGCCTGAGAGCAAAGTTCAAAGTTCCTGCTTAAAATTGCCAGACGCAGGTCATGTGAATGTTGCTCAGCTCCTAGTTCACTCTTCTTCTGTTGGACCACTGTGCAGAACGCGGCGGGAGTCGAAGATAAGCTTTTATAGAAATGTATGTGGCGCTCTTTCCCCTTCAAGCAACTTAGGTCACCGTTACATGGAATACGTCCCACAATATCGTTTCCCATTTACTGTCGTACAGTATCATTGTGCTTTTACAGAGAACGTAGGCAACCCCCACTATAGCTGGATATCCTGCATGTAAGTGTTGATGGGACGGATAAACTGTTACTGTATTAAATAGTCATATTGTTTTCATTTTCATTATGAACTTTGGACAGAGCCAGGCTAATTGTTTCCTCCCTGCTTCCAGTCTTTCTGCTAAGCTAGGCTAAGTGCGTCCTGAGTCCAGCTCTGCACTTAATACGCAGGCATGAGATTGGCGTTAATCTTCTCATCGAACTCCTGGAAAGGAAGCAAATAATTGTACAGAAAACTCACCCGCTTGACGCTTTTTAATTCTAATCGAATCACATTTCCTGCTGATCACACTGTGTCACAAGATATTTAATTCTCAAGCCAAAACAAGCCAAAAAATGAGTGCAGCCTTTAGCATGGTGTTATAGAGATATATTACTGCTTTATATTCCATAGGCCTCTGGTGTAATCAACTGGCTTATTTGTCTCTATTATGACAATCAGTTACAGGCCACTGCGCCTCAACAAGAGGATGCATTCAATTCAAACTAGATGCTTCACACAAGGAAATAGAAATGACGGGTTATTTAATACACTATCAGAGAATAAAAGAAGAAGCAGAACACTGACCTGCCGCTCCACCTTACAGACACGACCCAGCATGCTCATGTCCTCTAAAATATCTCCATCAGACAGCAGCTTCTCTCGAATCTTCTTATCCAGAGGGATCTGGCCTTTCCCGAGGATTTGGTCCACTCTGGAACACACACACACACACACACACACACACACACACACACACACACACACGCAAGCACATTCAAACACGATAAGACATTAATGACACAGAGACAAAAAAAGTGACACAGTAGAAATCCATGAGAAAGCCCACAGCAAGGAAGGAAAGTTGAAACTGCAACAGAGTAATAGATTACGGTAAGCACATTTTCTTTCCCAACAAATACAGACAAATGAGAGGTTTCCTCACTGGATGTGACAAATACTGTGTGCTGTAAAGATGGCATGTTACTAAATGTGTTTTTTGTGTTAACAGTTAACAAGAGGTTTGCTTCATCTGATACTGAATAAAATCTTGCATTCCTTTTGTTCTGCATCACAAATTCAGTGTCTTTGTCTCATTTAGCACTTCCGTATTCTTGCTCAGTCCAGTGAGGTTCAGTAGAATCGGGTTAATACAATTTCTTTGTCAATGAACAGGGTTAAATTCAACAGAGGGTAAGCCAAGGCAATGCCATGCAATTATAATGCCAGCAACATTTTGCAGAAATAAATGCTTAAAGTTTTGACAAGACCCTTCAACACCATACCAGACTTGCATCTAAAAGTGTCTTTTCTTGAATGTGTGTTTTTATACCTCTTGGTTTATGTGTAGTTTGCCACTTGATGTGGTGATGCCAGACAATAAGTGTTTTAATTGAGCAAATAATTAGAAATTCTAAGAAATTACTCTTTTTGTGATTAGCTAACACTTTAGGTGTTCAGGTTTCCATCCAAGTTTCTTGAGAATTTGAACCAAAGTTCCGGAAAATCAGTAAAAGAAAATGCGAATGGAGGAATTCCTGAGGAGGAATGGCAGCGCGCATGGACCCAGTGGCATGGTGCTCCCTGAAGAGTACTAATATCAGGGAGTGCCAACATAATTTTGTTGTGTTGCTGTCTTGCACAGCGGTACAAATGTTTCATGAATGAATGTGCATTTCCATCCACTACTGTTATGCGAAATGAAGGAGTTGAGCACATCACATTGTCTAGTTAGGTGCTATAAAACCACTGCAGAAGATTAGGGCACAACAACATGACGTAAAAACATGATGGTAATATAGCATTTGTTTGTCCCGTATAATAATTTAAGGAATGTTACAGCCTTGGTTGACTTTTAAGTCACTTGCTTCATGATTTATTAGCCAAGCCTGTCTCCATTACCACTTTGTGGCATTTTGCTTTCATTCACTCAGCCAAACTTTTTTTTGCAGTATTTTAACTTTTCTTTGTTTCCACTTTAAGCGTAAATTGAGAATGCGTGGAGCTGATGGATGGAAACGCATTTACTTTACTACGTGTGTTAAATCCTACCCATCAATGAACCCACAGAGCTCAAAACAAATGTTGATACAGCTGAGCACGAAAGTTCATTCATGACCGTAAAAACAGCAGCAGTCTTAACTCACTTACTAACTTTTCCCCAGAGCTTCCAACCACATCTCACAGTCTTACTAAGCTGATGGAGGCTGCACAGTTGTCATGGAGATGGCAGGGATCGCAATCTCAGCCCCAGTATACGGCCTCGTGTCAACTGGTATCATCGTGTGATGACAACGGAGTCATCGCCATGACCGCAGAGCAAACTCCATCCGTTGACGAAGACTGTGACATGTGGTTGAAAACTCTCTGGATATCAATCCTATCTCCAAATCAGCAGCACTCCTCGTTTCAGATCCAGTATGGAGTGCAGGCAGCAGTTAACAGTCAACAACAGCAGGGGTCAGTATTGCAGCAGCAACAGCAGGTCGGCGTACAATGTTGTGCTTTAAGAATTGAGTTTGTATGTGTGTGTTACAGAGGATGCGTCTGTGTGATATAAATTAGTATCAGGATCCCAGAGTTTCCCCAGACTTCAACAGATTTTTAGATAAAAACCAAAGTTGACATATTGTAGACTTTTGTTAGTGTTTGTTAGTGCGTGACTTCATCCCCAGGACAGAAGTGGGTGGGAAAGGGTTTCGTTTCACTTCCGGATCAATCAACTCAAAGAAGAAAGTTAAACTTTGTCTCATAAACCAGATTTTTCTTTTTCATCCTTTCAAGAACAATCCACCTCCTGAATTGACTGAATGAGAAGAGAACTGAACCCATATGACATGTAAGGGGGGGGGCGGGGTATTCTGACCCCTGGGTGGAGTTCTTTCTGCCCTGGCTGTAATAGACAGGCAGGGAGGGGGAGGAAAAGGTCTTGGCTCGGCTGCTCAGGGTCTGTGGGCCTACTATCATGTCCAGCCTGCGAGGGAAGCAAAGGGAACACACGCATACACACACAGACACACGCGCAGAGGTACACATACATACGCAGAAAATCACAAAATGCATACACACAGACATCCGCGTAACACGCAAACATACCCATGCATGTATAAGGTATGAGTGCACACATGCACACACGCATACACACCAGGATACAGATAAATCGGTTACAGTGTGGTCAAACAGGCTCTAGTTAGACAGCAAAGACTAGAGGAATGAAAAGTGTCAGCTGTTGTTGTCATGCGGTCTGTCGTCATTCCTACCTGGTCTGCAGGCTCTTGATGCGACACAGCATGTCCAGGTGACCGGCAGAGTACTGTTCGATCACATCCTTGACGTCATAGGGACGCAGTGTCTCCTTAAACTTCTTCTTGGCCACATGGAACTTCATAATCCTGCACAAACAGCAGAGAAATCCATAAAGCAGCCACAAGGGGGAGCTCTTATACAGTCAGCACACTGCAGCAGAGATATTTCACAGACTGTAGCTGACGAAAACACATCAAACCTTTATTTGTCTTGTTTTTAAAAGCGCTCAGTATGTGTAACCCCATCCCATGCCAACTACCTGTTTCTTCACAGCAATGCAAACAGTCAGAACACCTGGACAATCACTTCATTGGACGTTGTTTTAGCTGTGTGTGTGTGTGTGTGTGTGTGTGTGTGTGTAAAACTATCAGTCTGAAAGAGCAGCTCTCTGAGTGTATGCACCTGTGGAGCCTCAAGGCTAAATTCAAGGGATTTTGGCAGAATGTGTCGGAGTGTGAGTCCCTGAGTTAAGAGAGGAAGAGATTGGCAAGGACAGTTGGTAAAGTAAAGGTCAAACAGTTTTTAAACGTTTGCGTTGTGTTTGTGTTTCGACGGCCAATCAAGACGTGAGATGACTTGAACGACACTCGGCATCTCGGACCCCATATGCTGTGCTACACACATACATTACTTCTTCATGACCTGAGGTTACTTGTGTTGCTCTCCCAGCAGATCCATCCACGTTGTACTGCTAAAGACTCGATGTCAGAGCAAAACTTCAAATGGTTAGCTAACGCCAATAGCCAAAACACATTTATTTGTACTGCTAAATTGCATTTAAAAATGCAAAATCTGGCATCACTGTGGTCAGTTTTCATCGCTTTTTACTAATGTATGGCTAAATGGCTTGATAGCACTAGTGTTAAGTGCAAGGTTGTAGTACAAAGTACATTTACTCAAGTACTGTACTTAAGTACAATTTTAGAGTTTTACTCCAACATTTATTTGACTAGTAACTGTGCATTGCTACAGATTTAACTGTCCAACTGTATATAAAGTGGCTCCACCACAACTGACGAAAAGTAAAATGCTGTTTACATGTTAATGCATCAGTAATGATATATAATAATATATCAATAATAGGATATATAATCATTTAACTGGTGATATATATATATATATGTGGAGAATATATCAGGAGAGGCTGGAGAGAGACAGCAACAACAACAAAGATACTGAATGTGGCGAGTGATCCAGACTGTCACAGGCTACAAAAGCAGGAGTGCCCCCATCATGTGAGAGGCCACGTCGCCAGATGAGCTTAACTCATTTTATGCTCGCTTTGATCTCCTCAACAAAGAGTCAACTGTCAAGTCCCCTCCGCCTCCAGGGGACTGGACACTGTCAGCCTCCACAGCGGATGTGAGAAGAATCCTGCCGAGAGTGAACACGGGTAAGGCTGCCCGGAACACGTGCCGACCAGCTAGTTGATTTTCAACATCTCCCTGTCACGGGAGAGCGTTCCCACCTGCTTCAAGACAACCACCATCGGCCCTGTACCGAAAAGGTCTGCGGCGGTGTCTAGTCTAAGCTAACTACCCCCCTGTGGCACTCACCTCCATTCTGATGGAGTGCTTTGAGAAACTGGTTCTCCAGCACATCAAAGACAACATCCCAGTCAGCCTTGACCCGCACTAGTTTGAATTCAGGACCAACATTCCCACAGAGGACGCCATCTCCACTGCCCTCAACTCGGCCCTCACACATCTTGAAAATAGCAACACCTACATCAGAATGCTGCTTGTTGATTTCAGCTCAGCATTCAACTCAATCTCCCCCATGAAAGTTCGAATTGGCGGTCACACCTCCTCCACTTTAGTGCTCAACACCGGAGCGCCCCAGGGCTGTGTGCTCAGCCCCCTCCTGTACACGCTGTACACGCTGTACACCCACGACTGCAAATCCCCGACGTGGAGAGAACTGAAGTTTGCGGACGACACTTCCATCATCGGCCGGATTACGAACAATGATGAGTATTCATTGATTTTAGGAAAAAGGAGGCAAAGAGGCACACTCCTGTCTACATCAGTGGAGCTGAGGTGCAGCAGGTCAACAGTTTTAGGTTCCTGGGAATCAGCATCACAAAGAACCTGTCACGGACATCTGCTGATTAGACAGCTGTATTTCTTAAGGAATGATGAGGAAGTCTCCCCCCCCACGCCACAGTCTGTTCACCCTGCTGCCATCTGGCAAGACAAACAGAAGGATCTGCTGCCGTACCACCAGACGACAGAGCAGCTTCTTTCCTCTGGCTGTGAAACATGGAACTTTCTGTTACGCTGGTTTTGCACATTACCGTACCGCTACCTTTGTATAATACAATAAGTAACTAAGCAGGGAAGCAGTCCATAGTGCTATTAATAATTATTTTACCATGTGCAACTCTGGAGAATTCACTTCATGATCCACAGTAAATAGTCACTACTTAAGAACCTCACCACCTGGACTACACCAGCAAGTGTTCAATTAAACTGAGTCAAAGCTTATATTTAATTCAAAGTGTGTTCCATGGTTTAGTTTTAAAGCCCCTGAAAACATGTTCACATAGTAAAAAAAAAAAAAAAAACAGGTTTTCAGCACCTTTAAGCCTTGATTAACAAAGCTATGATTACGTGCTTGGTCCATGATTAATATTATCTTTGTCACTATATTGAATTGGGACAAAAATGACCAAAATGGTGTTGGTCGGGTTGTAGCTTTTGAAAAGGCAGCTTCAATTACAGTGTGAATTCAGGTGATCTCAGGAGTCACGTTGACTCACTTTTGACTTGAGGACTCCAACAAAGGTCACTGTTTTTTCAAGCACCCACTTGTATCTCAGAGGATATTACAGCATTGGTAGAAGAGCAAAAAATGCCGGAACACACCCGCAGTTGTTCAGTTTTAGCCATAGAGAAACACATTTTTGTTTTAAAACTCAAGTGGTTTGAGTCATATGAATTAATCTTTGATTTAAAAAAAAAGTGTAGAACCAAAGTCAGACTGAACTTTTAAATTACAATATAAAATATAAACTATCTTAAGTCTTTTGTGTAGATTTGATCAGGGTTTCCATTTTTTAAAAGCAAATTTAACAGCTCAACCGTCATTTAAACGTATCTAAGACTGATTTCACCCAAACTTATAGTATTTTTCTATTACTACATGACATATTATGGCTAAGGCACACTGTGCCCTTATGACATGATCACTTTACATAGCTTTGCAGTGTCAATGCACCCACTAACCATATTTCCTGTCTCTCAACACTGTATCCAATCACATGCAACAAAAGACAATCTAAAAATAACCTGAGAAAATAAATCTTCCGGTCACTTTAATCCCCTGAGCACGTTCAATCATGAGAGCTGCTGGAAGGCAGGGGGTTGCAATCAGGGTTTGTTTGCATGCGACCTCGGCAGTAGAAAATTACAGTATTAGTAGGATTGATGGAGGGAGTCCCATTTCCTTTGCCTCACCTGACGGCTCTAATGACGGACTTGACTGAGGGCAGCAAGTCCTCCACCGAGATCTCGCAGTGACAGCCCTTCTCGTCAAAGCCATCCTCCCCTGCGATGTTGGAGTCTGCTGCTTGGGAGAGATGACACAGAAAAGGAGAGCTATTTAGATTGAGTTCATTTACAGGGGCTGCAATAGTCTTCCTATTCTAAAACCTCAGTTTACATACAGTCAGTGATCAGATTCCTCCCATCCACCTCCAAAGAAGCATCTGGTTGTATTATCAGTTTATAGGAAGTTTTTATTCTCCCAACCATTGTTTCACTTGCAACACTGACATAATGTCACCTCGTGAAATTGATACAGTATGGCAAACATTAGCATTCATTTGGATGCCGCGTTTACGTCCACTTGATGTATGCAGTCCAATATTCACTCTCCTTTTAGGTCTGTGTCGGGTCTAAATGCTCCACTACGTTCACCAGCCAGTTGCTAACTTCATCAGTCTTCTGTTTGGTGCTGGGCAGTTAAACGTACAGGGGGTCTACAGGGGGAGATCCGCTGCAGGAATTTAGGTTGATGAGAGCCGAGTTTGTGGGCCAGAAAACCAAAACAACGAGCTCAAAGACGCTAAGATGCTCCATAGGACTGCAGAGTTGGAATCTCTATACATATGGTCGAGTGCAGCTTTAAGAAACCTGAAATAAAGGTGTCCTAAAGCCAGATTTTGTAACAGTAAATCAACTTTTACATCTTCATCAAAGTCTGATACTTGGGATCAATCAGGTTGCATGCAAACACAAAGACTGTATTTGACTGGAGTGAACTGAATTTAGAGTGAAAGACACAGACACAGATTGTCCTGATGGACTGAAAGAGATTCAGTGTTTTGACTGCTGTCTGGAACAGCAGACTAGTAGTAAAGAACAGGTCTCTGGTGTGTGGCTGCAGATATATTGCTAACAATGCAACTTTGTGACAATCGAGCTCCGTTTATGGGCCTCCTGAGTTACGACACCCTGAGGAGGTAAAGCAGAGGGTTACGGTACAAGAGCTAGCCTGCAAAGTCGTGCTATTTGCTCTGTTTAAGCAAATACTGTAAATGACCTGCGTCGCTTAATAGGTCACAACATGTAGGATCTGCATGTACTGTACTCTGAGTCAAACCTACTGATTTATTAAGATCGAGAGTGACCGGGATAGTACTGATTAATGATTTGCTCCATTGAACAAAACATGGATTTGCCCAATTAAAATGGTTTCTTATTTCGCCTCAAATTGAGTCATAATGAAAGAGAAATGTTTCCCATCTTCTAACATCTCAGCTAGCCAACATGTCAGTGACAGTGAATGATCAGAGAGAGCATGGCTAACCAGCAAACCAGTTTGGTTTTGGCTAGCTTGGTTATTGAGTCCTCTCCATCAGCAGGCCTCAGCCAGCTGGCCGGCACTGACACCCCATATGGCTGCTGGAGCTCACCACCCCCACCTTCCATCAATCCATCAGCCCACCCACAAACACCAACTGGCCGTTACCCAGGAGGTCTTGCCAGGCCGGCACTGCTAAGCCAAAGGAAGGAAGTGCAAACGACCATTAGCATTCCGTTACTCAGCTGCCTGAATTAGTGGGCAAAACCAGTTCTGGTGGGTTGGATGGTCGGCCAATACACCTCAATTAAATACATGTAGTGTTCAGTGTTCAGTTATCTCACGCTAGGACTTAAAGGAACAGTCCAACATTATTATTCGCTTTCTTCAGACTCCAGGAAGTTACTGTGCCCAGCCAAGAAATCATACATAGCATAACACACATAATCCCCATAAAACCACAACTTGTAGCTTTTGTATTTTGTTTTTTGGATAACAAAAAAACAGATGTGTCAGGTGTCAGGTAGTGAGATTTTTTTTAACCTTTAGTCAGAGCCAGGCTAGCTGTTTCCCTTTGCTTCCAGTCTTTATCCTATGCTAAGCTAACCATGTCTTGGTTGTAGCTTCAAGTGAGCTTCTTTTTTTTTTAAATGTTGAACTATTCCTTTAAGATATGTTAGCACATGGGCATATGCTTTTTGCGTTTCGTTACAATTCAAAAAGAAATGTTCATGTAATTCAATGGTACTAAATTCTACCTTGAACTTGTACCAATCACAACCCAACCTAGTGCTACTAATTAATCCAAAGCTAAGTCAAACATTGTCTGGATGTGGAATAATGGGACAGAGCCACTCACCATCAGTGGTGGAGCGCGACTGGCTCTTAAGGCGGAGTGACGGTCTGAAGCGCGTGCGGTCGTTGAAGCTCCAGCTCTTCTGCACCTTGGCAGGGCTGGTGCCCTCTGTCCCAGCCTCGGCCACCGGAGACCGCCGGTCAGTCACCGAAGACGTCTGCCTGTTCTTGATGCTCTGACCTCGGGGGCTCGCCAACCTCACCCGCTCCTTGAAGCTCAACTTCTGACTGCACGGCGAAATGGGGATGAATGGTGGTACAGAGGGAAGTCGTAGTGATTAGAGGAATAAGAAGGAAATTATGTTGTGAAGAGGTGGAATGACAAACAGATAAAGACACGTTAATTATGTCAGTTTTAGGACAGCAACACAAATTACACAAGACTTGGCAAAATTCTGTTCCTTTACACGGCCTTATCACACGGCAGTCATTAATCAGAACTTAATCCACTAACATAAGGGTGAAGGGTTGCAGCACAAGATGGAGGAAGAGTAGCATGCATTGCAGCATTGCATTACACAAAATGAAAGCTCAGGTTAGGTATGACGCTTCGACTTCGATGTGGGCACGTTTTTTCGTGTTTTTATCCTCGACGTCAGCTACAGTATGTCGTTCCATGTGACAAATTAGTTAGCATGTCGCTAAAAGGAACATATGATACAAATCACCATTTAAAGCTATAGGGTTTATTGCACATAAGTTCCATGTAACGCGTCATGAAAGGGTGAGGTTATGGAAGAAAATAAATGAAAATGAACTGTGGAAAGTGAAGCAACAGAACAATGAGATGTACATGTAGAGAAGGTCAGGGAGTGGCGGACTCTGTTTATGCAGCTATATATAATGACTGCATGCAAAGGCAGCGCACAAGCATCAGGCATGGCTCATTTCAAAGTGGTACCGTATATTGGATTGAATGTCTGTAGTTGTACATCAAGGGATAAGGCTCGTATCAATATTTTTCTCACTGTCAGTAAAACTAATGAAAAGACCAAAACTAACAACGTGTTAGTGTGTCAATCAATACTTTCTGACTTCTCCACCCCGTCTGCGGTACCAGCTCATTGGTTCCTACTGAAGAAGTAAATCTTTAAAAATGGGTCACAAATATATGGTTTTGTTTTTTTAAAAAGGCTCAGTAATTTCCCAAAGCAGCTGGGCGCCATTGGTTTGAACAACTCTCAAATAGGAGTAAATGGTGCACTTTGTTGGGGACTACTTTCAGCTGCGGATTAATACACATTTGGTGCACTAATGAGGATTTACATCAGCAGGATAGTGTATGTGGGAAACTACAGTGGCCATGTTCACGGTAATGAAGGAACATGTCACCAAGCGTGACAGCGTGGCTCATTAATGTGTTTTTAATTGTTTTTGGAAATGAATGCAGCCCTACGCTACAGAGATATAAGTTGTGTCAGGCATTGGCTACATGGCAATACTTATATTATATTATATACTAATATCAATCCATTGCTGGTTTTGGTCATTTCATTGGATTTGTTAACAAGAAAAAATATGGAATATCACCACTCTTCAAGTGATTCTGGATATAGAGGCACATGATGTGTGTGTGTGTGTGTTTGAATGACAGCAACATGTCATCGCTAGTGAAAGGGATAGTACCATAGAGTTTGTGACTGAGATATGTAGTTTGGATGCAACACCAGGAGCCGCGTGAAGAAAAAAAAAGAATGGTGGTCTACGACGTAAAATCATTTTCATCTCTCTACAGTCAGGAAAAAAAAAAAGCTTACACATGTTAATTATTTCATTGGGATCTGCTACTGAGAATGAAACCTGGCATAAACATTCTGATAGCAAATGTAGTTGTAACCAAAAACACAACAGGCAGAGGTAGCGCATTGCTCAGGCAAAGATCAAACAAAGGCAGATAGTGTATTACTATAAAGGCGACTGATGTCTCCCTGCAGTATTTAATGACTCTGCGCTCTCTGTGGCTGCACAGCCTCCTACAGATACCCATGCACCAAGAATTAGTCAGCATTCCCAAATAAAAAACGTCATGTAACAGGGGAGCAGAAACGCTGTGTACCTATGTTTCCGAGTGGAACGCCTCCTCAGTAGCTTCTGTTTATTACTATGAATTTTACTAAAAAAACCAAGGGGACATAGACACACGGTAATGTGTTACATGATGCAGAAACAGAGGAGAGAAAATATTCACCTTACCCTTCTTTCCCTTTGACCATTTTACTTTAACCCTTGTGCTTCTTACTGCTCATTTCTTGTTTTATGTTCAACCTGTGCGACCTGACATGCTGCTGACAGCACGTATCAAGGCTATGATGTACGGCAGATTTTCTGTTGCCGCTCTCAATTTGTCGACCACTGACATTTAGAGGCAGCAGAACGGAGGCAATTGAGCTTAGTGGAGGAAAATGAACATCTACAGCACCATCTGAAAAAGGCTGCAATTTGGTGACTCACATACTTCATGTCGATATCCCTCATTTAACTATGTGAATTCAGCAGGGCCATGGCAACAAGTTCCTGATTCACCAGTGAGAGGCCAGTAACCTTTAGACAGACGCTTGTGAGTTCACAGAGGGTATTAACAGGCAGAGCTTCTTTTTTTTTTTTTTTTTTTTATCACCACACTTCTGTGATAGATTACGTTGAAGTTTAACAAATAAATGTAGCTAATAAATAAGGCATAATACTTTCATTCAGCCAGCTTGGTTTGGTTATTTATATGATTTGACTGACTTTTCACATTCTTTGGCCTCCTCAGACGACGCCAGGCTCAAGGGAAAAACAGTACGGCTGCCTTCAGGTCGCTGTGATGGTTTGCAGACAAACATTTACTCAGCGTTTCGCAACATATTAAATCCCTCAGCCCTCACTGCCCTGCATGCTGTCCTCCTCCCTTATTCATTCTAAAAAAACACATTAGCTTCACGACTATCATCAGGAGCTGATACCATTAGAATGTGTGGCAATATGAACACAGACTCATACAAAGTATAACATATGTGGGTATGTGTATGATTGCTTGTATATGAGTGCCTCAGCAAGTGCATGTATGTGTGGTTTTTCTTTTTTTTTTTGGAGAGGAGAACAAGTGATAACAAAAGGACGATAGGCGATAGCACCAAACGGAAAGCTCAAACAATGAGTCATAGAAGAGGGCTAGTGTAAAAGGCGCTATTAGCAGGTCTACATTTCATCACCCACATCCTAAAACACCTCCAGCCAGGGTGACTTTACTCTCTCACTGACTGAGTGCAGTCCACACAGAAGTCTTTAGGTGTATAATATCAAATACTGTCCCCCATACAGGGCTGGATATGGTTAGACAAATGTTGATACTAGTGGCGATAGGATACCTTAGTTTTGTGCAGATAGGCAAAATTATGGTTGATACCTTGCTACCTTACTTTAAGGCTGCACATTCAGTGTATTTTACATTAACAATGGAAAACATGTAAAAAGTAGCCACTCTTAATGTCCAACCCACATAGAATTATCAGCCAATTCTGCAGTTCCCCTCAGCTCTTCAGCTGGTTTTAGCGTCTTTTAGCTCATTCGTTTTGGTTTTATAGCTGCTACTTTACTGATTTGGTTCACTCTCATCCACCTCAAAACCCTGAAAAGGCTCCGTTAAACCCACTGTGCGCCACCTGCCCAGCACCAAACACGCAAAATTAGCGACTAGCTGGTGAACATAAGAAGGTGCTGGTGGCGACCAGAGCAGAGCTAAAAATGGAGAGAATATATTCCTACCCCCAGGTGGCCAGAAACATGACTAAAGGAATGCCAATGTTGCTCCATGTCTGCTGGATAGGCAGGTTAAACACGTGTACGCCCTAGTTTTATGATAACATACATGAGTTATATGTCAATGTTGTGTTCGCAGCCAACGACTCAAATGTTTGGTGTTACAGAACTACAGAGCTCCCCAGAAATTCAACGACAACTTCTTGTACTGGTCAGATTTTCATTGTTAGTACCATAGAAGTATTTAGGTTGGATACTCCGCCCTACTCTTAAATTATGGAGCTACAACATGATGCAAGTCATTGAACTTTAAGCGAAACATCAGAGTCACAAACCTTGTGGTCGACTCTCCCTGCTCCTTCCTGGAGTTGACAGATGAGAAGAAGGAAAAAAAAAAGATATATTAGAAAGCATCTTTTCACAACACTTCAGTCAACACTGTGCTTAAAGTACCATACCAGTGCTTTTGCATGGTTTAGCCCATTTGCTGCAATTCACATTTACGTTACAGCTAACCGCGTTGCAAACCATGCTGCAGTGTTTTAAGAATTTTGAATGCATTTTTCCCCACTGGCTTATATAATATAAAAATGTATAAGCAGACTCCTAAAACTTGCGTAAGTCGTGTAACAGTGAATATCCAGTCAGCAAAGTAACATTATCATTATAAGGGAATTCAGTGCAGACATTCTTAATCAAGCTACAGATGAACTGCATCACCATTTAATGATTATGTAAGACTGGCAGAAACGAATGCTGACTTGATGTTCACGGCGATGGATTACATTGCTGACATGATGGAATTGAATCATGAATGAATTGATTTTTAGACTGTAAAGGAATTGATGGGAATCAATGGATGCCTGGGACTGTACAAAGCAAAACTTTTTGTTCATAGTTGAGGAGCTAAAACCTGCAAACACACCGGTATGCTTCTCTAAATCAGGGCTTTGTCAGCAACTGTTTCAGAATGTTTGAGGGTTGCAACACATACACACATAATAGACCTTAACAAACTCACTACAAACATGCAGGTTAATGCAGACTATCTAGGCAAACTAAGGAAGCAGAGCAAAAGAAGATGCGACTGAGTGACTGAAGATCTGTTCACTTCATCACTTCAAGCCGTGCCTTTGTAATGTGTGTTTTGTACATTAAGTTCGTTACGACAGTGTAACTATATGCCTTGCAGATGGTTTTCCCAATATTTCCAGACTCCATAGTCGGGTTTCTGAATGATGCCGTTGTGCAAACAAACCAGTATGAGTGCTTAATTGGGAGATTAACATGACAAGTTGTTTTTGTATGAATGACAAAATGGATGGAAAATGTTCAGTATCGTCAGAAGGAACCCTCCCAGCTAGTTGAGACTGCAGACTGCCATGGATTTTAACAAGGTGGTGGTTAGTTTGAAACTGGTTTTAAATCTAGTGTCAGGCCTATTTAGATGGGAGACAGCAGGACGTTCATACATGCTGACATTACTAATATAATATCCAAAATGAGGGAGGGTCTGTGCTATGCTAATGTTACTTTTTTATGCTAACGTTACTTGTGTGTGGGGGCCTTAACCTGTGCCCCCCCCCCCCCCCACTGTGTGTAGTGGGAAACCCATGTATAGTGATCTATACTGTACCTTCGTATCTAGATATGTCAGCTACCAAAGCCACTGACAGACTTGCAGTGCAGTATTTGCACTGAGCCTCTAAAGCACTGCACCTCGATATGACTCAGGTCATCAGGGCTCAGTGGCCGCTCAATTTAAGGAGACTGAAGTGCTGCAAATTCAGAAAAGCCTCATTGGCTCATTGAGGCCATAACTGCAGTCATGAACAGATGCAATGCAAAAATTGGTGCCTCAGTTCCTTAAAGTGACAGCAGTGAGCCCCTGGCCCATTGAGCACTCAACTGACTTTAGTGAGAGAGCCTGACTCAGTGTGAATGCTGTGGATGTTCATTTATATAATGGCAGCAAAAATGAAAGGTCGTTTAGAGAGAAGTAGCGGCTTTTTGTTAATTCAAGCAAGCGGAGATTAACAGAGCCTGGAAATGATCCTGTGAACCAATTTCTCATCAGAAAAAAAAAAGACAATTATATGCATTTGTATTGTATAATGATAATAAAGAGAGCAAAGGTGATACATTAAACAATAAGTCAAAGCAGAAAAACATAAAACGGTGGAATCATAAAAAAAAAAAAAGATAAGATGACTGGAGTGGCACAGACACCAGCTGCCATAGTTGTACCTACTTTGTAGGGCTGCAGGTATGCAACGCCTTCAAGTGAGGCTTCCAGGTAGCAATGGAAACCGAGTTCTCATCAGCCGCATAACTACGCCAAACACACTGCATGCAGAATACACAAAACCAGGAGGAAGAAAGAAGTACAAGGAGGAGACACCCCCCCCCATAAAAAAAAAAGATAAATGGAAAGGATTCAAATTGAATTGAAAAAAACAACGCAGAGGAGGGAGTCAGAAGGAAGAGGAAGAAGAGGATGAGGAGAGCAGAAAAGAAAACACATTTTTAGTGATTAGTGAAACCAAAAAACAAACAAACAGGTGTGTCACATGTCTGTGGTGGGGCGGAGGTCAGGCATGGATACATGCCTGTGGGAAGGCAGGAGGCTCTCATAGTGCCGCCACGTGGCGTTCAGGTAGGGTCTGGTGCTGTCGGTGGAGTGATAACGCCACGCAGCCTGGTACAACACGGGGACGGACAGGATGAAGATGAAGAGGAGGAGGAGGAGGAGGAGGAGGAGGAGACAAAAGGAGGTGGAGGTCAGGAAAGGGGGAGATGAGGAGGTAAATAGAGAAGCATGTGGGAGGAAAGTGGGTGAGAGAGCAGAGAAAGAAAAAGGAAGCGTATGGAGAAATATATGAGGAGGACGACGTGAGGGAACTGGAACTGGGAACAAAGGAAATGTGTGAAGTAGACAAGGAGGTGGGGGGGGGGGGGGCAAGAATGGGTTTGCCAAAGTGGTGTTTCTGGGCTTAAACACGGGAGAGTCTGGACAGGGCGAAAAACAACCTCCCAGAGACTAGAGCTCTTACAGCAAAGTGAGGATGAGGGGGCACAGGACAGAGTGAAGCTACATGCTCTGTGCTTTTTATTGGGGAGTTTCAGGGTTTCATAGAGTCCACAGAGGAAAGAGAGAAACTGGAGAATGATGAAATAATTCGGGGCTTTTAAAACACATTTGATATTATGCAGGCATTCAGTGTGTGTATTGTTTGGAATAACAGCAAGAATCCATGAGAATAATGTTTATATTTTCACGAAGAGGATGAGAGTGGGCTGTCTGCTGTACCTGGATGAGGTAGGCGGCTGGGTTTCTCCTTTTCTCAAAGTGCTTCTGTCTGTGCTGCTCCTGGACCTTCAGGGCAAAGCCTGAGCCCAGAATACCCTGGTATGATATTCACAGGATTAAATGCTTGATGCATATGGACGCCAAAGAGCTGCTGAGAAAGGCACTGCAACACTAATGGAGAACGTCCACTGTGGCTGCATGAAAAATGACATTTTTTTTTTTTTCTGACGTTTTGGGAAATGTGGTCACTCGCTGGCTCGTCGAGAGTTAGATGACGTATTCACATTATCATGGATAAACAGCTTTGTTGCGCCGATCCTCCATTACAGTGCCGGTGTGTTGAACTTTGACCTGAGCGGCACTGGCCTTTATGTGCGCAGCCAATTGCTGTTGGCCGATGCTTTACTTGCGTTTCTGAATTCCCAAAACTTCACCATAACAAATGAAAACACTGTAGATAATGTAATGCAGCACACCGCTGTTTTTTCCGCTGTAATGAGAATATGCCTTCATGACTGTGCTTTAAGTATGGGGAGTCGGGTGGCGATTAGCTTAGCCAGCATGAAGACTGGAAACAAGAGAAACAGCTAGCCTGACTCAGAAATACGCCAACCAGCCCCTCTAAAGCTGGAAAAAATACATTGTAAGCCATTTGTTTATTGGTACACAAACAGAATATAACAACTAAAATGTGTGGCTTTATGCGCTGGGAGCAGTGACTTCCTTGAGGCTTGACGTCGCCGTGAGCCACTGCGCAGAAGGTGGACAAACTGTTGCTCGTCAATTAATTGTTACACCATGTAACTCCCCTTTAAATCCACATAATGCTGTGGGCGTAATGTTTGGAGAGAGCCAGGCTAGCTGTGTTAACCCCTTACAGTAAATGTTCCCTTTAGGTAAACCTCACAGGCCTGCAGGCAGATATTAAACACAAAATATCAAATCAAATGACACCTTGGCTGCAGCTAATTATAGCTTCACAAGCTGATGTGCTCAAAAAGAAAGGATCTACTTGAAGAATGCAGACTTACCGCTGGCAAGGCAAAGAACGAGATGCCCAGGAGGGCAAATCCTGCAGACAGCATCCGTCCTGTCCATGTCTTTGGTGTCTTGTCCCCATAGCCAATGGTTGTCAGGGTGATCTGCGGAAACAAGTTAGTCCTGATTGATGTTGAGGCTCTTGCCATTTATACAAATGAGAGAAATTATAGACCCAAAAAAACACATGACCCCACCCATTGTTTAAGCTTTACCTCCATCCATGTTGTACATCAGCTCAGAGAACGATTTCTTTGATAAAAAGAAGTTCCCGAAAAACAGATGACAGGATGTTGTTTCTTAAAAGACGTTTTTGTTTTAATTGTACAGCCTTTATTAAGGGTTTATACGCTGTAACTAATTAATGGTTAAAGCCATGTTATAAGCCATTAATAAGAACAACTTGAATTTAGTCCATCAACATTTAACCCATCAACATTCACTTATAGGGTTAGCCGTTGGTGTAGTGTTGAGGTGGTGTCTTCTGTGGCATGTATTTCAAAGTCTCAGCACATGGAGCAGAAACTGTTCATAAATCATTTGTGTCGGGAATAAAAATACTGACACATCAAGTTAAGTCCACTTAGATACATGCATATATAAATATATATATATATAATATATAAATATATTTATATATATGTATGCTGGTTACACAGCATGTATCTAAGTGGACTTACCTTGATGTGTCAGTATTTTTATGCCCGACACAAATGATTTATGATTGGTCAAACTGACCTAATATTTTTGTTTGTCTACTTTGAGTTAAATGCCTTTTGGTGTGCATGAGTGTCTTATATTTGTGTGTGTGTGTGTGTGTGTGTGTGTGTGTGTTTGTTTTTTTTCTTTTCTTTTGCATAGTGCTTGATTTTGCCACATAGAGGAATGATTTTAAATGACGCCTTCAGGCGGTGCAATCACATGTAAGTGATTAGACCTGTGTGGAGCCAGTCTGTATGGCCTTGGTTCTAAGTGCGCTGACGAAAGCCTGTGGCTGAAAGGCTTATTCTGCCTCGGTTAAAAAGAAGCACAGTATGTGTGCTCTTGTTGTACTTTATGAGGGAGGACCTACTTAAGTCCATAAGGATGATCAGTGTAGACAGAATGAGAGGCCATTTTGACATTATTACACCTTTGACTGACTGCACCGAACACAAAGAGAGGACTGAAATGTCCTGATAAAAGACAGAGCCGACAAATTATGCTTTAATAAAAGAAGAGACAGAGTTAATTATGATGATGTAGTTAGCACATCAAAATGTGCCCGCTGAATAGAGCTATTCATATGTTCAGCAAAGGTCTGAACAGGAGCATCCTTTTTGTTTTGGCGGACTGATCACTCTGGGTTACGTCACATTCAGGCTCCGATTGCCTTGCATGACAAAGGCGGTTGCAGTCGTTTGGCACCATTATGCTTTTTTTGAGCCGGTATGAAAATGGTGGTTAATGGAGCCCTGCAGGGCTAATGTTCATGGAGGTGCTGTCAAGACAAACTGGAGAAGAAGACACTGGTTTCCAGCGTCCAATGCAAAAACAGTGAAGACATGTAAGGTAAACACCTTCCTCGGGTACAAAGAAGTGTGAGTTCTCCTGTTGCCCAGGACAGATATTGGTGATAGGAATGCAAACTTGTGGGGCAGTTGTTAATATATCCATCGTGGGTTTTACTGAATCCTGGCAGGGCAGAGCTGCATACATTCCTCCAGACTCACCGTGCCCCACCACAAGGCATCTGCGTAGGTAGCAAACTCCTTGTTGAACTTGTTCTCCACAAGGTAGACGAGGAACGAAGAGAAGATGAGGACCAAGAAGCCGATGTACCAGGCGGTTACCAGCTCCTGCAGGCAGAGGGCAGAACTGACTTTCAGAGTGTAATCAAAAAAAAGAGAATTTTGTTAATGCGCAACCACTTCGGCATATGAACAGTCACTATTGGTCAACCTAAATCGGCTTTTCTCTGAACTTTGAGGACAAAACTTTCTATGGAATAGAGGTGATACGTATGAAAGTTATGAACTACGTGCTTTCAATCTGCAATCACTGCAAATGACTTTCTAACTCGCAGGTGCTGTCCCTTTTGAGAGCTTTTCAGAGAAACCCAAATACAAAAGTGCACAAGAGCAAAAAGAGAAAAGGCAAAAATATAGACTCGCGTCTCAGGTTGTTCGGTTTTATGACGCCTATTTGTCAGGGACCATGTACACAAACAGTTATCTCATGCAAAGAGAAAAGATGCTTTAGTTAGTAGCTACTGTCCATCTGCAGTGCCTGGGCATGTAGACGTGTCAGGTTCAGGTCTCAAACCTGACAGTACCGTAGGGTTCAGCTGGGTCCGGTCCGTAAAAACCTGGAACAGGCTGGGTCTCATGCACACAAAACATTTACTATAAATGCCCAGCTCTATTGTTTTGATATTGGTACTGCTGTTGTGGTATCTGCTCAGGCTTCTGTATGTTAAGTGTCGAGTCATTAAAATGTCATTAAAATGTCAGAAAGCACGTTTTGTACTTTCTACAGAAGAAATAGTCCCTTTGAAAACTTAAGACAGTATGCAAAATGAAATTCCGTTCACCTGCATTGTACTGGAGGGGAGGCAAAAATCTCAAGAGACAGACGTCTCAAAACTAGGCAAACGAAACAAAAGCGATCTGCATGGCTGCATTCCACCAGAAGCTGAGAAAGTATGTATTTGTGATTTGGGTGAACTGATCCTTTCAGCCGATTCAGCTGTGTCTGATGACATTTTCTTTTACTTCAGGCTGCATAATGGGTTGTTTTGGCGGGTAATTTCCTTCCCTCGGATGGACTAGAAACAATTGCCAGGCCAGAGACTTCCATGAATCATCTCCAGTGGCCCAAAAACCCTTTCAGAGAAGCCCTTTATCCTCACTACATGCACGAGTCTTACATGATTTGACCTTTTCATTTAAAATGTGCTGTTGGTTGTTCAGTTTGAATGTGCAGCTTGGTTACAAGAAAAGAAGAACTGGGACAGTAACAATGACCTGTCCTTGGCTTCTGCATCTATCGGGCTCATGCACGTGCATAGATAGACCTCAAAGGGGGCTTGAACACCTGCCGTTTGGCCTCCTGGGGAGAAAGTGCCCTTTTTCTGGGGTGTTTTTTTTTTGTTTAATAAAAAAATGTGCCAACTAGCAGTCGTTAGCGTTGATACTTTTTGCTAGTAATGTGGGAATCAGTGGAAAAATGGTCAATTCTGGTGTCCCATCCACTGAACTTAAAGGTCCCATATTATGCTCATTTCAGCTCTATATATTTATTCTGGGACTCCACTTTGCATGATTCACAGTTATTTCTCTTCTCCTGGCCCTTCATGCAGCCCCTCAGTCCCCCCCCCCCTGTCTGAAACAAGCCGTTTTAGACAAACTGAACAACCTCCAAAGAGGTGTCTGAATACGGGCTGTGAGCATTTCTCCCAAAGATACAGAAAGAATCAATATTGATATTCTATTCCAAGGTGTTTATAACGTGTTGTACACAACCATTTACATGAGGGGGACAAAATATTGATTAATATTAATGTCAACATGTTAACATACAGTATTAAGCTTCACCAAGGTAGGAGTTATTACAGGGCTGTGCTATTGGATTGCATTTGTTTCTTTGAGGGTATGTACCTATTCATGTGTTTATTTAAAGTATGGTAACACAACTCTCGACCCGGTTTACAGGGATTCATTTAATATTAATAATTTATGAAGTGGTTTTCTAAATTCAGCGTCTGGGTGTCTGTGTCTGGTGACCTTTGAAACCTCTGTAAGATGGAAGAGTAGAAATGTAGGTGCATTAAACCGGTTATGCTTCACCCATTTCAGGACAATGTCGGCGAGCATCAGCAAGATCTTCATGGGGGTCTGGGGATCTTGTTCTGTACTAACAACAACAAGCGTGTATGTAACGGCCGTTCATCACCTTGCTGTGTGCGTAGACCACGGAGCCCAGCAGCTTCCAGGTGCCTCCTCTTCGGTCCATCCGCACCATGCGTAGGATCTGCAGGAAGCGCAGGCTCCGCAGGACTGAGGTGGCGAAGATGTTGCCCTGGCTACCCGCCGACACCACCGCCACCGACGCTATCAGCACTATGATGTCTGGAGGGCAGGGAGGAAACACAAACACAGGAGCTCACCGAAAGAAACTATAATAATTCAACATGAGGAAGCTAAATACAGCATATCTGGCAGCATGTTCATACTATACATTTCCTAATATATTTAACTGAATGGAAATAATATTCTAGGACTTGCTTTAATAAGTGTTATTTTGTAGTACGACTTAATGCTCTCTGCCTGCAATCTTTCCTCCATGCAATGTAGTTTTGTCATCTCTGTGTTCATGTGGTTTATTCTCATGACATCTCTTGCATTGTGGATGAACACTCATGCAATCTAAGTCAGCCGAGTTCATTACATTTGAGCATGGACTCGAATGGTGATTTGTTTAAGACGTTTTGATGTAAAAAGCCATACTTGCATCACCCAAATGCTGGGAAACAACAAATGATTGCACCCAAGATGAAGTTATATAAATAGGTTATACAGGCATGAGAGAAAAAAAACAGAAGAAATGGAAAGAGCAGCTCACTGTGGCAAGTTATTGCAACAAAGGCTCCATATTACTGGAGCTGACATAATCCGCCACGGGCATCAACAGTACAATAATGTATTGTGAACTCTTCCTATATACACTATATGTTTGTGCAAGACTCCTGGCTACCACATCGATCTGTTGTGGGCACAAACAGGACAGTGGGGAAGAACGCACTGATCCACGAGGAATATCTTTCCATACGCAGCACATTGGAAATGATCAAGATCTCTGCGCTGCATGCCACTCAGACTCTAGTCTACGGCTTTCATATTTGCTTCTCATTTCATTTTCCCATGAGCACACGTAAAAGCGTACAGTATGCTCCGCAAAATTCTGACAGACAGATACACAAACATCAACAAACAAAAGGCGCAGATGGAGAGACAAGGCAGACAAACACACGTACAGATTTAAGTCTGTTCAGACAGAAACCACAGCGAACAAATTAATACCAAACCCACGAAAAACGCAGACAACTTAAGTAAAGAAATAACATTTTTTTCCCCTCCTCTCTCGCTCCTCTCTCAAACAGATCCTCCATTTCAGAAACTCGACCCTTGCGTGGTGCTCAGTTCACTCTGTGCAAGAGGTTTTCCCTCGTACACCTTTTGCTCCTGTCCCATCGCTAAACACGTTTTTTTTTTTACTTTTTTTAACTTTTTGAGAGAAAATGCTGACCAAGGTGTGGCTAATGGCCCGTGTTCTGAACCATGGACCAGTTGACCCCCAGTGGGCAGAGAGAAAAGCTGAAAGTCAGCAGCAGCACCATGAAAAATACATTAATGACACCCGGGAGATGAGGGTCTCCGGGCCACCCGCAGAGCTGCAGGCGGGTTCGCTCCCTTTGAAGGCGCAGAGAGCAAAATGTGAGGCAAGTGACTGACAGAAGGCGGAATGTGTGTTTTGTACCACACTGTGTGTGGTACAAAAAGTGAGACGGGAAAATCTCCTGTGGGGACTTTTGGAAAAACACTTTTAATCCTGAACTTCACAAACGCAGGTGATGGCTTTTATTTGTGTTTTTTTTTGTCTTTTTTGCTTTTTTTCTGTCAGTCTGTGTCTGTGTGTGTGCATTTTACGCGTGTGTTTATTGCAACTGGAGTGGATTTAATTTTTCCAGAGACGCTGTCCACTGGACCCAAAAATAATTTGTACGCCCTGCATATAAATACAGTGTGGAGAGATTGCAAGCATGCAACTGAGAGTAGTGGTAGAAATACTACAGTAGGAATACTACCTCTTCTCCTTGCAAGCCAGTCATTTTGGACATTTACAACTCCGCTACCACTCATCCACATCTCCTGTTCTGTCACTCGGCCTCTGCTGAAACCTCATGGGAATATCATCAAATCAAATGCTACAAAAATGACGGTTATAATCTCCAAAACCATTCAACCAAATTCAGGTAGCAGAGCTGTGCTGTTATCAGCTGCACTGAACAGACGAGTAAAAGTCACAACGAACGAACGACAATTTTGCACCCAAATCAATGGATTTTCATTGCAGGTGTTGCACTGATTTCTCAAGCTGCCTCCCTCCCTCCATCATTTGTGTCAGGTGTTTTATTCCAAACTGAGATAATCACCATTTAAAAAAAAAAAAAAAAGCTACTGTAATGAAATACTATAGCAGAAAACCAAAAACACATTTCTTTTCCGTATACCAGAGGCATTAAACGATAAATCAAGGTCATCATTTTTCTTTCCACAACGGATATATACAAGGTTCGGGTAACAAAACCCCTCATCTGCAGCATAGAGTGGTCTGACCTTCAGGCAAACCCTCAAGTGATATCACAGTCCATCCTTGGGCACACCACTCCAGGACATTTACCAGCACATTTCAGGAGGACCAGCCCCAGTGAATGATGGCAGCTGTGCAGCAGGAGTCATTCATTCAGGTTGTTGGCGGCTTTGCTTCTTTCTCAATCCTCAGGGAGTGTCCATACCCAAGGATTTGGTCCTAATATGGGTTTGTATGACTGCAGAAGACAAATCTTTTTCTCTATCAATTTTTTGAATTGAACAATTCCACAGACGAGTTAGCCAAATGATCGAACTTTTGGGTTCAGTATTCATTTCAGATATTACATACTGAAGGTAAACCAGGGGAGCGGCTCATTATGGCTCATTTGTTTTCAAAGGGCATATCAGATAGAACTGATATACAACAGTTAACATGATATTATATCTGCTTATATGTCCTGACGTGAAAATAACTTAATAACAACAACAACAACAACTAATACAACAATATGTTTAGTCTGAAAGGATGGCTGCTCCGTTTCTGTGATTATTGACAATATTACCAAGCCTGTTTGATTTAGTTGATTAGCTTTTCTACCAGGGGAATGAGATTGACCGACATAATAAACCTCTCCCTTACCACTAGACAGAAACCCTCATGTTATTGTTGCCTTTGTGATGACAAAGTGCTACTAGCATTAGGGCTGAATGACATGCAAAAATAAAATAATAATCACATAGCGATTATTTTGACTTTATTTATTTAACGATTTTAGCGAGCCAGACTGAAGTTAGTCGGTTAGTCAATGAAGATCCCATAATTCACTCCTCTGTCTAAGTATTGTTTTTAGAAAAGTTCCACAGGGACTTCCACATTAAGTAAAGCAGCAGCTGGGCTGTAATCTACAAACATTGTAGTTGTTCTCGTATGCATGTCAAATGTGATGACATCACAGTGTGAGAGGTAGAGTTACATGTGGAGACATGAATACACATTTTATGAGGCCGTCACAGGGAAGCAAGAACACAGAGAAAGCAACATGATACGCCTCATTTATTTATTTGGGTTGTCTGTCAAAGCCGCAAAGGCCTGATGGGACTGATCATCACCTCCGTCTGTCTCTCTACTGCTCAGGTCCTTCCGAGTTCAGCTCCTCTTCTCATTTGATCCCTCTTCTCCCTGCCTCCCTCTCTTACTTTATCTTCGCCCTTTAGTTTGGCTCACATTCCCTCAGTGCTGACAAACTGCAGCGCCCGCTCCAAAGTGTGACGATGGGAGCAGCTCACGGGACCCTGCGTGACCTCTAAGCCCTGCCCCCCCCCCCCCCCCCCCCTTCTCCTCCCCCTCCCCCTTGAGCACCCTACTGTACTTTCCAAGAAGGAGCAGAGAGATCCATGTCTAAACAGTGGAAAGAATAAAAGGCACTTAATGCAACCTCGTTACGTAAATGCTCTCTGCTCTTATGAGCTCTGACCACAACTGGAAATGACACGAGCAAACTATGGTCAATAGCGTGCCGTGTGGAGCAGTGCTTACGTCTAACATCAAACTGCGTTCACAGAGAGGACAACTGCAGTCCACTGCAGAGCAAGCAGAAGGCAACTGAAAGGGGAATCTGTGTCTGGTTCCACAAAAAGAGACCCCACAAAAGGGTGTGCGCTCCGACGACTCACCTATGACGCAGAAAGGCTTCCTGGCGAAGCGAAGTCGCCCCTGCCATCCTCTGTAGCGACAGCAGCATCCTGCCGACCAGATCCGGATGATGTACTCCAGCCCAAACACCACAATCATCACAAACTCCTGTTCAGAGAGAGTAGAAATAGCAGTTTCACACAGGCAAGGATTACATTCTAGCCATCGCCTGTCAGTGTCGATTACAAGTCCATCATGACTCATTATCGTATACATCATCAATGTTTCTGTCATTAAAGGGGACGCCAGTGCTGTATCAGATAACGACCACGACAGGTTCGTCTGTTATTGCGCGCACGCCGATTCAGCTTCCATTAGAAGACAACGCTGATGCAATTAGCGCGGTGCAATTTGTGAAACAGTCGTTACCGCCGCAGGGGCAATCATGTGCAGTGAATGTTCGACTGCATGAAAAAAAAGCGACACCTCCTTTTCAGTTACAGGCTTTTTGAAAAACATGTTGAGTCACACTAAGAGTCTTTTTAAAAAGCATTCGTGCTCTTGTGCCCACTAGGAGCTCGGCCTGTCCTCCCTGACTTTCTTCCCGAAGGCAACTTTGAACTCCATTCAGTGTTACTAGCACTAAAAGTAAGTAAAGCTCCCAGTCCGAGGGCAAACACTTAAACAAATGAGCCACTGATCTAGAAGTCTAGGTCTGCTATCTATTATAGAGGAGGTACTTTGTATAATCCTAATTCAGTACTTCACATCTCCCAGGTTTTCTATGTATGTTCCTCCATTTTCTACCTCAATATTCAGTATGTTCAGACTCATTGCCTTTAGGCAAAAAAAAGAAAGGAAGAGGTGAAGCATTCCCAAACAAAATGTTATTCCTGGCAGTGGGGAGAAGGCTTAGAAAATGGATTTAGACCTTTGTGTAGGCAAATACATTTGCACAGAAAATGGAATTGAACCAAAACTGAATATTTTGACATTTTTACAGACTCTATGACCTCTGTATTTAAAAAATTTAAAGTTTAAAAAACATCATGTTGAATTGTATGGAGTGAGGTCAAACTGTAATGACAACAATGTGCAACAGTGTTAAGCACACTATGCCATGGTCTAAAACACTGTAATAATTAAATTGGCTGTGTGACGAATG
This sequence comes from Enoplosus armatus, assembly GCF_043641665.1. Classification (NCBI taxonomy): domain Eukaryota; kingdom Metazoa; phylum Chordata; class Actinopteri; order Centrarchiformes; family Enoplosidae; genus Enoplosus; species Enoplosus armatus. Next base: position 7,243,866 of record NC_092181.1, on the reverse strand, counting down.
GACATGATTTAGTGTGAGAAACTACCTGATAATATTAAAATTGTCATTTTTAAACAAGAGCCGGCCAAATACACAATTTTTCAAGCAATGCACAGTATACAGATAGATCGATCTTTAGGTATCTTTGGCCGCTGGTTGTCCACTTTCTTACCAGAATGAGGAGACAGTAGGAGGAGAAGTCCTGATGAGCCGGGATGGTAGAGAACACAGAGAGGACGAGGCAGCTGAAGACCAAGATGAACCTAAACACAACAACAGAAAACAAAGGAGGGAATCATACATAAGACACACACACACACACACACACACAGGATGACACCACACTGACCAGCAGATCAAATCTCAAATTCCAAAACATCATTTCCACTGGTCGCAAATATGCTGTTGATCATAGAAATGTGCACTAAAGTGGAATTGTCCGCTGTATTTTCCTCTGCGACAAACTCTTGAACCCATTCTGGCACCGAGGGAGGACCAGAACACAAACAACCTGGCAGCACAATCGCAAAACTTATTTCCTCTCTGCAGTGAACCGTGAGCCCGACCATTATTCAATTTCCTGAGATATCAAGTTAATCATGCTTGTTTGCGTAACATGATTTGCAAGAAACAAGCAGTGAAACTGCGGCTATTGGAAAACAAGCAACATCCGACCATTTCCACACTCCGACTGTCGCTCCCGCCGCCAGGAAACCGTAGCCTTCCATCTTCATAACCATAACATCTTTTTTTTTTTTCCATCGCATAAATCTTCCAAAAACACATCGTTGTCTGAACTGCAAGCGTGGGGGTGTAGGGTTACGGTGGCTCTTGATGCTAAACGGTGAGAGCACATCTGTGTTTTATCATCTCAGATCTCCTCTTAAGCCTTCTGGAGAAAGACCGGCTGACATGCTTTGTGTGTACTCTCTCTTCCAAGGAGGGTTTTTAAGTAGAGCAGACATGGCTTCTTTTTTTTTTTTTATGTCCTGCTTCATGTTTGCACAGTTAACACATGAATAATTCAAACAGGAGACCTTTCGCTAAGCTCTAACCTTTAGGCCACTCGACTCGTGAAAAAGTGTCACTTCAAAAGGGGAGACGTCACTCTGAGGCCTCCGGTATGGGCCTCCCTAGTATGGGCTGGTAGGTGTGGCAGAAAGACCGGCAACGTTATGTGCAAATTAATTAATTAAAATGAATCTCATCCCAGTTTCATGGAACTTCACCAGTAAATTTTCAGTTTATCTCAGAGATCCAGCAGCCTCCGGACAAAGCGGTATTTACCCCTGGCTCCTCACAGAAATCTGAGGAGAAACACTCGGACGAATTCGTTCCCTGTTTGCTGCATATTTACTGGCCACCATTTATTCGGGAGTGTCTGAATTCTGAGTGTAAATAAACTGTACAGGGCCCTCATAAATGACACAGTCAAATGAAAAACATTGCGTCGTTTCCTCTGATAATCGGCAATGCAATGCGTCACATTTTATCAATGCGGAAATTGATGATGATTAATATAATAATGACTGATGGACTTGTTTGTTTGGGAGTCCTGCATCATACGGTGCCCAGCCCATATTGCAAATGCTTACAAGACGCTGGACAGAAACAACAACCCGGATGGCCACAGGACCAACCAGAATATACACTTCCACAAATTCAAAAGGAAAACATTTCAGTCTTAGCTGCCATTTTCTATAAATCTTGCTAAGACAAAAATCTAAAAATGAAAAGAGCCAACTCAACATACTTTATGACCTTCAGTCAACTGAATTTCCTCAAGTCGCTTGCTCATGGCGGCTCTCTCTTTAAATGACATGCTATATAAAGTTCTAGCAATCTTGAGCTTTGGCTTATTCCAGAACTCCTCCTTCCATTGTTCCTTATGGATCTTTAATAGTTTTTGTTTGACTGTATTTATATTTATATACACTGCAAATTATCCCTGAAAATAAAATGCAAACCACGAAGAGAAAATATTGAAGAAATATCTCTTGACCAAGGACATCACAGACCCTGAGGCTCTTCCTGCTGACTCTGCCAATGCTTTTCTTCCTGTTGAAAAGCTCATGTTTTCATGAAAGACAAATAGATATTTATAAGGAGTGGCGTATTTGAATGATCCAACCTGAAATATATATATGGTTGATCTGCTGTTCATGTTGTTTTTCGACCATGTATAATCTGATAGCAAGTCTCCATCTACTACATCATAAACCCACAATATTCAGCATTTTTTATAAATTTATTTCTGTCCCTGCCAACCAGCACAATGTCATCAGCATATAACAGAATACTAAAGTGCCCGAAGTCTCAATTTACTCTTCACTACTGAGTAAACTATTTAGTGTCTATTATACAGGGCGTTGGTAGTGAGTTAGTGGTGGATGAGTGAGCGACAGTGATTTAGGATACAGCTTTGCTCTGTCACCTCAATATAAGGGAATGTGTCCATTTTATCAAACCTGCAAAAACTTCATAACTTTCATGTTGACATGGCGAACTTGTTAGCAAACTGCTGAACTGCTTCCTTTATATACAAAAAGAGATAGAGAAATCGTTCTTTTTGTTCACTTTTCATGGGCCCAGGAGCAGTCTGAGCAGATGGAAGACGCGCACAGTTTCTGCTGTAAGCATCCGTCAAGCTGATTCATCGTACGGGCACAAATATGTTTCCTCTTCAAAACACCTGGGGCCTGCCGTTCGGATCTTCTGAGAAATGAAATCAATGCGCACAAATTACGTGCAATGTGTGCGTGCTTTCGGCTTCTCGTTTTCCAAATGTTGCCTGGTAATGTGCATGTCATTTGAAGCCAGTGAAGGAGTGGCAGACTCCGCCATTTGAATCTTTAAAAAGCTTTTGCCCAATACAAATCATTCGGCTTGCAAAAATGTCATTATTGGCAGTATGACATTGGCTCTACCCATAATGCAGTTAATGTCCATCTCCACAGCTGTGTATGAAGTAGAGACTGGGGACTCCTTATACTATCAGCCCCTTGTTGCCAAATTGACCCTGGATTATCACAGAGTTGAAAGGAAGTCTGTCAAGCTTGAAAATCTGGGGGCCATCAGGATAACATCCAGTGTTTGAATGACTCTTGTGTGAAAATGGTGGGTGTGCAGAGTGGGTCAGTGTCCCATAGTCCACAGCACAGTACAGGACTGTGCTGTTCTGACCCCAGTCGGAGCCCTCTTTGACATCCGGAGAGCCAAAATGGAGGTCAAAATTTTCCACAGCCGCGAGAATGATAATGTCATTATTTCCCGACCCATACGTTCCCTCTGCTCGGTCACATGGCTCAGAGAGCTGCTGGAGGTTTGCAGTGAATTAAAGTAGTATCAAAAGTTTGAGGTTTGCTCTGTTGACATTTCCAAAGATTATAATAATGTGGTTTTGATTGGAGGAAAACATCTAGTGACAAGCATTGTGGTGCTGTCAGCTGAAAAGCAAGCTCCTTGTCACCCGCACACCTACGCCTCTAGCACTTACAAGGTTGTCAGACCGAAAATTACAGAGTGACAATCAACTCCCTTCATCCATAGCCTAGCGCTCGTTTCCATTTTGAATATATTTACTTTAAAAGGGAGCAGGGAATTACTGAAAATCACCCCGATGCCGTCATTAAGCTCTCAACGAAGTTCACTAATGAATCCCCCAAACTAGTGTTCTCTCCGCCGGCCTTGGTCCCTGTGTGTCATCATGCCCGGCGCTCACAGGCGGCACAATTCATCTGTGAGTGTCTCGCTCCTCACTTCCAGCAGAGTGATCGCTCTTAACCTTCCAAACAGCAGCGGCCGAGAATTAAGCCAGTTTACACACACACACACACACACACAACCTCGCAATCGCAACATAGAGGCATCTGTCCTTCCACCCACTCACCACTTTCAAATGCACCCTCCACCCCTCCTCCACTCACACACGAACAGAAAGAGACCCAGCACCGCTGAACGAGTGGTAAGTGCTGCTCGGATTAGCATAATATAATTGATATGTTTGGAAAATGAGGTCTAAAACTAACGACTAATGTCCAGGACTGGTGGATAAAAACAGATAGGCAGCCCCTCTGGGGGCTGTCTGGAGGGTTTGTCCGGTGAAGGACTTTTTATTTCTACAGTGACAAGATGCAACCTCGACACCCACTGGCTGACAAGACTGAGTGCAACGTGCAAGGAACCTTTACTCTGAAAGTCATCAAAAAGGGCGGCTGTGACGACTCCCGGTCATGTGTTAATCGGGTCAAGGTGCGCTAATGGACTAATGGCGCTGTAATGATGAGATCTGATTGTGTTTCTTATGACAGATGATGAGAGAAGCAGCTCTCACTCACATGACATGCAGATGTGTCCTCTGATGCTGTCCATGGTCCTGAAACCAAATTCTGCTCCTGCCTTTTGATTGTACACGAGGGTTGTTCATCCGTCATTGCGTTCGGCCGTCTCAGTGCACCATGATGCTTTTTAATGTGATATTTAATTATCTATGTCTTTGTAGCTACTAACTATCTTTTTCGTACTGTCCAGCCATTTAAACTGAGCTGTGTCTCCGTTCCAAACAACATGATACCGTCTTCACCGGTTAGTACGCCAGAAATGAATGCACTTCACTGTGTTGTACAAACGGGAAACACCATGAGAAGCGGCACCGACAGCTTGTAGTCAGACTCTGACTTTGGAAAACTACAGCCAATTAAGGAGGAAGCACAAGGTTTTTCCAAAGATGGAGAACACTTTACTTTTGTTTTCTGGAGCTGTTTCACCCATAACCGCACACTCAAACACCTCACATCCAGTGACACTAACGTTAGTGTTAACACTCCTCGCTGAAACTAACAAGTGTCATTATCGATCAGTCTGTTATCTTTCCAATGAATAAGCATCCATTTCTCGCCTAGTGGGGGGTGGGGGTGGGGGGTCAGTGTACTCGCATGCTTTGGCAGAAGGTGCCGTTCTCAAATAGCATAGCTGGGGTTGCGGGCATAATAAAAATGGAGCACTTTTTCACTTGACTTTTGAAGTAAACGTGCGTCTGGGAGCGGGGGAGGTGTGTGCCACGTTAATGTCGGTTCTGAGGACAAAGAGGACCCTAAAGCCCAATAATAAAATACTTGTTCGGGGTCGGTGTCTGTCAGCCTTTCGGAAGTCTGTCCGTCTTGTTGGTACATTTGCTGAGTGTGTCCGCTGTCGTTCACTTGTCCCCGATCTGCATGTATTGTATTATTAGATTATTTCTTTAGAACTCAGGTGAGTAAGATATTTGTGTGATTTTCATGGTTTGGCTTTAGGTTTCAAGTGTGACGCCTTTACACTTGCTTTCAAATGCTGGTAGATTATCTCAGAAATGCAAAGTGGAATAACCCCGGAGCCGATGTGTTTTCTCTCTACAGTCAAGCAGCATGGCCACCAGGAGTTATCACAAGTTCTAAAGATTAAAACATCATCCATAAAAACTTCATCACCAATGCTCTCAACATAACTACCCACAGTGGTCTACCTTCTTTTATGGTGACCTCGTGACCTCTGACCTCCCTGTGAGGTCATGCAGCTACATTCCTCCACACAGCTGGCCATGCATTGCGTGCCTCAAAGACTTCTTTGCATTGTTGGTCTATTCCGACAGCGACGGGCCTTCTCAGTGTACTCAGCACATTTCTGAGGCTCACATGGGGGAGGAGCAGGTTTTAAGGGAGGTATCATACGCTGTTAGATTGTTATCACTTGTTTAAAGCACTGTAATTACATTCCCGGACTTTACACTCTTTCAGCGCAGTCACTCGTGCACAAACACTGTAAATCTGCAAGACAGCGTGCGTGCGAGCGTGTGTTCTGTGCGAGCTTTCAGTGTTATAAGCCACAGTGCTGACAGTGAGCCGGGGGGAAATGAGTGTGACTGTAAAAGCTCAGAGGACGCAGCTACGAGACAGAAGACGACAGAACAATTTCCATAATGCACCTGGGCGCTTTGAAAGGCTGAGCCAGGGATGCACTCCGTATTTTGTCAAACAGTGGTAAGGGGGGGGGGGGGGGGGGGGGGGGGGGGGCAGCATTGTGTCACTCCTCTCCCATTACGCTGATGGTACACACCTCAGCCTGCGAGAGGCATTCAAAGAGAGCAGAATGTGTTTGGGGGATTAGACGAGTGCAAATGAACTTGCAAAGTTGGCTCAAAGAGGGGCCGGGGAGCGAGGATTTTCATGACGTCTGACTATTGATACAGGGAGGTGTTTGTTTGTCGGTGTGCGAGGCTTTTTGCTGCGCACAGTGCTTAGAAGAGCGACACGGCACTGTGGAAATAATGCCTGCCGAGTGGATCCGCTGGTGCTCTGTGCATCCACATAAAAGAAAGTATAGCACAAGGATTTTCAAGCTGCTGTGGCTACGTTAAGAATAACAAACACTATAACGTGAATGTTACATATTTACAATGACGTCTGGTTTTTGCGGTGGGGCTGCCATGCTGTTTATGTTTGGGTTAAGGCATGACATGACAGGCATCTTGCTGATTGCCAAAACCTTCAATTACAGTTTCTTGAGAAATTCCTTTATATGTAATTTCATTTTATTTTTTGTTGCCCGTCTTTTGTTCGTGCACGCAGGCTGAACCTACGAAGCTCTGCATGTTTTGAGAGTAATTAGGAACAGGGCTGCTCTTTCCATTACATTCATGATAGTCGCCAATGCTCTCAGTTTTGCTGCTCTGCTTGAATGTGCTTCTCTCTGCCTGGGGGCGTCACAACAGCGTTACGTGTTACCAAGGGTGAGAGCTGCATGTCAGGCGGCCATACGACGTCCCAGGCTTTATAGATCACTTTGAGGATATAGGCTCTTGTAGCAGGCAAAAGCTGCTACCATGCCATGTGCTCAATGTGCCTTTTTCACAGTGAACAGTTGGTTATTTACACATCCAGCAGATATGGAGCAACGTTATCACTCATCAGCAGTTACATCACCACTTACTCAACAGCAAAAGCTGCATCACTTTTGTTTTTTTCCCTACAACGCCAGGTTGTATTTAACAAGTGTAGAGTGAGAAAACAAGACACTGTAGTTTAACACGCAGCCAGGCTACAGTTTGGAGGTGTTCACTGACCATCAGCAGCTGGATTAATGTTAGCCCCCGTGACTGCACGCAGCAGTGGAAGTCCCACTGCGGCTTTAACACACCATTCAACTCTGAACAAAACCAGGCGATTCCTGTATGTAATGGTAAGTGATCTCAAATTGTAATCACTTACTACATGGTACTGACCACTGGCATTACTGAGCAAAGTGTTACTGCCCAACGCTGAACGACACCGCAGTCTTTTATAGAATGAAAGTCCCAGGAAGGGCTGAAAACACAGGACGAGTGTGAAATGGTATATTTGTAGCATTACTGAAGGTCACAGCACTGCTGTGGTGTGGCGCTGGGAAATGGCATGTTGTCACGTTGTAATATACGAGTACATGCTTCAGCCTGTTGGTAGATGTACATGTTTTGTTTTGGGTTTTTTTGTGCTTTTACTTCCTCCCCCATCAAAACCTTGAATGCTAGGCTCAAGTTGTGCTCATTCTGCTGGATTCAGTCATTGATTGGACCTCTTCATTGAGCTCAATTTAATGTCCCCAACATATAAAAGCAACGCTCTGTAGGGAAGGCTGTTTCTTAATAACAGACCTCTGGAAAATGCACATTCTTTCGTTTATTTTCATTATTAGTATTTTTCAGCATGTTTACTTGTTTTATGATTCAGTTTGCAGTATAAAGTCTGTGTTCAAAGTGTGCAACATTTTCACTTGCGCTCTCCCAGGACAAGATTAACTACCTTAAAGTCATACAGTTGAGACAAAGAGGCCCGACAGCGAAGCTCGCTTTCAAACAGCAGTTAATTGAAACACTTTAAATATTACAACATCATGTCCTGATGTCCCAGGAAGATACACACTGGCTCTGCAGTTTTTGGAACACTGTGTGCTTGTGCAGTTTGTTCTCTTTCAGCTCACAGTGCACAGTCTTTAGAAATCAATTTTTCAGTAGACATCCAGTTTAAACCGCCGTAATTTAGATATTTTGCTCCTCTTTTTTAAAAGCCTGAATCTTGACGTAGTTGGTGTTGTATTGTATAACCAGTTACTCCATCATCTTATCTAATTTCCTACTGGGCCCAATTAGTGCAAAAAGCAGATGGACAGGGTGCATCATCCTGCGATGCTTCCCCCCTCACAGCAGCAACGGAGATAGAGTTAGCTACACAGCTGGGCAGAGATATCACTGCTCGACTCCCAAAAAAGAAACACAAGAGGAAAACAAGAGGTGCCTGTGTAGGGGCATGCACATAATCCTCTGTGCTGTGAATTGACATTCTTTTACAAAAGCAAAATGTGAAGGCGCTACGAGGAGATAAAGCCACAGAGACCACCCACGGTGCTCGACTATTTCGCACTCGTCCTTCATTTGAACACATCCAAGAGACCATAATGAAAATTCAGCTAAAACTGCCATGGGTGTACAATGAAAAGTTAAGGGCCTTTAACATGCTCGTTGGAAAAGAAAGAGCAATACATCTGGATAAAACCACAAGTGTGCAAACCCGTAAAGCTGCCTTATTCCAGTTTAATGTGTCCTGTTCTCTCATGTCGAGGCACGTAAAGAGGCTGTGCAAATTAAAACTCCATCAGCAGAGCTGTAGGAGGACTTGTAATGGAAAGTAAAGGAGGAACTGAACAATTCTGACTTCATAAATGAGCCAGACCCTGTGAGGCCTCCCACTGTTTATGAAGCTCCGCTGTGTTGTTGGTCAGGTTTCCGTCCCCATATTTACGGTAAGCACTGTATGTTGGGGGGGGACTGCAATCATATCAAATATTGCCATTGGTGTGTGGTTTTTATTCTTTTCTAAGTTGTGTCTAACAGTGTCTTAACAAACAGGGTGAAAAGGTTTCGTTAGCAATCATTGATTTCACCAACTATAGCAGGCAAATTTACTTAGCTGTAGCTCATTAATGTTAACTATGAGAGTTGTTCAAACTACAAAAAGAGTCACTTGGATGATTAAAGTCAAGATGAAATGAAAAATTCCCTTTTAGATCGCATCCCCAGTTGTTTTGTGCACCTATCCAACAATACATGCCAAAAAATACAAAAGAAAAATCAATTTCTTTGTATTCTTATATCGAAATCCAATCATGTCTTCTTCCTGTAAAACAAGATATGACGTGTGCTTACATCAGCTTGAACCAACCCCATCAGTCAATCTTCAACTTTTAGCGCCACAGAGCTAACATTCATTAGTTAGCTAGCTAGCAACAGCATGGTACGTCGGTTATGGCACGCCGACTTTTCAACGGTTAAATCCAATTCCTCCCGACGTCATGACCCGCCCACCTCCTCCTTCCTGTTTCACTTGATAATACGTCACAATACGGACGTAAGATACTCTCAAAGTGCCGTTTCATCTTGACGTTAAAATGCTCTCTACATGCAGGTGATTAATATTTATTATTTAATATTTACGCTGCGTCAAAGATGGTCGCACCAAAGAAGACAAACCACTCTGTGTAGGATAACTTTAATAGACGGTGTGCTGCATTTCAGACAGGTAGCTGGCAAGTTGTCAATAAGGTAGAAATGACGTGTAAAATATAGCTAGCTGGTGCGCAGAGCTATCAGAATCTCCTGTTAAAACCCCTGCATCTTCACAGTGAGGCGGACTGTCCTGTCAGTCAGTGAAGCTAACGCAACGTTAGCTGAAGCAGCTAAAGTCCAGAGCTGTCAAAGCTATATTTAGTGCTCGTCATTCTGACATCAAGCATTGTCAGACATGACTTTTTTTAAAGAGTTTTATTCTATTGTCAACCAATACACACAAAACACACATAAACCCAAAACCAGCAGTGTGTCGTTATACCATAACTGGACAAAACGATGTGGCTTATATCAAGTGTACTATTAGTTACTATATACAAGTTTACCTAGAAGTTGCCTTTTCTCTGAAGACTTACATTACAAACAACTATCTTATGTGACTTGTGATTATGCTTGGTTTGTGTATCTTATTTAAAACGGTGTACAGTACAATACAAATAAAGGCCTGGAGTTCCTATTCATAGAGAATTGTTGCAAATTAAATTGCAATATTTGTCAGAAAAAAGCTCAATAAAATATTTTTCTGTACTGTAATTAATGATCATAGTCATTATTTTTTCTATTAATTATTTAGTCTATAAAATGTAAATAAATATTGGAAAATGCCTTATACAAGTTCACAGAGCAGTTCAAGGTGACATCTTCAAATGACTGGTTTGATCCGACCGTTGCTTAATAGATGACTCGCACAATCAATTATCAAAATAGCCGTTCATTTTCCGTCAATTGACGAAGATTAATTGTTCAATCACTGTCTGATGGTGAGTGGCAGTGTGCATTTGAACATCTGCTTTCAAAACTAACATGTGACTGATGCGTGGCTGTTTACACCCACTTTAAATGAGCCACCTGTTTGTGCACAGACACACTTTCACATCTGCGGTCTAACTAGAACAGATTTCAGAATCACAGACCTCCTCCTACCGCACAGATCCCCATCTGGTGACTTGGCCACTCCAAATCAAAGAGAATATTTCATGTACAGTCATGTGCCGGACTGAGACAGAGATGTTGGGTACCTTGATGGGCAGCATCTTGGAACAGGAGCACTCATTAATGTGTGGCGACATGTTTAATCTGATGTAATGATCTTGTGTGGAGAGCTACAGTGGTTGCATGTGAGGGAGTGTGTCAGTGTGTATCAATATGGGCTCGTTCAGATGAATCACAATCAAGAAACCCTGCTGCCAACCGAGGCTGATGTGACGACTGGAAAAAAAGGGCCCTTCAGGACAAGACTGGCATGACTATTCATCCTCACTGCTTTAATTTGAGTATTTCTCACACACAGCTCCCATTATTCCTGTTATGGGAGAGGATATTGTCCAAAGCGATCATTGTCAGGGATTGATCTGTGTCATTTGCAAGCCTATTGATCCTATTTCACAGTTGAAAATGTCCTTAGTGACTTTCTCGTACGGTCTCCCCTCTCACTCTGATGTGCTTAGTCTGGTGGCGTCCCACTTTTCAGTGACTCTCTCCATCGATCAACACTATTTGTCTACTTTCTCCAGCCAGTGACGGGTCAATACTTGGACCTTCGGGCTCCGCCCCACCTCCAATCTCCCTCTAGGCAAACAAGTATTAATGGTGCCAGGTGAGGGGATAATGAGGCGCCCAGACATAGACTCACCGAGGTCGGGGAGTGGCAGAGACATACAGAGCTCTCATTGTCACAGCGTAATGAGAGACGGACATGGACGTCCTGGACTAACCCCGCAGAGTTTGGAAAATAATACCTTTCTGTCTTGAATAAAGGCATCACCTGTCCAGATGGTGTTCTGGCCAACAACCACTGGAGCCACCACGCTCCCCTGTGGTGTGCACGGCCACCTACTCAAAGGTCAAACTCATAGATAAATAAATCTACTGTATGAGTGGAAGATGTATCAGCCGAGGGAGAAAAAATAAAGTTAGAGGCTTCAATTCATCCAGGACACCTGCAGCAGAAAACAAGAATCTCAAAGGTCAGCAGCGTTTAGATCAAAAGCAGAACTGGTCAGCGGTAAAATGATAAAATGAGGGCCATCGTCAAGACAAATTGACCCTCTGCTTCAATCTTTAGAGCTTTAAACTCAATCAAAAACCGCTCTCTCCGAAAAACTCCGGCTCCGGGGGGTAAGCGGCCGCATACATCTCTTTCACTTGAGTATGGAGACCAGTGGAGCCGAATGCTGGGCAGCAAATTCATCCACTGCGATAGCTGCTCAGGCAAACCCCTGTGACCTCAAAATAGCAAGGACCCCATTAATCAAGTGCAGGAGTGGGCCGGTCGATGGGCTGACGTCCGGCATCCATCTCCATGCAGTCTAAATTTGGGAGATAACGAAGGATGAGGCTGATGGCGGAGAACATTAAAATGGGCTGCGCTGCTTTTGCCAGAGCAGAAGTATTAATCAAACACAGATAATACGTTGTGGCGACAGCTTTTCAATCAACAGGCAAACTTTATTTTTTAATCTGCAGCTCCTCTTTTCTGCTCATTTTCCTCGGTGGTAACTGATGCTGGAGGATGGCATTTGGATATAATCAATCGTTTTGCACCACAAACGACAAAGAATCTCTCTCTAAAGCATTACGCCGGTGAACTTAACACAACCACACTCTTCAACTGGGCTGGGCCCGTCTTAACATATGCTTGCAAACACCTTCATCATATCAACTTTATGAGGAGATAATATTTCAGTGTTGTGTTCACTGCCCCCCCCCCCCCGAGTGGCCCCAAAAAAAGTGTGCAAGTTTAAAAAGCATTACTTCACAAATACCGTAGAAGTAAATCATTTAAAAAACACCGTCATTGGATATAATCCAGGGTTTCTGCAGTAAAAAACAAACAATGCAACCAGTCCACCAGAAAAAAAAGGGGCATCATTGCTGCTTTTAATCTCAACTCACTGAAAAGGTTCTTTTCCAATTTCCAACGACTGCTTGGCTCTTCTGCTCTGTGATCAACTAATTGGATTTCCTGTGCAAGCGTCTGTAGAATAGTGCTCTTTTGTTTGTCTGTTCAGCCATAGTGCCTTCCTCAAGCAATTTACATATCTATATCTATATCTAACTTCCTGTTCATGAAAGGAAGGGTGTAAAGGTTTCAGATTTCAAAATCTGACATCCCCACTTCTACATCTAACTTTTTACAAAGAAAAATACACCACGACGCAAATAAATTACATGTATCTACATATAACCTTGCTGGCATCGATGCCCACAAACCATCGAATCCTCAATGGAGGGTTTGTGTGTGTATGTAAAGTTTATGAGCATAAACACACCAGTAAGGTGAGAAAGAAATGCCTTGGAGGCCCGTACAGTATTTACTGTGAATATCTGTCAATATCTCGAGATCCACCACAAGGCCAAATACACCAGTGTTTCCCAGAGGAGCAGGAAGCCTCGGGCAAGACCACAAATGCACGAAAAGCAGAGAAAAAACAACAACAACAACTGGGCACAAGATGGCTGTCAGAAAAACAAGAGTTAAAGTGAAACTGGATGATTCGCAAAATAATCCCCCACCTCCCCCATTGCTGTTTCAAACACTGGGCTTCTTTTCCACCTCTGGTATTGTGACAATACATCCAAACATGGAATAATCTTCCAAAAGATTAACACAACATTTCGGTCAAGAGAGAAATTAATCACACAGCTCACACAGCTGATGATAGAATGTCTCATAACCTGCCCATGAAGGCAACACATATTTCAGCTGGTAAAACCTGCATCGGAGAAATACTACCACTTAAATTCCATTCAGGTCTTTAGTGGCAGACTGGGAGTTCAGTCATTGAAAATGCGATAATGCTGTGATGAATGACCTCTGGGTGACGTGACAATGACCTGCAGGGGAACACTAAAGGCTTCGCAGAGATTCCATAACTCCAACACTGATAAAATGTCATGAAAATATACAGAGGACTACAAGGAGGACTAAGGGATGAGGCGTTAACGATTCTCAGCAGATCTCTGATGTAACAAGGAACATGACTGAGTGTCAGCATCTCTAATGGCAGCCACTATAAACCTAAAAGATCATCAATCACCTTATATCATACAATCTGCCGGTCACTGCACAACCCGTAGGAGAAAAATAGTTGGAATGGAAATGGTTCCATTGTATGTCACTTTTAGCAGATTTCTCATTAAAACCATTCAAATAATCTGGATTCAGTGTTTCGTTCTCCACTCGAGTTACTATAAAACCATCGGTCCAGCATCACCCCACCTCACCCAGTCATAATCTCTTCAGAGATCGTGGTGATAGTGTCACATCCAGTTTTCTAAACATAGCCTCACAGAAACAGCTGACCAGCATGTACGATCCCTGATCCAGTTAGGGCGAAACATGAGAAAAAAAACAGACATCAACCATTCACATTTATAGTATTTACACTTTTATTTCTAAACTAAAATAGCTGTTGGGGGGACCGTTTGGTGGAGCATGAAACAGTTGCTATGTAGATTCAAGTTCCTGTAAATAAAGATACAAGAATATGTCAAACCTCTTTTTTTTGGGAAATATGGGCAAAATAGTCGTTATTTAAAAAGGATTCCAACAACCGCAGATTTTTCACTTTTATTGTCAAGTGCAACACACACACTAGCCACGTCTCATAGTGTCATGTCATTAAGCGCCTGTCACTTGGCACCCGCAGCACACACCAAACACATAGTACAGACAAAAGTCATGAAGTCAGTAAAGTAGCTGGAATTGTTGCTTTTCTGAGGGGTTGATGCACTTTGATACCGGAAAATTGGACAGTGGTGTTTGCTGAGTTGATGTGCGTCAACCCGCAATGGTGCACATCAAGATGCTAGTGGTCTGCAGCCATGCTACCGGCACAGCGGAGCTAAACGCTAATGTTGGCATGCTAACATGCCGATGTCAAGCAGGTACACAGTTTACCACGTTTACCGTCTTCATTCAACATTTTAGCGTGCTAACATTTGCTAATTAGCACAAAACACAAAGTACAGCTGAGGCTGATGGGAATGTCACAAACCAAAGGACTGGACAGTGTGTGTGTGTGTGTGTGTGTGTGTGGGTGTGTGTGTGTGTGTGTGTGTTGACTGATTCTGGTCTGGCGTCACGACATCAAACGGCGGTTTCTCGGTTGAAAAAGCGATTATGCAATGAGCGCCGCGGGGGGGAACTAATAACAACAAAGGCGACCGCTATAGACAGCATAGATGCTGCTATCGAAACAGATGACGGCATAGACGGCACGTCTTCTCAATATCTTCCGACATTGTAAGCTTGGTTTTACTTCGCTCTTCAACCCCCTGCAAAACCAGTATGTTGACATATGATATCAGACAAGCAGGTGTCACTACACAAGAAACAATGAGTACGGGAAGTGATTTATTTATTTATTTTTACAAGTGCTGCCGCAGCAAAACACGAAGCCTCCACCGCAGCAGGCAGAAGACAAAATGACACAGCTTCAATTTTCGCCTCCCATTTGTCTTTTTGCCAACAACGGCGCCATCAGCTACCTTTTGTTTCCTCAAATGACAGCGTACAGATTCTACACACACACACACACACACTGAGTCATCCGAGCACTTGTATCACTCTGACATGCACTGTTCATTAAGCGGGTGGTTGGAAAGTACAAATCAGCACATTTCCACTCACGCCACTGCAAACATTTATTTCTCCCTTTATATTTCGCTGCATGCAGAGATGATAAAACACAATTACTGAACAAACCTCACAATAAGGGACTTGGGAGTGTTTCCGATACACTGCTCTGTGGCTCTCTCTTCTCCTCCATCATTTCATTACATTGTGTGGGCCCCTTGTAAACTGTATGCGTAGGCCCTTTCGTCACGATTCGCTGCAGAAGGAGAAACGTACACAATGGCTTTTTGAAGCATATTCAGCCCCGAGCCATGACACCAGGTTGGAGATTTACATTATTAAATCCCAATATGACCAGGTGAGACCCAGCCCCTGGTTCATCCCTTTGCTCCCGATTCATGGAGGTGAATAAAGGGCAATTAGGACAAACAACGGCTGACGAAGATGAATAGGCGGACAAAACAAAGAGGAGGGAGGCGTCAGCGAAGTGCTGACAGGCCGATGCATACCTTCCCGCCATCCACAACCTTTAGCCACATCGCCACACAAAGGTGGAGGGCGGCCATTGTCCAAAGAGGAGCTCACCCACGGCCTCTGCTAACTCGACTGCAACAACACTCGACGAGGTCTTCGGCACCGCTCTGGCTCTTGCGGCATCGAGGCGGTGAGAGGGATGAGAAGTGATTGATGGCGGTCTAACCGCTCCATTGATCTCTCTGGCTCGGCCGACAGCAGATATTAGCGGCCAAGGAAGCACATGCACCTGATTGCATGCCACCGCTCATGGGAAAACCATTTTCTGTGGAGTCCTGTGGAAAAGCAGTACACTTCCTGTTCAGTCGCAGAGTGGTGAACAGCACATTCTTTGGCGGGCCCTCAGTGTCTCTGTTAAAGGGATTTGTTATACCGTTTTTACAGAGTGGGTACGCTTCAGACCGATGCGTGCGACTGAGAGAGCTGCTCGGTTTTTGTGGAAACAATAATTGAGGTGCCAGATAATCACGCTCACTGTTTTCTGGAAAAACTGTTGACTTTTCGGTTCAAGGTAATTTGAACTTCAAGCCACCGTGGTGTAACACAGAAATCAGAAATCAAAAGCAGCAAGGAAGAAGCACATAAAAAAAAGAAAAAAAAAGCATTCCAATATTTCAGAGTGACAGAAAAATGTTCTGGTGAAAGGTTACACAGAGAGACATTTTATAGTGCAAGATTGGTTTTTAATAACCAGGCAAATTCTTCAAATGAGGGGCATTCACTAGGTCAGGCAGATAAAACGCATAAATACAGGAGCTGGTTGGCTGTTTTTGTTACAGTAACAATAACAACCTCACAGTAAATTACAACCGGGCTCAAGCCACGAGCCATGATGAGAGACAGCCCCAGCGAGCCAAATGGAAAGATGATATAAATCTGAGATGCTAAATCTATTCACTTTAGAATGCACAAGTTGGAAATTATGAGACGTTTTTTGGTTAAAGGGTGTGGGGAGGATGAGGTCGGAGATGGAGGTATTTTCCATCCATTAGTGGCATAGCATGAGATACACACATAATTCACTTTCCACATCTTCACCCAATTAACTAATCGCATCATAATCGAGCGAGCTCTGGCTGGATGCTTCACGTCGGTGAGAAGTTATCGAGCCCCGAGAGCCAAGCAAAGCTCTTCTCATTCTCACACACACACACACACACACACACACACACACACACACACACACACACACACACACACACAGAGACATCCAGCAGGGAGCTGCATATTGTAAGCTAAAATTATATGAATGAAAACAGTTGATGCGACAAAATGGACCGTTTCCAAACACATTCTGGCAGACGTTAGGCTTCTCAGATGAAGTATTTTTAAAAGCAGAAAATATGAATTAATAATTAATAATGCCCGGCGTTGTCGGCATTGACGCTTCTTTGCAGGTTTTGAAACCAAAGAAAAAAGCACACCGATGTAACAAGGGGAGAGAAAGAAAAAAAGAGGTAGGTGTGTAGTTGTTTCTGTAAGTTGACTTACAGAAATAACAACAACCCTTATTTTTTTTTGTAATTATCATATTTCCGGGCGCAGGGTTAAAAGACCATTAAAAGATCATTGCGCATCATTTGTCAGTGACTTCCAAAACGGTTACAAATCACCCTTGGGAAAAAAAGACGCTGTGGTTGATGTTTGGCACAAAACGGACTTGTTTGGAGAACGATCGCGGTCACAGGGTCAGGGCTGATTGTCGGGAGGGGAACAGGGAATGGACAGTGAGCTCCTGTGTCAAAGTCCGAGTCATTTTGTTGACCCATTCAAACACCGTGGCGTCTCTATAACAATGTGACACCTCACCTTCTTTTGACAGACACGAGGCATCATTTCCACGACCGCCGGAGGCCTTTGTCAATTGAATGTTAACATTTCGTTGCTTTTGGGAATTCGCTGAAACGACGGATGCTGCCGTTTTTTCTTGGATTCATGTCTCGACACAGGATGGGTGTTCGTTTTGAGAAGATGGCGGTTTGAGATGATTCAAGCCACAAAATTAAAAAAAAAAGAAAAAAAAGAAAAAGATCTTTATAGAGAATGTACTTCCGAGAAGAAGAAAAAAAAAAAAAGAGTAGAGAAGCATCTTTATAGTTCCATATGTTCCATGCCAACATCTAATCTAATAATAATAATAAATATCTTTGTCCTCTGTCCACAATAAGTTGGAGATTTTCTTATATTTTTTTCTTTTATCTCGCTCTGGAGGCTCTTTCAACCTGTGTCTCTGTTTAGTTCAGAATCTGATTAGTTCGGCCTCTTACTCCCTGTGAAGCTGAACAAAGTGCTTGGTCGCACAAAACCATGGAAGCAAAAGTAGTTTTTGATCAAATTAATCAGGATCAAAAGGAAGAAAAAAGCCGGAGGAGAGGATGCAGAGTCGGGACGACTTCTTTGTGGGCTGTGTTTGGGAAATGGCCGCCCAGCAGAGAACCATTTCAAACAGTAACAGAGAGGAGGCCAGGCTGCTGAAGGCTTGGTAACGCTACATTTGATACAGAATGGCCTTTTGTCCCGATGACAATGACATTCTCGTTCCCATCTCCTGTATCATTGACCTTGAATTGAGAATCAAACATCCATTCAGCCAGTCTGACCGCTCTCAGTTTCATAACCAAACAGCCCTCAAAGCAGATATTTGACAACAATGTTCACTAATAGACGTATTTGCAGAAGAACAAAGACGCCATGTCTGGACGGCCAGTTATGCAAACAGGTGCCACAAAAGCTGCATTCAGACTTTTGACTTTCTTTTGTTTCTTGTCCTCAGTTTCACTTTCAGAGGAGAAAATAATGCATTGGGGAATAAAACAATTAGCAACGATTGCTTTCAGCAAACAACAGAGCAACAAAGTCGTGTACTCGTGCAAAGAGGGCATCAATAATAATGCAGTGGACAGAACAAATGGATTTGCCCACAGTGCTTTGACAGATGTGAGAAGGTCTTCATCCCGAAGAGACTGGCTCCCTTCCATCACACCTAATGCATCTTTTAGAAAGGTAGCTCAGCTGGCACGTGTGTGTATCACTGACACAACTTCTCATTTCTTACTTTCTCTTTTCCTTTGTCTCTCTGTTGTTTCCTTGCTGCAGTTTAAGATGCTGAATCACGCCAGCGAAGATTTCGATTCGTCTGAAGACCGCTTATTATGCTTAATTACTCCCACTGATTGGCTGTTGTCCCCTGTCAGGCCCAGCGGCTGCATGTTTGTGGGCAAATATATATATATATATATATATAAATATATATATAAATATATATATATATATGTGTGTGTGTGCTGGGTGCAACTACCAGCAACATCATGTCACTTCACATTGCATGCAAAGTTGTATTTAGGCTCATGTGTTTGTGTTCACATTTACACAGCCACCACACGCGCTGTGTTACTCCAGGCCGCACTTTGAGAAGTTGGATATTGATTTTCACAACAACGGAGTGCCAACACAAACTGTTTGGAGTTGTTCCCCATCCCCATCGCTAAAATAAAATCTCATCTAGCTGGCTGTGAGCTCCATGTCCCCATCCTGCCTCGTTCATGTTCAAACTACCGCTTTTTATTTTCATCCTGGTTCAGCTGTTAGCTGTAGTCTGTTTCAAAGGAGCAAACAGTTTGAGACGCAAATTAAATCTATATCACTTGACGAACATTGCACATTCGTTTTCCTCCATCTGATAATGACAGCATAGTCTCTTCCCTGCAGCAAGTGTTAAAGCCCCTGTGTCCAAGCAGCAGTGTGTAGAGTGGGGCATCACTGATTACACTACTTTTGCGCTACTTTCACCAAAATAACCGCAGAAATACAGCTAGGCATTATAAAATGGAGGAGGGTAATGTTGTTTCATAGCAGGTAATCAAAGGCTATACCGGGTCTGACTTTGCAGCCATCAAATTTCCTGAAGAGGAAATTCTTCAAGGTGGCGCACTGGCGGAAGAGGCACTGTGAGGATGAATTCTTAAAAAAAATAAATACAATAAGCACTTAATTTCGGGGTGGTAACACGTAACCTGAGTAATAATATTACTGAAATCCTATTAACAACGCGTTATACTACTTTGTTAATGCTAAAATAACATATTACCCCCAGACACTGCCAACCAGTGGCCACTTGGCTCGGGCCTCTGGCAGTTCAACTACTTCACACTACAGTACAAGTGTAAGAGAGTTTACATCTGGAAGCCATTGCCCCACAATGTCATTATCAAATTACCAGGCTGAAAACACAGTGGTGTTAGCCTGCTAGCAAGCTGCTGTTGTAGGCTGGAGAGTGAGAAGTTGCCAGCATTACTCTCAGCTACTGTATCAGATAGATACATGTGGGCCCTTTGGTTTAGGATCCTGGTCTGCACTGGTGTATGTCAGGGAGGACCTGGATTACTTAGAGGAAAATTATGCTTTGAGGATATTTTATTCTTTTTACACTTTTTAAGTTAAGTACGGAGCTGGTGTCAGATCGTGGTTAGCTTAGCTTAGCATGAAGACTGAAACTGGGGGAACTGCTAGTATGGCTCTTTCCAAAGTGAAGTTACCAACAAAGAGTTACATCATGTAAGTCCAACTAAAACCACTATCTGAGGTGTTGGCAGGCTAGCCCTGCTTCCAGTCTTTATGCTAAGCTAGGTTTGCCGGTTCTGGCTCCATATTTTTTACTCCATTTTTTACTTAGCTTCTCTCATTAATTTATTTAGAAAGCAAAAAAAAAAAAATTTTTTAAAGGATAATTCTGGTTTATTACAACCTGGGTTTCATTTTCGTAGTTTTGGCCATCGTTTCTATCGATTATGAAACAGTGCACTCATTAAAGTAATTAATCCCCCAGATGATGTCATTAGTCCATGCCCAAGACTTCTGATGGAACGCCCCTATCAGCAGAGCGGTATCATTTCTCTGTGCCTTCCAAAACTATTACAAATCACTGTTGTAAAATAAATCTGTTTTATGATGTGACAACGCTGTCGTTTGGTTTGGTTCAGGCACAAAACCGACTTGGGTAGGTTTGGGAAAGGTCATGGTTTGGGTTAAAATAAGCACTTTGTTAAGGTCAGGGGAAAATTGTAGTTTGGGTTAAAATGACAACTTCGCTGAGGTTAGGGGAGCTTCGTCCTCTTGGTTACAATAATAAACATGTGGTTAAAGTTAGGGGCGTTGACTGTCAAGAAACAGCAGTCTTGTGTTTAAGTTCCGCGTTTTGTTGACCCATCATCCACCCCGACCTCCTCCCTGTGTGGACTTTGTTGCTCTACTGTATAATAACGTCACCTTCTTTTGCTGAAGTGGCAGGAGTTAGCTATCAGCTATCTTAGAAATAACCACCCTGTGGCTGTACACTGGCCGAAGCCTTCATTTGAAGCTTTCAAATCTCTCTGTTTGTTTGTCAAACTGGCGGTGCCGCCATTAAAAATTGCCAAACAGCATGCTACAGTGTACGGGAGACTGCAGACGAAGGCATCGTGGCTCATAGTAATTCACTGACCAGGCAGTTTGGGTGTGTGTGAGCGGTTGCTCCTCTCCGTCTGCACACAAGTGTAGACTGTGTACTTTGAGATGCAGCTTTTTCTGTGTTGTTAGTCTGATGATCAAGCAGCACAACGATGTTCTTTATGACGTTCCCTATGCTTTAAATGAACTGGTATGATCCATGATGGGACGCTGAAGCACACTATAGCATATACTGACCTGATGATGGTGCTAGATGAAAAGTCAGAGGATCACCAGAGTTATTACAAATAATCTTGGGAAGAACATGAATGTCTGTGCCAAACTGTGCTGTCCCATCAATGAGTTTCAAGCTGAACCAAAACCTTTCAACCCAACGGTGGTGCTAACGGACAACAGACAAGGGGATCGCAAAAGTCATTAGGATTTATCTTCTGGTGGCCATGAATAACTACCAAATTTCATGGTAGTCCAACAAATATTTGTCGAGATTTAGAGCAAAAATGGTGAACTGCCATCCCTGCTGTGACTCCCCTGGAGCATTATTTCACTTTTATTATACTTTTATCTTTATTTATTGTGAAGAGACTTTGAGAACTGACAGAATGAAATAAGGAAACCTGCCATCTCCTGGTGGAGTTAGTTTGAGAAATGGACATTTTCTTTCATTGATGTGAATGAATGCCTTGTGTCTGCAGCAGTGGAACTGTAAGGGAAGATCTGATTTATGATCAGACTGAATACAGCCACAAGAGTGACGATCATCGCTGTAAATGCTTTGTAAACAAATGATGTCTGTACTGTGTGAAATATGAAATGAACCTTCACTAAAGCAGACCAAGTCAGCGCACATCCACACACAAATGCATACCGTCACAGCACCTGCCTGAAGAGGACCTCTCAGAAAGACTTATAATGACGTGCAAGGGGGGTCTGCACCAGTGTGGAAACTGTGTTATACAATCCCATCTGCTCTTAGGGCAAACAGGTCAGACACACACAGTAGCTGAATGCCTGTCTGAGAACTCGGAGCCATTAGACACACAGACCTTTGCGCAAACTCGACGTGAGGCATCAAAATGGACCCGCAGCAAACAACAGAGACAAGAGGGTGAAATCCCGTGTCTCAATCCCTCAACAAACGCGGGCTGTGGAAATGAATCGCTGTGAAAATCCGCCTCTAGTCAAGTGAGCGCAGAAAGACATCTGGTCCTGATTACACTACTCGCTGACAGCA
Source organism: Enoplosus armatus (assembly GCF_043641665.1). Classification (NCBI taxonomy): domain Eukaryota; kingdom Metazoa; phylum Chordata; class Actinopteri; order Centrarchiformes; family Enoplosidae; genus Enoplosus; species Enoplosus armatus. The sequence continues at coordinate 7,221,462 of NC_092181.1, read as the reverse complement.
GGATGTCTCCTCTCCTCTTTTTGTCTCTGCTTCATCAGTCCTCCTCTATCTGCTGTTTCAGTACGCCCTCCGCTTTTCTCAGCATCACTCTGTCTCCGTCTCGTTCGTCTTTCCTCTCTCTCCCGCTCTGTCTCCGTTTGCTCTGGCTCGTGTCCAGGAGTTCTGCTAATCCCTTGGCGCTGTCTGCAGCTCTGCAGCGCTAGACGCAGAAGTTTAGGAGGTAATAAGAGAGGGGTCTTAGCTCTCCAGCTAGACGAGGCCTGTGGTGGTTCCGCTGCTGGGGGATGGTGACCGCCCTGTCACCTGGACTCGCCCGCCTGGACTCACTGATCCCCCTCACTGCTTTGGCTTATTTACGGCCCTAAAGGCTCGGCAAAGGACAGACAGAGTCAGTACAGCGACAGCACCGGCAGGGTGACACAAGGTCACTCCAACGCTGCAGTGTGACAGTTGGAATCTTTGTGGCTTTATTTTGCAGCTGACATCACAATATTACATATAGGAGACTATACTGTACTTTACATGCTGTATTTCGCCTTATTTCACCAACTCCTCTTGGTGGGGGGGGGGGGGGGGGGTTGAAAAGGGGGGGCTACTGCATGAGGTGTTCTTAAAACAACTGGAGGTTAGTTCAGCTCATGGAGGCAATTATGGTACTTTAAAACCCTCAGCGTCCGACTGCCGCAATTTGCTTCAAGACTTATACTCCTCCGTGGAGTCATAACTCAGTCAAATCTGAACACACAGACAGGATACACATCTTTTTAGATTCAGCGTGACTTACACCTTTCGAGGATATCACTGTCTCTCTCTCTCTCTCTCTCTCTCTCTCTCTCTCTCTCTCTCTCTCTCTCTCTCTCTCTCTCTCTCTCTATATATATATATATATATATATATATATATATATATATATATATATATATATATATATATAGAAAAAAAAGATATCTCTTTTGACTTCAGAACTTGACTGAGATTCATCCTGCTTTTATTTTTTCTTCAGTATCAAGTGTAACCCAGTGATAGTTGTCTGTGCATCCATGGATACATTGCAAACAGGACCCACTATTGGCCAATTCGGCATACTTTCAATGGAACCAATTTGCCAAAATGTAAACAATAATTGGGGTTTAAAAAAAACGGCTCACGTTGTAGCCCACAGTGCAACAGTGTAATTACACTTCCTGGGACCCCATCAACAATGGGGGGTGGAGGGGTGGATGATGATGACGGGGGGGGGGGGGGGGGGGGGGGGGGGGTCGTGTCAGACTTTGAAAACCTTATGAACGTCTTACATTAACCCCAACGGAAAAAACAACAAGAAAAGCAAGCCTGTGAAAAGAGATCATCGTGGAGTGGGAGAGCTTTATGCTAATTTGTACGAAATGTAAGGAGGATAGAGATGGAAGAGATGTTTAGAAACTTCAGCATTGATTAGTGCAGAAGATAAAAAGGGACATTACGACAAGCCGAAATGTGTCCAAACGCCTTAATAGCCCTGCCCAACACAAACAAATGTACTACAAACACACATACTGTATATGCACACACACACAGGCCCACTGACCAGTGTGTTGACCGTGTTAAATAATTCAGGAGCAGCTGAAATTCTTTCTATCGTTACATTGTTTTAATCTGCAAAGTGACAAAAACATTTCTCTCTGAAAAGTGCCTCTGTGCCACAGAGAGGCTGGAAAGGGGATTTTAAGAGGGTAAGGGCTTTAAATCCTTAATGAGCATCCGTCATGCTGACTGTATAACGGGTAGAAGTATCTGTGTTTTCTTCCTGCTAAAGTGTCTGGAAATAAAGATCTGACAGCAGATCAGGCTGATTGGCCAAAGTGCTTTCTGCTGTAAAGACAATTCTTGCCATCATTCATCAGGAAAAGACTCCACTCTGTGTGCGCGCTGCACTTTTGTTAAAAAAAGAAACATTGTTTTAGACGGAACAAAAGGCTCCACAGTCAAATGTTAGCTTAAAAAGCAAAACACTGGACTGAAACAGTAGAGGCAGCAGATGGGTAACGGAGAAGCAGCCTGGGGGCTTGTTCTGACCACTAGATGAAAGAAAAAAAAAACTTCTTTGATTAGCTATTCCTTTACATATGTATTTTCCAGGCATTACTGCCTTGTATCATTAATCTAAAGTATTGTTGTCTTTGAACACAGACCACTGACTGAATTACTTCTTATTGTTGCTGTCATGGTTTCTGCTCCGCACACTCGGGCTGCTATGGGTAAGGTTTGCCAGTTAAGAGTCAAACAGCACGATGTAAAGTGGGTGTGGGGGTGCGGGGGTCCCGTCCCTCCGGTGGCGCTCCACATCGCCGCTCCAGACAGCATGAACTCACCAGAACAGCATGGTAAGCTCATGAGACGCAGGCCATAGCGGCTTTGGAAAACCTATCCCCTGACATTTTCCATTCATAAAATTCCTGGAATTGAGATGAAGGAGGGAAAATAAATCAGGCTGCAGCCTGGTGTCTGTCTTTTTTCATGTATGTTTTTTTTTCTCATGTTGCTGTGATTGGCAGAATGAGGGTTTAGCCATATGTTTCCTCCTGCTACCATTCTCCACAGCCTCCTTTTGTTTTTCCTATTGACATTAAATAGACATAAAGAAGGGATTTGCTGAGTGTGCCTTCCAAGTGAAGTGGTTAGAAATGAGAGGCTTTTACAACATGGAAAGGTCTTCATTACTCTGCATATTACCAAGAGCCATCTATTGATGGAAAGTTCCGCATCCCCACGCTTTAAAAAACAAAACAAAAAAAACATGACTATAATTTCAAAAATGCCTCTTTAATCTCCATCTCTCCCAAATACCCTTGGTTTTGTTTTAGTTCTTAAACACTCTAAGTCTCTATGATGTACAGTATGTGTACCACATTGTGGCCTGTTTGGTTTTCATATTTATTGAACAAAATTGGTGAGCTGGATTGAATGAAGCAATTCAATTCCCTTTTCTAATCTGCAATTCTTTGAGGTGGTTTTCCATTCAGTAATTAAGGGCCCTCCCACTAACATACCACCCCTGCTGCGGCAATAGCTGCGCTCTGTAAAGATAAAAGGATTAACTTTGAAGTAAATGTAAAAAAAAAAAAAAAGAAAAAAGAAATCTGTCAATTCATCAGGCAAACAGAAGCAATCCTTTTCTTCTGATCCCTCGGAAACCAGACCAATCAGGCTAACGCCGAAAAGCCGATGAACTGCCCTGTCGCTGCAGACATCGCACTGAGCCCAGAGCAGATGACCCGGGTTAAGGTCGGAAAACATGTGTCACGTCACTGCATGCTAAATAATCCTACTGCGTGTAAGACGTCTTTTTTAAGATTATTTTTTGGGGCATTTTTTACCTTTATTAGACACGGTGAAGAGGCAGACAGGAAATGGGGGAGAGAGAGAGGGGGGGGGTATGACATGCAACAAAGGCCATGTGGCCATTTGGAGGCGCTCCGTGAAAGCTTCTTTTTATGGCTGATTGCGCCTGAGGCGCCATGGCAAGCCGATCCTCAAGCGTAGCCAGTCATGACCTCTGGATAAATTGAATTAATCACCTCGTTCATTAGTTTATCCATCACTTCATACAACAGCTTTGCTTCATGGAGTCCCTCTTCATCCCTCCACTCATTTCTTTTCATTGCTGATCTGGTGCCAAAAAGGTGGGCTGCTCGAGGGACATGTGCATGCACATGCAAATGAGGATGCAAAAATCAAAGCTGTGTATAAACATCTGCGTGCCCACATGTGCGTGCTGGCACAAAAGAACGCACAGATATTCACACGCCGCGCTCAATCCTGACACAATACACTGAGTTCAATTGAGGCGCACGACACAGTGAACCTAGAAATCGCGGCGTCTCTGACGGTCGAGCTCCGTGAGCGGTCCATTTTTGAGCAAAAGAAATCAAATCAAGTTTATTCTAGAGCCAGTTCAACCAGAGTGCTCCACAGAGGCCGTTTAAATGAAATGAAATGGATTGGACTGATTCCGAATGCTTCGATACCGTGCCCTACATTTAAAATAGACATTTATAGATTTAAGTGTTTTGTAATGTAGTTACATTTATTCTTGCGGCTGTAAGTAAAATTAAGTTTTATTGCTATTATACTATTATTATTATGTTCTCAGAAACAGCTAAGTGGTCTCAGCTGCATATTAAAAGGAAAGAAAAAAACCAATCCTGAGCGCCCCTACTGTATTGGCCTCCAGTGCAACCAAATCCCGACCGAGCTCACACTCATTTGTCTTCTTTGCGCCGTGCTACTCCCCAGCAAAAATAAAATAAGTACAAAGGTTCAGAATCCTGCAGCAGGGTTTAAAAATGTACAGTGATCCAAGAAACTTTCACTTTTTATTTACTTTTAAAGTACATAATAATAGAAAAAGGTACGTATGATGGATTGTCCACCCCCCTTTAGGGAGGGGATTAAATGCTCTATCAAAGCATAATTTTAGAACACGATATGGATATATGTGGTGATATAATACATTTTCAGGAAAATCTATTGAAATTGTTCATGGGTTTTTAATAAACAATCAACAGAGATATCTGCTTTTGGCTATTCCAGTAAATACCTGAAAACGCAAATTTTTTAATGCAAAAGTTGTAGTTAAAAAAAAGAGTCCTTAAAACTTTCCCTACAGAGGCATAATAACGGATAGTTACCATGGTATAAACAGTATGGCAAAGTTTCTGACGCTGGATGAAGGTTTATTAGTATATCAGTATCGTCATATTGCCCATCCCTGACCCCCTTTATTTTTTCCACTCCATAAGCATTGCAACATTTGTGCAAAAATAATACGTGTGGTGAGACTGTGAAGTGACTTTTTGACTGCTTTTTGTAAAAGACCCTCTGTTGGCTTTGGGTTTTTTGTTATTTTTTTTGTCCCTCCAAATGTGCCGTGAGCGCTGTCGAGCAAGGTGTTGGTAATTTGGGAAAAGCGAGACTGCAGGACCACCACAGCCTGCGGAAAGGTCGCAGTCATCAGCTATTTCCTCTTTACTTCCATATTTCCACACACGCTCTCTTCTGTGTGACTCATGTGGACTTGTGGTATGTGACGTCCTTTGCTGCACACCGCTGCTAATTGGGATTAGCATATTACCCACCAAAACAATGCTGCGGTGATACGAGTCTGCCGGGTCCGGTGGCCTTTATTCACCACAGACCCAATAATCCCCCTGTCTCTGGGAGCAAAGCTCATTAAATCTCGCGGAATGGAGCCCATTATGACTGCCCGCCGGCTCTGGCACCTCCTGCAAATCCTATCATGGCACAAATATGGAGCTGTGGCTAGCGCGGGGGGCTAGTGGACGGCTAATCACAGCCCCGGTGTTTGGACTAGCCGATTAGCACTCCTCACTGATCCCTGATCCCCCGGGATTAAACCCAAACAGCAGCCCGGTCGGAGGACTGTCAGGACCAAATAGAAACGCACAAGTATGTCCGCTCACACACACACACACACACACACACACACACACACACACACACACGCACGCACAGATTCATATATAAAACACAAGCTCATGAGCAACAAGCTTGTCCTTCAGGTTTGCCTCCAGATTTGTTAAAGTTAATTGGGAGTCAAGAAACACTACACTGGAGGGTAAAAGCAGCATAAAATGCAACATCATCATCATCAAGTGAAATGATTCAACATCTTACGTCAAAAAAAAGGTTGTTAGTTGCGTTAACAAGTGACTTTTATGGCACCACACTGAGCCGTTTACCGTTTTACTCCAGGTCTCTCTTATCAACTCATGTTCGTCTGTACGGGTTAGGCTGTGGCAATTTCTTTATTGTGCCTTTCTTTTAAGACCTTTTATTCTGTTTTTGTCTTTTATTGTCCTTCACTGTGTGTTTTTATCGTGCACTCCTTTTGTGAAGTGTCGAAACCAAAACGTCCCTTATGGGACAGTAAAGTTTGAATTACAGTTAGAATCGGAGCATTTGATCCGCATAACAGCGTTCAGGGAGACTCTGACGGGAAACAGGACACAAGAAATGACCTTCGTGCTGTTGCTTTAACATAGCAACACCGACTGCATGTCTGAATGGGTTTTACTTGATCTCTGACTGTTGCCAAAGCAGTAAGACATGACGAATTAGAACTATGTCGTTTGTTTTAACGAATTAGGTCTCAGAATTGACGTGGTTCTGTTACTTCGCTGTGCCTCCGCTACCTCGTAAACAGCCTACCTTTATCCATCACTTTCACCTCTATGGTGTTGAATCCAAATTGCGTCAACACAAATTGTATCTGACAAGCTAGGGAGAGAAGACCGAGCTGTAAAACAACCAGTAATTCTGTCATGAAATGAAACGTTTGACCACTGTAATTGTACTTGTGGTGTCTAGTAAAACCATGAGGGGTTGGGCACGTTGTGTGCATGACACGAAAATATTAAACAAACCAATCAAAACTACACATCGCCAGTATACATCATAGGATACAATAACGCTTTGATGCTGTTGGCTGGTTCAAAAACCGCCACAAGCCCCTGTACTGATGGAAGGCTGCATGTTCTCATAATCTCTGCGTGAGTCCAATGTGAGTCTCCCGCAGGGAAAATCACATAATAATGACATTGTAATTACATAACAGAAAATGCCTTGTCAAGCAATTAAAGTGCCGTACACAAAAGAGAGCTCACGTCTTCCCTTTTTGTCGCTGTTCGAGAAAGTAAACCTGCAGCTATGACACAACATGAAGAAACACAGCATATAATGTCATGTAATCAACAGGTTCTAAGACTCTGGCTCATTCTATCCTCCACAATATGAATCATACTGTACGTGCACATATATGTGCATGTCTGTGAGTAAGGATGGGATATTTATGTACATTTCCCCGATATGGAAATTACCAGTATGTTCAGGCACCCAAACACTGGAGGCGTTAGCTGTTACTCCAGATGGAGTGAACATTTATTGCTTTATTTCATGGCCGACATCTTGAGAACTGTAAGGAGGATTCAGCCGATTCAGAGAGCGTGGCTGCATTTGCATTCAGCTCTTCAAAGAAAAAGAAAAGCAGTCCATCGCTTGGTCCGTAATGTCTCTCTACATGTAAGACCGAGCCAGTAAACAATCTGCGTGCTGCATTAGTTATTTTCTCTTTGGTTCAACTGATTTTCAAGATGGATCAATAACATTAGAAAGCTGTCTCAATCCTGTTAGCTGCTGGTACAGTGCATTAAATAGCTTGAAGCAGAATAGCATGGTATCTCTGCTGAATATATATCAGGTCATGATACCCATGGACCGTCTTTAAAGCTGTTAGGGAGGAGAACATCTGAGGCCGTGAACTGAGGCCTTGAGGTTGTGGCCCCATTCTACACTCCACCCTCAAAAAACCCTGATGCTTAATTAAGAACTGGAAGTACTCTTGAGATGCTGAAGAAGGTAAGGAACTGACTAATAAACTTAGTATTACGCTATTTCTTATTTTAGGATACCACTTACTGTCAGGATGAAGAGGAGACGTTGGGTCGCAAACCAAACCTCCCAACAAAGCTACAGACTACATCTGAATTCAAACACGTCACAATGCTTCAGATGTTTTACCCAAGCCCCGGCAGGGTCGGAGAGTAGCAACGCCGGTAATTCTACTCCATTCTTCCATTCGTCCTAACCTTTGCCTCCTGTCAATGCCAGAATGCCATTGGACACAGGGCATGGAGGTCAGCGTATCTGGGGGGTCAATTTAGTTGAACTTTAGCCCAAAACCTGTTGGAAAACAGGTCGGAAGGCCAGTGCGCACTAAATGGCTTGCACAGCTGTTTAGAAGAATACGGCTGCACTCCTCATTGAGAGTAACGCGTGGCTCTGCATACTGTAATGTCTCATGGGCATGAGATATCCTAATGTAATCTCCTTACAACTATATTCTTAAGGTGCGCGACCTAATTCAGCTTAGACTGGAGCACATTCTGGTGTGCCAGGATTTTCACGAGCCACATCTGCTCAACTGTGGCCGCAAGCCACAGCTAGAAAGCCTGAATAAGGAGAAGGGAATGACAGAGGGGAATGCTATCAGTAACCCAACTCTACCTTCCTTGACACACCGTAGAAGCCTTCAGATCAATCAGGCCATGTCAGTAATGAGTTATTGATAGACTGCGTACAGCCAGGTCAGATATACTACAGTATCTTTACATGGCAAGGCATCTCAACTCTTGTGTAACAGCATCTTGTTGACGCAATCCATCACTATCAGTCATGCCTCAGTGGTAACAGCTTGTTCAGTCAGAAGACTATCTGACTTCTAAAACCTTTGAGCCTGTGCAGTAAATGGTGTGAAGAATGCTAGTTGTTTACTGAAAGTCCAACAACCAGCGATACGAGAAAAGAAACGATTATACTTGGTGTCAAATCCAAGCCAAAACCTGTAAATGGTTGGCGAGTCACGAGTGGGGAGGAAACACTACATGGTGACTCAGGGGGCAGAGATCCATCTGTCACGTCTCTCCATTTTCAACAGATTGAAACACTGAGGAGCGCTAAGTCATCCCACAGGGCCGACGGCTCGTCTCTTTTCTATCTGTTCTGGCGAGCAGAATGTTCAAGCATGTGGAGTTTTTAAGGAACATAAGGAGATTTCTCTCGATTGGACACAATCCGTGCAGTCCGTGGCGCCGGTGTGTGTAGCCAGTATGCACTCCTCAAGTTTGTTTTCGGAAAGATGTTGGCCTTTCAAACAAATGACACCCACGTAGAGGACGGCATCAATGCAATTTCCCGACGCTGGTTTAACTACATGCACAGGATGATGAGACCCTGGCGTGGTGCTGGATGAACTGTAGGGTTGAAAGGTCACATATGGTGCGCAGTATATGAGATAACATTAGCCGGTTCTAATTTTAAAACAAATGACAACACAATAATGTCCTCATTACTCACTTTCAGTCCATTTTGTGGACGCTGGCCAATCCTGTTTCCAGGCTGCTCCGGCTGAAGACGGGACCCTAAATAGCATCACACCCTGGTGTCTATGATGGAAGAGGAAGGGTAGAGGAAGGAGCCAAGGAAATGAGGCCAATTTCCCCCGTGGGGCCCCAGTAACCAGGAGTGGCCAAACAGGTCCCACGTGGAGGAGCCATTAGACTACCACGTAATGGAAGCTCGGACCCAACCACTTCCGCCCCGGTGTTCCCCAAGGGTGTGTTCCTGGACCCTTTGAGTTTCTGTCTGGGTGCCTTCCTCTCAGTTAGTCTTTCTGCACTTCAATGCATTTAGCCTATTTGGCTCTGCATGTCTGTCTGCTCCTGAGTAACCTCATCATGCTGCTAGATTAAAAAGGCTAAACAAACAGTATGCTTTGTAACGGACAGGAGTTCAAGTTGGAGTGATGGCCTCAGGCTGGGGAGAAAAAAAACGTGAAAAAAAAAAAACACTGGAAGTGAAACGCTACAGAGGGGCTACTGTGCAGGAAGAGAGGATGCTTTGGCCAGACGACTGGGGCCACTGAGGGAGGCTCGCTGTGTTTCCAGTAGCAGTAAAAGGGAGCAGGCCGGAGCTGCAAGTATAAAGTGTGCAGCGCAGTTGAAGAATTTCCGTCCCGGCGTGAGTGTGAGTGTGAGTGTGAGTGTGAGAGAGAGAGAGAGAGAGAGAGAGAGAGAGAGAGAGAGAGAGAGAGAGAGAGAGAGAGAGAGAGAGAGAGAGAGAGAGAGAGAGAGAGAGAGAGAGGCTAGTGTCTGCCAGCAAGAGCAGCACTCTCTTTTTCCACAAGGGAGAAGTTATGGCGTGATTTGCATGTCATACAAACCACTCCATTTGGCGGGAAATTGGTGTGTGTGTGTGCGGCTCCACATATGTGAGCGAGAGGCCATCTAGTTAGTGAGATCTACACACACAATGACACGTGCGCGCAGGCACGCGCACATCATTCAGTTTCCCACCTCAAGAAGTGTGCCATCACGCTGGGCACGGTGGTAGGAAGGCTGCAATTCAAAAAACCAGCACTTGACATATTCAGCCACAGAGTCCAAACTGCTACGGAAATCATGCACATACCACGGTCAATCAAACACTAATAATAGCTTTGCCTCGGCTCAAAATTACAGTTCGGAAGGTTCATTTTGTGTCAGTCAGCTCTGATGTCTTTATTTCATATCTGCACGGCTGACCGCCGCAGGTAATTGGATGCTCGCAAGTGCATCCGTGACCTTATTGGTTGTATTTCAACATCACACCTCAGTCGCTTTCCGGCACGCACTGCAGTCACCGCGCAGGGGCGCACCGGTAATCAGGTAGGCACGTCTAGTGTCACAACAGCAAGTGTCTGAGGGCCGTCATCACGCTCCAGATTCTATTAGCTACACTAATATGGCCGCTAATGAGAAGGCATTACGGAGGCCAAAAATAACCTGGCAGGCTGGTGAGGCTGGGTGCCGTCGGCTGTAAGAATATATGGACTGTGGCCGCGGCCAGCTCCGCTCTCCCTCTCCTGTTCGCCGGGCCTCATTATCACACAATCACGCCTCGCTGGCTACGAGGCTGCCTCTGTCTGCCTGGCCGCCAGTGGGAGGGAAAGGAGAGAAAGGGTTTCAGACAAACAGAAAGAGAGAGCAGGACTGAGAGGATGAAGGTAAAAGTGAGAGTGGTAAAAAGTGCGGAGATGAAGGCCAAGGAGGTCAAAGCAATGAGAAAAGTGAGACACAAGAGGCTCAACTCACGAGCGGAGGGACTACGTTAAAAAAATATACGCTGGAAAGCCAGAGGAGAAGGTAAAGGAGAGGGTAACTGAGACGGAGGCCAAGAGAGAGTGAGGGGGTGCAAGAGTTCGTGGACGACCGTGGCAATGTTTCTCTTTTTCCTCCCCCCTCCTTATTTTCCGTCTGAGTTACACGGTCATTTGGCGGCACTGGCTGAGACCACCGGCGTGTTTCCACTTGGCCGTCTGGTCGTCTGCCTGCCTGTTTATCTGTCTGTTTGTCTGCCTGACTACAGGTTCTCACTGCCTTCCTGGTCGTCCACTCAATTTCTCTTCCTGTCTGTCTTTCATCTGGCCTGACTGCTTGGCTGGCTGACAGATTCTCACTGCGATCAACATAGGAAAGCAGAGCCCTTGTTTCCTGACTCTCCACCACAGAGTCAGGACTTCTGGGGGGCTGAGCTGGGTGAAGCAAAGAACACACACACACACACACACACAGGTCATTTGAAACAGCCCGACACATGTAATGCATATGGAATATCGCTGTGCATTTTCGGAGATGCAGAGAGTCTCTCTGTCTCCTCCTCTCTTTCAGGATGAGCTTTCTGAGTAATGTACTTGCTAAAAGGAAAAAAAATAGTTTTGGACGGTCTGTCTGCAACTAAGGTTTAGGTTCAGTGTCATTTTGAACAATCTGAATCCAGTACATCACTTCTGAGACCTTTGTAAGCCCTTATTGAACAAATTCAGCTTTACCTTTCAACATTTGCAAGGGACAACATTAATAAATAAGTAGAGTTCAAAGATTCAACTGAGATCTGGAATCGCATATCGCTCACTGAGTAGGCAGAAACTCGACAGCTTTCAGTGATAGCCTAATTAATGTCCATTATGTGGAGCTGAAAATTATATGACATGTCGATTAAATGTCTAAATCGGACACATTGCGTACTTACTTATCTTACTTTTCTTTAACTGTTTTCTCCAAATACTAATGGTCCATTTGACTATTAATACGTCTAAATTATTGATGTGTATACAAGTTTAAGTGAAATTGGCGTGATGGAATCAGCAGGATCGTTTCACTACTGAGAACCCTGCTGCTTAAATAAGGAGGGATAAACATTTGCTATTTGCTACGTATGTTCTGAGGTATCATAAGAAATGTGTTAGCATCAGAACATAGGAGATCTGAGCATTTCGTCAACCTGGAACCAGATCTGGAAGTGAATCCAACACTAACTGCAACAACTCCTAATCCCGTCTCACCCACTTCTTAAGCGTTTTCGAAAGCAACTGAAGAGTAAGCTTGATGTTTCGTATTGTCGGACCACATAAAGCAGCATTCTGCCTCCAGCTTTCGTCTGGCAGACCTGCTCGGAAGCTGAATGTCACTGTTGTGTGTGTATCATGTGTACATACATTATCTGCTCCGCAAGAACACATTGACAGCGGAGAGCTTACATTTGTTTGACATGCAGACACACAAACACAAAAACGCACCCGAAGGCGACATTCATTTTGAGGCCTGTGTGCATGTATGTTTCTTGCATGTGTAGCAGCATGCCTCTTCAGGTAGCGTGTTTTCCTCTGAGTAAACGGAGCAAATACAGTAACTGCCGCCGAAGCAATACATTGTAAAAACCCCAGGCTATGAGCCTGTCGCACATTCTTTCAATGTAAGGTGTTTGGTTTAGTTATTTAAAGAGACACCTTAAAAAACAGCCAAGTGGAGCACACAACACAAACGTCTGATGGAAAAAAGTGAGTAAAAGTTGCCGTCCACATGGAGCCAGCTTTGCTGCGTCTCCATTAATAGTTATGTTTTGGATTTTGAGAAGGAGGGAGACTGATGCCAGGTCAGAACAGGCATGTTTCCACACCTAGTATTCAACACCCAAAACTCTTAAGCATCTGGAAACACTACCCAAATCCCAAATTTAGCTTATGGCCTCATTACCATCACAAACAGAACAAAATTTAAACTCTGACATCCAGACAGAAAAGTATTTTGTGAATGGTTCACCATGCATCATATTGGTTTTATTGAACCAACAATCCATTCAAAAGTATATTTTTGCATTATATTTGGCATCGGATGCAGTTTAATGTGACTTTTTGGTTCCACAGCATTTCCATTAGCCAACATTCTGGCTGAGCGGAAAATGAGAGACAGAGAGAGACACGCAAAAGAAAAATCTGCAGCTGTTTTTTTGTTGTTGTTTTTTTTAATAGTGGAAAATAACAACAGCACCCAAAATCAACCACAGAGCATAACAGTTTACAACCGCCAGAGAGGCGTTAAGGGAGGGTCAAAAAGGTAATGAGGGCATGGTCAACAGTGCTCTGGACACATGTGGGGGTTTGTAACTGAAAAGCTCACTCTGTGATTCAGATTTGGTCAAAGGCCTGATAATATGAAGACAAAACGTGTTTGAGGAATGTGCCCCATGCTCACATTCGTCACATTTTCAAACACCAGGGTGAACTTTGATGCCTGATGGAAGGTTACTTTCCCTTCCTCCCCCCCGCTCCACTCCCTGCCATTTGTATTTCACTTCTCCACATTCTCCATCATCTTGATATACTATTTTTATTTCCACTTCCCCACTCTGTCACAAGGCTCGCAGCAGCAGATGATGGAGAGAACATAATAAGGAGAAATGGAGGCATAAGTGAGGAAGATCACAGTGATGGGAGCAGGTGGCGGTTAACACAGTGAGCACTGTGGCTTCACGGTGTGATTAGAGCTGACAGCTCGCCAGTCCTCTCCATTTACTCCACTGTTAGCCAGTACAGAATACGCCCTTAGTACCGCAATGATCACAAATGCGTCCTTTATGATACAGAAATGGCAATAGGACAAAAAACAATCACTATTGATTAATTATCAAAGCAGAAATCCATACCATTCCATTTGTTAGCATTCTTGAACTACAGATGGTGGCGTATATGGTGCCTTTTTACGTCATCTGACGTTGGTGTTACGGTGTCAGTATGCTTGAAATGAACTAGGTTGTGCGATGTGTCGTCTGAGCACATCTAAAGGCAAAAGTGTTTATAGCTGTTCCAAATAGCCTTACTCAAAAGGAGCCTGCTGTCCCTAGAGACGTGAGGTGAGACACGGCGACTTCTGGAAGACATTCATGGTGCTGCATTTGGTTGTACAAACCAAAAGTGTTGGAAGTTAGCTGTGTGAAGAATGAAAAAAAAAATCAAAAATCAAATCCGACCGATCGCTGCGAAAGGCAGGAATGATTGAGAATTGTCTGTTTCGGAAAGTTACAAAAATTGTTGGACATTTGTTGTTTCAGACGCTGTTAGATGATTCAACAAGCACTTTGAGGCATACTGAGGCCTTTAAGCTGCCAGTATGCTTCTACAGAAGGTTAAACAGCTTCAGAACCCCCCCCCCACACACACACCCACTTGGCGTTATGATTGGTCAGCTGTGCGGAGGACAGAGGAGCCAGGGTTGGAACTTCTCTCTCAGCTCTTCTTTTTCATTCTTTACACAGCTATTTCTGTCGCCTTCTCATGTGAACAACGGAGGGCCTTCCAGGAGAGACTGTTTGTCTCTGACAGTAAAGAAAAGGGCCTGTACTGTGGCTTTAACATCCCTTTGAATTCAAACGAATTTCCTGTTACTGCAGCTAAAATGCAACCTTTACCACCGCTTCCCAGTTGTTGTTGCACTTTAATATTTTACTCCAGGTAACCTTGCATCCTGCAGGTATGCTTAAAGTACCGTATTAATAAGTCCTATAATCCCGACATGAGCAAAGGTCATCACCGTGTCTCATGCTGACGTCAGACAGCCCATGACATTTAAATCTGGCAACAACTGTGCCACTTCTAGTGTTTTTAGACTTAAGCTCATGATCCAGTGTTTGTTTGTGTCACAACGTGATCTTTCAGTGACCCTCTGGGCTTGCATGGTGTCGGGCCACCTGAGCTGCGCCAAAGCTGCCATGTTGAAAAAGCAAGGCAGGAAAAACAGTTACGGATGGTCAGAAAAACAGAGAGAAAAGAGAAAACAAAGCAAAAGGAGACGTCAAGGACTATTTTAAAAGACGAGTCGGATTAGTTTGGGTCGGGCTAAAAGTGCAGCTTGGTTAACTTAGTCTTAAGAGGAGAATGATATCTGGTGCAGGAAGTGGATCACTGGGGCTGTTTTGGTTGGGTGCTTTGAGTTAAAACAGATATGCTACTGAAATATCTGCAACAGCGGTAGCCGAGAACAGCTTGTTTTAATTGTCTCCGAAGTGGAACAGCTGGCTGCGACTACTGGGCCTCACAGCATAACACAGAGAGAGCGAGAGAGCGAGAGAGAGAGAGAGAGACAGACACACAGAGAGGGACTGGCAAATCCACTGCCAGGGGTTGAGGCTCAGGCCAAAACTTTCATTCTGCTATTCGGAACTTAAGCGTTTGTCCTTATTGACATTAAGATGACTTAGGCCTCCATAACAAATTCGATACACATTCCACTGGGTGTGTGATTCAGTGAAAAACACTGAGCTGAACACAACAACCATTTACAGCGGAGAGTCATCTATAGATCTGCTAAAACAACACAAACACAATAAAAAATGTGTTTACACACTGGAGAGGCTGAACTCATTTCCTCTTGCGCCCGTTTGCTCACACCATTTTCTGGGCGCTTTCCACTGCGCTGCAACATCTGCAGGCACGGCATGGCGGTGCAGTGGTCAGCGCTGGGGACGCGGGACGTAGAGCAGAGCAAAAGCAGGTCCGTGGTCTGCTCCCTGGCTCCCCCCGTCCACATTTCGAAAGTGTTCTTGAACCCTGCGTCGCTCCCGAGGCCAGCACCTCGTACCGGGGTGTGAACGGGAGAATGAGAGCAAACTGTAAACTGGTTAAGGTCTCAGTAATTATGCTACTGAGAGATAAGTAATGCCATCTCTGTGGAATCACGGTGAGAGCTGCTCCCTCTTCAGCTTTAATTATGCTAATAAACTATCTTAAGTGTTGGTTATGGAGTGGTTTCAGGGCTCCAGACTGACTTTTTTCACCACCGCCCTGTAAAACAATTTCAACCAATCTGGCCCAAAATCAAAATGTTGTTTCTTTACTTTGTTAGCATCATCTACAGTTGTTAGTTGTTAGTGGCATAATAAAAACACCGTGAGGAAACACATAACTTAATGACTTTGAATGAAATTAAATATTTATTTTGCTACATTCAAAGAAATAGGTTTAAAACAAAACCCATCACATCTTTAAGCATATATGTGAGACATACATTCTATATGCAGTTTACATATTTTGTCATATCAGATTAATGTATGGGATTGTTCCCTGCGGACAAATATATCATATTCCTCATCAGGCTGCATCCAGAAGACGTCTGAATCAGTAACATTCTGTGTTGTTTGCTCGGTCAGCTCTGTTAGCTGTAAACACACCGCTGGACTAACAGCTAACTTGCTCTCCTCCTGCCGATTTCAACACGTGGTTCACAATGTAAGCATTATAAGGGAAAATACAATATGCTCACACACAGCCAGAGTAGCGCCTGGCTAAAGTTGGCTAGAGCCTGTGACTATAGCGACGGCATGGGAAGACGCGCTCCGTTGTCATTTGCTTAGCGGTAAGTTATACATAAGAACATACATACAAAACTCCTGTTAGCCCCGAGACCTGGGTGCTTTCTTACGGCCGCTCATTTCCTAACTCCTAAAAAGGTCAAACTCATCACATAGCCGTCGCAAGCCAAGAGGCAAAAAGCGGCCTTTTCTTCCTCTGTGCCACACTGTGGTCTTTGTTATCAGCGGCTCACAGCAGCTGCATGAGGTGCCACGGCTCATTCCACACATTGGCTTTCACACGTGAAACGAATTTTTCACTTAAATGGCCCTTCTTTTGAAAGCACGTGCTGTGATCTGGTGCACTTCGTGGTGCAGATAAAAGAGGTTTTTCTTAAACTGTCAAAACTGGCGTTGATTACAATCTGCAGAAAATAATCACAATCGCAATATTGGTCAGACAAATTGAGCTATTTTCCACAAATGGTTTATTTTCACAGTACTGTATGCAGTGTGTAACACCAGGGAGGAGGACTGAGGAGACAGATAGTAAGACAGTATAAGGAACACACAAAGACGGTGGGACATTGTACGTGGAAAACAGAGAGAGAGCTTTGCTGTAAATACTAGTAACTGCTAGAGGCATCTGAACATAACATGCAACTGACAGAGTCACAGAGATTGTCAAACAAAATGACATCACTAACAGAGGACCAGCAGGAGCCAATGAGATGCTTGGAAGAATCTCCACCCTCGCGATGGGGAGAGAGGACGACAGCACCAGAGTCTGCTGGATGTTTCCACTTCCTGTTCTCACAAAGTGATGCTGGGAAGCAACGCTGGATCAATCGAGGACACTTTGTTTTCCCTCTATACTGCAATAAATCCTGTGCGCACTGTGGCCCTCAGCATTTATGAACATTACAGGCGGCCATTAGAGCTGCTGCAAATAGGACACAGCATTTGAAAACCTAATGAAAGAGGAAGCAAAAATACATACAACTTACTTTACCTCCTGCTACGTCTGAGATACATCTCCATGTTTACAACGCCGAAGAACCTAAGTGATAAAACTCTGTCAAATATAAACCAGCAGAAAACAAATTATGTTCTTGCAACGAGGCACTTCCACTGAGTATTTAACCTGATATATTGCACCAATATGCTGGTGAGACCAACGGCCTCTCCATTCCCCCAGTCATGAATATTCAAATGAGATGTTCAATTTGTGTTGGGGAGATTATTGGAATGTGGGATTCTCCCTAAAGCCTGGTTGAAACCGTGTTATGCACTAGACTGAACGACTTGCTGAGATACCAAGTCTTAAATTAAAGTGGGATCTCCTCCCTGCTCCCTTAGAAAAAAAAAAAAAATTGAGTCAGCCCGTTGGCATTTTAAGCCTCTGGCAAAATCCAATACGTCTGCTGAGTAAGACTTTCTGAATTCTGCTCGGCCTGACGGAGCTTTACGCAACTGCTGAAGTCTGAACTTTGTGAGAAACAAAAAAAAACAAAAAAATACCTGGGGAGGTGAAACTGAAGCAAAAATGTCTCGAGTCTTTTCAAAATGTTTCTCTAATGTAAGAATTGCAGTAAGCTTTGTGAGGGAGGGCAGCATGACAGTTCGTCATGTTTCATGTATTCTTGATGTGGGAAATGTGAGATACCAACAGCAGCCGTGTGATCACATAATCGGAAACAGCTTAGCTCTATCTTTAACTGGACTTCCTGCAGTGCTTGTTGTTGGCCTCATTTAGTTTATGTGCAGCACCAAGTGCAGCGCAGCCAAGAACCATTGCAACATCTAACAAAAAGCGTTATAGGACCCCCCCCCCACACAGACACACACAATGTCATCGTCCATTGTGAGGTTTTACTGTAGACATTGTCACATGCCAATTTGGTAGACATCGCCCAACCCTACCCTATATTCATCTCAAGCATATCTTGGTCAGGACACACTTCATGCCTGACACTCATGAGTATAAAGCAGCATCAGACTGGGGCGAGGACAATGGACGTTCATCACTGGACTCTTCGGGGGAACGGTCTGCACAATGTCAGCATTTTTTTGTCCCTGACGCTCCATGCCTGTTGGATCGGGACATTACCGGGGAAAGATCATCTAGTCTGAATAAGCTGAGACCTTTATTCAGAAAAAAATAAAATTGTATTTCACACACACTCTTTTAGTCTTGGAAACACTCAAAATGTTCTGCTCTAAATGTGTTTCTAAAAAGAAAAACACATATTCAAAAGGTCCATCCACAAAGTCAAGGAAACTTCTCAAATCCACTGATAAAAACATATAAACACACTATAAAATAGTGCTAAATACAGGCAACATATGAATGTATTCTGTTTTAATAGAATCCTGGGAATACTTCAAAATATGACAATAATTCATGTCACCTTACAACACCCTTGCTGTGCTGTCCAATCCCCCTGAGGGACAGAGAAAGTGAACTATTTGACAGGTAAACCTCAGCCTAACACAGCGGAGCATGACGTGCTGCGCAGCAAATGTTCCTCATCCTCCGTAATCCCTGAGAAGCTAGTTAGTCGGCCACATGAGCAACTGCACAGCCCATCACGTGCACTCGTATCAGCGGTTTCCTGCGGATGGATCAGGTCAAACGTATCAGGGCTTCCTGAACAGCTGCCATGTTCTGGAAAATCAAAGCTAAGACAATGACAGAGCAGCGAGCGGTGGGTTCATTTCATTTGAGCTCAGTGTGATTGCGATATTTTCAAGTGACTCGTTTGAATAAACATTTTTTTTGCATCGTACATCTGCCATGTGTCTCGACGCTTGCTGCATCAGCTGCGTTAATGAGCTGTGAGGCCACGCAGCGCCTCACAACAGCATGCATCTCCATGTAACTGACTTAACACACACACGCACACACTGCTGGGTCGGCAGGTGAAGGATCTGCAGCCACATGAGCAGTGACACATGAGAGTTCTCTCATCTGGAAACTTCCCGCATTGGAATCGCGACACTCACACAAACACGCTCCAAAATTCCCCCGCACATGCACGTGCACATGCACATGCACACGCACACTGCAGCTCACAGTGAGATGTGAGCGCTAATAACCTGTGCTTGTGACTCACCAGCACCCAGACATGCTGCGCTTCAATTTGAGAGACCATTAAAAAAAAGGCAACAGCAGCCGTTCCCTGCACCCTGGAAGACTTCTGATTTATTACATCTCATGTGTGGCTGGCCTCTACGCGTGTGTAGGCATCCAACTGGTTATTTAGCGGGTTTACATTCGTACATGTCAGTTACTTAGAGGTCTCTTCTCCCGCTTCACTTCAACACAGAGCCCTGCACCGCTGCTGGTCACACACACATCTATCTCGCTCACAGCCCTTCCAGTGACTCACTGCCCTCCGGCCGAGGACGAGGGTCTTGTGCATTTATTACCAGTTGTACAAGACGCCTACGCTCTGACTGAGGTGCAGCAGAGTGAGAGCAAGACAGCCAGAGAGAGATAGAAGAAGAAGAAAAGACAGCGGGAGTAGAAGCAAAGAGAAGGTAAACCCTGAGATACCAGAAGAGGAGCTCGAAGACAGAGCCATGCAATAAGTGAAAAGTGTTAAGGCGCTCTCTGTGAGTGGCGGTTCAGCTGAGGTGAACCTCTCCTGCTCCTGAGAGCTGGGGGAAAAGAAAGAAAGGAAGAATAGGCTCGGGGGCAACTCGCAGAGAAGATGCGTGCAGAGGCACCGCAGCGAGGCTCTGTGGCGAATGGAAAAGCTCATTTTCCTGAAAATGAAGCGATGCCCCGGAGATAGACCATTATACTGAACAGTGTTGCCGCGCATGTCGCGGGAGGGAACAAGGGCCAACCTGGCACAGCGCAGCCTTTATGTTGAAAGCTGTGACGCATGCAGAGTGACGGCGTCATCCAGCGACATCTACAAAGGCGTAAATCAGACGGAGAGCGGGGCAGCATGTAGGACGCAGGCACTTTGTAATTCTGAGTGTGATGAGGTGGTTTGTTATGTTGTCATTAGAAAGTCAGCCAGACAACTGAGAATGAACATGCAATCGATATCTCATTTTAAAGTCCGTTCATGGATGAGGGCACAATGATTGGCGGCTAACATATGGACTTCATACAACAATGGAAGCTGCTCCCATTTTCAAAAAGTAGTAAGAAAGTAAAAAGTAAAAGTACTCATTGTGCAGAACTCCTTTCACTGTGTTATATTACTGTGTAATATATTATTCTGTTTTTATGCGAAGGAAAAGCGGAGCATTTTAATGTTGTAGTTTGCCAATGTGGAGCAAATTCAGATGCTTTGCTTACTGGGTAGATAAGTAGTATAGTACTGAATCATATCATACACACTTCTTATTAGTATTTTTATGTAAGAAGTAACTTCAAGTGTCAAATAAATGTAGTGGGGTAAAACATTTCCCTCTGAAAAGAAATGGAATAGAAGCATAACGTAGCATATAATGGAAATACTCAAGTACAAGTATGTCAAAATTGTACTGAAATACAGTACTTGAGTAAATGTACACACACACCCACATACTGTACTGCACTATTCATCTCTGGCCCCCTGTTCCTCACATTCAAAGGAAACCCTGAATAGAAAATGTTACTTATCTTTAATTAGATTAGATGGCTTTAATTCGATTCTTTCCCAATCAGCCGTAAAATATCAAAATATCAAACTGCAGTCGGTTTGAACACAGGGCCCTTTCTGTAGCGCGGTGGATGGTGCACGCCCAAGTGTAATCATATTTCAAAAGGTGCACTGTGTTAGGGCCAGACAGGTCTTGCTGTGTTACGGTGGACTACTAATAGAAGACAAGTCAGACATACAGAGATGCACCATTTCCCCTCCAGCAGCAAGTAACATGCGACTACTTCAAACTGGGTTAAGCCTGTTGTGTTGAAGAGGAGCTGATTTCATACATGTGGCGTTAATACCACTATTATCACCTCCGACATGGAGGATACATTCACTCTCCTGTTGTTGGCTGCAGCTTCAGGATAAACCAGAAGCCTTTCTTAATACCCATGATTATCTTCGTTGTGTTTTGACGCAGATCCAAATCCAAATGTGTTTTGGCACAGGTGAATGTGCGGCAGCGGACTACACCTCCGTGCTCTGTACTCTGGTATGTCTTCTTCTGTGGTCTTGTAACCGTTACAGTGAACAAGGAGAAACTTACTGAGATATAAATACCTGGACCTCTATAACTCACAGCCCGCAGTATAAGAGGGATACTATCATGAACAAGCTGTAGAGACGGGCTCTTCAGTTCAGGGGAATGCATAAATAAATAACACATAAAAAAGGCTCCTGAATCCAGGGCTTGATATTGCTATACTGCAACATGTTTTCAGCCTCGCCCTCTAATAGAATCCACTATGGGCACTAAGAAGTCATCAGCAACTGAAGTCAACATGGGAAGTCATTATTCAATTCAAAGCCAACTCTACGCAAGCGTCTTTCTATTAAGTGTGAATTACTCTTGAGATGTTGCCATCACACCCAGGCAGCTGTAGGCTATCATCATAAAATCATCACCATTTTGACAGGTGTAGCTACGTACAATGGGGCGCATTGCATTGTGGGAATGTTAGCAGAAGGTTGTATACATGCCATGGACACAACTTTTCTTGGTTCCATTGTGGGATTTGTGAGGGCACTATATAGAGGACACATTTACACACTCAAAACAGGGAATATAATGCCCTGTATAGTGAATAGGCAGTGATTTCAGACACAGACAGGTCTCTGTTGCTGTGGAATTATTTGCTATTATTCCCGTAAAAAAACAAAAACATAAACAGTCCTGTTAATGAACAGAGCCGTGCTTAAACCAGTCAACACAAACTGCACCCTCACCTAACTCCCATTCACCATTGCTCATTACTAACGATTTGGGATTTGCAACAGTAGTGCTGATAGTGTATGCGGAGGCCCAGCAGCCTTGGTTCAGGGTTGCCAAGGTTAATCTATGTGGGCTGAATGTTAGAAACAGACAAAATGTTCTGATAAACAAAAAGGCACAGAGTCTCTGTTAGCGCTGGCACTTGGCGTTAAAATCCAATTGAGTTACTCAATCTTGCTAAGCGCCTCTGCACTGTGTGCTTTCCAGAAGACATGCACATGATGAAGTGCAGGGCTGTCGCTCTTTCCTTCCAAGAACCCAGACTGGGTTGAAAAGCTGAAAGTGAAGTTCACTGGTTGCAGGAAGACTTCCTGTCTTGACTTTAGTTTTTGGAAATTCTATTTAAAATATAAAAACACTACTTTCATTCATATTCATACTTCCGTACACTCACACACTGTCCCTTTGGGTCCGTCTTCTGTCCCAATTACTATATGGAACTGCTTATGCTACACAACACTATACTATACTACTATCGTACAATACAGTTAATTATAGCTGTTTCTATGCTGTGCACATTAGGAAAAACTTCATCATATGTTCTATTTTCAGATTGACATAAATAGGACATTAGCCTGGTATAGTTGGTTACAGATTACATAACCATGTTTTGATTTGCCTGCAAAACACAGTGATGATATGATATGAATGTGACTCATATGTCAAATCGTCTGTGCCACCGACAGGAGGGGAGTCATTGTTTTAGGTTTCCTCAGCATAGTATGATGTGGGCCTACATTGTCACAACAACAACAACAACAACAACCTAAAACGCGTTGGACGTGTTGGATTGAGTCAAAGGAAAATTGTTCATTACTGTCATAAAAATGCAATGACATTACTTTACACAGTACCCGGTCAAAAAAAAAAAAAGTAATCTAATAACTCATAACTACATTCTAAAATGTTCGCTTCATATGTCTTTGCTGTTGCAATCAGAATTTGTCTGAAAAGCACAACAGCATGTGCCCGCAATACTTGACGTTTTGGGAAAATGCACGTTTCTTTCCGAGAGTCAGGTGAGGAGACTGATACCACTCTCGGGGAAACAGCTAGCCCGGCCCTGTCAAGTTCAAAAAAACAAGCCACGAAAACAGCATCGACGTGAGCGGTGCTGGTGGGTTTGAATGAATTTGAATGTTGGACAGAGTAGGGCTAGCTGTTTCCCCTTGCTCCCACTCTTTGTGCTAGGCTAAACTAACCCCCTTTTGGACCCGGCTCGATACTGTACGCAGAGACACAAGATACAAATCTTAAATTGGAAAGAAGGTGAAAAAACAAATTTCCGAAAGTGTTGAACAAATGTTAATTCCATTCATTTCTCCCTTCGTCACTGCCGTCCTGTCTTAGCCTGTTTAGCGGGGATTAAGGCCTTCAAACCATTATCTGTGACCAGAGCAGAAGTCTATCTTACATTAATATTTACATGAACAGAAATAAGAAACAGAAACAGTAAGAGCGTCTTCACTTATGCACTTATGGACTGCATCACTGCCCACCACCACCAGCGTCATAATGTCAACAAACCGGATTTCAGCGGCCTAAAATGTCAGTGCTGCATCTTCCAGTGGATTGGATAGTTTCTTCTATAATGCTTTCTCAGCTGCTGTATGCTCAGCAGTTAGGCTATCAGTATGTTAGGACAGAGAGGTAAATCCCTTTTCTTTTTTTTTTTTTTTTAATAAAAACGTGAGTGAGCTGAGCTTAGCAGAGCATCCATTTGCAGCCTGGATCAAAGCTGAGGCAGAATGCCCCTCCAGCCTGAGGTCTAACAGCTCCTCGGAACGTGAAAGGGCCTATTTAGCACCTCAGATGTTGTTCAACAGATAGCAGCTTCTGTCCCACTATACAGAATTTCAATAGCTATTCAATAGTGCTTCTCTCTCAGGTCCAATCAAGCGGGCTGAGAAGCTGCAGAGGCTGCACTTAAGCAAATCCACATGTTGGCTGAGTGGCACGCACAATGCATTTGTTTTGCTCTCTGTCACACGTTCACTGACACCTTCCATTTTGCTCCCTCATCTTCCTGAATACTGCCAATTACCGAGCAGTGGAAGGAGAGGAGAGGGACGAGCACACTTGCGGCGAGTAGGATGAAAAGATGAATCGCAGCATGAGGACTGAATTATTTGCGTGGTTATTTGCATGTCGGTCATGCCTCCATGTGCATCTTTTTTTCAGTTTTTTTTTTTGCGTTGGCCTTTAAATAATTTGCATAAACAGGCCTGGCGCTATTGGTTCAAATCAGTTGCCTCCCGGCATATAGCAGCTGTCATTCTAACTGAGACTTTAATGCCACCAAAGCACATTTCAGCTCGCATTTCTCATTTCCATGTGCCTCGCAGTGAGCTGCAGGGATCAGTACGTATGGCCATGCGTACTTGAATGACATGAACATGGAGCTGAAGACATTTCTGTGAGCGTTTAAGTGGGCCTGTAAGCTGGCTCTACCACCTGTGCCCATATATGCATGTATGTGTTGGTGTCGTTGGCGATGACATATCACTGCTGAAGGGTGTCACCCCATTCACAGCAGACAGCGACATCCTCACTGCAGGAAAGTAGAGGCGCCGCTGCTTTTCCCCCACAATCTCAGGGTCCGAGCAGACGGCACTCAAAGAGACTCCAGCAAGGCAGCATGATCCTCTAAATGTGTTATTTCAACAATAGAAAAGGTTTGTGGATGCATCTGGATTGAGCCGGTTGAAAGCATGTGTGTCCGGGACTTCCGCTTGCCGAGCCGGCTGACTTCCTGCTGGCTCCCCACACACATGGCACACTGCACAAATTCATTACTCTTTGTATTGTGAATTTTTAAGCTATGAAGATTTGTTAAACTTTCTCGGAATGTAGAAAATCTATCCATGTGTATGACATCTCCTCAGTATAAAGTAAATGGTATCAGCCAGTGGAGGGAAATATGCACCAATGTGCGTGTGCAGCGCAACATGGACGCCAACCAGGAAGAGAACAACTCTTTTGGCGTACGTACAGGGTGAGCAACTTTAATTGGAATGAATGGACACCATCTTGGAACATGATATGCAGCTCTCTTAATAAATCCACGGTCATGAGCCAAAAGTAAATTGGTTTATAAATGGTGGTGGCACTATCAGCATAAGAATCTAATGAGGTCTTCCTTGGCCCATAACTTCTCACCAGATTTCAGTGAAATGTGTTCATCAGATTTTGAGATATCCTGCTAACTAACAAACAGACTGAACCAAAAGATAACCTCCTTTATGAAGACACGTCTGCTACTCAATAATAATCCAACTAAAAAGACCAAAATAATATTTTTTTACAGTGTAAAAAGGGTTACCTGCCTTTGTGAAGCACTTTGTGCTCTATATATAAAGTTTATAATTATTATCATTAAAACAGGTTTCTCACAGGTGCACAGGAATAATGCAAATGTAATCCTGAGGCACCAGTTAGTCTGCCTGAGCAGCTCTACCCAGGGCATAAAGCAAATGTTGCACCTATAGTGAAGTGACAGAACACATTGTGCTGTATCAAAAGCGTTTTAAAAAACAGTACTTTTTGCTAAATGTACTTCCTGTTTGAGTCTTGTGTGCTGCAGCGGAGACTGAAGCTTTCAGCCTAGCTCCAGTAATTCTAGCTGTCAGTCGCAGCAGCACACAAAGACGGGGGCGGCGGGGGGGGGGGGGGGGTGGGGGTTATCACTCAACACCTCGTTAGACACAAATGGAAATACATTTCTGTTTATTTCTGTTGACGTGCTTCCATATATGTGTTTGGCCTAACCCTAACCCTAACCCTGAATGTTGTCATTCATTGTCAGTGTGTATGTGTTTCAGTGTATTAAATACTTTAAGTCCATCAATATCATATTCCGGTTAAAAAAATGAAAAAAAAACTTGGGAAAAATAATCACATTTTATTGGCCCAAAATTGGATAAAAAAAAAAATGGAGTACAGCACTGGCTATAGTTTTGCTCACTTGCAGGTTTTGTTTCCTGATGTACTGTAAACTATTTTGACCACAAACAGTTTTGCTATAAGTTCAACAATATGTGAGAGTAAGAGGATGTTTTCAGTCCATTTGAGGCTGGAAATTGAAATTATATTTGTATAATTTGTCAAAATAATATATATACATATTGAAATATTACCTGAGTTATTTCCTTTCCATTACATTTTGCAATAACCTCTTATTGGTACAAGAACAGTTACACAGATTTAATTTGACTAAATGAAGTGGGTTATCTTACTTAATGACAGCACCGGCAGCCAGTTTATGATGGTAGCAGTAAATGCCAATCTCCATCCAATCACACGCTCAGGAGGGGCAGTTACATCAGTCCCACTGTAGCGTCCTCATCAAAGTTTCATCAGTGGACAGATCAGGATGTTCACAGCAGCCCAAAGACTGAGGCAGCAAACATGTTAGGAGCTACTGACGCTGCTGTTTGTGCCCTCAGACGGACACACACACACACACACACACACACACACACACACACGGTGAGCCACATACGGTAACGATGATGATATGTCAGGCTTTTCAGGCTCGGGACCCGAGGCTTCCATTAACGTCAATGTTAATAATTAAGAGATGACTGCTTTGGGAAAATAGCTTGGCTGTGCAACTGGGAGGAAGGGGGGGGGGGGGGGGACTGAGAGGAGAGACGGAGTGAGAGAAATGGAAACCTACAGAAGATACTGTGTGAGAGGATACGTGTTCCATGAAATGAATCAAATGAGGGGCAGTATAATGGCGTGTGGCTATGCTTTGTGGTTTCAGGTCTATTTTTTTCACTAAAGTCTCTCTGAACTGTTTCCAGATATGAGAAGAGTTGACAAAAATGTTGATACACTCATTTGCGACGCCTTCAGTTATCGCCATGTCCTCAAAGCAAAAAGCTTTGCTGGCTAATTTTGCCCTCGGTTTTGCCTCTCAGTCTACATACAGGCTGCCCTACCTTATTGATAAAGGTTGTTGGGATTGTATACCTGCAGATATTACTCAGGGATGAAAGTGGTACTGCCAACTTTGTTTTTCGGGTAAAAAAAAAAGACTTGGAGCGGTAAC
The DNA here is from genome assembly GCF_043641665.1 of Enoplosus armatus. Taxonomy (NCBI): domain Eukaryota; kingdom Metazoa; phylum Chordata; class Actinopteri; order Centrarchiformes; family Enoplosidae; genus Enoplosus; species Enoplosus armatus. The sequence continues at coordinate 7,194,266 of NC_092181.1, read as the reverse complement.
ATAACTGGTAGAGTTTTACCATAGAAAGGTTTAAAAGGTAGTGTACAGACACTTTTCTCTAAAAACAGGTGGAAACGACTCTATGAGAGCGGTGAGAGTGAACCAAAACAGTAAAGTTGTGGGCCGCACAGATAAACAATGAACTGAAACTCACTGTAAAGCTACGTAATGCCGGGGGTGGGGGGCTGCAGAGAGGGTTTGACTCAGGCACGGGGGGCCTGTGCAGCTGCTGTGTTTTGGTCCCCTGGCAGGTCACATGGTGCAGATGACGAGATGTATGGCGGTGGTGGCTGAGGGAGTTGGAAGGCGGGGGTCTATTTTTGAGCACTGCCATTCTGAAGCATGAACCCCCCCCCCCCCCCCATCCCTGCCTCTTTTCTTCCCTGGCATCCCATTTCCCTGTGTAATTAGGCTTCTAATTAAGGCTGTGGATGTTGAGAGGATGAATGCCCACTGTCGGCCTGCCTCTCTCTCTCTCTCTCTCTCTCTCTGCATGGAGCCTGTAAACTGTACTGTTAGTCTGCAACACAAAGACCCAGAGTCGGCTTCTCTGACAAGTTCTGGTTTTGTATATTTAATATTGAGCTGCGGATTGGTACACTCGGCGTGCTTATGAAATGAGCATAATGTCGTAAAATGCAAATATGTGCTCCGTGCATCAAAAAAGGAGAGAAATACAGTATATTTCCCCACCACCAAAGGATTACATGATGGAGGCACAACTAGAAACAGACAGCGGTGGTATTAAAATAGCACAATGGAAAGAGTATGGAGGTCGCGGTGGCGGATGGTTGCTTTGATTTGCCTTTCAGTCCAGCAGCCTCCAGTTCAAGTCCCAAATCATTTCAAGAAGAGCTCTGGTGCGTCATTTTCAGAGAAAATATTATCTGAACCTAATGGAATCAGTCAAACTGTTTCCTCCTTGTTTTAAGTTATGCTCAACCATAGTTGTCCCTTCACATGGCAGGTGAAAATGGCCCAGTCCACTTCTAGAAAGTGTCACATGTCACAAAGTGCTTTCAAGGTGGACAAATGTCACATATCTTCACATCATTCATGTTCACATAAACTACATTTCAAAAGATGCGCTTATGTCAGAATTGTCATGTGATTGTACACAATAGTTCTTATATAGTCGTTTTATCACGTCCACATGATCTTATAAAGACACCAAAACTACTGCTGTAGTGGTGAAACGCTACTTCCTACATGTAACATGACAAACAAATCTAATTTTCCAAACATTACACTGTCACTTCTTTTGGAAAATAAGAAATGACTGAATCACGCGAAATAAAGAATTCACTTCCATCCAGGGATGCCGACGCAAAATGTCCCAATTCGCGGGCATTCAGACCGAAAACAGGTGGGGGGCATGTTGTTTCAGGTATCAGGGAGACATACATAGGATCCAGGAAGCCCAGTTTGAGTAACAGGTCTAGGAATTTGAAGGCTTACCAGACACCAACACACTGCAGAGCGGCCTTTAACGCAGGATTTCACAACGTTACAAAGTCATCTACCAGGAACGCGTGCTTTCACATACTGCGTGTGTTCAGCCAACACGGCGCCTTGCCGGATGACACTGCGCTGTGATGCGCCTGTGGGTCTACAGTCTGGCTTCATTCACATGAACAAGGGGGCTGCATGTTTTTATGCAGTGTTGTTGTCTGTCTGGACACGGCGTAAGACAGATACAGTTAAGCTTATTTGCGATGAAAAAATAAAACCATCAAACTAACTATTTTCTTTTGTTAAAAAGTACTACTGGGCATTTTAGAGTTGACAGGCGATGAGGGCAGAGAGAGATTGGGAATGACAGCCAACCAAAGGTCTGGGATCAGGGATGTTGAGATTCAGTACTGTCCAGTAGCTGACCCTGCACTCTGAACTGAGGATACCAAAAACAGAACTCTCTCTTTGAGGCACTAAATGGTTTCACACCTTCCCACATACAGCCTGAAATAGTATGTCCCAATTCAGCTGTTTACTGAACATTTCTACTATCAATCAACAGAGGGGTGAAGAGGCTGCTGTTTGTTTTAATGCCCCGCTCTCACACTTCATGTTTGTCAGGCTGTAAATAAATCGCACTAAACAAGCAGCTGAAAAGTGAATTTACCAACATCTACCTTATTTATTGCCGTTTGATTTCTTCCTGCCATCCTACCCCTCTAAATCGTCAGGCAGGACAGGGTGATAATCTGGGCTGAGGTTGAGCATGGTAGGTGTGTGGACTCCCAGGTGGAGGTTGTCCATCCATTCATCCACAGTCACTCATATGGAAGCCAATCGGGTGACCGGTGACAACACGCACAGGGAATGTGCCTGCAGAGTGGATGCATGTGTATACACTGCAGGTGGTTGTGTGGAGTGCGAACAGATGGATGGATAGATGGATGTGCATATGGACTGGATGATGTGTGGGCTTTAAGTGTGTGAGTGAGTGTAGCGCCTGGTGGGCGTAGGCATGAGTGGTCATTGGGTAAGTATTTGTTTATGAGTTCATGTAGTTAGATGATGTGTGTGTGTGTGTGTGTGTGTGTGTGTGTGTGTGTGTGTTAATGCAGTACAGGGTGTGAAACAGCTGATGGGTTCACATTTAAAGCGTGACAGCGAATGTGTGGGAGAAGCAATGGAGGCTGAGTGGCCTGCCAACACAGGCAGCTGCCTTTCACATTCAAATCACATAAATCACTAGCTAACATGATCCCCTCCTTCATTCTATACCGGGGGGGAAAAAAAAACAGTCTGTCTTACAGACCCTTTCTTTCCTTCTTGTTTTTCTACATCGCAGTGTTTGTCGTATAAAAACAGCCCAGCACAAAAACGGAGAAAAGTTTACACGGTGTTGACCAGAAGAAATATGCCTATTGATAGTTTGATAGTATTGCAGAGGGCGGGCATGTGGAGGAGTTTTCAAGTCTGGGTTGCCCTGAGTTGAGTCTGTCAGGTAACAAGCTCTGCATCTGCATCTGCTCTATCTTTATGTTACAGAGGGTAAAGATAAGGGTTAGTTCCATAGTAAGTGGGGGGGTATCTGACAACACTAACAACAGAGGCGGGATTTGTACGCAGCCACAGAGGAAGTTCTTCCTGTGAGACTCGTGGCAGTAACACTCCAATACATGAATGATCCTGGTCCAGCATGTGGTCTTTTCACAGTGGCATGTCCCTTATGACCACTAGAAGGCAGATAGGTAACTGTGAGTGAGTGAGTATATGAGTACACTGCATTTGTGTCAAGAATGAACAAAACCGATTCACATATTTGTTTTTATTTTGCAGATTTTTTCCTGTGCTTTTAGTTGTATTTTATCGTTAAAAGTATATATTTAATATCGTGGCATACAGAGAAATATCAATTATCTGATGTTCCCCTACGCTTAAAGAAAAGGTCTTCAATGAACAGAGTGTAACCAAGTGCGTATTGTATGTGTGTGAACTGTGAGGTCGGACTTGTCGAGCCACGCTAAGTCCGACAGCAACGCTGCATGCTACGGGGGGGGGAAGTAAACGCATCCTGCAAAGAAAGTTGCACTAGCCTCAACTGTAGTGCAACGCCATCTGGCAACACACTGTAATGGACAACCAAACAATGCAAGCCCACACGTGGATTACTTTGAAACGTTGCGTCGCGGAGTAATTCTAATTCTCTTTACCTTGCGATTGTCAAACGAAAGATAGAAAGATTGCAGCAAAACCATAGTATTATAAACCACCACTCGAACCGAAGCCTCCTGCTGAACGTACGCTTTTCTTGGTCTTAAAGCCTGCTGGCCAGGCAGGTGCCGGGTCCGTATGCAGATGTGTCCGTACACATTGGTGTGGGCGTGCTGTTTCAGATACCAGGGAGATGATAAAACACAGTCCAGGAAGGCCGCTTTGAGTAATAGATCCATCAGTTTAAATGCTTTTTAGACGCCAAAACACTGCGCAGTGGCTTGTCATACTCTTAGGAAGGATTTAAAAACTCTGGACGGGAATCACGGCGACAATCATTTTATCTTTCATGGCGAAGGCAACGAGGTAAAATGGTAGAAGAACACTGCAGATGAATCCACCAGGAATGAGCGTGTTTTTAATTGGTGGACATAATGTCTGTCTGAACACCACCTAAGGCTGCAGCTCCACTTTTTCTGTGAATGCCTTAACATACATGCTACTGAGCCTGTCTCCACATCTTGGAGAAGGCTAAGTGGTCCATTACACAGTATGTCAAATTAAGTGGCATTTACCTCTGAGGGGGGGGGATCAGTAAGCACACAAGCATCTCACAGACATCATGAGTAATAACCGTGTGCAGGCGTTCCTCCATTCATCGAATCAATCAAACAGCCACGAAACAGCCGAGTGTCTCCCAGCACACAGTCCGTGCCAACATGGAGAGTATGAACTGGGTTTGGTGCGTAGCCATGTTGTCTGGCAGTGGAGCTGCTGCCACCCTCTATGATTTACAGAGGCCCTACCTGATATTCACGCCGAGCCGGTGTGAGCCGGGCCCCAGCTGGGCCTTTTGGACGCACGCGAGTTACTTCTGTTCCAAGCCCCCTGAAACTCCAAATGTGTCCATTCATCGTTCCTCCTGTGTTCTCATTCATGGGGCCAGGCTGGGTATGAGGTGCAGCCACAGAGGCAAGGGAAAAATGTAGCTCGTGAATATTCAACATTGATTCAAAGTATCTATCTAATGACGTTTGCATTTGACAAATATTGGTTAAAAAAAAAACAAAAAACGAACAACTGAATCTCTATTTCATGGCATTTCTCACATTGCTCACTTCGTATTTATTATATATATATATGTTCCTTTGCAAGTATCTTCAGTCAATGCGGCTCTCACACAGAGAACATGCCTTCTCTTGTGACGTTTGTCGTGGAACAATAACATGGCCGCTGTCTGCGGAGCCTGCGGGATCACATACGAGCGCTGTTTTAACTAGTCCTCTGCGTCCCAGTTTAATTAGAGAGAACCCAATAAGCACGCAACTTCACACTGTGTTTACAGCACCATAAAAGACAACGCTTTTTCCCTCTCTGTCACTGATGGGCTCAGCTGTAATGAGTCCTGCTTCACATTTGTCGTCAAATGGAGGAATTACCAGTGCACACACACTCACCAGACCATTTTTCTCTCCCATTTCTTTAACCAAACCTCTGAGTTCTAACGAAACGGCAGACACCATAACAATGTAAAAGTTTACAACAGCAAATTAGTTAACTGTCGAAAAAGCTAGTCTGGGGGTCTTGAATACATGTAAGAAGAAAACAGTGTGTAAAATGGTGCATTTAACAGCTCTCAGCGGTAGTTTTACAGCTCGATTCGCCCATGACAGACAAGTCTTGGAGACACTTGCCCACAAAGTCGCGGTGCTTCAATCCTTGTAAACACCTGTAAGAACAGTGGGTGGGCCCAATTAAAAAGGCTACAGTGAGAGCGTGTGATAGAGCATGGAGCATCATTAAGTTACAATGGGGGAGGGCATGATATGATGCAATTTTATTCATTAGTGGTCTGATGGATGTTCAGCTGCCTGTGATTAGGAGGGGTAAACAGCAGCTGTTCACTGGAGTGAAAGTTGTTCCGCCGGGGAAGGTCATAACTCTGTCGACGCTAGGGAGAAATAGAGGCTGCAGCTCAGGACAGGATACAGCTGATTCATGGGTAGAAAGAGGAGTCTAACTGCAAGACCTGAGTCGATTAATTAGTGCGGTGATGCACAACCAGGGGTACTCGTACCCCAGGTGGTGCTTCTGCAGTTGCCGAGGGAAGGTTAAAAAAATAACTAGAATTACCGCCCCGCAGTTGTATGCCTCCGCCAACCAGTCAAGTTGCAGTTTACATCCAAGTCCGTCCAGACTCATACAATATATGTAGTGAATACTTGGAAGGAATTGAATAAAAAAGGGCACAAAGTGTATTTTTTGGCTGAAAGCTGTCACCATATTGCTGATACATAATTATGTTTGATTCCAGTGGTTATTCATTGTTGAACCGATTAATGGGTAAACAGGTACACATGCACTTACTATGTGATTTATGATTACTATGTACAGATTCTCACTCACAGATCACGATTAGCTCGGCACGCTCCAACACGTTGTTTGCAGTCACATGACTCTAATGGCGCTCAAAATTCAGAATGAGGCAGGAAATGAAAGGCAGGATGGAGGAAAGCCTGCACTGTGCTAGTTTATTGTTTACTCACTGTGCCGTCCCAGTCCACATTTGTGTGAAATCGGCCAATTCATTCTTAAATTATGGCTAAAAACCTGTTTTTAGGTCACAGTGACCTTTGACCTTTGAGTCAAAAGTGTCACCTGTTCAGGGTCCGATCAACTGTGAAATACGGTCACAATCTCCCCTTCTGTTCCTGAGTTATGGTGCAGCATAATGGCCAAAAAAGTGTTTTGTGTTTTTCCAGGACATTATGAAGTGATGACGTTTTTTACCCAAAATGTCAAAGGTGAACTTCAATTCTTGGGTTACGGCCAAAAACGTGTTTTGTGAGGTCACAGTGACCTTTAACCTTTGACAATCAAATTCTAATCAATTCATTCTTGAGTCCAAGTGGACGTTTGTGCCAAATTTGAAGAAATTCCTTCCAGGCTTTCCTGAGATAGAAACGAAAACATAATGCCTGGAAAAAAGTATTGTAGCCTGACAATTTACACTTAATATAAATTATGTTTTGAAATCATTACATTATTTAGATTTTTAAAAAAATGCTCAATATTATCCAGTTTAAAAGCAATTCAGTAAGACAGGTGGTGTTGACAGGGCTTGGGTGGGAACCACTGCATCAGTGGTTTGATCAAAGGTTTGATCTCAGCTCTTTCTCTACAGTTCTGTAGGGATTTTGAGCTTTATCTGATGATAGAAAGGCTGAACTTTGCACTAAGCGGCCCAAAGCATGTTCAGGTTGGCGCACAAAGGAAAGGTCCCTGCCGGAAGCCCTGGAGGGAAGCCAGACAGGTTGGTGGTTCAAGCAGACGGAGCGCGAGGCCGACGATCAGAGGCCTTTCAGGATGAAGCGCCAGATGGTTGACGAGGAAGCCGCTTGACATGCATTAACGTTCATCCAGGTGCACAGAGAGAAAGAGACAGAGAACACGAGCAACTTCTTTCATTTGTTCTGCTGAGGCGCTCAATGTATGCATGAGCGGTGCAATCTGTTCAAAAGTCATTATATTCTCCTATTCATGAGCAGCCAGGCAGAGGCCAAGATACAGGATTACAGAGTCTCTCAGCTTGAAAGAATAAATTCATTGTGACAGAGACGGACTGTTTGCTAAGGCTAGAAACTGCTAGCTTAGATCTTTGAAAAAATATAATATTTCAACATCTTATACTTTCTCATTCAACAGTTTATGTCAGTGAAATATTTTCATTGTCAATGAATCTGCTGATTATTTCCTGGTTTAAATCAACTACATCTTTGGTCTATAAAATGTAAGAAAATAGTGAAAAGAGCCCATCAGAGCCCAGAGTGACTTCTTCAAATGGTTTGTTTTGTCTGACCAATGGTTACAGTGACCAGACGTCCTGGTTTGTCCGGGATTGTACCGGTTTCAAGCCGGGTGTCCCGAGTCCTGACAAATATCTGAAAACACACTGACATGTGCAGGTTTTCACCACAACTAAAATATTTATTACCTAAAAACATGAACAATGCACCACGCGGCTGAGGTCAACAGTGATGTGTCCGTACGTGTGTCAATCAATCAAAGTGTCGTCTATGAGTCATAGCGTCACAGGCTGTGACAGAACGTGTCAGTATGCTAACGGTTAGCTGGCGTGCTGAAGAGAAAGTCAGTCTTTTCTGAAGAGCTCGAGGAGGCTTACTCCTTCCTTTGTAAAGTGCGCTCAGGCGTCCATGGTGTTGAAAGGTGAGCTAAAATAACTGTCCCCCATCCTGATGAAAACGCATATGGTGCGTGCATAAGTGCCTGTACGTGTGCATGAACATGTGGTACACTTAAGGGTCCTGGTTTGGGGGGTCTACTATCCTAGAAGACTACGAAAACCAGCTTGAATCAGTGTTTTTAGACATTTTGCAGAAAAAAACGAGAGAGAGTTCGATAAGAAGACTGATACCCGCATGCTATGAAGCTATAGCCAGCAGCTGGTTAGCTTAGCTTGAAATGAACAAGATATAATATTAGTGAGCTTTGGAGGTGCTGGTAGGTTCTGTTGCCTTTGACAGAGCTAGGCTAGCTGTTTCCCTATGTTTCCAGTCTTTATGCTAAGCTAAGCTAACCAGCTGCTAGTGGTAGCTTCATGTTTACTGTACAGACATGAGTGGTATCAATTTTCTATTGGTCAACTTATCAAGTTTAAATTACTACAACTATTATTACTGCATTTAGATTAGCTTGAAAACAACATTAGGAATAATAATTTGGACGATCCTTTAAAGAACAATTATGACCCAATATTCAGTAATGAGGGAGTATGGAAAGGTGGAGTATAAATCTAAGGTGGAGTATAAATCTATGCCCGATAGGACAGAGTAGGCCTATGTAAATACTATGATAACCACAAACACTTAACAGCTGGTTACAGCTTCTCTACAGTGTGTTCACTAATGAACAGAAAACATCAAATTCACACTGAAACAAGACACTGGCTCCAAGCGTGATATGAATGAAGAATTTTGTGAATGGCACATTCGAAATAATCACCCTTTAAGGACAAAGAGGCAAAACAACAAGTTAAGCCAGACTTGGCGAGCGCACTTGCCAAAGTCACAAAGGAACAGAACTGGTCAAAACAACCTAACCCTGTAAGAAGTCCTCTGTAATCCCACGTCAAAACAAGGTGGTGGGGGGGGGGGTTGCTACAAAAACAACAAAAAATAGGTTTTGAAAGAAAGAACTGGGACGATGTGGGATTTTAATACATGCCAGCTGGGAGGGAGCTTTTTCTATTTTCCACTGTGTGAAGGTTTCATTTGGCTCAATGGGTGTTTTTCAAAGGGCAAACAGCCATTCTAAAACCAGAACAGACGTGTGAAGATGCTATGTTTTGGGTTCAGTAAAGACTTACTCTCTGACAATTCACATCTGACAGCATGTCTTCCAAAGTCCTTGACGCTACACAAAGGACATGCTGACCATACTTGTTGCACAAAAAAGGCGCGCACCTAAAAAGTTGTTCTGACGCACAACAAGCTGATCTCCTGAAAGCAGGATGACTCTTATTCCAGGTGATGCTAAAAACTTTTCCTACTGATGTTTGTGCAGAGGTATCAGGGAGAAGCCCCAGGGCGTCATCAGAGATCCTGGAGCCTGGAGCCTCAGCACAGTCGAGGAGCCCCCCTGTCATCCCGGCTCTTTCAGACCCAATGTGGGCCCCACCCCGTGCTCTACACCAGCATGATGGAGGACTGATGCTTTCTGGCGCTCGGGGCGGTGCTGGGCGCCACAGGTGAGATGCAGGGGTGCAAGAAATGGGGTGTTTCAGTTGAGATCGTTCAGACGGGTACAAGGAAATTGTCACTTTACTCACCGTTAGCTGTGACTGTAATAGCCAACTCTGTTATTGTAGTGGCATTAAAGTTCTGAATAAGAGCCTGGTGCCTTCGGAGTTAACCTATTTCAAAATCTTGTCATTTTCAACACCGCTATAATATTGGAAAATGTTCCTAGGAACTCAAAATGGTGTCCTGTCATCAGTAATGAGTAGCTTTTATCAACTTTGTCATACATCTGTAGTACTATTGAATGTGTACTTTCTGTTATATTCATCAATCGTCATCACTGTCCTGAAGCAGGCCTGTTTGATTCATTGTAGTGTATCCTCCTCGCATTGAGTCCCATCTACAGGTCCTCTAAATAAAAAAGGGACAAGGGATTTGTTTGCCACTTGGCTGCCACAGGTGGTAACGCACCAGTCAAGCTGAATGGAACAGCAGTAGAAAGTACAGAGAAAGACTGTATGTAGACATGTCGCACTCTTACATTAATGTATGATTTACTGCAACAATTTAAAGTGAGATTATATGGAAATGCCTTACTTAACCATTGTCCAAAGGGCGGTTTGGGGGTATTCACAAAGTACACTACTCCTTAATCACGACAGGAAATTGGTTAGAGCTGTGAGAGTGTGTGCGCTTTAACAACCGGCTGCGTCTTTAATTTCAATTTTCCGCAAAGGAGAAAACAGATAAAGTCCTCACAGAGCGCTGCGATCCACCGAGAGCACATGAGAGCTGCCGAGAACAAATATGTAGAATTTATAGTTTGAGGATTAGATCTAAATATAAGTTATGAATAAAATCTCTCATTAAAATATATTTAATTCTCCTATAAAACCAATAACGACGGTCGGTTTTCCATCTCCCTGCAAACTGCCAAGAGCAATAATTCTACTTCACAATCCTCACCACCGCAGCCCCGGCTAAGATATAAATTACTTTGACAAATATTTTTCCAAAAACCTCAGTAGCCGTACGTAAGTAGAATCCAGATCCAGTGGAGCGGGAGCATGACTTAATCGTTGTGACAAGCCAGTCTGATGGCGATTCCAACAGAGAGCTGGAACCCAGAGGATTTCATCAATGAACTATCAATACACGTCAAAGTGCAGAACACACACCTAACTTGGAAATGTCTTTAGTGGAGAAAAGTGCATCATCGGAAGCCTCTCAGCTTTTACAAAGAACACACTGATGGTGATATATTCCTCTGTCAACACACCTCTCAGAGCTCTTTCATCTATGATATGTGATCGGGCTACTGTACTTCATACTAATCTTTTCTCTCTGCAGTCAAGCTAGCCTATTAAAAGCCCGGGTGGGTAATATGACCCATGCGGTGCAGTCATTTCAGCCACTCTGTTATTCCAACAAGCAGCTGTTGTGTGTTCCTGCTCAGCTTGATTCCCAAAATTCACCCCCCCCCCCCACCCCCCCACCCCACCCCCCCCACCCCACCCTGCCCTCCCTCCCCGCCCAACCCACAAGCTGGCATGCTGCGGGGTCAAGCTTATTTTGTAAAGACAAACACTTATAGGGTTGATTTGACGAGCGACGGGCAGACACGACTTGGCAAAACAAAAGCGATGGGGCAGTAGCTCCGAGTCAATTCAACAGGCTCATGTTGGGATGGTAACTGACATTCAAGCTGCTGTGGGATTCCTCGTGATTTAGGGGGGCTGGACGCACACGTTTGTAACACAGCCGACATCTGTTGTGCTTGATTTTGAGTGGACGTGATTTGACCCCGGGTCTAAAGAACATCAAGTACAGTGCAGCTGAGATGTTGGAGTGTATGTAGAAATACTAATGTTGAACCCCTGTGGCCTCATCCTCCCTTACGGTCTACGAGACGCTGATTGATAATGACACAGCAGCTGGTCAGAACCACACGACACACACACACACACACACACACACACAAGGCATTGCCACTGCTCCTAATGTTCTCTCTCACTGTCACACACACCTTATACCCTTCAAAGCAGCAACTGTCCCTTACTACTGGTACACAAATACACACACACACACACACACACACACACACACACACACAGGTTTCAGTAACCGGTGTGATCATGTCTCCTTGTCTGCAGCTCCTGTAGGAGGAACCAGGCCAGAATAAACACAGGCCAGACTAAGAGAGAAGCCACCCTTCAGCTTTGATGAAGGGCTGAGAATACAACAACAACTATCGTCTTACTCTGAACAAACATGGAAGAATCTTTCTTGGTGATTTATGATGCATATCACAAATGTGCGAATGATTAAGAGACATTTTAAGAAGCTCAGTCACGAGGCAAACCTGGATAAAGGCCATTTTCATTTCCCTTAAACCCAGAGCCGTAGACTCCAGACTTGAAAAGTCGCCCAAGTCTGACTTTTATCTCCACTAGATATGTTTTATATTCAAAAGAAGAGTTTGACAGGAAATACCCTTGTTTGCCCTCTTGAGTTAGGTGAGAAGATTGACACTGCTCTCACATCTGTATGATAGATATGAAGCGGTTAGCTTAGCTTAGCACAAAGACTAAACAGAGAGAAATAGCTTGGCTCTGTCCAAAAGTAAGAAAGCATTTTTACACTTTGGCTTTTGAACAATGAAACCAATAAAACATAACATGTTAATGAGTGAGCTTTAAAAGTGCTGGTAGGCAGACCAGGCTGTTATCCCCCCATTTCCACTCTAAGCTAAGCTAATACTTTTCTAGAGGCTTTTTTTGAGAGAATTTTCTGAAGCTACATGAACACGACACTGTAGTTGTTTTACCCTTGGAGAGAGCAAGGCTAGCTGTTTTCCAGTCTTAATGCTAAGCTAAGCTAATCGTCTCCTGGCTGTAGTTTCATATGGACCATACAGACATGAAAGTGGCGTCAATCCTCTCGTCTAACTCTCGGCAAGAAAGAGAATAATAATGCCCAGTGCCTAGTGAGGGAAATTAAATATTTAGCAAGACCAAGACATTTTCCTCAGGAGTTGGTGGAGAACAAAACAGAGCTAAAACAGTAGTGAATATTAAATTCAACCCAAACCCTGACTCCAAGTGACTTTACAGTAAGCAACTGTTTGCTAGGACATTAAGAAGAAGTACTTTTCTTAATTTGGCACCTCTCCAGCTACCGGTCCACACTCTGTACTGACTGGTCCGCGCTGGACTTCAACCGGCCACCCTCCACTTCCCAAGCCAAATCCCTATGCACTGAGCTACTTCCAAAAAGCAATAAAACATCACAGCTCCCCAAAAAAAGAAGTCAAAACATCTCGATCGCCCCCTGGTGGCTGGCTGCAGTGTAGGTCATAAACCCCGCCCCCTCCATGTCAGCGGATGGGACACGGGCCAAACTAAAAAAAAAGTACACGTCAAATACAGTTTTCCCCCAAGATGGTTTCTGTCAGGTTAAAAAAAAAACCTGATTTTCAAAGAATTCAAGAAGTTTAGAGCGGTGGGGCACATGGTACCAACTCAAACATCTCAGTCAGCAAAGGGTATGACATTAGTGTTGAGGTGACTACTGCATCCTGTAGGGATACATACATACACCTCTTTTTGTCTCGTTCGTCAAAGCCTTTTCATTTCAAGTTCAATCACAATGCTTTGATTGGTCTCGGCTATACAAAAACATTATTAAACCAGCTTTGGATGGAAGACATTCAAATCCACTATTGTGCCCCATCATTAATGTTCCTCTTTGTTACTGCAGTTTGTTTGGAATAATGAGCATCATTATTT